>NC_058096.1:72040000-72757500 GCF_020171115.1 Neogale vison
CTGCCGTGGCTCTTTGATCTCTGCATCTCTGATGCAGGCTTGGATGTGCATGCTGAATTGGGGCAATGATCTGATGCTCCAGGATATATTACCTCAGTAGGGAAGATAACAGTTTTCAAACCAGGTGGTATAAATCCTGGTACAGAACATTTAACAGAAGCAGCAGCAGCAACCAGGACCTCATACAAGGCTAAAACTTCTTCCCCACGATTGCCCTTAGGTTACAGAGAATCTAAAAGATGGGAACACTTCATTCACACACTGTAGCTATGAAATAAGGTGTAGGAAAAACAATGCTTGTGTCCAACATCAAAACAGATTAGAAGTCTGTATCACAACCTTTCTATAAAATCTTTACAAATAGTCTAATTCTCTTCCTAAATGTTCTGCCCTTAAGATGTTGCTAACAACTATAAGGAAAATATTAGTCAAAACTGCTTCTTTTTAAAAATTCTTACACTAAAAAGACTTACATTTCTCTTCATTACTATATACCCTGACCCCCACAAATTCACTTCTCTTTGTATCTTAATCTTTTAGGTTATTCTTTGACATGGCCTTATTGTCTCTTGTAAAAAGATTTAGATTTAATTTACTAAAAGTCAAGATAGCAATTACTATCACAAAAACTTTTGAGTTATAAATCATGTCTTTTTGTTTTATATAATCAAGAGAATTTACAACTAATTTATATAGACTCTACTAGCACTTGCAGATCTTGATTATTTTAAAAGTCGGGGGTGCCTGGGTGGCTCGGTTGAGCGACCAGCTCTTGATTTCGGCTTGGGTCATGATCTCAGGGTCATGGGATCAAACCCCAAAGTGGGCTCCATGCTCAGTGGGGAGTCTGCTTGAAATTCTCTCTCCCTCTCCTTCTGCCCCTCCCCCTGCTCGCATGCTCTCTCTCTCTCAAATAAATAAATCTTTAAATAAATTAATAAATGTATGTCAAAATATGCTTTAATTGCCATTATATGGTAAAAATCTGAATAATTTGTTTAAATACTAGAAAGATAGGAAAATAAATAATAAATTTATAACATGATGCATAATTATAAATAATGTACAAAAAAAAGTAAAGCTGGTTTAAAGCAATAGGGAATGCCACGTAGGGTAGATCTATAATTATTGGTGGGGTTGGAGTAAAGGAGTTACATTTTGCAAGGTGTGATTACAGTGACAGATCAAGGGGGAGGAGTGATGGGATGAAAGAAGCTGTTCCTGAAATTAGGGAGTTGGCCTGGCACTATAGGCTGGGTTGTAGTGTTTTCCTGTTGAACATAATTCCACAGAACATTAATAACAGATAAGGTCACTCAGACCATGATGGATCAAGACAAAAAGACAATTCTGTAACCATGTCTAAACACAGACAAAACTGAAATTGTTCAAACCACAAAAATATCCACGCATCTTCCTGTCCTGGATAATATGAGCTACTGTGGCTCCGTTAACAATTACTATCCTTAGTATTAATTCATTCTTCCTACCCTATAGGTAAGATGTATTCAGAAATCCAGTCATAGAATGCCAAATGCCTGACAGCATCCAAATGCATAGTAAAGTCCTGCTTCCTAAATCCTTCCTAAAATCACGGAATGTGAGCCCTACTCATAGTAATCAGTTTTTGTAATGCGCTCTTACCCAGATGCCCTTGTGGTGTGCATTGTCCCTCCTTGAAATGAACATTTAAACCAACCTGTTCAACTATAGGTTTATTATTCCTGGTGTTTGATAATTGAAAGACACTAAAAATGGGAAGCAGGCATCCTTGAAAAGGTGGCAGAACCAATGGATTGAAAGGTCTTAGAGGAAGGAGTTGAAATGACAAGAAGTAGAGATCAGAAAGTGAGGTATTTCAAATGAGATCATGGAGGAGGTACAGTTATTCACAATGTCAGGGTCTAGAGAACGGCCATGAGAATAGACAGAGTAGATGTGGGAGACAGAATACTGAAAGAGAAAGTATCCAGAACTAGGACATCAGAACATTACAAAGATCACACACATGAACATTGCAACCACTGTAACTTAGGAAAAGAGTACTGTTAGAGACAGAGACAATGAGCCAAAAATT
Source organism: Neogale vison (assembly GCF_020171115.1). Taxonomy (NCBI): domain Eukaryota; kingdom Metazoa; phylum Chordata; class Mammalia; order Carnivora; family Mustelidae; genus Neogale; species Neogale vison. The sequence goes on from NC_058096.1 coordinate 72,042,078, forward strand.
AAAATAATTACTGAGTGGGAATAGCCTCTGAATAAGCACAACATAGAAATATACTATAGACTGGGAGCAAAATCTTCAAAGACAGCAGATTTTAGGGAAACGAGAAAGAAAATCGTTTGAAAGTATTAAGGTCAGGGAAGACGCCTACCGCACCCACAGCCTTGTGCAGTGTGGAGAGACAGGCTGTTGCTTGATAGGACAGAAAGAGAGGAGGATCTGTAGGAGAAATCCATATTTCAATAAACTGAGAAGGTAAAGAGGACATTTAAAGAAAGGAGAGGGGATATATCACTTTTAAATGATGGACTAGAAACTCAGAAGTCACTATGGAAGCAAAGAGAAGACAGGGATGAGGAAGATCAGGCAAAATACGGAATCATGGAGATGTGAATCTCTGAGTTCTAGACAAAGCTGTGTAAGAAGGCGTAAGATTTTAAATGTTGTCACCAAACACTTGATATTTTCAGGTTGCTCTCTCCCTGTCCTCCTCCATCTCCTCCCCCACCTGCTGCCCTCCCTTTCTCTCTCAAATGGATAAATAAATCTTTAAGAAAATAGCTACAGTTTTAGAAATAGTCCATTTTCTTAATGGCATATCACATTTGTTCCCCCAAAATCTCTTCCACATCAGTAAGTAGCATCTCCATCAACTAAGTTTCACAAGCTCCAAATCTTGGATTTACTCTTCTCTTTCATGTCCCACAGCTAATTCATTTGACAAAACCTGTTCACTATATATTCAAAATATTATCCAGAATCTTCTCTTTCCTTCTGTTTCTACCATCTCTCCCCCCAGTCACCATCTCTAGCTCAGTTTATTGCAATACATTATTGTGCTGAATAATTTCTGCTTGTTCTTTCAGATCCACTCTCCAGCATCTCCCATACCTCTTTGGGCACTGGAACACTGACCTGCATGGATTCCAAGGGATTCTTCCCCTCCAGCCTACGAAGATTCTAGCAGGATCTCCTAGTTTATAAAGAAAATGCACTCACAGTATTTCTTTGCCTCGCCCATCTTTGGGGCAGGGAAAAGGGGAGATCATGGTATATTGGTTATGTCCCTCTACCATAAACCACAGTTTATTTAAGGTAAATCCATTTTGTTTAAAGCAATCAATAGGGTATAGCAAGAGAAAAGGAAAATTCTCTCACCAAACACTACCAATGGCCATTTAACCCCAATTTGTGAAAGTAATTATTTTCTCACACTTGAATAAATATTCTGCTGGGCCTCCTATTTTATTGGGCACTTTCAGATCATAAAAAAGCTGTCTAGTCACTGTGAATCAAAACAAAGAGAAAAATGACATCATGGCAATAATTAAAAGGTTCAATTCTCTGGTAGGTAGACTGTTTACATGGCCTCTTAGAGTTTACATGGCTGGAACATTTGAATATGATGAGATACCACTCCTGTGACTTGTTATGTGATATGCACAGTTGACTTTTAGATAGGGAGATTATTTGGCCAGGTCTGATGTAATCACAGGAGGCTTTAAAAGCAAAAGCTTTTCTCAGGCTGAAGCAGAAAAGGATTGGAGAGAAACTGCAAGCATTAAGAAAGACCAGCCTTAAAACATTCAGGAGGTTACATGAAGAGCAAATGAGTGTTCTCTCTCTCAAGATTTATTTATTTACTTTAAAAAGAGTGAGCAAGCAGGAGTAAGGAAAGAGTGGGAGAAAGAATTCATAAGCAGATACCCCCAGCTGAGTTCAGAATCTGATGCAGGGCTTAATCCCAGGACCCTGAGATCATGACCTGAGCTGAAAACAAGAGTCAACTGCTTAACCAACTGAGCCACCCAGGCACCCCAAGGAATTAGGTGTTCTTAAGAGATGAGAGAGGTCCCTGCTGACATTTAACAAGGACAAAAGTATCTTAATCCTACAACTAAAGGAAGTAACCTCTTCCAATAACAGTCATACTTTTGGAATAGGACTCCAAGCTCCAGATGAAAATGTAGCCCCTGTCAACACTTTGATTTTGGTCTTATCAGAGCTAAACAGAGAACTCAATTAAGTCATCTTAGACTTCTGACCTACAGAACTGTGAGCTAGTAAATGTGTGGTTGGTTTTTTTTTTTTTTTTTTTTTAAAGATTTTATTTATTTATTTGACAGACAGAGATCACAAATAGGCAGAGACATAGGCAGAGAGGAGGAAGCAGGCCCCCTGCCCAGCAGAGAGCCTTATGTGGGGCTCAATCCCAGGACCCTGAGATCATGACCTGAGCCGAAGGCAGAGGATTAACCCACTGAGCCACCCAGGCGCCCATTGTGTGTTGTTTTAAAACACTGTATGGGAATTTGATAGGCAGAGATAGAAAACTAATACAAATCCAAGGTCATTAACGTTCCAAACTTGAAGTATAAGCTGCTCTCCTCTAGGCAGCATCCCCTGGAAACTTAATAGAGAAAAGGAAGTAAGAGGTGTGTTGTCAGTATCTTCTCTGCTTTGCTGCCTTGTACTCTTAACTCTTGATAGTCATGGTGTCTGACCCCACTAGGGCAGGAGCAGCAATAGAAAAAAAGGTAAGAAAAGGCCTCACTTGACTAGTACCACAATGATCTGTTGGTGGACCTCTCTGACATGATCGTTTAATATTATTTATTGAGTTTCATAAATAATCAGGACTAATTTCCCTTTAGGGGTACATATCTTGGGTTTCTTAGATTTTTTTAATAACTTTCTCCATTGCCCAGATCCCTGATACAGTCTACTCTCCAAGCAACCACTCATATCCTACCCTACCCAAGTCCTATCCCGAAAGGTATAAACCCCAGAGACCTTTCCTTCAGGGTTACTTTGCTTTGGAAGGCTGCCTACTGGGGCAGGATATTTTCTAAATGGCTTCAGCTTGGTTAACTGTTAGAGTATTCATGTGGTCCAAAGAAGGTTATAAATCCAGGTCAGGAAAATGGTAGAAGAGCTTTTGTTCTCACTGTTGTCCTCCCTCTTCCTCCTTTCCCATCACAAAGACATGCGACCAGATTTTTGCTTGGAGAGATTTTCAAGTGTGAGTCCAGACGCCACTTGATAAATATCAAGTTCTCAAGTGGTCTCATTGAAGGAGAGAGGAGGGAGAAGAGGAGTGCCTGTTTCCCATGAGAGATGGTGATGGGTATCAGAGCAGGAAGACAGCTATCTTCCAAGAAATTCTGGCATCCTTTTTGAACTCTCAAGTGAAAATTTTGCTAAAGGGGACTCTAAAGCTTTTTGACCACCTCCTTTTCAATGTCCTGCAATAGTCTTAAAACCTCATTTTTTAATCTGGGAGCACCTCCATATACTCTTTTGTCCTAGGTATGTTGAAGCTGAGGGAAATATATTTTAACACAGTACTAACATGAACTTCATTTCTGTATTTTCTACAGTTAGGCTCTAATAATCTTAGAGGTAGAAACTGTGCTTTGAAAAATAAAAATAAACACTATTCCTTACTTACCTATATGTCAGACAATATCGTTGAGGTAGTCTTTCCCTGACAACACTTTGCTGTAGATACCATTCTTCCTATAGGATGGATAAAACACTGAGAAAAAGCAAAGTTAAGTAAATGTCCAAGGTCCTCCAGATTTTAAAAGTACTAGGTCTGAGTTGATATTTATATCTGTCTTAACCCTACAACCTATTTGCTTTCTATTAGGATAATGGTCTTATAAAGAAAATCCCTAGAATAAAAGGCTCCATCTTCCAAATGTTTGAAATATTTGTGATTGCAGCATTCCATCCTGTTGCGGTGTCCTGCTATTTTCTTCCCATGAGACTCCATCTTCATTACACACAACCCCAATCTGAAAATATGCAGAGTGTGAATTCCCAAGGACCTGGAATGAGGAGTTTGACCTGTGTTTTCTCCCGCAGCACAGCAGCAGTGTGGTAATCACACCCCCACAGACCCTTCTCCTTTCTCTGTTGCTCCCTTAGTTGCCTGTTCTAGTTTCTTGTTTTTTGTTTTTTTTAAATGTTAAAAAAAAATAAAAAAATAAAAAAACCCAAAAAACTGGATAGAGATTTATCTAATGTTCATGTATGGAAAGAGAACAGTTACCTCTAGAGCTACTTCCTAACAAGCTCCGAACGTGTTTTTTTCAGGAACACTACCTCCTTTCCCCACAACTCTTATTTTCTTCTTAGAAAATTCAAGAGATATTCCTGAATATCTTATTTCAAAGTAAAGGATACCAGTGCACAAATGCTATTAGTAAACAAACAAATGAAAGAAAAGTATTAACTATTCTTACTCTGAGCACGGTCACCAGTTTGGTCAGTGACCACAGAATCTTTTTGAGGCGTGTGAGTTATTTGATAAGATGATTTTCTGCTGTGTAAATGCATTCAGCTGCTCTTTTCCCCTTCTCAAAGACTCAGTTTGAAATCAACTCTGTAAAAGTTAAAGGTCTTAGTTGAGATTCAGACAATCATAGTTTAAATACTAGCTAGTCTCCTTACGAGCTGCTTGATTCAGGACAAATTACTTAACTTCTCGGTCTTTTGGCTCTATAATGGAAGATTTAAATCTTAAAATCCCTTAAGTCTTTAATTATTACAAAGAGATTTAAAAGGATAATGCAAGGTAATAGGAAAAAGTATACAAAGCACTCATCACTGCAGTTAATACTAAGCATCATGGTACTGGGGTCCTGGGATCAAGTCCTGCACTGGGCTCCTTGCTCAGTGGGGAGCCTGCATCTCCCTCTGCCTGCTGTTTCCCCTGCCTGTGATCTCGCTCTCTCTTTCTCTGTCAAATAAATAAAATCTACCAAAAAATTATAACTGTTAATCCTCCTCCTCATCCTCATCATCATCACTATCATCACTGTATTAAAGAGGTAGGGTAGATAAGAAAGCATATGTAGGTTTTGAATCAGAGAAGAAACCGTTTGGAATCCTGGCTTTGACAAACTACAAACATGTTCCTAATATTTACAGTCTTTGGTGTCTACATCGTAAAATGGTTTTGATGATGATACTTACCTTACAAACTTGTTGTGAGGATTAAAGATAATCTATTTTAAGTGCCCAGCATGGGCACTTTGTAAAGTGCCCATTTACTCCTTTTAGTTTGGTGTGTATCTATTCAATACTTGCCCACACAAATGCAGGGATGTACCATTCAGAAGCTCAATAAGGGCTTATTGATGGGTGGTTGCAAGCAATCCATGATACTTAGGACATTGACAAAGAGTATCATTGATTGTTGTCTGCATGTTTTGGGTGTGTTACTTCAATACTACCTGTAAGAAAACAGCCAAACAAGATTTTATAGTGTATTTTGCCCTTAATATTGCTATCCTATGTGACTAAATTGTTATGTAAAAACCTGATAGGAGGGCTATTCAACAATGTTCAATTTTTCCCCCTATTTTATGAGAAATGTCTAGTAACTGTCATGATGTCTAATAACTATCTTATCTTTATAGTTACTTTATAGTTACCTTATCTAGTAACTATCATGATGTCCAATAACTATCATGATTCTTTAAAAGATCCAAAGTTATGCACTCAGGCAATTAAGTAAAAAATATTTACAAATTAGGGGCACCTGGGTGGCTCAGTGGGTTAAAGCCTCTGCCTTCGGCTCAGGTCCTGATCCCAGGGTCCTGGGATTGAGCCCCGTGTGGGGCTCTCTGCTCAGCGGGGAGCCTGCTTCCTCCTCTCTGCCTGCCTCTCTGCCTACTTGTGATCTCTGTCTGTCAAAAAAAAATAAATAAAAATCTTTAAAAAAAAATTTACAAATTAGACCTACTAACTGTGTTTCTTGACTTTAAACATGTTATACTTTTTGCCTGCTTTTACCTTTTTATTTATTATTTCTTTATTTAAATTTGAGCTAGTTAACAGATAGTGTAATATATTGGTTTCTGGAATAGAATTCAGGGATTCATTACTTACATACAACACCCGGAATTCACCACCACAAGTGTCCTCCCATCCACACCACCCATATAGCCCATCCCCGCACCCACCCCACTCTGTCAACCCTCAGTTTGTTCTCTGTAGTTAAGAACCTTTTATGGTTTGCCTCCCTCTCTTTTTTTTCTCCCCTTTTCCCCATGTTCATCCGTTTTGTTTCTTAAATTCCATATAAGAGTGAAATCATATAGTATTTGTCTTTCTCTGACTGACTTATTTTGCTTAGCATAATAATCTCTAGTTCCATCCATGTTACAAATGACAAGCTGTCTTTCTTTTTGATGGCTGAGTAACATTCCATTATATATGTGTGTGTGTGTGTGTGTGTGTGTATCTATATGTGTATACACATAAAAACACACCATATCTTCTTTAGCCATTCATCTATTGATAGACATCTGGACTCTTTCCATAGTTTAGCTATTATAGTTCAGACACTGCTGCTACAAACAGTGGGGTGCATGTGCCCCCTTGAATCACTATGTTTATATCCTTTGCTGGGTCAAAGGGTAGCTCTATTTTTTACTTTTTTTTTTATAAAGATTTTATTTATTTATTTGACTGACAGAGATCACAAGTAGGCAGAGAGGCAGGCAGAGAGAGAGAGGAGGAAGCAGGCTCCCTGCTGAGCAGAGAGCCTGATGTGGGACTCGATCCCGGGACTCCAAATTCATGACCTGAGCCGAAGGCAGCGGCTTAACCCACTGAGCCACGCAGGCGCCCCTATTTTTAACTTTTTGAAGAACCTCTGTACTGTTTCCTGGAGTGGCTGTACCAGTTTGCATTCCTACCAACAGTGCATGAGGGTTCTCCTTCTTCTGGATCGTCACCAACATCTGTTGTTTCCTGTGTTGTTAATTTTAACTGTTCCAACAGATATGAGGTGGTATGTCATCATGGTTTTGATTTGTATTTCCCTGATGATGAGCGATGTTAAAACATCTTTTCATGTTTCTATTAGCCATCTAGATATCTTCTTTGGAAAAATGTCTATTCATGTCTTCTGCCCATTTCTTAACTGGATAATTTGGTTTTTGGGGTGTTGAGTTAGATAAGTTCATTACAGATTTTGGCTAGTAAAGTTTAACAGATATGTCATTTGCAAATATCTTCTCCCATTCCATAGGTTGCCTTTTAGTTTTATTGTTTCCTTTGTTATGCAGAAGTTTTTGTTTGTTTGTTTTTATCTTGAAGAAGTCCTAATAGTTCATTTTGTATCCCTTGCTTCCAGAGAAATGTCTTTTTTTTTCATTTAGTTGATTTTATTTTATTTTTTTTAATTTTTAAATTTTTTATTAGCATATAATGTATTATTAGCCCCAGGGGTACAAGTCTGTGAATCACCAGGTTTACACACTTCACAGCATTTACCATAGCACATACCTCCCCCAATGTCCATAACCCCACCACCCTCTTCCAACCCCCTTACCCCCAGCAACCCTTAGTTTGTTTTGTGAGATTAAGAGTCTCTTATGGTTTACAGAGACATGTTTTGTTAGAAGCTGCTACAGCTGAGGTCAAAGAAATTGCTGGGGCACCTGGGTGGCTCAGTGGGTTAGGCCGCTGCCTTCGGCTCAGGTCATGATCTCAGGGTCCTGGGATCGAGTCCCGCATCGGGCTCTCTGCTCAGCGGGGAGCCTGCTTCCTCCTCTCTCTCTCTCTGCCTGCCTCTCTGCCTACTTGTGATCTCTCTCTGTCAAATAAATAAATAAAATCTTAAAAAAAAAAAAAAAAAGAAAGAAATTGCTGCCTATGTTTTCCTCTAAGATTTTGATGGATTCACATTGTGGTCTTTCATCCATTTTGAATTTATTTTTGTGTGTGGTGTAAGGGAATGGGCAGGCCAGATTCATTCGTCTACATGTGACTGTCCATTTTTCCCAACACCATTTGTTGAAAAGACTGTCTTTTTTTTTTTTCAATTTATCTATTTTCAGAAAAACAGTATTCATTATTTTTTTTCACCACACCCAGTGCTCCATGCAAGCCGTGCCCTCTATAATACCCACCATCTGGTACCCCAACCTCCCACCCCCCCGCCACTTCAAACCCCTTGAAGAGACTGTCTTTTAATCATTCTTTATTCCAATATTTTTTCCTGATTTGTTGAAAATTAGTTGACCATACAGTTGTGGGTTCCATTTTTAGGTTTTCTATTCTATTCCAATGATCTATGTGTCTGTTGTCATGCTGCTACTGTACTGTTTGGATCACTAGTTTTGTAATGGAGCTTGAAGTCTGGAATTGTGATATCTGCAGCTTTGCTCTTCTTTTTCAAGATCACTTTGGGTATTTGGAGTCTTCCAAAATTCTATACTAACTTTAGGATTGTTTCTTCTAGCTCTGTGAAAAATGATGGTAGTATGTTGACAGGGATTGTATTAAATGTATAGATTGCTTTGAGTAGTATAGACATTTTAACAATATTGGTTCTTCCAACCCATGAGCATGGAATGTTTTTCCATTTCTTTATGCCACCTTCAGTTTCTTTTGTAAGTGTTCTATAGTTTTCAGAGTAAAGCTCTTTTACCTCTTTGGTTAGGTCTATTCCTAGGTATCTTATGGTCTTGGGTGCAATTGTAAATAGGATCTATTCCTTGATTTCTCTTTCTGCTGCTTCTTTGTTAGTGTATAGAAATTCAACAGACTTCCGTGTGTTGATTTTATATCCTGCCACTTTGCTGAATTCCTGTATTAGTTTTAAAACTCCAAATTTTAGGGAGCCTGTGTGGCATGGACCTTCACTATCCTCTGGTGGAGGGTCTCACAGCACTGTGGCTGGTGCAGATTTGTCCCAAAAGGGCAGTCCCCAAATGCCTCAATATGCAGGGGCTTGGAGTTTATGGTAAAATGCAGCAAAAAAACAGTATCCAGATTAGCTGCCCTCAGCAGATGTCTCTGCTCCTGGGCTAATGAACAGGCCACCTCAATGGTACCTGCTAACTCTTTTGTCCCTAGAGAGGCAGTACCACCTCTCCCAAATGCAGTCCATGAAGGGGAACTATCTCTCCCAATGTGACAATGCAGATCCTCAGACTGCACGTTTGGCTCCTAGGCCTTTACCCTCCTTTTCCACAGGTGCACCTCTACACCCATCAGGCTCCACCCAGCAATGGCGTGGACTTCTGAAACTTTAGTCTTTGAGCTCTGTTGCTTATAAAAACTTGCAATAATCAGCCCTTCTTATTTTCCCCATTGCTTGTGCAATGCCCAGCACTCTGTTCTGTTCCCTCTCTCTCTCTCTCTCTCTCTCTCTCTCTCGCTGATTAGGACTCCCTCCCTTCTGCAACACCTATAATTCTTTTCTCTCCCAGTCACATCTCCCCACCTCCTACCTCCACACAAGTGGCCTCTTTTCTTCCTTTAGTTATGGAATTTGTTTTCTCAGTCCTCAGATTGATTTCCTGGGTGTTCAGAATGACCTGATCTTTATCTAGCTCTGTTCAAGGGATGAGGCAAACATAGGGTCCTCCTTACTGTTCTACCATCTATTCCTGTTTTATTGTTTCTAACTTTCAAACAAAGTCACAAAATATCCTAGGAAAAAGCCTTGTGGTCCAGTTTCTTTCAGAAGAAAGTAGCTATGTCTCTGGGTTAATCTAAAACTTGCAATCTCTGTGGTCCTATAAAATATGAAAGCTAGTGTCATGATAATTCATACCATAAGATAATGTTAATTCTTGTACATTCCTACTTCCCACCTATACCTTTAGCTCCATTTTTAACTTCCTATGTAATTAGTTTTGATGTTCATACTTTAGCCAGGAAGTAAGATGAAGCTAAAGGATGTCATTATGAAAAAGATAAAAAGAAAATAAGAAATGCTTAACTATTTTTCAGGTTAATCTAAAGATGATATAATTATATAATGGTTTTATATAAAGTGAAAAAATAACCACCAACACATTTCATTTGTATCAGGTAAATTAAAATTTCATGATTTGCTCTATAAAAAATCCGATGTGAGATATTTTGCCAGAAAAGGTTTTAAAAATTATAGGCAAAAAAATAAATTCCCAAAGTTTCAAAAACAGTAAGATAATATAACCAACACAAAACAACAAGTTGTAATAAAAATAAAGGTGAATGGGGAAAAGTGAAGATTGATTATAAAATAAATTTTAAAATTCCAAGACAATTAGGCAAATCTTAATTTTTTAAAGTTGAAGTTATAGGCATTTCCTTATTATTATATTTTATACACAGGAAAGAAATGTGAAGTATTTCATTTTAAGCAAAAATCGTATTTTCTTTGAGGCTAATATCCCACTAATTGAGTTTTAGTCATGATACAGGCTTCCCAATCAAGTATTATTATTATTATTATGTTCTTTTCTGCACATAAATTATAGTTGGGGAGCAAGAATTCCTGGTTCTTCTAGCTGGACTAAGAATGGAATTGACATTAAACAGATTAACATGAGAAAGTCAAATTTAACAAAGTACATACATAGAATCCACACAGACAGGGAAAGTCCAGAGACAGGCAAAATGAAGTATATATGTCATTCTGAACTAAGGAGAAGGGGGCAGGGGTCTGAGACTTCAGAGGAAAGGAATGCATGTCATGGGGACATAAGAAGAGCAGATGTTTGTTCTGCCATACAGATGAGTCACTCAGATAAAATGTATCTCTACTAATAACCATTATTTTGGGAAAGACCCCCAAGCTAGATTCTTCTGTGTAATTAATGGAGGAACAAATGTTTCTCTTGAGCCCATAGGGTCCTGATGCCTTCAGTGCAGAATAACCTTCATGCCCAAATGGCCCATCTTACAGTGGCCTAACCTTAGCTCCTACATTATCATAAAGGGGGAATGAAAGAGGTATATATTCTAAAGGTTATTAATATTTTTTTCTGTGTTCCCAAATGAAGGCTTTGGGATAAAATGTGTAGGAATGAAAATTTTTCCCTTCTACCCTACTAGATTCTGTGGCCGGCCTAAGAACTGCATTGACATAAGTCAGATTAACAGGGGAAAAAAATGATTAACGTACATACACATAGGAGCCATACAAACATATGAGGCTCAAAAGGCAGGCAAACAGTTGAGACTCACACACCATCCTGAGCTAAGAAAAAGGATAGGAGTTAGGGTTTCTGGGGAGGTGATTCTCTAGAAAGTGGGTGGAAGAAATGTAATGTAAACAAAGTAAAAACGATTTCTGGTATTAGCTCTTTTTCCTGGTGTAGAAATGTAAATTTCTTTTTTTTTTTTTTTTCATTTTCATGGATGAGAGGAAATGGTGTAATTTTTCTAGCGACTTGTACTTGGCAGAGGTAGTATTTCTTTTTTTTTTTTTTTCATTGCAAATGGCAAGGTTTTATTTTTTTTATTTTTTTATTTTTCCAATTTATTTTCAGAAAAACAGTATTCATTATTTTTTCACCACACCCAGTGCTCCATGCAAGCTGTGCCCTCCACAATACCCACCACCTGGTACCCCAACCTCCCACCCCCCCGCCACTTCAAACCCCTCAGATTGTTTTTCAGAGTCCATAGTCTCTCATGGTTCATCTCCCCTTCCAATTTACCCAAAAGCACATACCCTCCCCAATGTCCATAACCCTACCTCCCTTCTCCCAAACCCCCTCCCCCCAGCAACCCACAGTTTGTTTCGTGAGATTAAGAGTCACTTATGGTTTGTCTCCCTCCCTATCCCATCTTGTTTCATGGATTCTTCTCCTACCCACTTAAGCCCCCATGTTGCATCACCACTCCCTCATATCAGGGAGATCATATGATAGTTGTCTTTCTCCGCTTGACTTATTTCGCTAAGCATGATACGCTCTAGTTCCATCCATGTTGTCGCAAATGGCAAGATTTCGTTTCTTTTGATGGCTGCATAGTATTCCATTGTGTATATATACCACCTCTTCTTGATCCATTCATCTGTTGATGGACATCTAGGTTCTTTCCAGAGTTTGGCTATTGTGGACATTGCTGCTATAAACATTCGGGTGCACGTGCCCCTTTGGATCACTACGTTTGTATCTTTAGGGTAAATTCCCAGTAGTGCAATTGCTGGGTCATAGGGCAGTTCTATTTTCAACATTTTGAGGAACCTCCATGCTGTTTTCCAGAGTGGTTGCACCAGCTTGCATTCCCACCAACAGTGTAGGAGGGTTCCCCTTTCTCCGCATCCTCGCCAGCATCTGTCATTTCCTGACTTGTTGATTTTAGCCATTCTGACTGGTGTGAGGTGATATCTCATTGTGGTTTTGATTTGTATTTCCCTGATGCCGAGTGATATGGAGCACTTTTTCATGTGTCTGTTGGCCATCTGGATGTCTTCTTTGCAGAAGTGTCTGTTCATGTCCTCTGCCCATTTCTTGATTGGATTATTTGTTCTTTGGGTGTTGAGTTTGTTAAGTTCTTTATAGATTTTGGACACTAGTCCTTTATCTGATATGTCGTTTGCAAATATCTTCTCCCATTCTGTCAGTTGTCTTTTGGTTTTGTTAACTGTTTCCTTTGCTGTGCAAAAGCTTTTGATTTTGATGAAATCCCAAAAGTTCATTTTTGCCCTTGCTTCCCTTGCCTTTGGCGATGTTCCTAGGAAGATGTTGCTGCGGCTGAGGTCGAAGAGGTTGCTGCCTGTGTTCTCCTCAAGGATTTTGATGGATTCCTTTCTCACATTGAGGTCCTTAATCCATTTTGAATCTATTTTTGTGTGTGGTGTAAGGAAATGGTCCAATTTCATTTTTCTGCACGCGGCTGTCCAATTTTCCCAACACCATTTATTGAAGAGGCTGTCTTTTTTCCATTGGACATTCTTTCCTGCTTTGTCGAAGATTAGTTGACCATAGAGTTGAGGGTCTATTTCTGGGCTCTCTATTCTGTTCCATTGGTCTATGTGTCTGTTTTTGTGCCAGTACCATGCTGTCTTGATGATGACAGCTTTGTAGTAGAGCTTGAAGTCCGGAATTGTGATGCCACCAACTTTGGCTTTGTTTTTCAATATCCCTTTGGCTATTCGAGGTCTTTTCTGGTTCCATATAAATTTTAACATTATTTGTTCCATTTCTTTGAAAAAGATGGATGGTACTTTGATAGGAATTGCATTAAATGTGTAGATTGCTTTAGGTAGCATAGACATTTTCACAATATTTATTCTTCCAATCCAGGAGCATGGAACATTTTTCCATTTCTTTGTGTCTTCCTCAATTTCTTTCATGAGTACTTTATAGTTTTCTGAGTATAGATTCTAAGTGGGATTTATCCCAGGGCTGCAAGGTTGGTTCAACATCCGCAAATCAGTCAATGTGATACAACACATCAATAAAAGAAAGAACAAGAAACATATGATACTCTCAATAGATGCTGAAAAAGCATTTGACAAAGTACAGCATCCCTTCCTGATCAAAACCCTTCAAAGTGTAGGGATAGAGGGCACATACCTCAATATCATCAAAGCCATCTATGAAAAACCCACTGCAAATATCATTCTCAATGGAGAAAAACTGAAAGCTTTTCCACTAAGGTCAGGAACACGGCAGGGGTGTCCATTATCACCACTGCTATTCAACATAGTACTAGAAGTCCTAGCCTCAGCAATCAGACAACAAAAGGAAATTAAAGGCATCCAAATCGGCAAAGAAGAAGTCAAATTATCACTCTTCGCAGATGATATGATACTCTATGTGGAAAACCCAAAAGACTCCACTCCAAAACTGCTAGAACTTATACAGGAATTCAGTAAAGTGTCAGGATATAAGATCAATGCACAGAAATCAGTTGCATTTCTCTACACCAACAACAAGACAGAAGAAAGAGAAATTAAGGAGTCAATCCCATTTACAATTGCACCCCAAACCATAAGATACCTAGGAAATGTAAATTTCTAACAAATTTCTTTTATAAATGGAGAGTACCCCACCAATGAGGAGACGTTTACTTTCTTAGGCATTTAAGTAGCAGGTGAAGAGTTTTTTCTGAGTCTGCTGGGTCTTGACTGCCTTTAGTTTAAAATAAGTGTCATGCCAAATAACATACTTCGGGGTGGCATGTTCTATACCCCTTCAACTGCTATTTCATCAACATTATAAAACCTGAGTTTCCACTCACAATTTGACGTTATACTCAATTTTGCAAACAGATTCTTACAGAATATTTTCAATAAAGATTCATTTTCTACCTTTCAAAATTCAATAAGACACAGTGGATTTGCCAAGGATTTTCTTTACATTTGGAAAGAAATCAACATTTAAAAAGACTTAGCAGCTGGCACTAAAATAAAATTGAATTAACTCAATGAAATTGAATACAGTCAAAGAAAAAAGGGCCACAAAATAGCATCAGTTGGTCTTCTTACTAAATTAATGTAATTTTGAAAATATGCTTCACTGTTATGTTTTGTTATCTTCACAATGCCAAATTCCACTGAAAAATTCACATTCTCACTTTTTCAGAGAAATCCAGGACCACAGAATATAACTCCTAGATTCAGGAATATTTTTTTTTTTTAAGATTTTATTTATTTATTTGACAGAGAGAGATCACAAGTAGGCAGAGAGGCAGGCAGAGAGAGAGAGAGAGGAGGAAGCAGGCTCCCTGCTGAGCAGAGAGCCCAATGTGGGACTCGATCCCAGGACCCTGAGATCATGACCCGAGCCGAAGGCAGCGGCTTAACCCACTGAGCCACCCAGGTGCCCGATTCAGGAATATTCTAAGCTATACACTTGTTTATGCTTGTATCTTATGTCATTTTATTGAAGTGCTCTTCAGTATATGTGGCATGTCGTCCCTGTCAGGCAGTAGGTGTTAACTAACGGTTGATAATATTGTCATTACTCCAAAGGATAACCAGGTATTTGTCTGGCTGATTATAGTTATGCTATCTTCTTAGTCCGAGAGTCCATAATTACAGGCTTATTTTGGAAAGTGCAATATTTCTCAAGGCCATCATATATACACTGAAAATATTAAGAGATTGAAAATTTTAACACGTGGGACTTCTACTCTGCCATTTTAGTTTTATTCAGCACTTGAATTGAAAACACTATATCTAAATAGACATCGTGTCCATGGTTCTCAAAGAGATGAAACTAATTTCCTTGTCATAAGAAATCATTACAATCATAATCCATGAAGATGAAGAGTATTATCTCCAAAAGGTGGGAAATAATGAAGACCTTATGATAATAGGAATTTTACTTTAAAGGCAAATTTCTCTATTTTTCCCATTTTGGATTAATCTTCAAATAATTTTCAGGTCTCCAGAAGTTTGTATTTCCACTTGCACAACAGATACTCCCATCATAGTGGTTTGCAATAACAAAGTAACTTGTTTTCCCCACAATCCCACAATTTGGCAGGTTCAGTAGGGAAGTCTTTCTCTGTTTCCGTGTAGCATCCACTCATTTGGAAGCTCGAACACATACTTACAAGTTGGCTCACTCACATGGCTGACAAGTGGGTTCTTTTTGTCAAGGGGCACTTAATTGGGGCCAGAGACCTCAGTTCCTCTCTGTGAGGGCCTTTTTGAGTTCCTTGGCTTTCCTAGTGGTATGGTAGTTACACTGCAAGAGCCAAGTACCCCAAAAGAACATGGCTGAAGCAGTATGACATTCATGTGATCTAACCTCAGAAGTCAAAAAGAAGACTTTTACCAGAGTAAACAGCCTATCCAAATCCAAAGAACCCATGAAACCAAGATTTCAAATCAAGAAGAATCAAACTCGTGCTGTAAGAAGAATATGTGAGGTGGGAGATACGTTGGTAACCATTTTTAGAAAACAAAATGTCACAGTTTGTCTTCTAATCACAAAACCTTAGATTCTTCCCACAAGCAAAATATATTCTCCCTTTCCCTTAGACACATTCCGTTAGAGCATCATCAGCTTGAAGTCCACAGTTTGTCATCTCAATCAGATCTAGGTGTGGATGAAGCTTTTGGGTAGATTTACTTTCATACAACTTTTTAAGTACTTTGTCTCTTGATCTAAAGAACTGAAAACCTAAAGACACATTATTTACCTACCACACACATATTGGTGAGATAGGCAACAGGGATAGGTAGGATCATTACTACAGATGCTTTCATTCTAGAAGGGAAGATACTTAAAAGACACAGCAGCTATGAGCCTATAAAAATTCTGAAATACATAAAGGAATATAATGTCAATTCCATGATTAGGACTCAGCTTTACTGCCTGAGAATTGTTCTCTGTAGCTCTCGTTTTCACCCTCCAGACTATTGCTTCTGAGTCATTCTTCCTTTTCCATAGGAAACAGTCTGTGTTTGCAGTAATTTTCTGTGCCTACTTCCTGCCCACAATCATTTCGGAATCTAAGGAATCATTTTCTTTTATACTTTTTGATATTTTAGTCCAAACTGGTATAAGTTAAAAAAAAAAACTTTTAGGCTTGTTGCCAACAATTTATAACCCACTGTACTAGACAAAAGTCATATCCATAATTTAAGGTAAGCCCTTCTCTACCTCTATTTCATGTGAAATCTCTATGGGACAATGGCTTTAAGATTCCTAGAAGACCATGGTAATAGGGTTTGTAAGACATGCTCTTGTATCTGAGAGCTCCTCAGGAAAGGTCTATGAAGCAATACTCTAAATGTTTTTCCCTGAGGTCTTCAAGGATCTCACAGGTTTATTCTGAATGGCATTTATCCCTAGAAGCCCTTTATTTCAGATTAATTTGCTATCTGGGCCATTTGGGAATAAAAGAACAGTGTTCTGATTTAATTTCAACCCCATTAAGTCCTGATTCATTTATATTTCCTGGAAATGTCACCTAAAGATTTGATAGGTTTTTCTTAAGCTCATCTCTATCCTCTTGCATTTTCCTATGGACATCTAGAAGCAAGTTAGCACTCCAGTTATTTTCTCAAAATTTCTTACCTACATCATCAAATTCACATAGTACATTCCTTTGGCTCACCCTGCTGCAGGGAATGGTACGTCAAACCTCCCACCACTACATAACAAGGCTTCCTTTTCTTTCAGCCTCCAGTATAACATTCTCCTTACTTTCTTTTATGCTCTAACTATAAATACTGTCCCAAAGTCTCCTTACACCTTTAGTAGTAATTTTCTAGAAATTCTTTCGGACATCACCTATCATAGTTACAAAGCCAGTGCCACTTCCAGAGGTTTCTGTCATAGCAATATTCCACTCAGTGCAAAAATCTGTTCTAGTCACTTACTTCTGGGAAGCAAACCGCACCCAAACCTTAATGGCTTAAAATTACAATAATCTATGTTTTATTTACACATTGGCAATTTGGGCAGAGCGTGGTGGAAACAGCAAGAAGATGCTGGCATACAGCTGAGGATTTAGAATCAGGCAAAAAATCAAAAAGAAAACACAACACACACACACACACACACACACACACACACACTTCATGATTTGGTATGAAAAATCACCCCCACGTCTCCTTTTGCTGTTGTCACAGATATGAACACAAAACATGAAGCCTTTGCTTGTTCCAGGCAGTGATTTACAGAAGATAAACTTTTCTTGAATTTTGCCATCTCTTACAAATCTTACAGATGCTATAGCACAACACTTAATGGGGAAATCTGATCACTT
This sequence comes from Neogale vison, assembly GCF_020171115.1. Lineage (NCBI taxonomy): Eukaryota > Metazoa > Chordata > Mammalia > Carnivora > Mustelidae > Neogale > Neogale vison. Next base: position 72,059,553 of record NC_058096.1, read on the forward strand.
ATCAGCTTGGATGAGGAAGCTCTCTTTGACACGTCATCAGTGTGACTTCTGGAGCTCTTCGAGAGTAGAATCATATCAGTTCTTGTTAAGTACCCTTCAATGTGAAGACAGACTGTTACTGCATTCCCCGTTGTACTATTGAATAAAATGACTGAAGACATTATAATTTTTCATCAGCAACTTAATCAGAATTGTCAACAGTCCTACATATAGAACCTTTCTTTTCATCTCGTGCTTTTTTTTCAAAAATGTTCACACTGGATGACCAGACATGTTTCTTAAACACTAATGAATAGCTAAATGATAAATTTGCATAATACTTGGGCGCCTGGGTGGCTCAGTGGTTGAGCCGCTGCCTTCGGCTCAGGTCATGATCTCAGGGTCCTGGGATCGAGTCCCGCATCGGGCTCTCTGCTCAGCAGGGAGCCTGCTTCCCTCTCTCTCTCTGCCTGCCTCTCCATCTACTTGTGATTTCTCTCTGTCAAATAAATAAATAAAATCTTTAAAAAAAAAAAATTTGCATAATGCTTAAAAAAGTCATAATACAATTTCATTCCTAATCTATACAATCCATACTTTGCAATAATTACAACAGCAAAATACGAAGACTCACTGAGTCTTCTCACTGAGACACTGAGTTCTTTACAATAGAAATTTCCCTCCGATTTCCTGTTATCTCAGTAGAGTTGGTTTACTGTTCTAAGTCATCTAAATATCCAAGAAGGTATTTGATGTCCTCCCTGGCACAACCTGTACTCTTTGCAAATATCAGTGGCTTCTATCTTACACCGAAAAATGACAACCAAATATATTCAATTCTACCGCTCATTGCCATAAGGACTGAAGGATTTTTAATGAAATTGCTAATAGGGCTGCTCCATCAAGGTCCACCACGGTGTGAAAGTACTAGCATTGTATGGAATGTGAAGTTTAAAAAGATACATTTTTGTTTTGCTTTTTAAAGTCATGTTCTCTCACTGACTGAACTCATAGCATTAAATTATGGACACCCAGGATTTCACAAAATCCCACTGAGAATCATGTTCTAGAACAATTTTAAATCCTGTCATTAAGTAGCATTAAATGCTTTCTGGGTGCCTTACTCATATTTGGATATATATCTGCTTGAGTATATGTATTTGCTTAATGATTATTTAGTGAGTGGGAATTAAATGGAAAGTAGAAAGAAATTTAGAAAGCCAGTCTTTGCTTTTAATGAGACTAAAATCTAACTGAAGAAAAGATAAATATGGTATAAAAATAAAAGAACTAAATGTAGCAATGATAGAAATTAAAAAGAAATGACAGAAATTAAAAGAAACAAGAAAACAAAAACTATCAGAGTTTAAATACAAATATTTGAGACTCAAATTTGACAATTTTGCACTGTCTCAGAGCCCTGTGTTCCTGAAAAACAATGAAGGTTAAGAAATCCTCCCACTATTTTCTGTTCTGGGAAATAGCTTACTGCAAGCACCATCCTTCTGATTAAGATAAGATAGACTTACAGATAACCCCTAGGTTTACCTATGAAAAGTCTGGACACAGACCATCCAAATCCCACCCCCCTTTATTTTTTGGTCTTCTAAATGATTAGCTGAGTGATTTATTCCTATTAATGAATCTGGACAAACTGTACTCCTGTGCTTTGACCAGATTTTAGCCAGCCTTCTCTCTTGGTCACAGGCCTTGGACCTAGAATAATCTTTCAACTTTAGCAAGCACTGCAATGCAGAACCACCCCTCTTAAGAGCTCCTCCAGAGAATTTACTGACCTCAGGTGAAAAACTTCCCCAATAAACTTCCTCTTGGCTCTCTTGGAGCAGGCAGTTAGACAAGAACAGGAGGAGAGAAAGGAGTATGACAGACAGACAGTTGCCAGGGATCACTCAGTCTCCACCCAAAGACCATTCCATCTCCCTTAGGCCAACTCCCTCCGTGGTATAGCATAGAGGATCCCGGCTACAGGGACTTTCCCAGCTTTGGAGCATGCACACTTAAGAAAGACCGTTTCAGCTAGTAACCCAGAAGCTATTATAATGTTAATATAATACAATTTGCATTGAGGTTTGCTGCCACCCCTACCACAGGATGCACTTAGGCATTCTGGGGAAGATGACTAACCCAAACTTAGACAGAATGTTGAAGGGAAAGAAACGAAAGAAGGCCCAAGAGTGACTCAATAATGACAAGGTGGGGGTGGGAGGTTGGGGACCAAATAAAGCCAAATAAAAGAACACAGTGAGAAACTCAGTCAGCCCGCTCCTCTATCTCTGGAGTGTTACTGTCGCTTTTTGCGAAATAAGAAACTTTTGCTACTTTAATTTCTTTCCGGTCTCAACTGAATTCTTTCCTCTGAGAAGGCAAGGATCCAGGAGATGCACCTCAACCTGCTCTTCCCACTGCACTGCCTCACATCCAATTTTTTCTAGCCTCGTTTAATCCTCTTTGTCAGAGAAAAGTCCTTTTTGTCTGACCTTTGAGACACCTAGAAATCTCAGGTTGTGGCTTCTTCCTGTGTTGCAATAATTCCCTTCCTTTTTGTGTAAGTTTTTTCAAATAAAGTCTCTTCAAGTTCAGCTTTTTTTATTAGTTGACAAATTCTAGTAATATGTCATATAAGAGACTGAAATCGAGAAAGATTTATGTACAAAATATTCATTTCAATATATGTAATAACAAAACACTGAAACAATCTCAAATGCTACTAAAGGATTGGTTTAAAAATATGCGATAGAGCTATGCAATTGGGAGAAAAAATGAGGAAGACCTATAAGAATTAATAAGGAATATACCTCATATATATTGTTAAATAAAAAACAATATGCATAAAACTTTTTGTGGCCTAATATGTGATCTATTCCAGAGAATGTTCCATTTGCACTTGAAAAGCATGTGTATTCTATTATTTTAGGATGTAATGATCTGAATATATCTGTTAGATCCATCTGGTCTAGTGTTTCAAAGCCATCGTTTCCTTGTTGATTATATGTTTGGATGATCTGCCCATTGATATAAGTGGGATGTTAAAGACCCCAACTATCATTGTATTACTCTCACTTATTTCTTTTATGTTTGTCATTTACTGTTTTATGCATTTGGGTGCTCCCATGTTGGATGAATAAATATTTATAATTATAACTTCTTGTTGGATTGTCCTCTTTATTATTATATAGTAACCTACTTCGTCTTTTGTGATAGTGTTTGTTTTAAAGTTATTTTGTACCATATAAGTATTCCTACCCTTGCTTTCTTTTGAACTCCATTTTCATGATAAATGTTTCTCCATCATTCTGCAAGTGTCTTTGGGTCTGAAATGAGTCTCTTATAGGCAGCATATACATGGGTCTTTAGTCACTCTGTCAGACTATGTCTTTTGATTGTTTAGTCTGTTTACATTCAAAGTAAATATTGATAGATGTGTAATATTGCTATTTTGTTACTTGTTTTGTGGTTATTTAGGAGTTTTCCTCTGATCCTTCTCTTGCTCTGCTTCATGGTTTGTTGTCTTTCTTCAGTGATAACTTAGATTCCTGTCTCTTTATCCTTTGCATACCTAATACTGGTTTTGGGTTTGTTTGTTTTTTTTTTAAGACTTTATTTATTTATCTGACAGAGAGAGATCACAAGTAGGCAGAGAGGCAGGCGGGAGGAGTACCGGGGGAGGGGGTGGGGGAAAGCAGGCTCTCCACTGAGCAGAGAGCCTGACTCGGGGCTCGATCCCAGGACCCTGAGATCATGACCTGAGCTGAAGGCAGAGGCTTAACCCACTGAGCCACCCAGGCATCTCTATTACTGGTTTTTGATTTGTGGTTACCATTAGGTTTGTATATAAACTCTGCACATTGTAGTCTATATTAAGTTGATGCTTGCTTAAGTTTGAACCCATTCTTTACTCTCCCCACCCCCCACACACACACATTTTAGGTATATAGTATCATATCTGACATCCTTTTATTTAATGAATCCCTTGACTGATTTTTATAGAAATATTTATTTTTACTGCTTTTGTGTTTCTTACTTAGTATACACTCATTTGTGTAAATATTCATACACATATTCTTATATACTGACACTTTATATTGCAGAAGAGGGGAAAAATATATTTTTCCTCTATCCATCTTGGTTCTCCAGCTGGTGCTCTGAAAATTAGACTGGTAAAAGACTAACAAGAGAAAAATAAACAGAAGTTTAATAATTTGTGCATTGTTTCTGTACACATGGAAGCACCCATTAATGAGCAATCCAAAGGGATGGTAGAACATGGATTTATAGACCAATTCAGGCTAACAAAGAAAAAGGGGTTTGGGGCTTCTGAAGGGAGGAGGTTTTGGAAAGAGAACCTGGAAGAGAGTGGTAAATAAGGGTTTTTTTCATAATTTTTATTATGCTGTTTTAAGATTTTGCCTTCTCCACTGATAGAGTTGTTAGGAGTCTTCCTCTTGCTGGTGCAGGAGATGGAGACACCTATACAAATTGGCATTTCCTTTGCAAAAAGAAAACTTTTCCCCAGTATTTAGAACTTTTCCTCATCTGTTGCTTCTCAATGACCTTTAGCTCAAAATAATCCATTTGCCAAAGAATCATATTTGGAGCAGCATATTCTAATGCATATACTTGAATACATGATGCTTACTTCTAAAATGATATTTGAATAAAGATAAGATTTTCCTCGGGAAATAGGGGTAAGGTTAGGTACAAGAGAAATTTAATTCTAGAATTTTGTGCACTAGAATTTTTCCTATATGCATGTATTATTATTCTATTTCTTTTTCAGTATAGTGCCAGTTAAAAATTAGTGCACTAACTTGTGATAAGCACCAGGTATCGTATGGAAGTGTTGAATCGCTACATAGCATACCCGAAACTAATATTACACTGTATTTTAAGTAACAGGAATTTAAATAAAAACTTTAAAAAAATAGTACACTATAATGGAACAATTTTTTAATAATAAAACTAATAGAACTAACTTCAAAACTTTTGTTATTCCCATTACTCCACAGTGTGACCTGGAAACTGAAGACCTCAGTCCTTCTCCTGATCTCTTAGGGCCTCCCAGGATTAGGAACAGCTACAAGAGTTGGGGAAAACTACAATTCCAGGGAGTGGGATCCATTCTCATATTTCTCCTTACTCCATCTCAGAGTTTTCTGTACACTTAGCAGGTATCTAAGAATAATTTGTCAATGCAATTAAATAGTAATAATAGGTAAAATTTATACAGAATTATAGAAAGTTTCCATTTGTGTGGTTGAAATGTTTTTAAAGAAAGTACTCTTTTCTGCCCAAAAAACAAAGCCTTCTTGAAAATCAGTTGCTTTGATGATAGTAATAATACAAATATTTTTCTAATAGCCCTAATTACCTTAGCTTGTGCAGTTCTTCGGCCTAAATATAGGTTATTGTTTTTTGGGGTTTTTGGTTTTTTGGTTTTGGTGTTTTTTTGTTTGGTTTTTGTTTTTGTTTTTTTTTTTTTTTTTTTTACATTTTATGGGCTAGCTAAATTCCCTGAGGGGACATTGTCTCTTTCCAGAGATTTATGTGGCTTGAATGGTAGGGATGATAAGCACTTGCTGTTCAATAGTGTAGTTAATACTCAGCCCCAGGGTAAGGGAGCAGTGAAGCATTCTTACTCTTAGGTACAGTGCTTCTGCAGCAATCAGCCATACTATTTCTTTTTCTGAGGAAATTTGCATCAAAATGCTCAATCCACAGGGAGCTCAACATTCACTCACTGCTCACTGCCCAAGGAAAACAGCTATTATGGTCATTTCCCAGTCTTTCAAGACAGAACAAAACGCAAAGCAAAAGCAAAGTAAAAGAAACACTACTGTAACAAGAATTGCAAGAGAAACAGAGCTATCTTAATAGGAACCTCATTCTGCCTTATTGTTTACTTTACTTGAAACATATTAATATCTACCAGTCATGGATTATTATTTTCCTCATAGTCACCATCTTTAATGGTAACATTAAATATGGGGGAGGGAAACAAACCTATCTTTTTATTTCTTACATCATAAAGTATCTTTTCTTTATCTTATTTGTTTTCATTTATTCAATAAGGGGAATTTGAAGAGTTACAAGAAAAGAAATGAATTTGTTACAAGAAAAGAAATGGGGATTTGTTACAAGAAAAGAAATGAATAAATAAATAAAAAGGAGGGGAGAGGGGATTAGTTAAAGTGGACTTGGACTTTGTTTGCAAACATATTTAGGTTAATGCTGAAAACTGTACTGTTCTATTTATGTTTAGAGATCACAGAGGTAACATTTTCTTTACTGCAATGTAATTTCCTTTTTCAAAAACATCAACAAGAATTAAAACCAGAAGATGAAATAACATCTTTGACTCAACTAGAAACAGCTTCAATGAGATGCCATAACCCATATAAAAGGGTTGTTAATAACAGTGAAAACAGGATCAGGTGAAATAAAGCTACCCATAGGGGATGCTGTAGATATTAAGTAGAAACCTTGTTTTGGGGAGGAAAAATTTTCTCTATCCGTCAAGGTTCTTCTAGCTGGACTAAGCACTAAATTAATAGAGATGGGGAGTCTTGGCTGGCTCAGTAAGTTAAGTGTCTGTCTTCGGCTCAGGTCATGATCCCAAGGCCCTGGGATTGAGTCCCACATCAGGTTTCTTGCTCCTCAGGGAGCCTAGTTCTCCCTCTGCCTGCCACTCCCCCACTTGTGCTCTCTCACTCTCACTCCGACAAATAAATCTTTTAAAAATATAAATAAATAAACAAACAAACAAATAAATAAATAAAATTGACATGAAACAGATTAACAGGAGAAAATAAAATTTAATAGCATACAAATAGGGAAGCCACACAGACGTGGAAATTACAAAGACAGTTAGGCAATATGATTTGTATATGAACTAAGGAGAGGGGTAGGGGTCCAAGGACACAAAAGGAACAAGGACTATTAGCAGGAAGGTAAAAGAAGATGTCTGGAAAACAAAGGTGCCCTCTTATGCAGATAAGTTTCTAAGGTAAAGAGGAATCTCTATTGATAGCACTTTTCTTAGTAAGGTTTGGGGTTGAGGAAGAGGTAAAGAGCCTTATCTGAATCTGCTGGGTCTGGATTGTTTTTATCTCAAAATAATATCTGTGCCAATGTGGCCCATCTCAAAGTGCCCTACCCTTAGTCCCTACATTTGTTTCCAAATAGCATGCCAGTCCAGAAGCCCCAAACCAGTATGCTCTCTCTTGCTGCTGAATGCAAGGGGAATGGACTAGAAAACAAAACTTTCAGACATGGCAACTATAAAACAATACGGCTCTCTTTTTACAGAACAGAAGAGAAAATACAAGCAAAAGAATTTTGCAGTTGATTTAAGATAACCGGAGTCTTCCTGGTTTGTAAACACAGAACTTCCCTGTTAGTTGGGTGTCAAGTCATATCTGCCTGGAGGGAACAGCTGAAAAGGCAGAATATGGGAGAGAATGGGTTTGTGACAGACCAGAAAGCAAGTTCTCGGTTGAGTGGGCACTGCCTCACATTTCCCTTCTTCCATACTTTCTTTTAGTCACTTGTGGGACCATTCAAATATGAATACTAACCTATATGGAACCAGCATGAGAACTATATCCAGATGGAGAAAGGAAAGAGATATTAATATATGAACTATAAAAAGAAACATTATAAAAATCTAAGCCACAAAGAAATTTAAAACTATGGCACTATTCAATTCTATTATGGAATTTTTAAAAAATTTATTCATTCTAAAAGAAGATCTCAGGGAGTAGTGTCTGGAGGGCACAGTCAATTAAGCATCTGCCTTTGGCTCAGGTCATGATCCTGAGGTCCTGGGATGTAGCCCCACATAAAGTTCCCCGTTCAGTGAAGAGTCTGCTTCTCCGTTGTCCTCTGCCCCTCTCCCCACTCACGCTGTCTCTCAAATAAATAAATAAAATATTTTTTAAAATATCTCAAAGAAAAGAATGATAGGTTTGATGAAGTTCTAGAACATAGGTGAGGTTCGATGGGGGGAGGTCTGGAGCCGATGACCAAGAAAGAATTCTTGAGACATCTTTGGTGTAAAATGGTGGTTTATTAAAGCACGGGGACAGGACCCATGGGCAGGAAGAGCTGCTGCCCTGGGATGTGAAGAGTGGTCTATGACATACTTGTAAGTTGGGAGGGGGTTAGGGATGGCTTAAGTCTCTAAGGAATTTTGGGAGCAAGGTTTCTAGGACCTTGATGGGCTAGCTATTGTCTGGGGAAAAGTTTATTCATTACCAGTAATAAAAACCTTCTCATGAGACTGTTTAGATATATATCAGTGGGCCATATGCTTGGGAATGATTGTTGACACTATCTTGGAGGTTTAGAGATAAAGTTTCCTAAAGGAATTGTTAAAGTAGACTTACAGGATCCTGGTTGGGGGTAAGGGGTCAGTCAGGCTAGGATTGTCCTTTGCCCTTAGCAAAACCTCAAGGTGAGGGCAGTTGAGTCCCTAGAGGAGAGCCACTCTGCCTGTTTCAAGGGCTTGTCAGTAGGTAAGGAATTTTAATGTTTTTCTTCTGCCTCTGTTTCCCACATCAGGTTCAAACAAGGAATGGTAAAATAACAGATGTGGTGAAATAATTTTGTAGTACCAAGTAAAAAATAGAAGAAAAAATAAACTATAATGAAAGTACAGTTAGAGGGGAAAAATGATATATACTTCCAAAACAAAATCAGGCAGTAATACTGACATCTAGATTTTCTGAAAATCCTCTTACTATAAAATATTTATAATATTATATATTTGAATTATAACACTATATATTTAAAATAGTAGCTAAAATATGTCAGATGAATAACTGAGCTTGAAGAACAGTAAACTAAATATTTGTACCTGGAAAAAAAAAATTAAGGAACGACATGATTCCATCTAGTAGGCTGATGTTGAACCCTAAGGGATTTTGCCAGAGCTCCAAAACCTAGAGCTTTGGTTTTCAAAAACTACATGGAGTATAAGTTCTTATACCTTTGTAAAGTAAAAAGTTAGAACTAAGTCTCCAGAAGAAGCTAAAATGCAAGGGCTAAAACACACAGACTTTTTAATTCCAAAACTATAACTTTAAAAAAAAATTCATAGATGAAAGGCATGAAAGTCAAACACTATTTAAAAGAGGAAATAGGGACACCCCTTCGGTGGGTTGAAGCCCCTGCCTTCAGGTCATGATCCCAGGGTCCTGGTATCGAGCCCCATATCAGGCTCTCTGCTTGGCAGGGGGACTGCTTCCTCCTCTCTCTCTGCCTGCCTCTACCTATTTGTGATCTCTGTCTGTCAAATAAACAAATAAAATCTTAAAAAAAAAAAAAAAAAAAGAGGAAATAATTTTTTAAATTTCTTAAAAGCCCTTGAGGCCACAGGTCATATAAATGTTGCTACTTGAAGTGGACATGTGGTGGAAATACACGGATAATTTGGAGCAATCTGAAAATACTGTAGACACAGCATGCTTTTTAAAGCACAGCTTAGCAGAAGCTTCGAGCCCTCCATTCAGGCATTCAGCATGGTGAGAAACAACAATGTAGCATGTTTTGGAAGGACCTGTTAAGATAGCCAAAAGTCCCCATGCATAGCTATGTAAGAATTGCAGCATATCCAGAACATCCAGTGTGTCACAACTGGAATGGGGTGGCACATGGATGTGGTGAGAGGACCAGAAGACCAGTCGAAATCTGGAACCACAATAAAGAGAGTTCGGTGTTCAAGGACTTTAGTCAGAGACATCCAGCTGCCACTAGGGTATAAAGAGCTTGACAAGCTGCAGTGTTCATCCATGGTCTAGTAGGACAGTCACAGCTTTCAAATCTCACTACTCTCAAAGTAGACTGCAACTACAACCGATACCTTCATCAGAGACTCAGGACAGACTTTGAGCTAAGCCACTATCGGGTTCATGAACCACGGAAGCCATAGGATGATAAATATTTGTTCTTTAAAGCTGCTAAATTTGGGGACAATTTGTCACACTGCCATAAATGCTAATATACAGGATAACTCGCAGGGGCAGGGCCTCTATTTAAAATATGGGGAGGTACCAGGGTGGCTCAGTCCTTAAGGTTCTGCCTTCGGCTCAGGTCATGATCACAGGGTCATGGGATCCAGTCCTGCATTGGGCTCCCTGCTTAGCAGAGGGAAGCCTGCTTCTCCCTCTCTCACCCACCCACCGCTGCTTGTGTTCCTTCTCTTGCTGTCTCTCTTTCTCTCTGTGTCAAATAAATAAATAAAATCTTTTAGAAATTTTTAATGAATAAATAAAACATGGGGAGCCAGGACTGGGGAAAGTGGACATTACACATGGATGCTAATCTGTAAGATACACAGCCCACCCCTCTTTTTTTCAGCCCCCTTATGTACTCATCCCACTGAACACCCAGCTATAAAGAGTCAGGGAAGTACTGTTCATGCTGACTAACATATAACAAATGCCCCAAACTTAAATTAAAACCATCTCTAATTGTTAAACTCGCCAGAGAGACAGTAAAACCCCCAAACAAAGTCATATTCCTTTATAGAATTAAATGATGGAATAAATTCATGTAGAACATTTTCTTCTCCAAAATTTCATATTTTAAACTGATCAGCTTAAAACCAAAAGGAACAATATTCTGATGACTGCCTTTAAGTATGGCTCTTTATTCAGCATTTATTCCAAGTTAACTTTTATTGACTGATGCAGTTAAATTTAAATAAATAAAGTTAACCTGATCTTGCTTTGTCTCATTTTGCCTTAATTACCTCTATAAAGGCCCTCCAAATATACTCATATTCTGAGGTACTGAGTGTTGAGATTATGACTTACGAATTTGACACAATTCATCCTCTAACAGTACTCAACCTCTCCATAGTTCTAGCTGGATAGTAGTACACAGGAACATATCAAAACTATGGCTTCTATCATTATAGCTGTAATATCTGAAACCAAACATAACCACTGTAGCAATAAAATTTCTTAAGAAAGGATTTTGTTATTTCTAGTCATGAGTCATAGGAGAGCTCTAAAATTAGCTAGACCAATTGGGGTCTAAAACTGACAGAGAAAAGAAAGATTAAAAAATACGTACATATCTTGGTTTTAGTCTTAGAAAGATGTCAGTCTTTTGTTGCCCAATCTTCTTTTCCTTTAGCTATGAATTTAGTCTAACCAGGAGAAATTTCCTACCAAGATACTAATTTTACCTGGTATTTTCCACAATCTTGCAGAAAATCAAGCTCAATGATTTGCTTTGACCCTCCCAGATCTTATTCCCTCAGTGCCCTAATGGGAAAAAACTGTCACAGTGTGCTTTATTCAAATATAAATTCTTAGGGCTTGGCTTAGTGTTACCCATCCACGGAAACCATACACATTTCTTCCCACAGCCCATATTCCTGAAACAGTAAGACCAGGCTTGCCTTGAAGAGCATAACAGTCTTCAGCACCAGGTATGAAAACATCTGAAGAGATTATTATTTCTGAGAAAGCCTCTTTTCAAGCGACCTTTCACTAAAAGCTCTCCCTCTCTACATTGTAATGTGAATATACGAAGAATCAAAACTGCTTCTGCAATCAGAGTTCCAGAAGCAGGTCTCCTTTCGCTAGAAATAAACCTTTAGTTCCAACTAAGACCAGATGCTCACTGAGTGTGAGGTCTTGAACAGAAACTATGCTATCTTCTTGATGGCGATAATTGATTCCAACCATAACTGTTCACGCTAGCTGCCCAAATCAAGAGATTCAATCTCCTTATGTGGAATTCTGCCCTACAACATAAGCCCTCTTCTCTTCCCCATGAAATAAACATGGCAGGTTTATATGAGGTGAAATTTCTGTATTCGTTAAGTGCCAACAATTAAAATGTCATGAGAGAGCTCTTGGTGTGGATGTAGAACGAAGAGAACACTTATAAACAGCTGATGGACCTATTTATTTATACAACCACTATGAAAATCAATTTTGCATTAGTAAATCCAGATTTAATAAATCTAAAGATGTGAACACCATATGGCCCAGCAATTCTATCCCTGGTTGTTTTGTTGCCCTGGAGAAAATCACTAGGGTATTCAAGAAGCATCATTTAGAAGGGATAATACTTGAAATAATACAAACTTCCATTGATATGGGAATAAATAAAATGTGCTGGAGACCATAGTAGGCTATTGCACAAGAATAGAACTTATTCAATTAACCCTCCTCTATTGATAACAATAAAAAATACAAAATTAAGAAAAAAAATCACAAACTATTACTTAGAATATAATTCCACTTCTATAAAGTTTATAAAGTAGGCAAATAAACAGTGTAATATTAGGGATACATTAATACATGGTAAAACTATTTTTTTAAAGAATAATAAACACCAAATTCAGCAGGTAGCAGTACAGACAGATCTGGAAAAGGGCAAACAGCTTTCAAAGATGGAGATAATATTCTATTTTTTTAAGCTAGGTGATGAAGAATGCTCTATGATTTATTATTTTAAACCATAAACATTATACTATGTATATATTTAGTATCTTTGATATACTTTTTTTTAAATTTTTTTTTCCAATTTATTTATTTTCAGAAAAACAGTATTCATTATTTTTTCACCACACCCAGTGCTCCATGCAAGCCGTGCCCTCTATAATACCCACCACCTGGTACCCCAACCTCCCACCCCCCACCACTTCAAACCCCTCAGACTGTTTTTCAGAGTCCATAGTCTCTCATGGTTCACCTCCCCTTCCAATTTACCCAAATTCCCTACTCCTCTCTAACACAACTTAAAATTATAGGGGCGCCTGGATGGCTCAGATAGTTAAGCCTCTGCCTTGGCTCAGGTCATGATCCCAGGGTCCTGGGATCAAGCCCCACACCAGGCTCCCTACTCAGCTGGGAATCTGCTTCAACCTCTCCACCTGCTCATGCTCTCTCTCTCTATCTCTATCTCTATCTCAAATTAATACATAAAATCTTAAAAAAAAAAACTTTAAAATTATAAAAGGTGGACATGTTTTAAGGAACTAAAAAAATAAATCGAGACCTTTTGTTTGTAATGTAAACAAACTCAAAGTTCTGACTTGAAACAAAGTTCTTGCCTTATCTTTGCAATATAGCATCAAGGAAATAACTTATTAATCTATGTTGTATAATTAAACTAAAGCTCTGCATTGTATTATAGCAAAAATGTTTGAAGAGTTTTAGAATTAAACAAACTAAACCATTCATATTTGCATACAAATCTACAAAGCCGCTTTTTAAAGTTACTAATTTTCCAATTTTGATAATATCTAAGTTTGTAATAATTCCATACTTGGCCAACTTTCAGACTAGTTTTGTTAATCATCTTTTCATGTATCTAAAAACTCTGTTAGATGTGAAGAGAAAAGTATTAAATCAAGAGAATGAGAATATATAAATGAATAAGCTCATTTAAATAAGTAATTTAAAATATTTTAGAAGATGAAATTTGTTAAATAACAATACTAGATTGTTCCATTAGAAATAGTTAATTATATAACAATAGGTTCCTAAGATGTTTTCTACCTGGGAATTTTGTAATGTTTGTTTTAATTCTTTTAATTTATGATACTGTAGGGGAAAATGGATAATTTATCTCATTAAGTTTTATTTTTCCCTTTTTCATGAATGGACATTTCACTGTAATACCTTGAAAAAGAACAGAATACCTATTCTAGAATATCTATTCTATTAAACGAGTGTTTTTTATCTATTTGTTATCTCACAGATATAAAACATTTTATTTGCTATATAATAAAAAGTTATACTCATAAATTACAAAAGAATAAATTAAAATGAGAATTATCATATGAAAGAGTTGTAAGAATAAGACTCTTGGGAATAATTAGATACTCAGATAGAGATTTTATTTTTCCTTGTCTTAGGATATATACTAATTTGTAGATTGCTAATATGATTAGAAGCCTGACAAATTTTAACTTTTAAACCATGGATTTATCATTTTGGAAGATGTCATCGAATAGTTCTTACCTTCTCATTTTTAATCATGAAGTTTCTAAGACCCAAAGAAAGAACTGAATTTTCTATCAGTGTGGCTGGGTTCAGTTTGAACTATTCTGTCATCCAGTTCACAGTTCTTTGGTCAACAAGACACTCTCTTTCTACTATTTGGCCATGAGTTTTTCAATCATGTTCTCTATACCTTATGCTGATGTGGCTATAATCAACAATAATGCTAATATTTTAATAAAAGTTTCTTCATATATAAGAGTTCCACAGAAATACATTTACACAAATATTTACCCATAATGTAAAGGCAAGTCCAAAATAAATGTTTACATTTTAAGAAAATGTTATTTAAATTGAATTTAAGATTAAATTAAACTTAAGAGAAACTAAACTGGGGGAATTTAATGAATGAAAAACAGTGACATGGCATATATTATTACTATATAACTTAAATTTTAAGAGCACCATGTTTGATAAACAGACTTATCTTGTATGATTATATAAAATGTAATGGTTATCAAAAAATGGGAAGAAGATATGAACAGACACTTCTCCAATGAAGAAATACAAATGGCTATCAGACACATGAAAAAATGTTTATCATCACTAGCCATCACGGAGATTCAAATTAAAACCACATTGAGATACCATCTTACACCAGTTAGAATGGCTAAAATTAGCAAGACAGAAAACAACATGTGTTGGAGAGAATGTGGAGAAAGGGGAACCCTCTTACTCTATTGGTGGGAATGCAAGTTGGAGCAGCCACTTTGGAGAACAGTGTGGAGATTCCTCAAGAAATTAAAAATAGAGCTTCCCTATGACCCTGCAATTGCACTACTGGGTATTTACCTCAAAGATACAGATGTAGTGAAAAGAAGGGCCATCTGTACCCCAATGTTTATAGCAGCAATGGCCATGGTCAACAAACTGTGGAAAGAACCAAGATGCTGTTCAATGGATGAATGGATAAGGAAGATGTGGTCCATATACACTATGGAGTGTTATGCCTCCATCAGAAAAGATGAATACCCAAAAAAAAAAAAAAAAAAAGGAAAAGATGAATACCCAACTTTTATATCAACATGGATGGGACTGCAAGAGATTATGCTGAGTGAAATAAGTCAAGCAGAGAGAGTTAATTATCATATGGTTTCACTTATTTGTGGAGCATAACAAATAACATGGAGGACATAGGGAGATGGAGAGGAGAAGGGAGTTGAGGGAAATTGGAAGGGGAGGTGAACCATGAAAGACTATGAATAACAACCTGAGGGTTTTGAAGGGTGGGGGGTGGGAGGTTGGGGGAGCTAGGTGGTGGATTTTAAGGAGGGCACGTATTACATGGAGCACTGGGTGTGGTGCAAAAACAATGAATGCTGTTATGCTGAAAAGAAATTAAAAAGAAAAATGTAATGGTTATAAATATAGTTACATATTTTTCAGTACCCTCCCTATTAACCAAACCAATATTTATAGAGAATACACTGTATGTAGTCTAAATCACTGATTTATTTGTTCTGCTCTAATAGAGATTTCTTTACACTTACATTTAATTTTAAAATAGCAAAATAATTCTATAATAAAACATACAAATGTTTTAATTCTTCAGATATAGATCATGATCCTAAAATAATTATTCATAAGGACTAAGGCACAGGTAATTTAATAATTACAACTCAATCCATTCTTAAATAAGGATTATTATAGATTTTTAAGGCAGGGAAAAAACCTAAGGATATTTAAATGGATTTGGTAAGATATTGAACTTACTTGCTCAGGAAAATAAAAATTGCTCACTGGTGTATAATAGCCAAACATCCCATCACAAGTGGATTGAATCAGATGTTAGAGCTTCAAACTAGATATCATATATTAACATATCCAAAGAACAAAACATCATCAGAAGAACTTTTTAAAATCTACGGAAATGGAAAAAAAAGTCATTGATGACAGTGCTCATCTAAGAACCAGTCCACCTTTTTGCAGGGGACCATACTCAAGTGTCTTTGAGGATTCTTGTCCCTTTGGCAAGAGCATTCTCAAGAGCCTAGGACTGCAGCCACACTGCCTGGTCTTGAAACCTGGCCACTGCCTACTGTGTGACTCTGGACGATTTATTTTTGCCCCTTTACACCCAGTTTCCTGATGTCATGTGCAGCCTTTAAATCACTGTTTCCTTGTTAACTAAAATAGATGTGGGCTTTGATTTTTTTTTCCATACTGCCCTTAAACCATATATCAAAATGTTTTGAATTAGTGGAGATAAAAAAAATTATTTTAAAAAAGATCATTTGTACAGACACTGTGAGGAGGGCATAACTTCCATGTTTTGGGGAAGGACACAGGTTCCAGAAGGAATCAGTGGGATAGAAACACATGCAGGTATGGAGGCGGTAGGTACTAGGGTTAGGAGTGGGTGCACACTTCAGCGCCTCTAGATAGGGTGCTCACTTGGGGGTGGGTGGAGTGGGGCTTCAGTATTTACAGGTGGGCAAGTGGGCCACGTAGGGATATGGCCACTGTGGCGGCCCACAGCATCACCCTTGCCAGGCAGATAGGGCCTGAGGCCCATTACCTCTGTAGCAGGGGCCGGGATGGGCCCTGTCCAGAGAAGCTGGACAGAAACAACGCTTTGCTGGGTTCCCTGGCTCCACTACGACACAGGGCTGTAATGATAAGTACATGAAATAATACAAATAAAGCAGTCATAAAAATACCTGCACCCATTAAGAATTCAATGTCTCGTCATACTCAATTATTATTTTTTTTATAAGATGGATACGTCAGAATCTCAAAGAGGCAGCATAGTGTAGATTTCACTTTGAGTCCAGGCTGCTCAATTCCAAGTGAGGCAAGTAACCATGTGACTTTGGGCAAGTAACTTAATCCTCTGTGTCTTAATTTGCTTATCTCTAAATCAGACAGAATCATAGCATTACCTTACAGGGTTGATTTATGAGAATTAAGCAAACTAGTAGTAAAAAGGCACTGAGGGGGTACCTGGGTGGCTCAGTTGGTGAAGTGTCTGCTTTCGACTCAGGTCATGATCCCAGGGTTCTGGAATCAAGTCCCACATCGGGCTCCTTGCTCAGCAGGGAGTCTGCTTCTCCCTCTCCCACTCCCCCTGTTCATGCTCACCCTCTCTCTCCCCCCCTCTCTCAAGTGGATAAATAAAAAATCTTTAAAAAAGAAAAAAAAAGGAATGAGAATATTAATTTTGATCTCAGAAGTATTAAATGAGTTATTTTTTAATGAGGTTATCATATGTTTCATTTATTCAAAGCATATCCTAACTCTGAGACTGTAGAACAACACTGCAACATCAGGGCTCACTTTTCTTCGTCCATAAAGAATACACTTTTCACTCAGAATGAATAGTTCTGTCATTTTGACTTATTTCTAACTTTAAATAAATAAGTGGCTATATAGTTTTCTGAGTATAGATTCTTAGCCTCTTTGGTTAGGTTTATTCCTAGGTATCTTATGGTTTGGGGTGCAATTGTAAATGGGATTGACTCCTTAATTTCTCTTTCTTCTGTCTTGTTGTTGGTGTAGAGAAATGCAACTGATTTCTGTGCATTGATCTTATATCCTGACACTTTACTGAATTCCTGTATAAGTTCTAGCAGTTTTGGAGTGGAGTCTTTTGGGTTTTCCACATAGAGTATCATATCATCTGCGAAGAGTGATAATTTGACTTCTTCTTTGCCAATTTGGATGCCTTTAATTTCCTTTTGTTGTCTGATTGCTGAGGCTAGGACTTCTAGTACTATGTTGAATAGCAGTGGTGATAATGGACATCCCTGCCGTGTTCCTGACCTTAGTGGAAAAGCTTTCAATTTTTCTCCATTGAGAATGATATTTGCAGTGGGTTTTTCATAGATGGCTTTGATGATATTGAGGTATGTGCCCTCTATCCCTACACTTTGAAGGGTTTTGATCAGGAAGGGATGCTGTACTTTGTCAAATGCTTTTTCAGCATCTATTGAGAGTATCATATGGTTCTTGTTCTTTCTTTTATTGATGTGTTGTATCACATTGACTGATTTGCGGATGTTGAACCAACCTTGCAGCCCTGGGATAAATCCCACTTGGTCGTGGTGAATAATCCTTTTAATGTACTGTTGAATCCTATTGGCTAGTATTTTGGTGAGAATTTTTGCATCTGTGTTCATCTAAAGCAATCTACACATTTAATGCAATTCCTATCAAAGTACCATCCATCTTTTTCAAAGAAATGGAACAAATAATGTTAAAATTTATATGGAACCAGAAAAGACCTCGAATAGCCAAAGGGATATTGAAAAACAAAGCCAAAGTTGGTGGCATCACAATTCCGGACTTCAAGCTTTATTACAAAGCTGTCATCATCAAGACAGCATGGTACTGGCACAAAAACAGACACATAGACCAATGGAACAGAATAGAGAGCCCAGAAATAGACCCTCAACTCTATGGTCAACTAATCTTCGACAAAGCAGGAAAGAATGTCCAATGGAAAAAAGACAGCCTCTTCAATAAATGGTGTTGGGAAAATTGGACAGCCACGTGCAGAAAAATGAAATTGGACCATTTCCTTACACCACACACAAAAATAGATTCAAAATGGATTAAGGACCTCAATGTGAGAAAGGAATCCATCAAAATCCTTGAGGAGAACACAGGCAGCAACCTCTTCGACCTCAGCCGCAGCAACATCTTCCTAGGAACATCGCCAAAGGCAAG
Source organism: Neogale vison (assembly GCF_020171115.1). Classification (NCBI taxonomy): domain Eukaryota; kingdom Metazoa; phylum Chordata; class Mammalia; order Carnivora; family Mustelidae; genus Neogale; species Neogale vison. Next base: position 72,078,245 of record NC_058096.1, read on the forward strand.
GGAAGCAAGGGCAAAAATGAACTTTTGGGATTTCATCAAAATCAAAAGCTTTTGCACAGCAAAGGAAACAGTTAACAAAACCAAAAGACAACTGACAGAATGGGAGAAGATATTTGCAAACGACATATCAGATAAAGGACTAGTGTCCAAAATCTATAAAGAACTTAACAAACTCAACACCCAAAGAACAAATAATCCAATCAAGAAATGGGCAGAGGACATGAACAGACACTTCTGCCAAGAAGACATCCAGATGGCCAACAGACACATGAAAAAGTGCTCCATATCACTCGGCATCGGGAAATACAAATCAAAACCACAATGAGATATCACCTCACACCAGTCAGAATGGCTAAAATCAACAAGTCAGGAAATGACAGATGCTGGCGAGGATGCGGAGAAAGGGGAACCCTCCTACACTGTTGGTGGGAATGCAAGCTGGTGCAACCACTCTGGAAAACAGCATGGAGGTTCCTCAAAATGTTGAAAATAGAACTGCCCTATGACCCAGCAATTGCACTACTGGGAATTTACCCTAAAGATACAAACGTAGTGATCCAAAGGGGCACGTGCACCCGAATGTTTATAGCAGCAATGTCCACAATAGCCAAACTATGGAAAGAACCTAGATGTCCATCAACAGATGAATGGATCAAGAAGATGTGGTATATATATACAATGGAATACTATGCAGCCATCAAAAGAAACGAAATCTTGCCATTTGCGACAACATGGATGGAACTAGAGCGTATCATGCTTAGCGAAATAAGTCAAGCGGAGAAAGACAACTATCATATGATCTCCCTGATATGAGGGAGTGGTAATGCAACATGGGGGCTTAAGTGGGTAGGAGAAGAATCCATGAAACAAGATGGGATAGGGAGGGAGATAAACCATAAGTGACTCTTAATCTCACGAAACAAACTGTGGGTTGCTGGGGGAAGGGGGTTTGGGAGAAGGGAGGTAGGGTTATGGACATTGGGGAGGGTATGTGCTTTTGGGTAAATTGGAAGGGGAGATGAACCATGAGAGACTATGGACTCTGAAAAACAATCTGAGGGGTTTGAAGTGGCGGGGGGGTGGGAGGTTGAGGTACCAGGTGGTGGGTATTATAGAGGGCACAGCTTGCATGGAGCACTGGGTGTGGTGAAAAAATAATGAATACTGTTTTTCTGAAAATAAATAAATTGGAAAAAAAAATAATAAATCTTAAAAAAAGGAAAATAAATAAATAAATAAATAAATAAATGGCTATATATGAATGCAGTATTCTATAACTAGAAGCTATGACAGTGACATTTCTCAAGAAAAATGACACCATGATGACAATGACTTTGAATTTTGGCCATACATACTAAACACAGTTCAGTATGAAAAATATGATGTTAGGTCAATATGAAAAATTTAATGTTAAGTAACTTTAGCTCTCTAGCCTGGTACATAGATTCTAGTCACAGTTTTGAAACAGAAGATAATAGTATTTATCCAAAGGTAGAAGTATTTAGTAGAAGATAATAGTATTTATCCAAAGGTTACACACAGAATTCCATGCTAATCTCTGACACAGAAATAGTCTACATGCTGATAAGAGCCCTTAATCTTGATGGGAATGTTTTCAGTACTTATTCCATGCTTGCCGGGTAAGCTTAATATAATTTTATCTTGATCATAAGACCTATTCTACATATATGTGGTCTTTAAGTTACATCATTTTTATAACATTTACATGATTTTGATATAAATTAAGGGGCCGAAAATAATAGTCTAGGAGTTTTCCCATATTTTCACACTTGCCAGAAAATTACGCATTTGGTTGTTAAATGCTATAAAAAAAAAAAATTGTACCTACACTGTATAAAAAAAAGCAGTACATTTTTAGTGAGTTAATTTTTATTAATTGTCTCATTTGAGGCAAGTATCATTTAAAGTTATATTAAAGTTTTGATTTCACAGAAATTTTGTAAGTTATGTCTTATATATTTTATAAAGGAATTTATGCAAGAAGAGAACAAATACCAAGAACATACAGTAGGAGCCAGGTGATGTTTTCCATCCTCCTTTATACTACAGACATGATTTGGAGGAAAATATCTATATGAAATCTCAAACATTTCTATGTCAATGTCAAAAAACTCACACAACGGAAATAACATAGGGAAATGTTAATTTGAACTGCACATAACACTTAATTTTCATTAATGTATATGGAGATTATGAAACAAATAGGATAATGTGCTTAATTTATAAAGTGATTATACAACTGAACTGTATGTTAAAGTACATTATAAACTACTTAGTTCTCTATGACTGTAAAACAACACCATTTAATAGAAGCTTACAAACAGAGATTATTAGTACTGATTCATGTATTTACAAACAGAAACTTTTTTTGCACAAGTATACCAATATCTAGAAAATGTATTTTTTGTTTTATCTCAGAGCCAAGTAAAACTATTTGAAGTTATTTTGATTTTGAGGTACTTTAATTTCTCAATTTTATTATCTCAGTTCAAATCTCTTTAAGATTCACTTACTGGGGGGCACCTGGGTGGCTCATCAGTTAATCATCTGCCTTCAGCTCAGGTCATGATCCTAGGTTTGAGTCCCACATCAGGCTTCTTGCCCAGCAGGAAGCACAAGCCCTGCTTGTGCTCGCTTGTGCTCTCTCTCTCTGACAAGTGAATGAAAATCTTTTTAAAAAATTAAAAAAAGAAAAAGATTCACTTACTCTAGCTCATTGGAAACTCACAAATAAGACCAATTTTCCTGTTTACTCAACATAAAATATGAATGTGATGATTTACAGGCAGATTTTTTTAAAGGGACAAATAAACCTCTTCTTATTCTCTAAAGTTAATTTTTAATAAATATCACCACCATTCCTAATTTTAAAAAGTGTCTTTTCCGGGCGCCTGGGTGGCTCAGTGGGTTAAGCCGCTGCCTTCAGCTCAGGTCATGATCTCAGGGTCCTGGGATCGAGTCCCGCATCGGGCTCTCTGCTCAGCAGGGAGCCTGCTTCCCTCTCTCTCTCTGCCTGCCTCTCCATCTACTTGTGATTTCTCTCTGTCAAATAAATAAATAAAATCTTTAAAAAAAATAAATAAATAAAAATAAAAAGTGTCTTTTCCTTGTTTGTGTTACATATATACATTTTAAAAAATAAAAGACATGCACTTTTTAAGTATAATTGCCTTAGTGTAATACTAAATGTGGATATAACACAGAGACCAACTGTACTCAATTTTATTACTGTTCCAAAATACTTGCCCTCTTTCAGTAAGAGGTTAGGAAATCCACCAATGCCACATGATATCCAGGACCTCCTGGGGAATTACAAGTCCTCACCCCCATTGCTTTGGTCAATGGCACTGGAGCAGATGTGACATACACCACATCTGAGCAGAATTCTTAAGAACTGCTGTGCATTTCTGCTTGGCTCTTTTTCTTTGCCATAAAAACAAGCATATCCTGGAAAGCAACAGCTATCTCAACCTGGATGCTATAATAAGCAGACATGAGAAACAGAGCCACAGCTACTTCACAGCTCCCTAACATGAGCAACAAATATACCACGTTTGGTAGGATGCTGAGATCCAGGGCATGTGCGTAGGTTTAGGGCTAGTACAGAATTTTCTCTTATAATGTATCTGTTACACACACACACAATCCCTTATGTGCGGTTTTGAATTTTTGCATTTCTAGAATTCAAAAGAACAATCTGGTTAGTGATTAATAGGAATGTGCAAGAGGCTAGAAAAATCTGAGTTATAATTATAAAGGAAAAGATTAGATTCTATTTTTTAATATCTTATGGCTTTCTGACACAAATATTGTGACCTCAAAATGATATAATCACATTAAATGTTGAAGCATTATATTTCAAAATACTTCAGATGTTAAGAATAAAATCAACAAATTCAGAAGGAAATATTAAGAAGAGTCATAGAAAATGGGCTTCCTCATGGTCTCCAGCAGGGCTGGGTACAAATGTACAATGTACAAATACATCCAGCTTGGATTAAGGAATAGGCCTAATGAAGGCATCTTGTGAGCCAGGGATAAGCAAGGAAAAGGCACCAATATCTTAACGTTTTGTCTTCCCAGCTGAAAGGCATGCAGGGACATAAAGATCCACAGTATGCTTTGTTTTCTAGGAAAGGGAAATTATAAAAATTCAGAGTAGCAGAAATGCAAGCATAAAAAAAGGGGGAAACTATAAAAATTCAGAGTAGCAGAAATGCAAGCATAAGAAAAAAGAGCAAACGGACTGAGGAGTCTGGCTTTAGAGTCCGGCTATTTTTTTTATAAATGTGGTCTTGGAAACACAGAACTCAGGTACAGCCCCACCTGCTCAGAGAAGGGTCAGAGTTGCCAGCAGCCTCACTGTCCAGGAAACGTAGAATGAGTTCCCAAGGTCACTGTCAGACAATTCTGCACATTGCTCCAGAGGAAGCCAGAAAGATAAGTAGGAACAAATTACAAAAAAGCAATTTTCATTATATCTTGAAGAAAATGGAGAATCAATAAAGGATTCTAAGCAGGTGAATAATACAATCTGATTTGTATTTTAGAAAATTAACCCACAGGAAGGTAGAGAATGGTTTGAAATCAGGGAAAAGCTGTAGACTGATTAATTAGAAGGCCAATTTCACAGAGAAGAGATACTGCATCCCTGAAATACAAGAGTGATATATCCAACGGCAACCACAAAACTACAAACTACAGTAAACCTCAAATGTACTTCCTTCTCAAGGATTTCCCCACTTAGAAGCAGTTTCAATCTTTTCTTAGTTCCCATGACACTATTTCCACACTGCAAATTGCACCTGCACTAACTTAAAAGCTTGTGGTCTTTGTTGTCTGTCTGGCAATGCAGATTGAAAGCACCTTCCGAAGATTATCTGTGTCCTCTGGAGCATCTTGGCACAGATCCTTTGACATGGAAGGTTTTTCTTGTAACTTTATTAATTGAAGGAATATAAAATGAATAGGGCATATTTGTTTTTTGGGGGGTTTTAAGATTTATTTATTTATTTATTTATTTGACAGACAGAGATTACAAATAGGCAGAGAGTCAGGCAGAGAGAGGGGGGGAAGCAGGCTCCCTGCTGAGCAGAGAGACTGATGCGGGGCTCAATCCCAGGACCCTGGGATCATGACCTGAGCCGAAGGCAGAGGCCTTAACCCACTGAGCCCTCCAGGTGCCCCTGATTAGGGCATATTTGTAGTTGTTGGTCCCAGGCCATGCCAAAAGTTTCTGAAGTTAGTGTACTACACAAATGCACCAGGCAGGGGGATCTGAAGCTGGGGCCGGGGGTGCTGAGATCCAGCCTGAACCCCAAGCCAGGCAACCAAGAGAAAAAAATGCCCTTTTAAAAGTCACATGAAAACAATGGATGACCAGGGATAGTTCTGAATTGGGGTGGGAGGAGGGGAGGGGAAGCAAAAAAGAAAAAAAATCTCAACAAATAGACCAATATAAGTATTTTCCTAAAACTGCAGTGATATTTTTGAGATGGTGGAGGTTAGGAGAGTGTGAAAGTGAGGTGGGAAATTTTCAAGATTTTGACCTTACATATGGTCACATCATTTGTGTAATAATTCCGTTCATATTACGCTTTTTGTAATAATAGTAAATATACTAATAAATAACATTTTCACTAATTTTTTAAGATCTTTTTTTTTACTAACCTTAGTATTAAGCACATCGCCCAGATTAGCCCACTTAATCATTACCAGATCATTCTAATGTAGGCACTTTTAAAATTCTTATGTTATAGATGGGAAATATGAACTTCAAAGAAATTAAATAAATTTCTCAAGATTGCATATGTAGTTAGAGGCATAGCCATGATTCAAAGTCATGTTTATTAGAGTTACAAAAATGATGTATAACTATTACTTTGTAATGTCATTTTTTTTTTCAGAATAAAGAAAACAAGTATTTGGTAATTATTGACTGACTCACAAAGTAAAAAATATTGCTCAATTTGTTAGAGAATATCAATACTAATTTAACAATACAGTTAACAGACAGATGGCTGATATTTTAATAATTCTGAACACTGATTTCATTTCACCCATTCTAATTTCAGAAAAGAATGAAACCCTGACTTCTAAAAACTGAAAATTATAATAGAACATATACCAATTCTCTGGGTATTGGTTTAGATTCAAAAAATATTTCTATAGGTTCTTCATAAAACATTTTGAACTTTTTTTTTTTTTTTTCTTAAATCAGGGAGAGGCAGGCAGGGTGAGGGAGGGAGAGAAAGAATCTTAAGCAGGCTCCATGCCCAGCCCCATGCAGCTAATCTCATGACCCCAAGATCAGGACCTGAGCCAAAACCAAGAGTTGGGTACTTAATCAACTGAACCATCCAGTCACCCCAACTTCATAACACAGATTATAACACTTTAAGCCATTGATAGGTTTAGGGTGAGCTAAATGACACTTTATAGAAGCACAAAGAATAAACAAATGTACCAAATTTATCTTAGGTGCTTAGAGAGAAGGATAACAATAAATGAAAAGAGTATGCTGGGAGACATTTTCCTAAAATCATTCTGTAAATCTTTTTTCTAAATCCTTTTCTAGTATAGTATGATAAATGCTTACTTGAGGCTCAGCTGGTTTCAAACTTTTCCCTCAAAAATGTTTCCAACATTTTTCAGAAAAGATAATTTATCTTTAGGATCAATAAATTAAATATTTGTCAAGTGAGTAAATCAAAACCTCATAATGGGTTGAATTTTGTTTCCTAACTTGTTTTTATTTCAAAAATATATCGGGAAGGAAAATTATATTTAGCCCACTTGTTTGAAAAAAACTTATTTATGTGTGGGAAGAATGTCATTGATAATGTTTCCTCTTTGGGCACGTGCGTGTTCTCACACAAATTACAATTCTCAGAAAAGAATTAAGCATCTATGACTCAACTGGCTGTCAAAGAAACTTCCAAAGGCATTTTTCTCTTTATTTGATTAGGAAAATAAACTTGGGGAAAGTCATGTGAGTGTGGTAATCAGACTGACTGACTGCTTTACTGATCCTTCTCTTACTTTCTGTAGGGAAATTTGGTCTGGTGATGCCTTATGTTTTTTAAGACCTGTGAAATTGTTTCTTTTTATAGTAAATGAGCATAATAATAGTGCTACACAGTAACTGTGAAGATTAGAGTGAAGTATTTTAAAGCGGATATTCAGTATTACATGGAATTTTAAGCAATCCCTGGTAGATACCAGGCTTGCAGAAAATTGCACCTATCCTAAATGTTACATTAGAGAATGAATGACAAATGTTACTTTCTTCCCCTTCTATTTGTTTCTTTTGTTTTTTAATGCTGTTTCACCACACATAAAAAAAAATATATTACACCATAAAAATGCAGTACTTCTAAGAAGAGTAAAAATACCAACTCTTTATGGAATACTCAGTTTTTTACTAGGCACTATTACAAGTATTTACATACATTACTTCATTTATCCTCACAGCAATACGAAAATGTAGGTGCTGTTGTTCCCACTTTACTAAGAGAAATTGAGAAATTGTGGCTCAAACGTTTGACTTTACTAAGATCAAACTATTGTTCAATAAAAAAATCCATTATTAAAACTCCATTCTTTCTGAATCCAAATTGTTAGTATACATATCTACTTCTAAACAGATTGTTAATCATAAATAGATTTGAATAGACATTGTCACAAGGAATTCTCTTACAGTATGAACCTAGCAACATGACTGTCAACAAACAAATAACATTCGATGTAGGCTATGAAGAAACTAAGAAATAGAAAAGGGTTCAAATATAATTACTATCTGTATAGTCTGGATGATACTTTTGTACTTGTTTAAAGTTGAACTGTGTGGAAGTTCTCAGGAAGGATTTTTATAATCAAACACACCATAAATAACTATCAGTGATATCTGGAACCTTGAAAAGAATGAGAGTCTTACTGAGGTCTTGTACTGTGGCTTTAGTAGATGCAGAGACATGTGTGACCTTGATTTTTACTTTGGCATTTATAAGGCAAGCGATTCCCAGAGTTCTTACCCACAGGGAACAATCTTGAATGAGGATTTATTGCTGCCACTGGCTGGATCAGAGAGCCAGACCATTGTCAGTAGTCTAGAAGTCTATAAAAAATGTACAGATGAGACCAGGAAATCCAGTGCTAAGATGACTAGCCAATTATGCTGACCTTGGGCCCTGTCCTTTACTAGAGATATCCAGCTTAAGGCTGAAAAACAGCAACATTCCACTGAGATCGGTCATATTATGGTGGCAATGACATATGTAAAGTATATGAACTCCTTTTGCTGCTCACTCAGCCGAGTCCCAGAGGCTCCCCAGGTTGTCAAGTGGTCTGGGTGACCTCCCCCAGTACTATGGCATCTAGCACAGGACTGAGACCACAAGTGGCTACCTGCTCCTGAGGGTATTATTATATGCCAGAGGGCCAAATAGAGCTCCATCCTATAGCAAGAAGGCCTTAGTAACCATGCCAGACTTGAGGGGAGGGCTGCTTCCACAACGCAAAGCATAATAGCAGCTGAGTACAGAGGGTCATGGGCTCAGGACCTGTGAAAGCCTCTGTTTCTAAGACATCCCAGTATGTAGAGAGCAATTGCTGCTCTAATGGTGTATGGTGCAGGGCCAAAGAGTTTTAAGTTTGTTGTCAGAAGACCATGGGCAACTTAAAGCAATCCATGAGTGGTCTGGAGACTCAAGGAGGCATGAGAGGAAATTGCTAAAGATCTACAATGAAAGAAAAAAAAAAAAGTGAGAGCATTATTGAGTGTCTGTTATATTATAGTTTGGACAGATTCTAGAACCTTTTGTCAGAGGGAGAGGGGCTCCCTTCAAGCTGGGTCAGTTTGTAACTGGTAGTATAAATTAGCTGAATTAAAATTCGTAGGTAGAGAATATGTTGCTGCCACAACCCCAAAGGCCTAAAAGATTTTGGAAATTGTTTCAATATTCTGGCTATTAGATCTGCTAATAATTAATAGTTGCAGAACCCCTTGAGTGAATTTTTCATTTCAATTATTGTACATTTCCACTGCAGAATTTTCATTTGGTTCTTTTTTATGATCTCTATCTCTTTACTGATATTCTATTGTTAATGAGCTACTGTCACAAAATCATCTGTTAATTCCTTAAGATTGGTTTGCTTTAGATCTTTGAACATATTTCTAATGGCTGTTTTGAAATTTTTGTCTGCTAAGATCAACATCTGGGCCCTCTAAGGCAATTTATATTACCTGTTTTATAGGTCATATTTTCCTATTTCTTTTAGTGCCCCTTAATATTTTTGAGGAAAACGAGAAATTTTAATTAATATATTGTAACATTTGTGATACTGATATCTCTCAACTCTAGGCTTGCAGTCATTTTTGTTTGCTTATTTAATTGTTTAGGGACTGGGCGGGACTAGTCAGTGAATCTATTTTTTCCACCATGTGCAGCCTTTGATGTCACTCATCAAAGGACATAACCTTGGGTATGCATGTAGTCTTTCTGACCATTAAGAATGACTGTGGTTTTAACTGAGTACTCTTGAACTCTTCCTTATCTCCTGTTTAGACTTCTAATTGGTCTTCCTCTGTTAGTATTACTCATTGCTGTTAGTCTTTGTTTTGGTTTGTTTAATAACTCTTTGAAACATAAATTGCTCCATGATCTGAACCCACTGAAGTGAGACACCTTGGCAGGATGGTCTAGTCTTTTTGAGCCTTATTCTGACCTTCCCCTGGCAGAACCTCTACTCTATGGAGGAGAACTGAAGGGCAGCAATGGAAAACCACTCTTCGCTGCCTGCCCACTGGATCTTTCTTATGGAGCAGGAGTGGTGGAGGAAAGGGTACAGCATGAAGGTGGGAACTGGTGTCATCGCCTGGCTGCAATCACCAAGTCTGGATTTCTGCAGCCCACAATCAGGGAGGATGGGGTCTTCCAAATCTATCAGAATCCATCTTCCATACTATGAAGCTCAGGGAGCTGAGAGCTGCCACTTGGCTGAGCCAATTAGACTAACTTTCCTGCAAAATAGAGCTATCCCAGAAAAGTGTGTTTGCCAGCTCCCCACCTTTTGCCAGCGCCCCACCCAGATCCTCATGCAACAGGAGCTAATGGTGGGGGAGCAAGAACCACCACCTGGCTGCCACCATCCACTAATTTAGGCCTTCTGTGACAGGGAGGTTTCAGAAAATGCATAAAGCACCCTGAGCACCTTATCTACCCCCCAAGAAACTGGGAGAGGGTAACTACCACTCAGTTGCTGAACAGTTGAAATAGCTCTTTCTCCAGGCAATGCTGCAGTCTCTCCCTGTAGTGATAGAGCAACCCGTTTCCTTACTGAGTTTCCATAGATTTTGTGAAATAAGTGCTTCTCAATTTGTTGTAAATTCTTTGGTCTGCCTCTATAAACCTAGAATGACCGTCTTTGCTAATTTTGACTAGCTTAATATATATCCCTTTGGAAGACAGATTTCCTGAGTTACTCACCCATCTTTCTGAAAATCCTACCTTATTTGTTCACTTGTTTTAACTCTACTTTTCTGATGCCAGGGAAACCCAGAGGATTATAGCAGTGGGCTAACCATCCCAAATCATTTATGTCACTTGACAAAATGCTACCAGTGTGCATTATTAGATTACCAGAACACTGTGTTCATTAAAAAACTGTTGCCAGAAAAATTTATATGTTCTGTATTTGCCTCAAGAACTACTCAATTATATTAAAACAACGTATGTTCGATAATAATAACAATAATAAAAATGATTGCTATAGGAATATTGTGTTGACATTTCTATTTCTCTTGCCAGAAAAGTTTCCAATTAAATCAATGGTATATAGTCAGTTAAATATTAATTATTAAAACAAGAGGATCAGTTAAAAAGTAGAAAAGTTTGGTGGTTTTTTGTCATTATATTTTACTTCTAGGGCATATTTTCACTATACATTTAATGGCTTCAGTTTTCTAAGTAGTAGAATTTAGGGGGAAATAATATAGAAAGGTTAGTAGATGGTTCAATTTTTAAGAATATTCCAGATAAAACTGTAGTAGAGAAAGATTACAGTTAGAAATGAACACTGCATAATTTGGGAATGCCTCTCAAATATTCTTTTACAGGTAAGAGCACAGTTGGAAAACCACTGACAGAGGCAGTTTGGTTGCAAGGAAAGGAGAATGTGCAAAATGCCTTGGCTGGTTTTGTTCTGGGTTTCTTAAAATGGCTACACCACTGAAGGAAGTAAGGAGTGGAATAAAATCTGTCCTGCAGCACAAAATAGTAATAGCAAAGCTTATCTACATCAGATAATGAAATATATAAAAAAGAGAAACAAACAGAAATGAAGAGATAATAAAGAACAAATAGATAATACAAAAGCAGATAACAGAAATGAATTTGAACGTATCAGGAATAAATATAAAGAAATAAATTATTCTAGTTGACAGATTTAAAAATTGGCTAAAAAGCAAAATTAGAGCATTTACCTTTTATAACATACTCATAAAAAAATGAGGCACAGAATTGTTGAAATGAAGTGATAGAAACTTCAGGCCAAACACTAACAACAATTGCAAAAGTCGTATCAAAGTCAGATCAAACAGATATCTTGCTTAAAGATACTACTTTGGATTAAAGACAATATAATAAAGTATTCACTAAAAGCTCATAGCAGTTACATACGTACATGTGTCTAATAATACTATCTCAATTTATAAGGCAAAAACTAACACAAATAGAGGAAAAAAACCAAAATTATCATCACTGGAAAACTGAAGCACAATTTTCTCAGTAGCTGATTGATCAAGAAAATTTTAAAAGTTGTAAGAAAAAAGCAGCTTTTAATCTGCAATTAGCAAGCTTGATCTAATGAACATACATAACTCTATATCCCAGATTAGAGATTTACCTTGTGATCAAATACCCATGGAACATTTCAAAATAGCAGTGATATAAAGTGATGAGGATGGGGAAAGGTTTTTGTTAGTTCCTATGGTTACCAGCAGACCAAGGATGTAAGTTTTTTCCTCTTTACAGAAATATTTGTGATTTTAGGGAAAAGACTATGTCCTTCTTATGCCCCTAGTTACCACAGGGAAAGGAACAGGCAGAACCAAGCTTACAGACAGTTTCTAAACTGGGTATAAGTTCAGAGATCACTGACTGGAAAGCTTTTAACCATTAATTTGAGAACTAGGTAGTAACTGAGGGATTATCTATGAAAGAAATCTCTGCATCTCCTTAATCTCCAAATAGAGAATAACAAATTCGTAATTCTCTCTAACACGATACAACTATCTTGTGTACAACTGAAAAAGCACTAACACTCCTTCCCCAGAGGAGGAGGTAAAGTCCTTAAGTCCTTGAGTGTTTCTTATTCTTCTCACATCCCATAACTTGAATACTGTGATGTAAAATTAACAATACTTAAATACTTATATAAAGTCAACATATCTTACATTACATGATAAGGGACTAGAGAGGAAAGAAGACAGATTTGCTTAACATGTGTATATATACACATGAATATATTCATAACAAAATAAGGATGAAATGCTCATGACAATTACAGTCTTCATTTCTGTAACTGCTCATTTGGTCGGAGCTGATAGTTACAACTACCTTCTTTTAGTATATATTTTACATTCTCTTTGCCTTTATAAAACACCTTCCTGGTCATGGTTCTTTACCTGGTGGGATGAATCAAAACTTCATTTTTGAAGCGTCTGGGCCACTAGCTTTCCTGCATGGATTGGGTTGTTACAGCTTCCCATCAACTTTCGTCACATGGCATAGTAATGCTAAAAGATACTTTAAGGGATCTCCCAAATCCCAGATATGTTCTGTTTTACCTCCATGGTAGAATAGCAGTCTAATTTTCCTCTGGTAATTAGGATCAATCTCCCCAGCCAACACTGTAATTCCCTTCTCTGCCAGCTGCTTCAAAGTAATGAAGAGCCAAAGTGGCTAAGTGGCAATCTTAACTTCTAATTCAAATGGAATCATTGTTGTGTCCCCTGGTGAATGTGCCCACCACATTTCTCACTCTGGCATTAAAGCTTCTAGGTCAACAGAGCATAAAATCATGGGAACAGGAAATAAAACTTTGCTAGTGAGTCAGTAGGGATAATAGTGAGTAGTATCTCTCCCATTTCCACTTCTTGATTCTAGCTGGGTCCTTGAATACTGGCTATTAGACAAATAACACCAGGCCATGGATGCTGAGTCAGAGCTTACAGAGCCTCTAGAGAACCTTATCCCAGACCTGAAAGATATGCTACCTACTTGGCACTACAACTGAGTCTTCAAAATTCCATTTCCCCATTCTATCAAAAGATAGCCACTTCAGGATGGTAGGCAACATGGTAATACTGGTGAATGACATAGCAAGGACTTATTGCTACACTTCCTTTCCTGTTAAGTGAGTTTCTGAGTTAGAAGCAATTCTGAGAAGCAATGCCATGCAGAATGTGTGACTGTGAATAAGGCAATCTTGAAGTCTACAAATGGTGGTTTTGATGGAACCATATGTACAGAGAAGGTATATCAATATCCAGAGTAGTGTCTATACCAATAAGAACAAAACGCTGTCCTTCCATGATGGAAGCTGCTCAATGTAATCATCAACTTGCCACCAAGTAGCTAGCTGACCATCCCAGGAATGGCACCATAACAGGGCTCGATGTTGGCTTCCACTTTTGGCAGACTGGTCACTCAGTGATGGAGGTAGCCAGGTTGGCCTTGGTGAGTGGAGATCCACGTTAGTGAGCCCATGCAGAATCACCATCCCTGCCACCATATCACTCTGTATAGGAGCCGACTGGGAGATGACAGTGGTGGCTGTGGAAGGAGGCTGACTGCATTCTCAGAACTGCACAAGTTCAGCTTCCTGTTTTATTTTGCGGCCCCCACTTCATTCCTCATTATTCCCTTTCCCCTCTACAGAGCATATCTTTTAATGTGTCCCTCTAACATGATACAACTACCCTGTGTTGTATCATCATACCTCCTTAGATATGAACTGTTCTTTTAATACTCATTACTGTTTTATGTGCATGCTTTTAATTTGCCTAAATAATAATGGGTCATAGTTTGTATTCTGTTTCTTACTTTTGACAGTTAAGATAATTAAGACTCAAAAAGGTCAATTAACTTTCCCAGGGTTACATAGCCTGCGTAGTCACACTGGAAATTCAAACCACTGTGTGTTCAACTCTGAAAGTCCTTGCTATTTGCTATATGCCTCACTCTTTTCATTGATGCAAGGTATAACCAAACTTGTGGCATATGGAGAAGTTAGTTACAGAAGTTTAACTGCATTTAACTTTACACGTATATTGCAGGCAAAATTCGACTTTTTTTTTTTTTGAGATTGTAGCAAGGAATACTATGCCATTTGTTCACTTCCTCTTTGTACTTAATATCTACTTATATTGCAATCCATTATAACTACATAATAGCAATATCTGTAAGTTCCATAGTATATTAGTTTCTATAAACCTAAGTTTATAAAATCTGGAAATTTTGTCTTTTGGAGGGGGATCTAGGTGAAACACGTGTCAGAATGATAAAAGGTGATATAAAATGGAGTCTTTTCCCCCACTTTCAGCAAAAATTAGGTTGGTGGACTATTTGCAGTTTACAACAATAATTTTTTTCATGTTGTTCCTGCCCTCCTTTTGGCCAAAAAAAAAAAAAAAAAAAAGTTTAAAAAAAAAAAAAAACCTTTCCGTATGATAATTTGTAGGCTTAAAAAAAAAAAAAAAGAGTCAATAGCTCATAAAGTTAAGTTGAAACATTTCATTGGCTGAGTGCTCTTGAAACCTCAGTGCCTTGAAGAAACCCATTTTCCAAGAAGAGTCAGAAAGAGGGAAAAGGTTACGATCAAAGCAAAGCAAACATCAACAGCAACTCTGGCTAAGTCAGTCCACCACCGCCTAGCTGAGGGCTCTGTGACCCCAAGCCCCTCCTCTCCTGCATCCTCAGCAGATGAACTTACCTGGTTCCCTCTCAGCAACATGCCTCTCAAAGCACCAGGCAAGTTACTTCACTCTGAAGGAACCAGGATGCCTTGCTGTAGGCTATGTGGCTAGCTCCTTCCTGCAGCTGCTGAAAGGAGAGGCCTTGAAGCTAGGGGTTCTATGCCACTTAATTAGAGGTTTTAGCCTTAAGTGCAGAAAAAGACAATATGTATTTGTGGACTTAGGGTATTCAGTTCTCTGACAAGACTCTGAACACACTTGATGACCAGATAAGATTGAGCTCTCATATAGTTATATTTGTTATGTGCTCTAAGAAAGTTACTGTAATGCAGGAATATTTTATAAGAAAAATTAAATTGTTGCTTTATCCATGTTAGCATTAGCATGGATCAAATTTTCAAGCTGTATTTCAAATACAGGTACTCTTTTACTTGTATTTATTTTTTTCACATTTTTTTTTCATTTTCTTGTTCAAGCACATTATTAACAGCGGACAATAAACTGGAAGAATTTTCCTAAGAAGAAATTTTCCCAACTTTAATATGTCCTTTAATTATGGTTACGCAAGATGGATTTAATATAAATATTATAGTGACTCCCATGCACACTTCCTTTGCCCACTGGTTAGAAGAATTTACCAAAAGAGGATTTGCTGGTTAGGAGACTTTACCAAAATAGCATTGGCTTGACTAATCACATCAACATGAAATAACCCTGAGCCTTTATTAAATTTTCCAGGGCAGACAAATTCCATTAGCTCTGTCAGAGTTCACTGGTTAGTACAGGTAGAAAGGTCAAGGAATGCTTGATGCTATAATTCGTTTCTCCTATATCTGATATGCTTCAAACAACATATTCCCAATTGTGCAATACGGGGTCAGAGCCCAGCAGCAGTAGGTTGAAATGTACTGGAAAGCAACCAAAATGGAGAAAACAGCACATTTAAGATAGGAAAGGAGATAATAATTATCCAGTACCTTTTGTGAACCAAGTACTATGCTAGGTGATTCACATATGCTTTCTAGGTAAGTTTTCCCAAAGAGTCCTTAACAAAGATATAAATGTCTCCATTTAATAATGATAAATGTGTCTCAGAAAGTTGAGTAAAGGATGTCTGGGTGGCTCAGTCATTAATCGTCTGCCTTCTGCTCAGGTCATGATCCCAGGATCCTGAGATCTAGCCCCGCATGACATAGGGCTCCCTGCAGGGAGCCCGCTTCTCTCTCTCCCACTCCCCCTGTTTGTGTCCCCTCTCTCACTGTGTCAATCTCTGTCAAATAAATAAATAAAATCTTAAAAAAAAAAAAAAAAAGAAAAAAGAAATAAAGAAAGCTGAGTAAATAGGTCTTAAAAAACAGGCCAAGCCTAAAGTGAAACCTGGAACTTTCTGACCAATATTCTGTATAATTTTTAGTACTAAAAAACAGTAAATAAGGCAAATACAGGGTCAGAAAACAGATAAGCCAATAGGAATTAAGAAGATATATTAAAGATTAGCTAAAGTTTAAAATGACTAAGCAGGGGCGCCTGGGTGGCTCAGTGAGTTAAAGCCTCTGCCTTCAGCTTGGGTCATGGACCCAGGGTTCTAGAATCGAGCCCTGCATCGGGCTCTCTGCTCAACTGGGGGCCTGCTTCCTCCTCTCTCTCTCTCTCTCTCTCTCTCTCTGCCTGCCTGTCTGCCTACTTGTGTCAAATAAATAAATGAAATCTTTAAAAATAAAAGTAAAATGACTAAGCAAGTTTTGTTTTTTTTTTTTTTTCTCGGTAACCTTTGGAGTTTAAAGGTTAATTGGAGGCGGTCATAGGGTAAGACCAAGCAGTTAACAACCTGGAGACCTACTAAGGGATAAACATAGGCCAGAAAACTTGAGAGGATACCTTTCGCTTGATATCTAATAGGCAGTTTGTAATGAGCTGAAAGCAGATGAAGACAGAGAGAGGTTGAAAGGAAGTGAAGGAATGGAGTGGAGAGAGGGAGGTGGGGAGAAAGAACAGGGGCCCAAACAATGCAGCTTTGAGAGTGAGAGGTGAAAGAAAAGACTGGAGAAATATTGCGGAGAACCTGGCTACCAGTGGGTCCAGGACACAGGACCAAGAAGGATGTAAGAAGACTTGAATTAAGTGAAAGAAATACCCATTACTGAAATCAAAAATGCAGGAAAATATAGGCAGGTTTGGGCATAAATATTATGCCATTTGATTTATCTGTATATTTAATTCTTTTTTTAGATAGGCGGGGCGGGGTGAGGAGGAGAGAGAAGCAGAGACAGAAGAAGCAGCAGACTTCCTGCACAGCAGGGAGCCCTATAAGGGACTAGATCCCAGTACTTGGGATCATGACATGAGCCGAAAACAGACACTTAACCCAATGAGCCACCCAGGTGCCCTGTATATTTAATACTTGAGAAAATTTGTTTTTCCCCTTCTTCAAGATTCCAAAATCATTTACAGAGTTACTTTATAATAATAAAATAGCATCATAAAATTCAGATTTTGAAAACTCATGTTTTTAAAAACAACTCCCATATGACTTTCAAAGGCATCAGAAAAAATTTACAGTTCCTATTTAAAAAGCTTGTTGAAAAAAAAGTAAAAGCTTGTTGAGATTTCATTTGCTTTATACTGTTAGTTATGTTTAGAACAAGAACAGTATAATGAACATACACTGAACTGAAACATTTTGTATGGAATTCTAGAGTTATTTCACAATGAGAATGATTTAAGAAAATAAAACATGGAAAATTTCAGTAAGTTATGTACATTCAGTAGAAAAAGCACTATAATTAAAGAAGTACTTCAAGAACCAATATCAAGCAAGTTTTTTTTTCTTTAAAGATAAAGTTGAGGCACGATTGTTTATATTCTGTTTTTCAGAGACTAAAAAGTCGATTATCTCTTTGCTCTTGAGATAAATAATAAAATCGAATGAAAGGTCATACTTCAAAAAAGCATTAATTGTTTTGTTTCAAAAAGTCAATGGAAGTCTTGGTGTCAGGTAAGGGAAAGATAAAGAAAAAATACATAAAATACTCTTGGTCCAAGAGTTCTGTATATTTTTAAATAGCGTACATTTTTTTAAATTATCCATAAAATAGAGGTGATCACTATATTTGGACACGCAAGGCTTATCACTCATAGAAAAGCTCCCAAAATTGTCCTTGATTACAGTTAGTAAATGGAGGCAAAAATTATCATTAGAAGACTGCATTTATTAAAAAAAAAAAAAAGAGAGAGGGGCCTCGATGTATCCTTTCTATTAAGAAGAATTAGTAGAAAAAAACTAAAGTAGTGTGTCTTACTGGGAGAAAAGAAAACACTGAAAAAAACCACTAGCAGTATGTTGGAACCTTTCATTCATTAATATTTTTAATAATATAATCAATTTTCGTATGTTTAGGAAACTAAGTTTCAGAGAGGAATTTGTTCAATGCCATTTGACCAAAGGTAAAAGCTATTCCAGGATATGTAATTTCTGAGCTCTCAACCATTCCTTGTATTCTATATACTAGTCCACGCAAAAAACGTAATGGTAGATAAACACAGTATAACTGGAGTAATATACTACTTCCTATAATTCACCAGGAAAATCCATGACTATTAAATAACAAAACTTAGCATTATTTTCCTTCTCTCTAATATTAGAATAATATGTGATTGCTTTATTAATATAACTAGAAGAAATGGCAAGATAGTTTAAAGGAATAATAGGTTTAAAGGAAGGTTTATAAAATGTCTCAAACAAATTGAGATCGAAATGATAAATGTGTCATCAAAACACACTCATAAATTATATAAAATACATAGCTCCATACCTACACATAAATTCTTTAAAAAATCATTACCTTTAGTTTTACTTAGACATGTTGTAACTTTAATGGTTTTATTTTAAGCAATGACAAAATTATAATTATGGATGTGCAATGCATATATAAATGCTGCATTATTTCATAATTTGCCACCATGTTGGGACGCCTGGGTGGCTCAGTTGGTTAAGCAGCTGCCTTCGGCTCAGGTCATGATCCCAGCGTCCTGGGATCGGAGTCCCACATCCGGCTCCTTGCTCGGCAGCGAGCCTGCTTCTCCCTCTGCCTCTGCCTGCCTGTGCTCATGCTCTCTCTCCCTCTCTCTCTGATAAATAAAAAGAAAAAAAAAAAAATTTGCCACCATGTTACATCTGCTCAAAATGTCAAATATAATTCCTAACTTAACTTTATTGGTTGGGGAACAGTTTATCAAACTAAGGTTAAAATTTAACTGGCATTGTAAGTTCCAGCTGAGGTTCTAAGGCTCTCATGTATGAAAAAGAAATTTCTTCTTTTCCATGAAAATCTACATCATCATCAGTTTCATACTATTTTAGAAGATGTTTATCTGAATAAAATGGACCTTCCATCTCTACCAAAATACAGAATCTTTAAATCTTTCATGATTTATTTGTGATTTGGTCTTTCCCCACCCTACCATCCCCCCTTAAATATCCAAGGCAGTAAATCTTCAAAATTCTAATAGGTATTCAACAAAAATTTAGGGCAATTTCAAGCCTGTGGTTATAAAACAATAAAATGGATCCCTCTAGAGGACATTCTTATAATCATTCTTATTTGAAGAGAAACATTTTTCTACATTTAACTGTGTAATATAAATGCAACCTATTTTTAAACAGAAAATACCCAGAGTGGCAGGTGTGACTGTATTATTATTTCTTTGCCAATTCATAAAAGATAACTAGTATTTAAAATTACTCAAGCAAGTTTTGCATAACCTTCCAAACAAAAAACTAAGTCATGGAAACAAAACAAAAAAAAACAAACAAAAAAGAAATCACAATGGTTATATAAATCAATTTAATACTTAAATACGTTTAGCTTATCACTTAACCATCATTTTACACAAGAAAAACCTGATGTCCAAGTAGAGTAACAGTGTCACAATTATTAGGCACTGGTGTTGGTATTCAAGGGAAACATTTCCTCACTTCTCCTCACTGCTTTTACTAAGAAAATGCTACACAAAAAAAGTCACATAGATTTGCAATGTCCACCCATCTCCTTCCCCTAAGCCAGATCCCTTTCACTTTTAAGAAATTCAAGGAACATGTAGTTTCCTCATGCGTGATGTGTTTTCGGTTTGTTATGTACATTTTATTTCACTCCATTGTTATTCCATTATAATAATAGAGTCGAGGGATAACTATTCTATGACAAAACAAATTTATGCCTAAATAATTTCAGACTAAACATAAATAAGAGGTATGTAAATAGAGCAAGGGTGGGATTAGTCAGTAAGTCTCTGGGTCTGTGAAGGCTTCAGTAAAATTAACTCTTTTAAATATGAAAGAATAAATGGATTTTGCTTATATTTTCTTAAACAGACTTAGAGACTAAAGGCACTCAGAAAGGGTCTCCAGGGATTATACAGTCCAGATTTCTGCACCCTGAACAAATGTGGGAAAAAAACCCACATACATCAGGCCCATTTTAAAAGATTTCTATGAAAGTGTTTAATGGACTACAGACCTTTTTCACTATAGCTAATTACACAAATTTACAGAACAAAGGATTAGAATTAGAGAAATCAACTTTCTCAGCATAATAAACTAGCCTATCCATGAGTATCTAATAAAACATCCATGTCTTCCTTTCTTTAAAACTGTCATCAATGTTTAACCTTCTCAATCTTATTGTAATTTTTATCACTTGAAAGGTATCAAATCAGAGCAGTGAGGATCAGAAAGGACTTAAAGATTTCCCTTCAACTCAGGACAATATAATCTCATGATATGTAAATGAACCATAAGGAAACAGAAGGACTAAATAACACACAGAAGGTTACATGGATGTTAAGGGACCCAAGAGAGGCTATGGGGTAGGGGCTTATGCCTCAGTCTATCCAGTTCTTTTCAGTACACAGCACTGCTTTGTTATAAAACCCTCAAAACAGCCTGGCATCAAAAATACCCCAACCAATAAAATACTCCACAAGTACTCTATAATCAGTTACCTGAGTATTTGAATAACTTACTGATTTCTAACGACTTAGAGCTGCACTACCCAAAAATAAATAATGAGATTATTTTTGAGAATCAAAGTATGGCATTAAAGCACAAAGTCTTACTAATAGATATATGTAGATATTCTATTTCTTCTGTTACATACAACCTTATCTATAAAGTAAAGATAAGTATTACTGCCTGTTTAAAGTAAAGGTGTAAATAGAGAATTTATATTAGCTTATATAGCTCTGGGAAAAGTGGAAACTGTATAAACAATAGGAAGGACTGGCCTGACCCAGAAAGAGGGCTCAACCGTGTCTTGTAAAATGTTAGGTCAGCCAAAAAACTTCAAGATGAAAACTGCCTGTACTGATTTATTTTCAGTCTCTGGGGAGCTGTAGCCCCTAGGTGAACTTACCAATTAAGATGAGATGGTAATGAAGCAGAATGAAGAAAATAATAAAATGAAGCTGAACCATCAGGCATATAGAACATGATGGATTTGGGGGTACAAAGGGATGGAAAAGGAGTACACAGTAGAGCCCAGGAAAATTGAAAGGAGCATGTCTCGATATTATACATAAACCAGATATCTTCCCTTTATCAGGGAATACTTGATGACAAACTGACTAGTTAGACCAATCTATCATACTTCCTCTATACTTCTATGCAACTGGCTGCATGAAACAATGTGTGACCCCTTCAGACACTTAATGTGTTCTTTGAGATAAGATTAAACTTATTTATAAAGTTATTAAAATACTTTTCACAAAATAAACCACCTTTAACTTCATAAGTTCATAACCCCAGCATTTAGAACACTATCTGATTCATAATAGATGCTCAATAAATACTGGTAGAATTAATGGAGTTGATGCTAATGATTTTGCAATTCACCAAGAGGAATCTGAGTTTATTTACAATAGTAAGACTTTAGCAGCAGGAGAAGATGGAACATTTGGTGAAAAGGGATGAGAAATTTTAAAACAAAAGGTTAGGCCATTGTAAAACCCAATTTGAAGAACTAACAGAAGTACTTAAGAATTACGTGACTGGCAGGGGTGTCTGGGTGATGTAGTCTGTTGAGCACCTAACTCTTAGTTTCAACTCAGGTCATAATCTCAGGGTCTTAAGATCAAGCCCTATAAAACCTCTATACTCAGTATGAAGTTTGCTTGAGATTCTCTCTCCCGCTACCCCTCCTGCTCATGCTCTCTCTCTCTGTAATAACTAAAGCTTTAAAAAAAAAAAAAAGGATTACGTGATTGCCAACTGTCTTTGCCTCCTCTGTGATAAGTTCATATATTCTGTGTTACTGAACCATGGAGTGATTTCATTATAGTTCCAAAATATGTGGCTATTTCACTGGTGATGTTAGTTAAAAACCTGGCATTTGGTACCACTCTGACTATATTATGAAAATGAAAACTAACTTACTACAAATATACTGTTATTATCATATTTGAATAATCCTATGGTTATTAACTCTCTATCCCCCTCACAGAATTATCCCATGTCTCTGTCAGTAGTCAGTGAAATCTTCCTATTAGGCAATAATCATGTGATACTTCACATCATTACCAACATATTACACTACTATGTTGCATAAAGACTGTCAATAATCATTCAGCCTTTTTTATTTTCTTTTATCCTAAATTTCTGATTATATACTATATAGTCAGTAAAATGTTTCTTAACATCAAGGTGGTAATCTTCAAAGATAAAAATTATGGGTGCCTGAGTGGCTCAGTCAGTAAAGCATCTGCCTTTGGCTCAGGTCATGATCTCACAGTCCTGGGATCAAGCCCCACATTGGGCTCCCAGCTCAGCAGGGAACCTGCTTCTCCCTCTCCCTTACAACTTGTGTACTCACTCTCTCTCTCAAACAAACAAAATCTTTACCAAAAAAAAGATAAAAGTTATGATACAGACAAATAAATAATCATTTAATTGACCTGAATATACATATGACTCCTGGAAACCAAAGCTGTGCCATGACAAAAAAAAATTATGATATCAAGCTCATATTATAATATATAAATTACATTCATGGAGGGCCTGTTAAATTTTTTGATGGGCCAAAATTTAAAATCAAGATTCTGAAAAAGGAATGAGTTTTTCTTTCCTTTCAGCTCAGTGAACTTATTAAAATATTTTAAAGGCAGTTTTACTTTAATCCAACCTATTTTTCACTAGGATTGCAGGTGTACAAACAATACATAACTATCTGTAGAATGGTACTGAGCATAGCAGAATATTAACCCCAAAATATGTCACTTTAGCATAAGGATTACTCAGAGCTGAAGGCAATTGACAAGAAGAAGATACATGCAAAGTTCTCTCCCCATCCCTTCTCTCCTAAGAGCATAACACACATTTGTAATGGTATAGTTCCTACCCTTCTCCACCAGGAAAGACAGAAGTTAATCACCAGTGACAGTTCTAGAAACTGCAACTCAGAGATGGCACCAAGACGATGCCACATAACAAACCTTGATAAACTAGCCTTCGCCTAGCATTAGTTTCCCCATATATTTACCTTCCCACCATTTGCCACCCCTAGAAGCTCCAAGTTCTTTTCCTTCACTATACCACTTTTCTAAAAATCGGTTATCTTTTGTTAAAATGTTATATAAGCCCAAGTTCTAGCCACTACTTTGAGTTACTCATTACTCAGCACTTCAATGTCTATGCAGGATGAACATGTTAATAAACCTGGTTTTTTTTGTTTTTGTTTTTGTTTTTTAGATTTTTTTTGTCACTCTGTCTTTTGGCATTCTAATTTATAAGGCTCTGGCCAGAGAATCTGAGATGGATAGAGGAAAAAAGTTTTTTTCTCTCCCCAAACAGTATAGCAGATTTATTATAAAGCTACCCATGCAAAAGAGGTAAACTTTACTCACTTACTCCATTACTTTCTGTCTTTTCTCCTCAACCTTGCTTCTCCAGCTGGGCTCTGTGCACTCACGAAGATTTTTTTTTTTCCAGTAATGTGGGATTTCTCAGCATATGGTGCTTCATCCTATAACCTATTTCTTCTAAAAGCTCCTTTCTTCTGGTAGAAATATTTATATGACAATGAGGACACCAGATGGAAATATTCTTCTGAACCTTACACTATGCAAAGAAATATTTTTTCTTAAATTTTTAAGCTAGCCTCCAAACATTAGCATACAAATGTGCATATGCATGTGTACAAGCACACACACACATATACACACAGAGGTATACACAAACATATACTCACAAAAATATAAATTTACATTTTACTTGCTCATTGCTGAATATCTATCATTGATGGGGTACAAATAAGATAAATTCTAGTGTTGACATATTACTAACTTCAGGTTAAATATTGAAATTAGTTCTTAAAAATGAACTTTGGGGACTTCCTGAAGATAAAAAGGTTATGCACAGCAAAGGAAACAGTCAACAAAAACTAAGAGGCAACCCATGGAATGGGAGAAGTTACTTGCAAATGATATTTCAGATAAAGGGCGGGTATCCAAGATCTAAAGAACTTCTCAAACTCAATGCCCAAAAAACAAATAAGCAAGTCAAGAAATGGGCAGAAGACATGAACAGATGCTCCTCCAAAGAAGATATACAAAGGGGTAACAGACACATGGAAAAATGTTCAACATCATTAGTCATCAGAGAAATTCAAATCAAAACCACAATGAGATACCACCTTACACCAGTCAGAATGGCAAAACTTAACAAAGCAGGAAACAACAAATGTTGGTGAGGATGTGGAAAAGAGGGAACCCTCCTACACTGTTGGTGGGAATGCAAGCTGGTACAGCCACTCTGGAAAATAGTATGGAGGTTGCTCAGAAAGTTGAAAATAGAGCTACCCTACAACCCATCAATTACACTACTAGGTATTTACCCCAAAGATACAAACATAGTGAAAAGAAGGGGCAATGTACCCTAATGTCCACAATAGCCAAACTGTGGAAGGAGCTGAGATGCCCTTCAAAAGATGAATGGATAAAGAAGATGTGATTCACCTCTTAAACTGTCGGTGAAAATGCAAGTTGGTGTAGCCATTTTGGAAAACAGTGTGGAGATTCCTTAAGAAATTAAAAATAGAGCTACCCTATGACCCTGAAATTACACTACTAGGTATTTACACCAAAGATAAAGACTTAGTGAAAAGAAGGGCCATATGTATCCCAATGTTCATAGCAGCAATGGCCACTGTTGCCAAACTTGGAACACCCAAGATGCTCTTCAACAGACAAAAGGATAAAGAAGATATGGTCCATATATACGATGGAATATTATGACTCCATCAGAAAGGATGAGTACCCAACTTTTGTATCAACATGGACAGGACTGGAGAGATTAGCTGAGTGAAATAAGTCAAGCAGAGAAAGTCAATTATTACATGGTTTCAATTACTTGTGGAGCATAAGGAATAACACGGAGGACATTGTGAGATGGAGAGAAGTGAGTTGGGGGAAATCAGAAGGCGTCACAAACCATGAGAGACAGTGGACTCTGAGAAACAAACTGAGGGTTTTGGAGGGGAGGAGTGTGGGGGGTTGGATGAGCCTGGTGGTGGGTATTAAGGAGGGCATGTACTGCATGGAGCACTGGGTGTGGTGCACAAACAATGAATCAAGTTGGAACACTGAAAAGTTAAATTAAATTAAAAAAAAAACATAAAGTTTCCAACAGGCAAGAAAATAACAATTCATTGAGACAAAAAAAAAAAAAAAGATATGGTTCATATACACAATGGACTATCACTCAGCCATCAGAAAGGATGACTACCCACCATTTGCATCAACATGGTTAGAACTAGAGGGGATTATGCTAAGTGAAATAAATCAAGGAGAGAAATACAATTATCATATGATTTCACTCATATGTGGCACAAAGGAAAATAGGGGAAGGAAGGGAAAACTGAAGGGACATCAGAGAGTGAGAGGGAGAAAAACCATGAGGACTATGGACTCCAGGAAAGAAACTGAGGGTTTCAGAGGTGGGGGGTGATGGGGTAACTGGGCGATGGATATTAAGGAGGGCACGTGTTGTGATGTGCACAGGGTGTTATACCCAACTAGTGAATCACTGAACACTACATCAATAACCAATGATGTACTGTATGGTGGCTAACTTAACATAATAAGAAAAAATAAATTTTAAAAAATGCGCGAATTTTCTTTCTCTAAAATCTAATTGTATGCTACTTTTGACTCTTCCTTTAGCTGCCTTATTTGCAATATTTCTTTTCTTAAAGTTGTTAATATTTTTGAAAGAAAAGAAATTGCTGCAGAAGAGTATTTATTATTAAAGGAAGAGGCATTCACAATACCCTGATAAATGAATAATGCAGGTTAAGTATCTCATGTTTATAAATGCTGTGTTAGTGAGAACACATTCACACATCTACAATAAAACCTATACCCTTAACATCAGTTATCTGGTGTAAAAAGGTGACACACTTATTTGATTTCATTTTGTCTTATGGGTTTGCCTCTTTGGCCTTATTTTTTTTTAATAAGAAGGCTTTAAGTATTTCAAAATTAAATTTGCATTACCTACATGAAACTCAATATGGAACTTCTATGTGGATAATAATAACATTAAGACACATTGCTGGTGGAATAGCCATGTAGCTTGTTGCTCTTGTTTATTAGTAACTTTACCTTCTCTTGCCTAGTCTAGCCTCATCAGAACCAACTGCAGACTCCTAAACCATCAGTTCAGGCTGAGAGTTTTCACTACAGAATATGGCACTATTCCCCCACTCTGAGAAAGCCAAAATAGCATGTAAACATATTGAACCAGCTATCCACACCTTAATTCCTTTGGTATTTGTAACACAAGCATAGAATTATTATAGAGAATAAAGTATTCTGAGACCCAAAATGCATAGATCTGTTTCTGATTCCACAACCATGTAATTTCAAGACAATCATTTCCTCTATTGATTTCACCATTTTTGAAATGGAAGTAAATGTGTGTTATCTTCCAAAGGTATTCTGAACTTTAACCAATAAAACAGGCTCAGGCTGGAGCTGCTCATTACATCCTTTGACTTTGCTATCATTAATCTTTCATGTGTGCAGAGGATTAACCAAAACATAAAACATACTTTAATTCCACATTAATTTTTTCACATGTCTTGAAATCTGTTAAGCCCTTCAACTATAGTGTATCTTCATGGAAACATGTTTTTATTTTATTTTTGACACAAGCATAAATTCTAATATAGATAATGAATTTTAGTGTTTCTGCAAAATTTACAGTGATAACCAAAAATAAATTAACATTAAAAATATTTTGCACAACTTATAAAGATGTTGGCTGTTTTAAAAATACTCTGGTGTTGTATTAAGCCTCTTAAATTATTCAAAAAATATGGCCTCTAATCCACCCAAACACTCTAGGATGGGTTTTTGTTTTTTTTTTTTAAAGATTTTATTTATTTATTTGATAGAGAGAGATTACAAGTAGGCAGAGAGGCAGGCAGAGAGAGAGAGGAGGAAGCAGGCTCCCTGCTGAGCAGAAAGCCTGATGCGGGACTCGATCCCAGGACCCTGAGATCATGACCTGAGCCGAAGGCAGCGGCTTAACCCACTGAGTCACCCAGGCGCCCTCTAGGATGGGTTTTGCTATAATGGACATCCATAATATCTGCATACTTCAACTTTTTCTCCAGTTTTATTGAGAAATATTACTGACATATAACATTCTGTGACTTTAAGGTGCAGAGCATGATGACTGGATACATATGCATACTGCTAAATGTTTACCAGAATAAGGTTAGTTAATACACCCTTCACTACACATAACTACCATTTTGTTGTTGTTTTGTTGTTATGTTGAGAAACTTAAAAGCTCTATTCTCACAGCAACTTTCAAATGTACATTATTATTAGCTACAGCCATCAGGCTATACCTTAGATCCCAGGAACTTATATACGAAGTTTGTACCCTTTGAGTGAAATCTCATTTTCCTGGCCCCTCAACAACCACCATTCTACTCTCTGTTTCTTTTTCTTTTCTTTCTTTCTTTTTTTTTTTTTTTTGAAGATTTTATTTATTTATTTGAGAGACAGAGTGAGAGAGAGAATATGAGAGGGGAGGTTAGAGGGAGAAACAGACTCCCCATGGAGCTGGAAGCCCGATGCAGGACTCGATCCCAGGACTCCGGGATCATGACCTGAGCCGAAGGCAGTCACTTAACCAACATAGCCACCCAGGTGCCCTACCCTCTGTTTCTATAAATTCAATGTTCTTAGATTCCATGTGTAAGTGAGATCATACAGTATTTGTCATTCTGTCTGACTTATTTCACTTAGCATATTACCTTCCAGGTCTTTCTATATTGTTGCAGAAAGAAGGCAGGACTTCCTTCTTTTTTATGGCTGAATAATATTATATGTAATATAATTATTATATTAGTATATATTATTGGCACATATATTGCATATATGCACATAATATGTGTATATTAGACACTTTGTGAGTAGTTTTATGTATAGCTATCTTCAGGTAACAATGGCCTTCCTTGCTGCCTTGATATAAATGGTACTTCTTCAGTGTTAACACCAGCACACTTTTTCCAGGCTTCACTATGGTTCACAAAGTAATCATTACCAAAATTAAAACACAACTTCTTCTGGAGCATGGAGTTTTCATGATAAAGAAAACAGAATTTGGTAAGCATAGTCACATGTATCTTACATCAGGAACTCATTTTCTCCCTGCAAATCAAGGACTTGTCCCACCATAAGGTCATCTATCTGAGAGAGTACTTTTTGACAATGTATGTGTTAATATAATTTGATACCCATTGGTGTTATTTAATAAAATAAATTATGACAATTACTTCTGTTGCTTTCTTTCAGAAGCTAAAGTTTATTCATAATTTTGTTTTTGTTTTTAAATTTTCTGGGCAACAGAATGAATCTTGTTGAAGGACTAAAACTTTGGATCCTTCTCTATGTTTAACAACTAATTTCAGTAATTATGTGCAAAAAAGCAATATTTTTCACTTATTCTTGAAAAAAAACAACACCAGCTAATTTGGTTAACTAACCAGACTGCTGCTTTCTTTGAAAATTATGCAATGGCTTCATTGGTGTCAGGATGTTACTTGACAAATTTTCAATATGCTGCCCAAGGAACAGAAGTGGAGGGACCAGTGGTCCAATAAAATCTAATTCTCATATATACAGTTCTTGTTGACACTTTTTTTGACTGCTTGTGTAAAACCATTATGTCAGATTTACTTGCTGTGGCCATCCACTTAATTCTGCACTTAAGATGTAATAAATTTGTATTTATAATGTTTGAGTTGTAGCATTTATGTTATGATGTCTCTCTTTATATTTATGATTTAGTGTGCCATCTTTGAACCACTGATCCATTTTAGTTATTTAGTATATCATAGACCATTAACAGCAAAAACCAAAAATTCAAATGTAGAATGTGAAGTAGCTAACATACTTAAAAATGGGTTAGCCAAAATGAATCTTATCTTTTTAGCTAAACGAAGTGCCACAGTCCTTTAGCTTGTACATATTCTAAGGCTATAATGGTGATTGATTTACATAGCAAGATGTCTTTGGAGAGAGTAAAGAGTCATCTTTTTCAAATTTGAAACTGCCTAGCAACTATTGTTATGAGAAGCAAGTTGCTAAAGACTGGATTCCCCTAGAAGGACAGAGGTTAGCATGTAGGACATTTATTAGGGATCCAAGGATCAATTTCCATGGAAGGGAGGAAAATGAATAGAGCCCAGCCAACACAAAGGGAGAAGTCATGCTCCACTGCAGTCTCAATGGATGCCCAGTCTGCCCTACCAGTGCTGAAAAATGTATGACCTGAGTTGTGAGCTCCCACACAGCATAAAGGATCTGCATGAATACTTGCTAAGAGACTTAGCCAAGCTTCGGCCTGGCTTCCACCTGTAGTAGGCCATTGTGCTGACTCTTTGCACAAGAAAATGCAATGCCGACAAGCCACAGGATGCCCACTGTCTCAACCCACATTACAAGACCATTTTCATTAATTTCCCAATTACTTTTTTTTTTCAATTTATTTATTTTCAGAAAAACAGTATTCATTATTTTTTCACCACACCCAGTGCTCCATGCAAGCCGTGCCCTCTATAATACCCACCACCTGGTACCCCAACCTCCCACCCCCCCGCCACTTCAAACCCCTCAGATTGTTTTTCAGAGTCCATAGTCTCTCATGGTTCACCTCCCCTTCCAATTTACCCAAATTCCCTACTCCTCTCTAACACCCCTTGTTCTCCTTTTTTTATGTAATTTCCATTTCCAAGCAGGCCTTTAGTCACTTTTTTGGTTCCCTCCTTTTTTCACTTCCTCCAGCCCCTTTGTGTTCTCTATCTGTTTTCCCTTTACAAATCTCAGTTACCTCTATCTGAGTTAGAGCTGAGTTTATGCTGTACGCTGTACAGTCTCTCCTTGGGCAGTAGTCTGAATAAAATTTGCCCTGTCCCTTTAACACATGTCGGTACTTTCTCTCTTTGACAGCTTTCACAACCATTTTCAGTTGGGGCAAGAAGATCAGGTGTTTTTACAATACCACTACTTGGCCATTGGATAGGAACTGTCCCTGGCATGAGAATGGTCTTAAATGAGGCAGTTTTCTTCAACCCAAGCAATTCCAACACCCCAGCAGTTATGGGAATGTGTACTTTGGTCCTGACAACTCCTGCAAGAATGTTGCTTTACAGAATGAAACTCAATCATTCCCTTACACTATACACAAAGATAAACTCTAAATGGATGAAAGACCTCAATGTGAGACAGGAATCCACCAAAATCCTAGAGGAGAACATAGGCAATAGCCTCTTCAACATTGGCCACAGCAACTTCTTTCATTACAAATCTTCAAAGGTAAGGGAAACAAAAGCAAAAATGAACTTTGGGGACTTCCTGAAGATAAAAAGGTTATGCACAGGAAAGGAAACAGTCAACAAAAACTAAGAGGCAACCCATGGAATGGGAGAAGCTACTTGCAAATGACATTTCAGATAAAGGGCGGCAGTCAGAATGGCAAAACTTAACAAAGCAGGAAACAACAAATGTTGGTGAGGATGTGGAAAAGAGGGAACCCTCCTACACTGTTGGTGGGAATGCAAGCTGGTACAGCCACTCTGGAATAGTATGGAGGTTGCTCAGAAAGTTGAAAATAGAGCTACCCTACAACCCATCAATTACACTACTAGGTATTTACCCCAAAGATACAAACACAGTGAAAAGAAGGGGCAATGTATCCCAATGTCCACAATAGCCAAACTGTGGAAGGAGCTGAGATGCCCTTCAAAAGATGAATGGATAAAGATGTGGTCAATATACACAACGGAATATTACTCAGTTATCAGAAAGGATGAATACCCTCCATTTGCATCCACATGAATAGAACTAGAGGAGATTATGTTAAGTAAAATAAGTCAAGCAGAGAAAGACAACTATCATATGATTTCATTTATATGTGGAACATAAGGAATAGCACTAGGACATTAGGAGAAGGAAGGGAAAAATGAAAGGAGGGAAATCAGAGAGGGATACAAACCAAGAGAGACTGTGGACGCCAGGATACAAACTGAGGGTTTTGGAGGTGCGGGGGTATGGGGGCGTGTGGAGATGGGTTAGCCTGGTGATGGGTAGTTAAGGAGGGCATGTATTGCATGGAGCACTTGGTGTTATATGCAAACAATGAATCATGGAACACTACATCAAAAACTAAAGAAGTACTGTATGGTGATTAACATAACATAACATAACATAACAAAAAAGAAAAGAATGTTGCTTCCTACATTTCAATTTATACCAGCAGCATATAGTCCTGATTCTTCATTCACCAGCTTTGTTTTTATTTTACTACTTCAAAAAATAAAGTTATTTCTCCGCCAAATGGAATAAAGAAACCATTTCCATAAAGTGATTTTATACTGATGATAAAGGTTGTTTACATAAGCTCTAAAGCATCTTAAAATTCAGGTGACCTAAATATACTCTTGAAAACAGCCAACTAAACTCACTGACTTCTCAAAATTTCTCCTAAACTTCAAGACTATTAAAAAACAAAATAAAACAAAACCTAAAGCAAAAAACAACAACAACAACAACAAAAACATACTTCTTCCCCCTGGATGTTGCACACTTCCAAATGTAAATGGATGTAAGCCATATGTTATACAGTCTTTGTCATAAGTGTCTGGAGTTTTGTTCACAAAGCATTTGTAAAATATATGGCAATTTCATCAACCTCACACAGCTGTAGTCTTTGCTCCAGGTAATGCAATTAATGCCTGTATCACTTTGCATTATAAAGAACATCAGACTCGAAAGTAACACACCATACCAAGAAAAGCACAAGTGATATCTGCACAGAGAGATAAAAGTTTTATTTTATAACAATAGCATCTCATTACTTCCTAAGTTCAAATGAGTCCACAGACAGTAGCATCCTTCCCATAAGGAATCAGATAATAAAAGAGGCAGTAAATGTAGGTGCACAAACATTGAAAAAGGATTCAGAAAATCTAATTTTCAGTCCCAATTTCACCACCAACCTATTTCTATGACCTTGAGAAAGCAGCTTCTTTACTTTGAATACATTTCTAGATCTGTCCTGCCTACATTATAAGCTTTTGTGAGATAAAATTGGCAATGTTTGTAAACATGCTTTGAAAGGGACTGTTGCAAAAACTGGTAGTATGCTACAGGAGTAATTACAAGCAATACTAAAAGCTATTTTTCCCCCAGTACTTGCTGTGATCCAAGGGCTTTGCATATTATGTTATTTAATCCCTATACAAACCCTGCGGGAGAGGTACCCTGATTTCCACTTGACAAATTTGGAAACTGAGTTTAAAAGAAACTGCCACTTGTCCAGGATCATTTCATTCTAACCCCAAAGCCCATCAATTTACCCTAATACACAGGGCCTCAGACAGCCACTGGGTAGAAAGAACGGAGGGCTGGTGGGTTAATGATGTAGTAATGTAACGGAGGATACATGTGGATCTTCCCAGAACAGCGGGACTAAGACCTCTGCCTCAGAAGGCAGAGGGGATAAGGAAGAAGCCAGCAGATGCTGATATGTCTGTAGGTAGGTAGGTGTCAGGAAGATAGGGAACAAGAACATGTGGCCTCTATTTTCTGCTTGCAATATAAAGGTAGCTCTTCTTCTGAGGTGAAGGTTGTGATAAGGTATGGTGACATCAGCAGTTGAGGAGAGAAGCCAAGGTTAAAAATAGGAGATAAAATTGACTAGAAACACCCTGAGAACTTTGCAGGCTATTTTGAGGACCACTTTCCAGGCTATTTTGAGGATCATGAATTTGTCATATTCCCAGTCCCATAAAAGTGTGTGATCTTTCTTGAGCACGTAAAGCAGGCTGGGTGTAGATGTTGAGAAGGCAGGAGCCTTGATTGACTACAAGTTGGGTTTGACCTTGGGGGTGGCACAAATGCGGAGAAGAGATAGAGGAATGAAAGGCAATCAGCATCCTGTCTTTGTCATCTTCCTGTTTACAATGGATTATCCTTTTTTAATCCATTTTTTTCCTACTGACCTGTGCTATTTAATAGATTCAACTATTTTTTCTTTCCTAATTCAACATAACTGGAAACAGAAATTATTCATTCCACTGCTTTGAGATTTGGCTTGTATGAGCTCCACACAAGTAGTTTCTCTGTGCTCTGACCAGCAGAGATGGATAATGTGGGGCCATAGTTACCTAGGTGGTCTCAGGACAGGGGCCAGAAGCAGAAACAAAGCTCAAGGCCCTCCCTCTCCTTTGAGCAGATGTGCTCATGTTAAAAACAGTATTGTAATCACGTGTTTTCAGATTCTGAAATGCAATGTGCGAACAGCTGTGACCTTGCATCACCGTACAGCACTCTGTTCCACTAGTTTTATAAAGTGACAGACAATTCAGATTTTAAAAAAATAAATAAAAGCAGCTTGGTCTCAAATACCACTTCAGATGTGGTTCTGATGCTAGGCAAAGACTGATGCATTTATTTTTGAACTTACGAGTTTTTGTAAAAACATGGCTTGGGCCTCTACATGAGATATGCCCCTATCCCACCCTTCAGGTGTGGATTGCTTAACACTGCCACCCCTTTGTGCTTTCACTTCTGCTTGGGACTTCTGACTACTCTGCTGCAGGAGAACTCTGAGGTCTTCACACTAGAGACAAAGTTATGGAGAAATAATTTGTGCATCTTCCTTAAGAGCCGCTGTGTTCTAAATCAGGTATCTCTCTTTTTGCTTGTGTTTGGCGCACTCTTTCAAAGGATGGGAAGAAAAACACAAAATACAGATAAACCTATAAAAAACAGACTCTCCCAACCCTTACCTGCATATACTTTTTCTATTTTCTTCCTTCTTTTTTCATTCCCCATGTTTATCAAATTTACTATCAATGTACCTGCTCTGTCTTCTATCTCTCTATCTCTGTTTCTATTTCTCTTTCTCCATCACACCGGTATGTAAGCACAGGAGGAAAGAAGCTATGTCTGGTTCATACTTACATCACAGACAACTAGAATATCTCTAGCCACATAGTGGGCACTCAATAAATATTTGTTGAATGAATGCATGAACAAATTGCCAACAGATCATCAAAATTATCAATAACCCAATGAAATCTAGAATTTAGAGTTTCAGGGAGAACCCACCAGTGGTTTAAAGACTGGCAAGATGAGTGAAGATAGCGTTATTTTTCTGTCTCACCAATGAATTGAAATGGCTTGAGGAACCATGGATTCGGAGGTCAGCATCGCACTGTTAATCCCAGCAGTCATCAGCAGGGGGTGCTATAGCCATATGTCCGTAAACGTAACTCAGCGCTTTTTCACAATCCTCCCACAAACTGTCTGAAAATCGTTTTCTACTTCAAACACAGGAAAAAATCCTCCAGGGCCAGAAGCAGAAAACCTTACCTACATCTGTAATTGCTATCAGTGTCACTAGTGGGGAAAGTTGTTCCAAGGTTCAGGGCTGCATTATGTTGTTTAAAAAACAGATTTCGAATAAGAGCAGCAAAGTTGATGGCTTCTCTGTTAAACCATTAATGCTGATGTTTAGCTTCATTTTATACTCTTCCCAGTACAAATCACTTGAGTGTCCAGTGCATAATGGCAGCACAGTACTCAACATTCATGTTATTGTAACAGAAGCTGTAGAGAGGCCATGTCTACTCTCAAAAGACTGTGGACCTGACATTTTGCAGGCACCTTCGAATTTGTCAACTTTAACTCCACACACTTCCAATAGAGGAACGAGTTCTGTGATGCCTTTACCTTTTAATGTAGTTGGAGACTCTACAGTATGTTGGTTAAGAACGTCAGTTATTGACATCTGATCAACTAGGGTGTAAGTATCAGCTCTGCCTTTTATCATATTAGGCGAGGTACTTAAACGGGTGCTTCTATACCTTTGGTGGCCTTCAGAAGCACCTGGGGAGACTGATAAAAACACAAAGGCCCAAACCTTCCTCTATTTCAAGAAGCCCAGGCCCCATATTCCTATATAGTTGTCTAGGTGATTCTGATACACACCAAAGTGACTTAGGCAATAACACTAGAGTTCCTCATCCATAAAATAAAGATGTTAGTAGCCCCTGCTGTTGTCATGAGGGCTGAATGACTTAATCTGTCTGAACCCAGTGCCTAAGGTGGTAAATACTCAATAAATGTTAGCTAGAATTAGTTCCCAAACTTGTTTTGCAAAGTCTAGCTATGCTGCTGTGACAGAAATTCACCCTACTGAATTTTGGTTTAATTGAGGTAATGGTCCCTTCCCCTAACTACCCAGGTGACAAAAAGTTCTGCTAAATTTGGCCAGCTAAAAGTTAAATTGAGAAAGATGGAAGACCGTGAGATTTATCGATAGAAATTTTAGGGAAAATTGGATTTTCTGTCCATCTCATAAAAATGTAAGAATAAATGTCTGAGTTAACAACAGAAGGCTTTTCATTTTGCTTTTTGTTGTTGTTGGTTTTTTTTTTTTAATCCAGCTCTTTGAAGCTGTCATAATAATAAAGACTTTATTATTGTATGTTCCTTAGGAGACTACTTTAAAACGACTTAACTATAAAGAAGGAAAAAAGTTTACACATATTATATAGCTCATAATGCAGAAAATATAAGGTTGTACTCTTCTTGAAATCAATGTTTTTGCAGATGGAATACTCTATTAAAAATGCTTTTTCTTAGATCCATCTTGCTTTATGAACATAAATTGGTGTTGAATTTAGATTTTTATGAGATAGACAGTCAGATGGGAAATGTTTCAAATCACAAGAGATGTAAAGTTTCATTTGGTCTCTGCCCCTTCCTGCTAATTTTGAACCTTGACTCATCTAAAATCTATCATTATAGTAAGACAGAGATTATAAGTTTCAAAGAGAAAAATGTCAGAAAGCCACCTCACAAGACAGGAGAAAATCACAGTTATTCTACAGTAGTAAGTGCCAAGTCTTTGCTGGCCTGATCTTCTAGGTCTCTTTCTGATTTTCCTGAAGCATGCTGAATAATTACATGCATCATTCTCAGAGTTTGGATTTGATGCCTTGGTATTAAAACTGAACAAACAATTAAAACGTCCATTACCCACAAACAATATGTTACCCTATTAACATCATTGAGATTTCGATTAAATTTCAAATTTTCAATGTAGACAGACATTTTGGACTTTTTAGTTTTACTGACTGCATCTGGTTGGACTCAAATTATCTTTGCTTAAATGATTAAGCAACAACAACAAAAAATGTGTATTTCTGTCATATTAACCAGTATTATTTTTTTAGAAGATTTTATTTATTTGACAGACAGATCACAAGTAGGCAGAGAAGCAGGCAGAGAGAGAGAGAGGGAAACAGGCTCCCTGCTGAGCAAAGAGCCCAATGCGGGGCTTGATATCAGGACCCTGGGATCATGACCTGAGCCGAAGGCAGAGGCAGAGGCTTAACCCACTGAGCCACCCAGGCGTCCCAACCAGTATTCTTCTTCTTCTTCTTCCTTTTTTTTTTTTTTTAAGATTTTATTTATTTATTTGACAGACAGAGATCACAAGCAGGCAGAGGGCAGCAGAGAGAGAGGAGGAAGTAGGCTCTCCGCGAAACGGAGAAGACTGATGCGGGGCTCGATCCCAGAACCCCGAAATCATGACCTGAGCCGAAGGCAGAGGCTTTAACCCACTGAGCAACCCGGGTGCCCCACACCAGTATTATTCTTAAAGTCTGCTTTCTATTGCCATGTAGATGCTCTTACATTCAGAAGATGTACATTTACTTTCAGATGCTTTCATTCAGCCTCATGGCTTTAACTCTACTAAATTATCTCAACTTGGTGCATATTACACACAAACACACACACACAAGAGCAGGTCCATGAAGACACACCCATACCCCCACATGAATCACTTCAAGAAAAATGCCACACTTACCTCCACAATACACTTGCCTTGATACTAGGATAGTTCAAAAATCTCATAATCATGAGATTATGCTGCTGCTTACTCTCCCACATATATTTTGTCTATCAGTCCTAATACTACTTTTGATAATTCTTTTATATTCCTAGTATCCTTACCTTAAAGCTAATCAGGAACTTGTTTCCTAGAATATTGTAAAACATTGCTAATTTGTATATATCAATTCTGTCACTATTTTAAAACATTCTGCTCCAAGG
Organism: Neogale vison; assembly: GCF_020171115.1. Classification (NCBI taxonomy): domain Eukaryota; kingdom Metazoa; phylum Chordata; class Mammalia; order Carnivora; family Mustelidae; genus Neogale; species Neogale vison. Next base: position 72,115,938 of record NC_058096.1, read on the forward strand.
TTACAAATTAATTCTCATAAAATGACACCATGTCCATGCTTACAAAATTTTAGGATTCCCTTGGTGCCTCTAGAGTAAACTTTAAAACTTCTGACACAGGGTTGTCTGAAATTTGGCCATGGTGTTCTATCATTTTTCTGTCAGTTTTCTCGCAGTTTGTTTTACATTTTATCCCAAGCATGTAATAAACATTTTCAAATCGTGTTCATAAATGTTTTTTGTTAACAGTTTGAAATGTAAACACAGACAATGCATCAGGCACGATTACTAGCATCATCATTTACAGACAAAATACTTAAGCTGAGTAAGAATAAGTGACCTGCCAAAGGTCGTACAGGTCTTTGAATCCCCAGACTCTAGCCAAATGTCATCAGTAAACCCCTATCCCTGAGGAGGGTGAGGACAGCACCAGGGTCACATAGGACCATTGTCATAGATAGGGTAGATGATTAGCATTAAGCAAAAATTTCATTGTCAGTCATTAGGCAAATGATGATAGCTGCTTAATCTGTGTGGGCTATCATAACTAAATACCATACACTGGACTGCTTAAACACAGAAAGTTATTTCCTCACAGTTCTGGAAGCAAGAAGTCCAAGATCAAGTTACCATCAGAGTCAATTTCTGATTAGGCCTCTCCTCTTGGCTTGTAGACAGCCTTCTTGCTATTTCACACATGGCCTCTTCTCTGTGGAAGCACAGAGAGAAGAAGATCTCCAGTGTCTTCCCTTTTCTTAGAAGAACACCAACCTTATTAGATTAGGACCTCACTCTATGACCTCATTTAACCTTAAAATTACCTCCCTAAGGTTCCTGTCCCCACATTAGAGTTACACTGGGGGAATTCAACATGTGAACTCTGATGAGACGCAATTCAGTCTGTAACAATAGCTAACACTTGAACAGTGTTTCCCATTGCCAAGCATATTTCTCCTTTGAAGTTATTAATATTTGTCATCCTTACAGTAATATTAATTCTTGTAATCTTCACAATAACTCTATGAGATTATATACATTTGCAAAGAAACAAACTGAGGCACCATGGGGTGTAAATAACTTGCTTACAATCACATAGGAGTCAAATCTAGGCAAACTGTTTTCTTCATATATGTAATTAGTTCCTATGTTATACATATGTTATACAGCCTCATGAATCAAGGCAGAGCCTTAGAATGGCTGACATGAATACTACCACATCCCTAAACTCACCAGCAGCACTGCAGGGTCATATAAATTATTGGCATCTCATCACCTAGGGTTTAAATATCAGCTCTGTCGTCTATCATTTTAGGGTAAGGTACTTAAGCTGGTGGTTCTATAACTTTGGTGGCATACGTGTGTGTGTGTGTGTGTGATTAAACCATAATGTGTGTTTGTAACAGATAAAGCACTGGACCCCAAGTTAAAACCCCAGGCTAATCAACAGGTGACCCTAGCTGTGTTAACTGCCTTTAGATTGTAACTTTTTCCACAGAGAGGCTGTCTCCAGAATTCTGTCCTGGTTTGGAGTTCCTTAAGGGAAGGATACTGTATTAGTTCATCTTTCTATTCCCCAGAACATAGCACAGCACCTGGAAAAGAGAAGGTGCTTAATAATGGCCTTATGCCAAACAGGTAAGCCAAGGACTTATAGTGTCCATATATTTATGCACACAGACTGGAACACTGCTGATATTATGTAGAAATAAAGTAGTCATCTCCAAGGAATCAAACGTGCTGATTCGGTGAAAATGTTTTGTTTATGAGACTAAGAAAGTATTGAGGGTACTTGTAAATAAAACTAAAATGGGTGAATATGGGGAAAGGTATTCTGGGGATATTTTTAAAATACACAGTGCAGCAGAATAATAAGAATGTGCAGCGATGGTGGAAGTTGACTGTGTAAGAGATACATATACCACAAATTTGTACACTTTTTACTACAAAGTCAATATATTCTGAAGATTTTATTTATTTGACAGAGAGGCAGAGAGCCAGGCAGAGAGAGAGAGAGAGGAGAAAGCAGGCTCCCTGCTGAGCAGAGAGCCCAATGCACGGCTCAAGCCCAGGACCCCGAGATCATGACCCGAGCTGAAGGTAGAAGCTTAACCCACTAAGCCACCAAGGTGCCCCCAAAAGTCAATATATTCTAATCATGAAAACACAGAGAGTATTTGTCTAGATAAACATGGAAAATGGTTTTATTCTCTCCCAACAAAGCAACAGAGCAACAGTAAAAGAGTTTTTAAAGAAATTAATCCACAGGAATGGGAATTGAGGCTATAATGGCAATAGGTTTCTTATGAGCTATACAGCAGATGGATAAATGGTAGACAACCAGCAAAACCTAAGTAGAATGAAAGGAGTGAAAGAAAGAAAAGGAGAAGAGGAAGGAAAAAGGAATGAATGATCTGTATCCTAAGGTCGAGAATGGGGAAAAATCAAGAACTAAAAAATTGTCTTGGAGAGAAAGAGAATATACAGCATTATTAAAAGGAATGTTCAGAAAAAAGAAAAAAAAACACTTCTGAAAATCAAAATTTGATTTCAGAGATTTCAGAAAATCAATAGTCATTCTGGAAATAAAATCGAGAAGGCTTCCCCGAAAATAACACAAAGTTTAAGAGACACATAATGGAAACGATAGGAAAATCAGACAGCAGCCCATCTGGCCTAGTGTTTGAATACTATGCATTCCAGAAAGAGATCATAAACAATTGAGAGAAGTAAAACATCAAATAAACATGCAAGCAAACAAGTATTTTTTTTTTAAGATTTTATTTATTTATTTGACAGAGAGAAATCACAAGTAGGCAGAGAGGCAGGCAGAGAGAGAGAGAGAGAGAGAGAGAGGAGGAAGCAGGCTCCCTGCTGAGCAGACAGCCCGATGTGGGACTCGATCCCAAGACCCCGAAATCATGACCTGAGCCGAAGGCAGTGGCTTAACCCACTGAGCCACCCAGGTGCCCCGCAAGCAAACAAGTATTGACAGACATAATTTTTCATGGTGCAAAGACCTGTTAATGTCCACACAAAGGAGGAAGTGAGATAACTAAATGTTTGTAATTTCAGAACACTTTGAATAGGATGATTCTAGCAGCTTCCAAAGGGTTAGAGAAAAAATTAAGACCAAACCAAAAAAAGCAGTTATCAGAACACATCATATTTCTCAAAGGCAATACAAAAGCTAAAAACAATGGATCGATGTCTGCATGAAGGATAAGAATCTCCCGTGCAGAGATCTAGGCCTATCGAACCATCAACCCAGGATAAGTGGAGAGTAAGGGCATTTTCAGTATTCACTTTTCTCAGAATGCCCCGAAGGATAAAAGGCAAAGCCACCTAAGGGAAGAGACATAACAAACAGGAGATCCAGCATCAGAAACACCAGAGACATGCCTGGGTGAATGTTGAAAGGAGCTCCCAAGGTAGCATAAAGGAACCAGCCCAAACTGGAGCACAGCAGAATTATTGAAAGATACCACCAAAAAAGATAAAATCCACATAATATATGATCTGTCTGGATGTCTGGAGAGCGACATTAGATAACCAATTAAAAAACCAAACAAACTGCATTCAAAGAAATACTTAGAAAAATATGCAAACAACAATAAGAACAAACATGGCCATTAGTAATTCCAGGAACAACAAAGAGTTGTGAATTGAGGAAAAAAAACTCTTGGTGTTTTATATATTGCAGATGAGAAGAGCGTCTGTATGGTCATAAGCTGTGAACATGAATACTGATGTAAACAAAAGTGCTGTATAACAATATCAAGAGAACTGGTACTATTTGGTGGAAGGTGACGGAAGTAAGAGAGCTCAAAGACAGCACCTGCACTAAAGAGCCAAGAGATGGAACCACACGGAAGTGGTTATTTAGGGAAGGAAATGCCACAGAGTTTGCTGAAGCAGTTGCAAGTAGATGACACTTGAAGAGGGGGAAATAGGAAGGAGGACTGCTGAGTATTGAAACAAACTTCATAGAATACTTTGACTTGGACTATATATATAATTTGGACAAAAACTAAAACTAATAAAAATAAAAAGAAAGAAAAATACTGAACGCAGCACAGATTTTAAGATCCTCCATAACCCTACCAAGAAGAAAAACTCCATTTCATTTCTATATAAATCATATATATAGAACACACATCACACTGGATCCATTGTACACAGAGATTCATAACCTGATTTTATTTTCATTAACTTTATAATTTGACCAGTTCCCCAGATACTAAATCTTCTTCTATAGCATGATTTTAATGACAACCTAATAGTCATAGTTATATAGTGTATACAATTAGAATGTTAGGTTATTTCAAATATGCCATGTGAACAATTCTACTGATTTAAAGTACCTGGGCTACCTAATTAACTCAGTTCTCGGTGAGAAGGAACAATTCATCATTAGTGTCAGAAAAAAATGAATGTTCTTGAATGATTTTTTAAAAAGAGGAATGAGAATTTCCAGTAATGCATAATCTCTATATAGCCATGGAGAAAAGCAGCCCTTCCCCTCAGGACTCTCTACAATTATAAGCTTTCAGAAGCATTTTCAGTAGGAAAGAAGTTTATAATATTGGAAAACTTCTGAGATCTAGTAACTAATAGGATCAAATTAGTCCATATCTAAGATTTAAATTCTGACACATTTAACACTGAGAATTATAATATTCTATCCTTTGTGTGTGTATATATATATTCATATTTGTATTTATTCTGGCTTTTCTAAATTAATTTACATAAACTAATCCAGTTCAAGGGTCATTCTGCAGATAAATTTGACCCAGGAATTGTATTCTGTTAGAAAAGAGTACCTGATTAGCTATGTGATGTCATTTCAGAGATAAGTTCATGCCCCCACCTGCTACTGGTATTTCACAACCCTTCAAACTGTGACAAAGCTTTCTCACTCTACAGTAAAAAATAAGGTAGCAAAAGTAATCATTTCCTAAATGACATCAGGAAAAGTAAATTTTAGGTTGTTGAGTTCAAAGGAGAATTTACTGATATAAAAGATCCTTTTTGATATCTTTGAGTCTTGACCCCAATAAGTTCCCACTACCAAGATGGTGTAGATTAGAGAAAATCTATTTCTAAAAAATTAGAAAATCTGATTTTTCACGATATGAATATTACCTGCAATAGGAAGAAACAGTCTTCAAAGGGATGTGCCTTTGAAATGAGAAGAAAGAGAATGTGTAGCAATGGCAGAAGTCGACTTTGTCAGGGATGCATATACACAAACCTAGAGTGCCATAGTTTCTACTCGTCAAAAGTATTATTAATATTTTATGTTTGCAATTAATTTTAGACTAATACTTAAAATTTCCCTTGTGTGATGTGTTTTTCCAAATTAACTGCAAATTTTCTTTCAAACATATTTTTTACTAAGTAAGGTATTATTAGTCTTTATGGATTTTAATAGTTGTTTCTTCATTTTTTAATAGAACTCTTTGCAGTAGAATCATTATTTTTTGTTCTCTGTTTTCCCACAGAGCTTAATCCTAATGAACCAAATCACTTCTGTACTGTACATAATTCAAAATGAATGTGCCATAATATTTTCCAATAGGAGATACTATGATTTACTTAGTTTCATATTTCTGAATTTACTGAATCAGTATTAAATTTATAGAAAATTATGGGACGCCTGGGTGGCGCAGTTGGTTGGACGACTGCCTTCAGCTCAGGGCGTGATCCTGGAGTCCCGGGATCGAGTCCCACATCAGGCTCCCAGCTCCATGGGGAGTCTGCTTCGCTCTCTGACCTTCTCCTCGCTCGTGCTCTCTCTCACTCTCTCTCTCTCTCAAATAAATAAAATAAAAATCTTTAAAAAAAAAAAAAGAAAAAGAAAATTATGTCAAATCAAATCACCAGTTATTTTATCTCCAAACACTTCCTGGAACTTTCTAAAACATAATTTTGTCTTTAACAAATCCTCTCGTATAGCTTTATGGCTTTCTTCTCAGGATATGTCACCATCAATCAAGTAAAAATGGCAGCTTTGAAAGAGATGTCAAGGACATTTGCTGTTTTAACTGATCAGTCAAGAATCTTCATTAATTAGTGGTGGGATTTTCACAAAATCTGTATAGCTGAAACAGCTGGTCTTTGACTAAGACCTTTCCTTCTGTCACTTTCAGGTACAGGTTACAATAAAGGCTTCATGTCTAATGGACCTTTCAAGATGAAGATGGATAAAATCTTGATATTCTGGGGATGCCTGGGTCAGTCGGTTAAGCCGCTGCCTTCAGCTCAGGTCATGATCCTGGGGTGCTGGGATCGAGTCCTGCATCGGGCTCCTTGTCCAGCAGGGAGCCTGCTTCTCTCTCTGTCTCTGCCTGCCACTCTGTCTACCTGTGCTCTCTCTCTGACAATAAATAAATTAAAAAAAAATTTTGATATTCTGTCCTAAATCCCCTCTTATCAATAAGGTAATTCTCTGACTGCATGGGACAGACAACCGCTAGGCACAAACAGCTGTTTGCATTTGCTACAGACATTGTTCTATTGAGGCATATGGGGAAAAAGTTATGTTAGGACACTTAAAATATATAAAACATCATTATATTGAGCTGTTGTGTATTACAATGTGTTCAGACCTGCAATCACATTTCAAAAAATGAAAAATAAATCATCACCCAGCAACAGTGAAACATTCATATGAGCCTATAGCTACAATGAACCTTAGAATTACAAAGGTAAAAGCTACTGTGGGCATAAATGGCCCACTAGGATCAATGCCTCCAGAAACACTTCCCAAAGAGTATTGTTCTAAAGAAGAAATTAATCTCAAAGTCACATAATTTGGGCTGGAGACATGTGTAGAATTACAGCTATCACATCTACTCAACAAGAAAGGAACTTAAAAATCTTTACACAGCATCTGTAAGAGAAACATTTTCTTTTTTTTTTTAATTAAAAATATATTTTTTAAGGATTTTGTTTATTTATTTGACAGAGAAAGAGATCACAAGTAGACAAGAGAGGCAGAGTGGGGGAAGCAGGTTCCCCACTGAGCAGAGAGCTTGATGTGGGGCTTGATCCCAGAACCTCAGATCATGACCTGAGCTGAAGGCAGAGGCCCCAACCTACAGAGCCACCCAGGCACACCAAGACAAACATTTTCTTAAACTTTTTTTTAATAATCAACAAATATATATACTTAAGGTATATAAGATGATTTTTTTGATGATTACTTGATATACACACATCTTGTGGAATTACCAAGACCACGATAATTAACCCATCCATCATCTCACATAATTAATATGTGTGTGTGTGTGCAGAATGCTTAAGAGCATTCTCTGAGCATACTCTGAGCAAATTCCAAGTATGCAAAGGAAGCATTTCTTGAAATGAATTAAATTGGTTTGAATTAGAACACTCATTTTCTTACCAGTATGCACCACGGTTTCAAAACAGGGCTTCTGGTGTTATGGCAGCTGTTACTTGAAACTATCTCTTATATTAATGGAAATATAAAACTATTATTACCATAAAATAGTGTCATCAGATATTTTTAAGCTACGTGAACCTAAGAGTAGGCTAATTTAATGTAGTACCTGCATTATATTCATAATATTCACATAATTATATCTATAAAATACCTTACATGCATCTACATTAGTCCAGCAAACGGCTGTATTCAAGAAATGAAATTTGTTGATCTGCAAAGTGTTCCTTCCATCTGTATCTATGCCTCAGTATTTTCTGTCCTAGAAAAGTGTGTGTGTGTGTGTATGTGTGATTTTTAGAAAGTTGACTATGCGGGGCACCTGGGTGACTCAGCTGTTAGGATCTGCCTCGGGCTCAGGTCATAATCCCAGAGTCCTGGGATCGAGCCCCGCACATCGGGCTCTCTTCTCCGAAGGAAGCCTGTTCTCCCTCACCCACTCTACCCACTTGTGTTCCCTCTCTCCTCTATCTCTCTCAGTCAAAAAAATAAGTAAAATCTTTAAAAAATAAAATAAGTTAAAAGCTGAATATACTGAAACTCTTGAAATCATATGGCAATTATTTGAGCAATGTTTCTCTGGAAATAAAATAAGCTATTCACATTTAGCCTTGTGAAGAATAAAATGGCTCTTTATATTCCATTCAGCAAATTAAAAGTTGAAGACCACACAGACTCACAATAAAATAATCAGTTAAAAACTTAAAAAGAAGAAAGATTATAGTTTTTTCTGTTTTGTTTTTAGATAGGTAAGTTGTCTTACTGAATTAAAATCCTTAAGGATCTCAAAAAACTAGAGTAAAATTGTATTTTCAAGCTCAGCATCCATTTTCTATGCTAAAAGATAATTCAATTCATTTGCAAGCTTTATATAAGCACTAGCTTTTTTCTTACCACTCGTAACCACTGAAGCTAAAGAAATAGAAGATATTACATTTGATAGCTAGTAAGTTATAATAATTATTTTAATAGATTTTTTTATACTGCTTTGCTACAATTTAACAATACCTGCACTTTAGGAAACAGTTTAAGGTTGTTTAGGTTTTTTTCCTAGAATTTCTGTTTTGTCTTCTAAACAGAACAGTACTTGTAAATGAATATCTCTTGTGAGGAACACGTCTTGTGGACCTCAGGACGGGACAAGGCCCGTCTTGATGGGACAAAGCCAGAATGCTTCAGAGAATCAGAGACTGAGCCCAGTAAGTCAGCCAAGCCGTGCAAAACTGCTGTGAATGGTCCAATTTAAAAAGCAGCATCTAAGCACATGGTAAGAGTTTTACAGCAAGTATTTACATGCAGGGGGAAAAACCCTCTTTTTGGAGAGTTCTCTATTTTGTGGTCCAAGGATGAGGACAGCCTGGTAACTGTGAGCCTGAGAGATGTCTGGGTAATGGAGCGTGTAGTCAGTTGAAAATTTGATGCACTTCCTATACAAATTTCTGGCGGCCCAAAGATTTTTTAAAAGCCACCTCCAGCAGCAACTCAGAATCCAACACTTAGTGTGCCAAATATTTAGTTGAGATTTATATATGCAAACATGTTTGATTTGGGGTATGTGTGGAGAGCTAGAAACTGAGAGAGAGATGGAAGGTTTACATTTAATTTGGAAAATAGCAGTTATTCCTTTAGCAAATACTATTTAAGACAGAACACTTAAATACCAAGACATGAGGCCATGGGACCAGGTGAGTGGCGCACTCCCCACCTTCAAGGATTACAGTCTAGTAGAGGTGGTTGACAAATTATATATGGACATTATGCAGGAAATTGATTACAGACTGGGTTATACACAAATGACAGTGGGGGATCTACTTTGTTCAGGTGGTTAGGTGTCTCTAAAATGATAACATTTGAAGATTTTATTTATTGGGGTGCCTGGGTGGCTCAGTCAGGTAAGCATCTGCCTTCAGCTTGGGTCATGATCTCAGGGTCCTGGTACTGAGCCCCACGTCCGGGCCTCTGCTCAGTGGGGAGTTTGCTTCTCCCACTTCCTCTCCCTCTGTACTCTTTCTCTCAAATAAATAAACTTATTTATTTGAAAGAAAGAGAGAGGGAGGAGGAAGGGAGGGAGGGAGAGAAAGAAATCATGAGTGAGAGGTGCTCAAAAGGGGAGGGAGAGGCTGAGGCGGAGGGGCAGAGGGGGAAGAAGAGGAATAAGCAGATTCCACATTGAGCACGAAACCTGCCCTGGGCTAAATCCCACCACCCTAAGATTGTGACCTGAGTCAAAATCAAAGTTGGCTGCCCAATGGACTGAGCTACCGAGATGCTCCCAAGGTGGTAACATTTAAAATGAGTCTCAGTGAATGGGAAGAAGGTAGTCATGAAAGAACTATAGGGAGGAACATTCTAGATAATAGCTGCAGTGTCATGAGTAATTAGAGGAGTATCTGTAAAGAGGAAATTATAGACAGGCAGAGTTTAACACCATAAGCCATGATGAAGGGCACTTCCTTTAACATTATACATGGGAAGAAGGAGCAGATACATTGATAAGGCAATAGTTTCCTGAATTTCAACTTGGAACATGAGAAAACTCTCAGAGAGAACCAAAGAATGAGGGAAGATCATTATCTGATTGTAAGGGCAGAGAAACTGGGTGTGGGGAAGTTTGAGGCAAGATAAGATAATCATTTTTTTAATGTAACTTAAATTACTAAAAAAAAGTTAATTGTTCTTCAGGAAAGAACTGAGGGCCACACTGAGGTATCAAGTCAAGTAACTGGGAAGAGGAAGAAACATCCAGAACAAATGGGGCTAACAAGAGTGAGATGACAGGAAGGTCTGCGGGTAGGACCAGACTTAGCCAAGTCCTCCTACCCAAAGAACAATGAGACAAAAGCAGACAAGAGAAGACTCAAATGGTGCCAGCATTCCACCCTGGCATGTCAGTTATAGGGTTGAAATACAGCAAGACAAACACTGCTTTTCCAGCAAGGAAGGCTCAGTTTTCTGACATACCTCCTGCCCTGACTCCAGTACAGCGCGAGGGCTGAAATTACACATGGAGTTTATTAATAGTTACTGCTGGAAGGGCTGGAAAAGATGAGAACAAAGTAATGAGGTGAGACTTACACTTCAGAGCAGGTAACACAACTCAACTAAAATATGAGAACAAGATTTCAGAATATTTCAAGGAATTGGCGAGGCCCCTATATCAAGGTAAAAAACAAATTAGTCCAGCCTGCTGCTAATTTGGGATGGGGAAGAAGGTATCCACTAAGGGGACTTGACTTTTCCAAATTGCTTTTAACCACATTTGTCAACCAATCATCAAATTTCAGGCACTATATACCTAGCACTAGATTTTTAAAAAGAACACTCAACGCACTGTGAATACAATCCTGTGCTCTACAAACCTGATAGACATATGTTACAGACTGAGTAAGTTGAAAATAATTGGTATCAAGTTTAGAGGCAAGAGATCAACACTAGCTAGAATTTCTGGACACGATTTTCCATAGAAGGTATGATGTAAGATAAAGCTTGAAGACTGAGAAGTAAGGAAGCATCTTGGTTCAAAATTTAATACACACACACACACACCCTCCAACTATGGATAATATTAAAATATGTTACTGCTTTATCTTGACTAATTTCTTTAAGTAGATTACACAATTTCTATTCAACTAACCATGACAGCACTTAGACTGAAACTGAATCCCCTGGTCTCACACCTTGTCCACCATCCACATGAAACCTGTGGTCCAGGTTTGCTCCTAACCATGAGTTTGCTACAATTCTGTTACAGATGTTTATCTTGAAGAGATGTTTTCCAGATCTAAGAGTGGGCACTATTTTTGTACTTCCAGGTTCTTCTTCTCTCAATAGTGCCTCTGGAGAGAACTTTCCAGGAAGAAGACCTAAACCATCATAACTTCATAAACCATCAAAGATAGCTTCAAAGAACACTTACTGATTGACTGATGCTCTCTCCCATCTTGTCAGCTCACATCTACGACACCTTATGCTACGTGATGAGGAAATGATCTCCATTTTAGAGATGAGAAATTGAGGTTAAAACAGACAAACTGGGGGGACGCCTGGGCAGCTCAGTTGGTTAAGCAGCTGCCTACGGCTCAGGTCATGATCCCAGCGTCCTGGGATCGAGTCCCACATCGGGCTCCTTGCTTGGCAGGAGCCTCTGTCTCTGCCTGTGCTCACTCTCTCCCTCTCTCTCTCTGACAAATAAAATCTGAAAAAAAAAAACAGACAAACTGGCTTATGATCACAATAGATCATGGATTAACATAATCCTTTTCTCTGCCGCCATTTCACTTGTAATTTAACTCTACAATTCTGTTAAATATAAAATGTCCTACATATATGTATATAGCTATCTCAACATTGCTTATTTCAAAAATGAACTGATTGGTAAATTGCATTGGAATAGGAAAGACTATAAATGGACTATAAGTTCCTATTGGACATGCCATAGTTTAGCTTCCCTGGGTTAAGTGACTCTTATCACTTATGCTTCCTTGCAGGGATCCTGAATACTATGTCCATACAGTTGTTATAAGAGATATTGATCCCCTGTGGCCCCTGTAACTTCTGAGCAGAAGATTTTTAGCTAAGGACTGTTCCCACATGGGCCCAATGTGGATTCTATCTCCTTGAGCATGAGCTCCACCAGAGAAGGAAACTCCCTGACAATGATGTGAACAGCTACACAGACTGTTAATGCAGGGATTCCCACTGAGAGGAATGAGAAATGGCCACGGCTGCCCTGCTCGGAGGCTGTGATTCCTGTCCTGAGTAGACTCATGCCAAGTGTCTTGGGAGTCTGAATGTTTAATTGATTCTTAAGGAACGCTGGTGTGCATCACAGGCATACTTTATATAAATATGCTCTACTGTGCCCTGAAGTGGAGATTATTTCTTTCCATCTCTTCTTAGTCTGGATGAGTGTTCAAACTCTCCAGAGGTTATAACAAAGACCCTATCATTCCCCCTAGTTAATAGATAAACTTACGTGTCACAATGTCTTTGCAACACACCCAAATTCCTTTCATCATTTTCTTCTAATTTCTCATGGGTTCCCACACAGCACATAGAATGCTGGGATATACCAGCTTCCAGGAAAATGAACCTCTTTCGTTCATAGTATTCCATGATAATATACAATACAAAAATCTAATAACAAACAGATTACATGGTGTCAGAGCAGATAAAAGTTAAAAATAAAGAGATTTCTCCTTCCTCCCTCTTTTTTAGATAATTAACTTAAGAAATATAAGTTCTTTTTCTGTCTTTTCTGAAATATAGAAGATATTTAGAAGCTAAATAAGCCTCCTGCCAGCTATATGGTCCAGGAAAGTCCTCTTCAAGACCTGAGATCCATCTCTTGAAACCAGAAACATCCAGAGAGATGACACCTCTATCTCCCAGTTGGTATGGGAGGGTAGGAGCCTAACTTTGGTGGGCACCTTGCTCCCAGCTACAAAACTACCTCCTGTCATAAAGATATGAGAAGATTGTTTTTCCTTTGAATCAAACCAATTAACTAACACAGATGATCACCCAATTACAATGTGAATTTAGGATAAACTATATATAATACATGGTGCTATTCTTCTTATGTGAGATCTAATTGTTTAACTTGAAAACACGTAAGTAACGGATATCTGTTAGGCTTTATAAGAAAAGATGAGATTTCTTTCTGTCTCTACAATCTCTTAGCAGATTGTCTTGTGATACACATCACGCTCCAGTTTAGTGCTTGTACAAGAATAGAATTATTTTCTTTCTCTTCTACTTCTTCAGAGCAATTTTCTGGGTTGGGAGAAGTTTTTGTTTTCAGTTATATTTCTCTAACAAGTGGTACACCATTTTAAATCTTGCCTAAATGATTTGGCTAAATTTTATGTGTTATGAGTTCCTATTTTATTATCCACAATTCTAAACATTACTGTTGTTTCTACCAAATTTGAAAGAGTGGCTGATAGTAAATAACTTCAGAAGAGAAAAAAGTGAGAGGTGGCCTTTTTAAAATGTATTTTTAAATTGAATTGTGCTCTCAAAAAATGAGTATTTACTGACTGATAAGGATTGTATACTGTGATCCACATACGTAGACAAAGATTATTTTTGCCCTGAGATATAAGTGTAGGAGAAACATTTTAAATATTTTTTTATTTCAAGGATTTCTATATAAAAGACAGAAAAGGCTTTTTTCAATATAATTTCACATGCAAAACAAATACCAACCTATAGGACTCTCAGAGGAGGGAAAGTTGAATTAGTACAACAACGCCTTAATAATTGAATCTCTCTTTCATTGGGTTTAGCACCCTCCTAACATAACGTGCATGTTAACAATGAAATAATTCAAAGGCAGGTTGGGAGAATGTTATCTAGAAGTCTAAAGACACAAGCCCAGCTCTGATGGGAGACTGATGTCCATTCTATGGAGATCCTTCTAACTCTACCATCTATTACTCTTATAAAGAAAGAGATTTTATCAAAAGAGAACAGCCGCTTCTAAAGACCAAGATCTTGGGGTGCCTGGGTGGCTCAATCAGTCTGCCTTCCGCTCAGATCCTGATCTGTGTTCTGGGATCAAGCCCCTAGTCAGGCTTCCTGCTCAGTGGGAATCCTGTTTCTCCCTCTACTCCTCCCCATCTACTCTCAAATAAATAAAATCATTAAAAAGTAAATAAAGAACAAGATCTTTTATAACAAAATAGTAACATACCTTTGCCAAAAAGTCTTTCAGGTACCAGGGATTCTGCTGAGCATTTTTTTAAAAAATATTTTATTTATTTATTTGACAGAGATCACAAGTAGGCAGAGAGGCAGGCGTGGGGGCGGGGTGGGGGGCGGAGGCAGGAAACAGGCTCCCCGCTGAGCAGAAAGCCTGATGTGGGACTCAATCCCAGGACCCTGGGATCATGACCTGAGCCGAAGGCAGAGGCTTTAACCCACTGAGCCACCCAGGTGCCCTTTTGCTGAGAATTTTATACACATTATTCATTCAGTCTTCACAAAAAACCTGAGAAGTGTGTGTGTTATGAGCACCATTTTACAGCTGGGAAAACTGAGGTGCATATATTTAGCAAACCATATCTGACAAGTCAGTGTTTGTGTTTACTATTATACCACGCTTCCTCTGATCCAGAAAAACTGCATTGACTCTAGAGTTAAACTGAACAAAATCAAAAGGATTTACTGTGTTGCTTTTTAGGAGTAAAATAACTTGAACTTAATAGAAAATTACAGAAGCATGTGGAATGTATTAACTTCTTTCAACATCAACATATTCCCAAAAGGCTTTTAACATTTCCAGAGCTGATAAAACAAATAAACAATTCAGAAGCTTCTAAAATGGCATTCTAAGGAAGATGATTTTTTTTCCCCTTGGAAAATTTTGCTTTTTAAAAATTTTAAAGGTATAATACAGTATTTTAGTTTTAGCTTATAGTAACTCTGTTGTTTAAGAAGGTATCATTGTGACTTCAAGGCAGTGGTGCCCCAAGGTTTTCTGTTAAGTTTCCCTTATATAACCTTTACTGCCACACCCCCAATCATGTCTCCAACATTGCTGCTTCTCTCTCTTGCTTCAGACAACAAAGGAGAAATCTTCATATCAAAGCCTACTTGGTTCTCATCAAGTTTACACACCCTCAATTCATCTTGGCCCTTTTAAGCCTACTATACATGCCTAGAATATTCTTTTTTAAATTTCAGCTGCTCATATTCCAAAATTCTACTTAAGGCCCTCTCACATCCCCACTACACTCCAACTTACTGCAGAGGTGTCTACTTTTCTGAGACATTTACCATCTAAAACTTGGCAAAAAAATCTTCGAAGAGAGTCATTTTCTGCACATGTCTTATTTCTGTGGGCTCTCTCTGATAATCCTCTCCTAGCCAAAGGAGTCTCAAATGTAGTCTGAGAGTAGGAAAAAAAAATCCACTCTGCTCAAATCTAAAATTTTCACATATACTAGTTCAAAGTTGAGTTTTTAAATTTAAATTTAATTTTGCTGCCATCATTTCTTTGATATGGTTTACCCAGCTCCAAATCCATGGGTGACATGGCTTACTTTAACTGGCAGAAAGTTCCTCCTAGCGAGAAAGAGAAAAATAAATGGGATAGGAGAAGAAAAGGGAATGATAACACATCATTCAATAATTCAAAATACTCTCTTACAAAGACAAACTAAAATTATCTTTTTAAAAAAATCATTGACACTCCACACTTCCCTACTATCATCTTTTCTTTTTCTTTCTTTTCTTTCTTTTTTTTTTTCTTAAAGAGAACTTTTTTTTTCTTTCCTCAGCGCCTCCAGTCCAATTCAAATACACAGGGCTTATAAACGCAGAGTGGAGGTACAACAGGAAGGTAAGCTTAGCAGTTCTGATTATTAGGTCACAAGGGACACTTGGGTCTAACAGACATCAGTAGCATCTCTGATTATACCTGGGTGTCTGATCCCATGCACTTGTTTGTACCCAGAAAAACAGGCATAGCCAAATGACTTGTTTTCATCAGGAAAATGGGAGCTGAAGAGACATGTGCATGAGCATTTAATATTCAGTCCTCATTGTCTACCCCGGGACCCAGTCATGGAGAGAACCCTGAAGCCTCACATTGAGATGAAGCATGCCATAAACTGTTGGTGTTTCCTTTAGCCTGGATCATCCATTGGTTTAAATGGATGAAGTCCTCTGCCTACCTGTTTAAGGTTGGCTAATTTTCCCATTTCAATTCCTATTTCATTATGGATATATCTGGAAATTGCCATCTTTACTGATTATCCACACTGCATTGTGGCAAGGCTGTGCAATATACTTTTATTAAAGTCTCTGAAATCTTTTTGTTGGGCTTAGCATCATTAGCCTATTAGCAGGAAACAAAAAAAGTACTGAGGGCATTTTGAATGATCTAAAGGATAATTATTTTACATAAAGCATTTTACTAGAATGTGGAATTTTTTTCTAATAACCAAATTTTACCAGTTTGGGTTATAAAATGGATTTCAATAATCAAATTAAAATGACTCAGCCTCCAACTTTTAATTTAAACATGTATTTTTCCTCCTCTTTTCCCAATTTTTTCTACACCTAATACAGCAATTCCCCACCAATTATTAACCGCTTGTTTAATAAGCTCAGATATCCCCACCTCTCCACTGAAGCTAACAATTAGCAACACCATAACTTGAGACAAGATGGGTGATCCATTAAGAGCTAAAGGGTGGGTAGCTGAAACCTGATCCGAAGAAATTCTCAGCTAATTACTGTTGTCTTTGCAATAGTAGCTGCCCAAAATTGCCAAAGTTTTATTCAAGGGCCAGGTCTGGGTAATACCCTCCCTTCACAGGACATTGCACATACCTACCCTTTGTTTGCGGCCGAGCTACTAGCTACATCTTTTCAATCTCGTTCTGAGATTCCTCCTCTTCTATAAGACCTCTGGGTGGCTCAGTGGGTTGGGCCGCTGCCTTCAGCTCGGGTCATGATCTCAGGGTCCTGGGATCGAGTCCCGCGTCGGGCTCTCTGCTCGGCGGGGAGCCTGCTTCCTCCTCTCTCTCTCTCTGCCTGCCTCTCTGCCTACTTGTGATCTCTCTGTCAAATAAATAAATAAATAATCTTTAAAAAAAAAAAAAAACCTCTGAATATTAAAAAATCTCTCCTGTCTCTACACTCACTACCTTGATGATTTCATCCAGTGTCATGGCCATAAATGCTAACTTCAATGTACTTACTATGTCCCAGTTAATGCTTTCAGCCTAAATCAAGTTCCGGAATTGCACATTTGTCTGTTTAACTCCAATGTTATAACATTGTATCAACATACAGTACAACTGCTATATTTTCAGATAAACTTCTGTCAGCTATAATTATTCATCCCTGACATTAATACGATAGCCCACCTCCCAGTATATTAAAATTGCCATTTTATAAGATTCAGAATAAGCAAAGATCATTTATAGTTTCATATTTGCAATCCATCTTAAAATACTTTGGCCTGACTTCATAAAATAAGACTATTTTAGCAGCTTTATTGAGATATATATAATTCACATTCCATAAAGTTTATCTACTTAAAATACAATTCAGTGGTTTTTATTATATCTGCAGAGTTGCACAATCATTGTTATAATCTAATTAAAGGCATTTTCATCTTTCCCCCAAAGAAACCATTCCATTAGCAGTCATTGCTCATTTCCTTATCCCAGTCCCAGGCAATGACTTTCTGTCTCTATAGATTTGCCTCTTCTGGGATTTTCATATAAATGGAATTATAACATACATGGTCCTTTGTGACAAGTTTCTAACACTTAACATATTTTCAAAGTTCATCCACGGGGTAGCATGGGTCTGTAAATCATTCCTTTTCATTGCTGAAGAACATTTCATTGTAGGGATATATCACACATCTTTTATCCCATTCACGTTTGATGGACAGTTTGGTTGTTTCTACTTTTTGTATATAGGGAGGAATGATGATATGAAAATAAGTTGAATAATGAATAATGTAAATTGAACTTGATAATAAATCGCATAATTTGAATAAGATTATAAGTGCCCTGTCACATTAAATTAAGCATTTGAAGCATTTTACCTTAAAATTTTTACCTTGAAATTTTACCTTAAAAATACCTATATTATAATCATAATACCAGTATCATACTCAAGGAAAAATGTTCATCATCATTAGTCATCAGGGAGATTCAAATCAAAACCACATTGAGATATCACCTTACACCAGTTAGAATGGCCAAAATCAACAAGACAGCAAACAGCAAGTGTTGGAGAGGATATGGAGAAAGGCGAACCCTCTTAAACTGTTGGCATGAATACAAGGTGGTGCAGCCACTTGGAAAAAAGTGTGTAGATATCTTAAGAAATTAAAAATAGAGCTACCCTATGAGCCTGCAATTGCACTACTGGGTATTTACACCAAAGACACAGACATAGTGAAAAGAAGGGCCATTAGTACTCCAATGTTCATAGCAACAATGGCCACAGTCACCAAACTGTAGAAAGAACCAAGATGCCCTTCAGCAGATGAATGGATAAAGAAGATATGGTCCATATATACAATGGAGTATTATGCCTCCATCAGAAAGGGCGAATACCCAGCTTTTGTATCAACATGGACAGGACTGGAGAAGATTATGCTGAGTGAAATAAGTCAAGCAGAGAGAGTCAATTATCATACGGTTTCACTTACTTGTGGAGCATAGGGAATAATATGGAGGGCATTGGGAGATGGAGAGGAGAAGTGTGTTGGGGGAAATTGAGGGGGAGATGAACCATGAGAGACAGTGGACTCTGAGAAATAAACCGAGGGTTTTGGAGGAGAGAGGACTGGAGGTTGGGTGAGCCTGGTGGTGGGTATTAAGGAGGGCATGTATTGCATAGAGCACTGGGTGTGGTGCATAAACAATGAATTCTGGAACACTGAAAAAAAACAAAATTAAATAAAATTTAAAAATAAAATAAAATAAAAAATTAAAAAAGAATGTAAGAATTACAAAGGTGTATAAAATAATACTATATACTATTCACAAAAGTTTGATAGCAAAAGAAAAATATATTGTTTATCTTAGAAAATTCCTGAGAGTTTATCTCTCTAGTTGGTAACAAAAGAGGAAAAGAGATGGAGTCAAGGAAGGATGTGAAGGTGTCTTCTGTTATAGCTGCGTTATTTTTTTCCCTAAAGAAAATAAAAATTGAATAAAAATATACATAGGAAAGTACTAATACTTATTAAATCTGAATTCTGCATAGATACATATCTTAGACTCAATATAATATGTTGAAATATTTCTTTAATTAAAAAAAGAAAAAGGAGAGGCTATGACTGATAGAACTTGTATTGCCACAGATAAAAGAATACTTGGAAATATGAAATTACTGCTATAATTACTACTTAATTAATTGAATTATATATATACTGAATTTTATATATATATATATATATATTTGTATTTCTAAAACCATAACAAAGGAGATATATAGCAGTATCTGTTGGCTTGATTTTCAATAGATTTCAATAGATTTTCAATAGAACTCTTGAAGACCAGAGCATAATACAAGGGCAGGGTCTGAGCAGCACACTAGCGTAAATCCTACAGAGACAGGACCCGAGGATCATATGTGGGTCCCCCACTGTCACTCTGGAGCAGCTCACAGCACTGACATCCAGGATAGCGCTGGATGCCAGACTCTGGCAGATAAACCCTGATCCTGGGCTGTGGGGTTTTTGAACTTGACGACCAGGCAAGTTTCAGCAGCCTCAGCTTGGGATCAGAGGCTGTAACCGAACAGCACTATAATATGGCAGAACCTGAGCTCCAGCCCATCTCTGCCAGCTTCGCAAACATTTCCAGGTGAGCACCACCATGATGGTGACACATTCCAGACATCGTGGCTGATCCACCTGTTCCTACGGAGCTTTGTAAAAGGCCAAAATACAGGGGAACTGTCTTCAGTAAATTTGACTTTTCCTCACAAATGCCAGAGATTCATTCTTTTCCTCTATAGAATATTAATCTAAAAAAAAACTAAGTTTTTCAAATGACCAAAATAAATATAGAAAGCCACCAGAATAGGCTCTATTATATTAAAAACAGAATATACACGAAACATGAATATATAAGAAGCTATGAAATATAATGAGAAAAACATTAGAGGATAAATCAGGAGATGTGAATTAAAGTCCTTATATTTTCACTGTTTGAATAATCTCAACCAAGCCACTAACATTTTTGGACCTCTTAAATTTTTATTTAAAAACTGATCTAAAAATAAGTCTCAATTTTATCAGAAGATAGAATGACTCTTTGGACCATCTGTCTTTTAGAGTTCTGTTAAGCAACAATTAATTTAGGTTCTGGCAAGAAGACACTGTCCAGTTTGGGGACAAGAATCTCACCATTTAAAACTATTTAAAAGGAGTTTCAAACATTTATTTTGTTTTCTTAAACCATTAACTCAGTCACTCATAATCTAGTAACTTGTCCCTATTATAATATGCCCCAAATACTATAGGCTTTTAATGACCAATAGGGAAATGTTGCCCTTTAATTATCTCTACACTTAGATCTCATTCTGATCTTCACTTTTATTATTATTTACATTCTCTTCTATGTGTATATGTGTAATATGTGTAATATACCATTGATAGAGGGGTCTCGGTTTTCCTTTTTTTGTTATTAACCTATATATCTTAACTAAATTTCAATGGTTAATGAGAGTTTTATCTACTCTTTTAGATTTTATAACTCTGTAATAGTAAAAACTGGAAAAATACCACCATGAACAATCAACATAAGACTTGCATGTTCAAGAAAGAAGCTAAGATATGTGGCTTTGTAAGATTCTCTAAATATCTCACCCCAGTGTTTGAAGAACTAAGGGGCAACTCTCAGAATATTATAGATAAGGGCTATTCTTAAATTAGCATTTTTCACTAATTTCATTCCTTACTTATCCCATCCCCCAAACTTATCATTTCATTAAGATAAAAAAGAAAAATATGAAAATAACTAACATTATACAGGACTTTAAAACTTAACATCTCTACAAATAATCTCTTTGCATCTTTTTAGCAAATCCTTTAGTAGGTATGAAGAATGGAATTCAAGAAGGAAGTCATGAGGTTTGCCCTAGAACTCACAGCTAAGATACTGTACAGCTGCACTACAGTTCTGGCATTTAGATTCCAGGTTTTGTGACAAGATAGCATTTGCTCTTGCAACAGGTAATAAGATTGTCTTCCATGTCATCAACTGTTTCTCTCCTGCCTGAAGTCTTATTTTGGAAATAAAATAGAAAAGACTGTGTATGCGAGTGCTCTCCTGGGATGTAAATGAGAAAAAGCCATCCTAAGTTTTCTGGGGTACCCAGACCTTTGTCTCACATTCTTTTTATATATCATCAGTGATACTCCAAGCCACACACCATGTTTCTGTAAGAAGTCTAGGCCCCTCCCTAAATATTGCTGAGACTCCCTCAAGAGTCCCATCGGCACCTAGGACAATGGCTGGCATTATCAAATGTCTGACAAATGTTCAATATTATCATTACTGTCCCTCTCACTCCACCCTTCTCTGTATGGTACCTCTGCCTTACACATATCACTTTCCCTGCTACACCTCTCCCTGATTCACTGTGCCCAGATAGCTCAACGATGCCCTTGCCTCTCATTCTTCAGCATACAACTAACACAAGGCTGAAGTGTTCAACCCTATGAGGCTTTCCAATAGTACAATGAAATTACAGTATAAGGAAGTACAAAATTAAAAATTTTCCAAAATACTACCCCAACTTTTCCAGGTTATCTGTTTGGCCATATCCTCTCTTCAGCCTTGTGCTAGGCTACTCATTATTTTCCCGTCTCTGCCAAGCAGCATTCCCTGCCTGCGGCTCTCAGTCTCTCAGATTCCAGGCTTCAAATTGCAGCCTCTGGCCCCACTACAAGAAGCCAAAAATAATTTCACATCACAATCACCTGTTCATTCAAGGAATACGATCTTTTCACATCTCTGTGCAAAGCAGTTAACTCTTCTTGTCACAAACTACTTTTCTTGAACAAATATTGTCTTTCCTTGCATAAGCAAGTAGACTATCAATGTTTTCAAAAAGCAGAAACCTCAAAAGCAAATTCAATCTGCTAATTCTAGCTTCAGGAATATTAATACATGTTTCTTTTCACTTTCTTCTTCTTTAGGTCATCAAAAATCATAGATCCATTTCCCAGACAGGACTTACACTCAAATTTCCACCTCCACCCCCAAAGTTCCTAGAGATTGCTTTCCCCAAGATCACAGGTAACTGAACCCGGACACAGAAACACTTTGGCAGTAGATTATATTACTAACATCTTCACATCCAAAGCCATGGCTCCAGTTTTCCCCAATTTCATCACTCCTAAGCAAAATTTACAGAAAGCAAGCAAAGAGTGCGATCTGTGAATGAGTTTTACTTCAGAATGTGGATTTGACATAATTTGTAAAGGAGATTTTTGTACTGATCTGATTATTTACATGTAAGAAAATGTATAATCATCATATTTCTGTGTTTTTATTTGCTTGTTTAATTGTTTTGCTCATATCATCTTTGAACTAAAATGACTTTTTAATATTCTCATAAATGATAATCATTTATCCATCTGATCACTTCCCATATCTGCTTTTTTAAAGCCCGACTAACATCAAAAGATGCTAAGACATTTAGAGAAAATGAAAAAAAATAGAATTAAAAGCTTCATTTCATCAAATAGGGGTGAAGAGGGCTAACAAAATGACATGAGCCACGCGGATGTAGTTGTTCGCAGGGTGATTATTGAATTCAAGGCTATTCTAAAAAATAGGATAAAACACCTTAAGATGACTTTAAGAAAATCTCAGATAGCTCTATGTGGTACAAATAAAGAAACAAAAGGCCTCCTGCAGGGAAAGTGGCTAAGTGAGTTTGGACCTACGTGTCCATTCTGGGCCGCCACAGAGACCAGCGTTCCACACCCTTCCCTTACTACCAAGGCAATTAAGATGCTCCATTTCTTACATTTTCATTTATATAGATGACATCTTATGAAATTCATATTTCCAGTGGTTCTCCCCCCAAATATTTCTGGTTCAACTTATGTAAACAATACAACAAAGAAACTTTCAAGGAGGGGACATTGTTAATGGTGGATAAATAGTTCCTTAAAAATGCATTGTCACTTCTCTTTCTTAGTCAGACATTATTGTATGACATTGTGAATCCATCTCTTCCTCCATGTTCTCCTTTCTCCTGTGAAAATGTTTGTGCTCCAAGAGGAAAGAACACCTGTCCAATCCTGCATCCTCAGCCTAACTTGCTCATGAGTAAGGACAGGGACATCTTTAAACAAGGCACTGAATATCAAAGAAACTTATAACCCATCTCATGTCAAATTTATCACAGAGTTAAAATTCTGCCTTCTCAATTACGAGTACTGGGTTGTATTTTAGAAACAGCAGTATATAATATTAAGAGGCAATTCATTCAGGTGATTGCAGTTATATTTGCATATGCCCAGTACCATTCACTTCACTTTTCATTAAAGGTGCATTAACCTCAAACTATCCTAGACTATAAAAATGTAAGAGGATTGTGATAACACAGCATTAAAGTGACAGTAAATCAGCAGAAACATAACATTAGATTTTCTAGTTCAGTTACTTCCCAGACTGTAAATACAGCCCATTCTTCCATGAAGTTATAGATATTTTTCAAAAAGCACAACTGACCTATCTTATAACCTGCTCTTAAATCAGGAATATGAAAGCAAATTTCGATGTGGAAGTAACCATATTTTATAATGAAAACTACAGCTGGAAAAAATACTTAATTACAGTTATCTAATTTGCAACAGTATTATTTTCTATGGCAATGCACTAAACTGTATCCATGAGAATGCTGGTGAAGCCTTTTCTTGACACGAACCTTCCACTGAAACTACTTGGGCTTATTTACTATTCCAAATGTTATACTATTGCTGAAGTTTCTAAAATATTAAAAGGGAAAACCATGGAATTACCAAAATTGTATCACTATGATGGAGTTTCTACTCTAAAATTTTGTTATGAAGGAACATTGGTACTTTTAAACATCTACATATTTTTCCCTCCTGATTTATTTAATTTTGATTCTTCCAGAAATTTTAGTAAACAAGTTACACTAATGTTAGTTAAGGGAAAAAAAAGTATCCCTTTAATAGAACCACTGTTTTGATTTTAGTGTATTTCTTTCCTATGCTTTTTTCGTATTTGCATAACATTCTAACCTCTGCGTGGTCATGAAAGAATTTCTACACCATTCCATATTCACACTCCTAGTAAGAAACCCCAAGTTTAAAGAAAGTGACGGAGAAATAATTCCTGTGGCTTCCAGAGGCATCCTGGAGATGAACAGAGGTTCTCTGATGCTCTGGAAAGGTAGGCAGCGAAAGAAACCTTTATAGTAAGAGATTCCAGAATTCCTATGTGGATGAATTCTGTGAACAATGCGTATAAGCTCTAATGATAACATTTATACAGCTTTCTAAAACTTAAAAGATGGCCCTATGGAAATGTTTTCAGCCTATTAATCCAAAATTCTAACAAGCTACTAACTGTTCTACTTTGCAGATGGGAAACCCAGTGTCCTTTCTTCAAAATATTTACTCCTAGGAAGAAAGGGGGGAATTAGCTAGCAGTACCCACCTGAAAATAGTATCCTCTCACACTCTTCTCTCCATATTACTGTTCCACAGAAGTCCATACTGTGAACAACAGTATTCCTACCCACCGATGTGTTTCCAGTCAATGATGACAGAGTAAGAATTGGAAATTAAATAATTTGACTCTAGTATTCTTCTGCACCCCTGCTTACCCACTGTGTGTGTGTGTGTGTGTATGTGTGTGTGTGTGTACTTAAGTACTGTGGACATCTGTTTCATTCTCTAATACCTGACTTGGAAAGAGAATCCTGGAGTCTCTGATAGATCTCTCTGGCTTCTAATAGTTACCTTTAAATCCATCTCTGTACAATATTTCCCCCTCGAAACTGGCATCTAAAAACGCATTTCAGAAAAGCAATATATGTAATATCCCAAGTTTACTGGGAAAAAAATCGTGCAATTGAATTCCATCAAATGTGCAGTCCAAATCCAATATTAAGCTGTCTGACTATAAGATATTTTGCACTTTCCTTGATTAAAAAGGGGCACAGAATAAAAAAATCTAGTACACAGTGATACAGTGTTATAGCACATCAGTGACTTTCTCTGAAATATTTTCAGTCTAACAATCAATGAATAGATTTTAATGCCAGACATATAATGACAAATATCCCTCATATAATAACTGACCCAAACACAAGTTACATGCTTATATAAGTTGTTGATTATTTTAGTGTCAGAAATCAAACTCAGAGACAATGCTGAAACAGTAAACAATTTTTTAAGTAAAAGAACTGTAGCAGTTGAATTTTGTTAAGTTTTCTTGCAGAAGGAAAGATTGTTATGAAGTTTGAAAAATATGTGAGTAACAGCTATAAACCTCTCTAAAAATTTGACTTGTACTAGCTACTAAAATCGCAGGCTTAGAATCTTTCCTTTCTGATAAGTAGTTGTGTGTCCTTGGGCAAATTATTCTCTCTCTGTTATGGAATCCTTATCGGTAAATGAGAAATACCTCCTCAGTGATCAACCTCATTACAATGGTAAAAAAATAAAAAGGAAATATTTATGCCAGAATACTTAGAGAGTATTACTTTTATTCCATTTCCCATCTTATAAACCTTAAAATGATCTATTAATCATTAATTTTAATATGGTATACTATTTATTAGGAAATGCCTTAACCAGTCTATATCAGAATCTTTATCTTTAATAAATATAGTTGAATAACAGGACATCCAAGCTATAAAGATGTAAAATTCAGAAATATGCTTAGGGAAATAATATAAATGGTGAACTCACTATTCCTTCTACCAAAAAATACTTTCTCACTTCCCTAGAAAAATCAGCCTTTCAAGTATCTTTGTTCACATTATTATTTATCTAGAATGTGTTCCCTGATCTCTTCCTTCAAATAAAACCCTGCTGCTCATCCTTAAAGTTCCAGCCCTCAGTCTCTCTATTTCAGTTCTAATCACCCATATTGCATTTACCACACCACAGAAACCTTTTTTACTACTCACAAATTATCTGATATATGTTAGATTTGTCTCTCCCTTCCATGTACACTGAGGGAAAATTATTTATATTATATACTGGTATTGAACACACTAGTACTGGACTTATACAGACATTAATTAGATGTAATGCTTATATCTGGTACTGTCCGGCCTTGAACAAGTTATCCAAGGAGTTACTTATGTTTAAAATGTTAAATTGTTACTGTGAATATTGAGATGTATATATATGCATTTGGGTAGGGCCTAACATATAATGAGCACTCAACAGATGTTAGTTGCTATAGTTTTTATTATTATTTACTTCCCTTTCCATAACACCCAACATGGTACTTGCCACATGATTTGTGAACCCAAAATACCTGTAGTATAAATAATCCCTTTTAAAAATATAGTGCTGAAGATCAACAGTAATGGGCACATTTTAAGTTCTTTGTGTTAAACAGATTTTTATTCAACAGAATTGTGTTCGGTATTGGTGGTTTGGTTGACTGCACTACCAAATCTCAATAACACGCAATTCTATCCTACTATTAAGAGACACTAATCATTTTTATTGATGTTGGTTCTCTGACTCAGTGAAGTGTCTCAAATAACAACCTTATAAAGCCAGGGAAAGGAAAACTAAAGCACACATCAAGGTAGAGATAATGAAGCTAATGAATGATTTCTGTTCTGAATTTCTTCATATTGTCCCATGACTATGTATGTTTGGAGATGCTCTGAACATGCATTTTGTCCACATGCCCCAAAACCAAAGGTTATCATATTGTCCTGCTTTTTTTTTTTTTTAAAGATTTTATTTATTTATTTGACAGAGAGAAACCACAAGTAGGCAGAGAGGCAGGCAGAGAGAGAGAGAGGGAAGCAGGCTCCCTGCTGAGCAGAGAGCCTGATGCGGGGCTCGATCCCAGGACTCCGAGACCATGACCTGAGCCGAAGGCAGCGGCCTAACCCACTGAGCCACCCAGGCGCCCCACCTAGAATACTTGCATCCTATAATGACCTGCTGAGATCAAGAATAAATAGAAAACATAACCACAATAACAAAATTATAGTTACAACCAGTTTCATCAGCAGTTTTAATGGCTAAAATTTTAAAGCTTCAAATTATGTAAGAAGAACAATAATTTCCCTTCTCTGACATCTCCTGGCTTGCTGCTACAGTCAGCAGATTGCAAAGTGACAAAAGATATTTGCTTTCAAATGAAGTCAGTGAAGAAGCAAGATACTTAGCGGTAACTCATTTATTCCCCAACACTCCATTAGTTTCCTTTTTCTCTGTATATCCTTTTTTTAAAAATCTGTATCAAAAATGATTTATTATTAGAATAATTTTTATGTTTTCCCTGCTCACAAATTTTGAGTTGGTAGTAGTGGCATGATACTTATTTTTTTAAAGATTTAATTTATTTATTTGAGATCGAGAGAGAGAGAGAGAGTGTGTGTGCGCGTGCACGTGCACGTGGCACGTGAGAGCAGGGGGAGGGGTGAGAGAGAGAGAATCCCAAGCCGACTCCCCACTGAGCACGGAGCTTACCTGGGGCTCAATCCCAGAACCCTAAACTCACAAGCTGGGCTGAAACCAAGACTCAGACACTTAACAGACTGAGCTGAAACCAAGAGTCAGACACTTAACCACCCAGGTACCCCACCATTCTACTTTACTTCATCCTCACAATAGGCTAGATATTACAAAGTAAGTTCTTTGCTAGCAAGACCTCGGCTAAATGGGATTAAATATCTAAGAATCAAGTAAAGTTCTTAATTTGCTTAATGTATAAAAGCTATTACACAAAAAGTCTACAAAGACTGACACTGGTATTACAATATAGTTTAATGTCTCTTCTTCTACATTATATTATTTCAAGTTTTATAAACATTAATTGGTTTAAGAAAAATGCATTCTTCCAAAAGCTGTCTGGCTGGTGCCCTCTCTTGCAGCATTGCTATTATTGATCTATTTTTTAATAAATTAAAGCATTTGAATGTTCTCAATAAATGGTCACATACATGGAATTAACTATTTTCAGAATTATTAACTAGCACTCATTTACAATAAAAATTTCATACTCCTCCTGACAAACAGAATTTAACCATATAAAGCATATAAAAATTTAATAGAAATTACAACAAAAATGCTGACCTATATTTGAAACTGGGTATTTAGGTAATCAGATACTAACAATAAACCCCGGTGACGTGCTTTTTATGTACACTTCTGACATTGTCATGATGCTTATATATGATGATAATTCAGTCACAGGGCCACAGCATGCAAAGTTCAGGAATTTTCCAAATGACGTTTAAGTGAAATTGGACCTTTCAAAATTCAAAGACAATACTAATAGCAGATTTTGGCAGAATACAGCTTTATATTCTTTTTCACTCTTATATTTTATCAATTTATTAAACTATTAACTAGTAGTTGTTAAATATTCCAATATCATGCTTTATTATATTTCCTTAGACATTTATCACTGGTTTTCTCTGGACTTAAAATTTTTCATTATTTAGTCCACATTATTTTAACGTTCAGAAAGAGAAAAATCTTTTTAAAAATCATATTAACACAAAACCCATTCAAATGTTTCCTTAAGGGTAAAACTGTACACCATTTTAATCAAAATAGATCATAAAAAAATTTTATCTGTAAAAAACATAGAAATAAGTTAAATGAGACATCCAAATGATGGCTCTCTTTGAAGTCAAAGTAAATCAGAATTTCAACCAGTGTCTTTGAAATACTTCTGTGATGGAGGAAAGAAAGGAACAAGAGAAAAAAGAGAGATAAGGGGCAGGAAAGAGGGACGCCTGGGTGGCTCAGTTGGTTGGACGACTGCCTTCGGCTCCGGTCATGATCCCAGAGTCCCGGGATCGAGTCCCGCATCGGGCTCCCAGCTCCACGGGGAGTCTGCTTCTCTCTCTGACCTTCTCCTCCCTCATGTTCTCTCTCACTATCTCTCTCTCAAATAAATAAATAAAATCTTTAAAAAAAAAAAAAAGGGGGCAGGAAAGAACACACCATCCTTCATGACCAGATTTAGCAAATCCAGTTGAGTGGAATTTCAATAAACTTTGTGGTACTGATAATATAAACTCAAATGTCATCTATTCTACATTCCTATTACTTTCACAGAGAAGTGAACTAAAATTTGAAATTTTCATCCAGTTTTCAGTTTAAAAGCTTGCCTTTATTTACTTTATTTTTTTACTTGCCTATGCTTAAGACTCATTCAGAGATTGAAGTTGTTAAATATAAGACATGTAATTATGGAAATGTGTGAGCATATATTTGCCAACAACATGTACATGTATATATGTGTGTGTATGTATGTATAAAAATAATAGATGCTCAGGTAATAGATGGGTATATATACACAAATATATATGTGTGTGTGTATATATATGCATACAAGTACAGGAACACAAACACAGATAAGGATATATACAAACAGACACAAAACTGTTCTGTAAGATGAAAACAAATGGGGAAAAAAAAGATATTTTTTACAGGAATGTTGATGGCAGTTTAACTCATAATAGTAAAAACTAGAACCAACTCAGGTGTCCTTCAATGGGTGAGTAGTTAAACAAAGTGTGATACATCCAGCTCATGCAATGTTATTTGGTAATAAAGAGGAATGAACTGTTGATGTAGGCAATATAGGAATTTAGAATGAATTCTGCGCTTAATAAGAAATGGGTGATTTCACATGTTCAACCTAATTTTAAAAGCTGAACTGCAAAGAGCCTTTTATAATATTGATGCAATCAAATATTCTACTAACTCAGAATAACCAATAAATTAATAAAGAATTAATAGAATTAATAATATCAATTAATAGAATTAATAAATAACATTAAGTATTTATTGTGTTATAATATTATTATCATATTATATTTTATTTTATATTACAACATGCATCAATAATATATTATATAATACTAATATTATATAATATATTACATATTATATATTATATAATATTAAATTATGATTAAGAAATTAAATTATAATTTATATTATATTATATTAAATCATAATTAAATTATAATATAATATGTTATAATATAATATGAAAATATATATTAAAATAAATAATTAATAATAGACTTCATAAATTGTACTTACTGAGAATTAGATAAGAAAAAAAATTTTTTTTCCTTATTTGTTGAGTCTTAAACCTCTAACAAAGTTGTCATGGTATTTATTAAAAATCAACCTAGAGGGGCGCCTGGGTGGCTTAGTGGGTTAAAGCCTCTGCCTTCGACTCAGGTCATGATCCCAGGGTCCTGGGATCGAGCCCCACAACAGGCTCTCTGCTCAGCAGGAAGTCTGCTTCTCCCTCTCTCTCTGCCTGCCTCTCTGCCTACTTGTGATCTCTGTCTGTCATATAAATAAATAAGATCTTAAAAAAAATCAACTTAGAGCTTTGTAACAGAAATCAATGCTCAGGAAAATACTGAAGCTTCATAGAAACAGAACCTTTACTATCTTTTAAAATATGTCTGTCTAGTGATATATTTAAAATTTTTATAGCTTTACAATATTCTTTCTTTCTTTTTTTTCCAATTTATTTATTTTCAGAAAAACATTATTCATTATTTTTTCACCACACCCAGTGCTCCATGCAAGCCGTGCCCTCTGTAATACCCACCACCTAGTACCCCAACCTCCCACCCCCCCGCCACTTCAAACCCCTCAGATTGTTTTTCAGAGTCCATAGTCTCTCATGGTTCACCTCCCCTTCCAATTTACCCAAATTCCCTACTCCTCTCTAATGCCCCTTGTCCTCCATGCTATTTGTTATGCTCCACAAATAAGTGAAACCATATGATAATTGACTCTCTCTGCTTGACTTATTCTTTACTTTCTAATTTCTTTACTTTCTTACACTTTGAATAATCTTGAGATTACAAGCATAAGAAATGTGCAAAAAAAAGTCTTTGTTTCTAAAACATATATATACATATATATATATTTTTAAAGATTTTATTTATTTATTTGACAGAGATTACAAGTAGGCAAAGGGGCAGGCAGAGAGAGAGAGGGCAGGCTCCCTGCTGAGCAGAGAGCCCAATGTGGGGCTCGATCCCAGGACCCTGGGATCATGACCTGAGCCGAAGGCAGAGGCTTTAACCCACTGAGCCACCCAGGCGCCCCACATATATATTTTTAAATGGGACTAATTTATTGTTTGCAAATAAGTGTTCAAAATTAGCTGTCCTGTTCTGTCCCAGTGCTCCTTATTGATGATGTCACTGCTCCCTCACTGGTAGCTGAGTACATCAAATAAGACAAATGAAATGAAGGAATGAAATGGTAAGCCTAGTTTATCAGACACTTGTTTACATTTATTTTTTTAAGATCTTACTTATTTTTTCAAGAAGGGAAGAAAGATGAGTGGGGGGGGTAGGGGTGGAAGACATAGAGAGAAGCAGACTCCCCACTGAGCAGGAAGCCTGATGTGGGATTTGATCCAATCCTAGGATCCTGGTATCCTTAACCAACTTAATCACCCAGGGCCCCATATAACTTTAATAAAAGGGTATTTTGGCTACCTGAGTCAGGATGCAAGCAGTACTTGTGCACTCAAGCTGTGTGCCTTCTCATCCCACCCCACACCAGGATCTTACTGGTGCCACTGCTATTTACAGAGGTGTTCTGATTGTTAAAATTTGTGGAGGTGGGATGGAAGAAGCAAAAGTATGGGAGAAGCATGAACACAGGAGTGGCATGAAATCTCTGATTAATCCCTTGGAATAGGTTTTAGTCACAGTGGAAAAGGACCAGGAGCTGATAAGACTGACTCCTTAGATAATCTGAGACAGGTAAATGTACCAGCTGAGAGAGTAGAATAAAGATTTTGTGAGCACTGGGACCCCTCTGTGAAACAGAGCACAAAGGCAGACCTGACTGGGGCTCCGCTTTGCATACAGAAACATTTTCTTTCTCCCTGAATGGAGTCCAAACTCCTGGAAGACCAAGAGGAAGATCCCACACAACTGGCTCAGGCACTGGCATTCTCAGGATAGGCAACTCTTTCTAACGATACCGTGTACTTTAGATGTGTACAAACAGAAAGGGAGCAAGAAAAGAACATCGCAGCACAAAAAAACTGCAGAGACACTTTGCTTTGAGAGTATCAAATGAGGGTGTATGGGTGTGTCCCAATACAAGTAGAGGTAGTTTTGAGAAAAAATAATATTTCTATTTGGATTTCAGAACCATTTGGAAATGGCTTATAAAAATGCTAACACATGCATTGGGAAGGGTATGTGCTATAGTGAGTGCTGTGAAGTGTATAAACCTGACGATTCACAGACCTATACCCCTGGGGCTAATAATACATTATATGTTAATAAAAAATAAAAAAAATTAATTTAAAAAATGCTAGCACATATATTTGTAATGGCTATTGCTGAATGACATGTAGGGTTTTTTTGCAGTCTTGAGTTCAAAATTTGTTGAACTCTGCTTTCTTGTGAGTTTTACTAATGCCATGTTCCTTAAACTGTTTTTGCATTCCTTAGAAAAATGCTGAATCTCTTGTCCATATTCATTAAGGTTTTGCTTTGGTTACTGAGGAAAGACTAGCATTTCTGGCATGCCAGATAGTTTCCTAGGATTGTGCATGATATGAAAACTGAGATTGGTGATACATTACTCTGATTCTCTCTAGAGAAGTGCTATGTATCAAAGCCAAAAATGAATGAAATAAGGCTACAATGATCAAGAAAGGGATAAAAGAGTAACAAAGATAAAGCATACCAGATGAAGTACATATGTCAGCAGCAAGATTTTAAAAAGTTGGTAAGAAATTTGTAGCTAAAACAAACAAAACCTGGATTTCTGCTTCAAAATCATGAGTAACTTGGAGGTGGGTTATACCACCGCTTTCACAACATAACAACTAGACTCCTGATAAGATGCTTCCTTGGAGGAATCCATAGCTTCATTAGAGGTGGCAGGGATTTCCAAGACCACCTTACCAGTTGAGAACAAAGAAAATAACTAACTAGAACTAAGCCTGGAGGCACAAAGAAACTGGGCTCCTAATACTTCCAGACAAAGTACGTCACGAGTCATAAAGGCCAGG
The DNA here is from genome assembly GCF_020171115.1 of Neogale vison. NCBI lineage: Eukaryota > Metazoa > Chordata > Mammalia > Carnivora > Mustelidae > Neogale > Neogale vison. The sequence goes on from NC_058096.1 coordinate 72,149,145, forward strand.
TTTCTAAGAGCTGGTATCCAAAATGTAAGAACTAGTATTTTAGTATTGGAAAGTCGGCATAGGAGAACTCAAATGAGGGAGATAGGAAGCCAATGTGATAGGAAGCCAAGATAAATGTGTGAACAACAGTGAGGAGAAGCTTGTATCAAGATTGAGTAACAAGTCAATACAGGGACTACCGGATCAGTGATGACAAAGGAAGTCAATTTTGAGAGTCCTGATCTGATACAAAAGCCTCCAAAAAGGCCATTGTGATAGAAGATAATTATTTCTCCCCAATAATATATGCAATGACAGAAGTGAGGTCAAAGGCCCTTTAAAGGAAAGTATCCCTCATTAGCACTTCAGTTTAATAGGAAGAATGATATCAATAAACACAATGACAGATTTAGAAAACCCAGAGCTGCTAAAGATATTAAAACTCTGAGAATTTCTGTCTTCTGCCCATTTCTCAACTGGATTACTTGTTTTTTGGGTGTTGAGTTTGATAAATTCTTAATAAATTTTGGATATTAGCCCTTCATCTAAAATAAGACATTTTCAAATATCTTCTCCCATTCTGTAAAGTGTCTTTTAGTTTTGTTGACTGTTTCCACTGCTGTGAAAAAAGTTTTTTATCTTGATGAAGTCTCAATGGTTCATTTTTGCTTTTCTTTCCCTTGCCTTTAGATACGTTTCTTGTAAGAAGTTGCTGAAGTCAAGGTTGAAAAGGTTGCTGCCTGTGTTCTCCTCTAGCATTTTGATGGATTCCTGTCTCACATTTAGATCTTTCAACCATTTTGACTTTATTTTGTGTATGGTATAATAAAATGGTCCAGTTTCATTCTTATGCATGTGGCTGTCCAATCTTTCTAACACATTTATTAAAGACACTGTTTTTTTTCCATTGGATATTCTTCTTGCTTTGTCAAAAATTAGATGACCATAGTGTTGAGGGATTTCTCTGTTCTCTATTCTACTCCATTGATCTATGTGTCTGTTTTTGTGCCAGTATATCCAAAATATGGAAAGAACTCAGATGTTCATCAATGGATAAATGGATAAAAAAGATGTGATGTATATATACAATGGAATATTACTTGGCTATCAAAAATGAAATCTTGCCATTTGCAATGACTAGATGGAACGAGAGGGTATTTGCTAAGCAAAATATGTCAATCAGAGAAAGAAAATTATATAATTTAATGAATTTGAAAATAATTGACTTTCAGGAAGAAAAATATACACAATCAGGGAAGTCAGACTCTCAAAAGATAGGTTAAATGTACATCACAGTGGACACATTTGAAAAGAGAATCAATGAACTACAAGCATATCTAAATAACTTATCCAAAGAGAGATAAGAAGACGGAAAATATGCGAGTTTAAAATAAGACAATCTCAGAAGAGGGCAATGAAAAGAAGGAAATGAAACTATTTTGTAACACATGATGGCTACAAATTTTCCAGACTGATAAAAAACCAACCAAACAAACAAATGTACAAAAACCACATGAATCCACAGATCCAGGAAGCATAACAAACAAGGAATCTGCATTTGACCATCATGAAGTATAATTTTAATTGGGAAACTTCAACTGAAAATCTTTCATGTTAGTTAAAAGATAGCCCCCTCTACAGATTTTTCACTGAAAATCTTCAAGACAAGTTTCAGATTCCAATCTGTATGAACAACCTTTCTTAGAAATACTGATGAAAGGGGCACCTGGGTGGTTCATTCAGTTAAGCATCACACTCTTGATTTCTGCTCAGGTCATGCATGACCTTAGGACCCTATGTGGAGCCCAGTGTGGTGCTCCATGCTCAGCAGGGAGTCTGCTTGGGATTATCTTTCTCCCTCTCTCTCTGTCCCCTCCCTGCTTTCATGTTAATAAATAAATAAATACAAACATACATAAAATCTTAAAAATAAGATATACTGATCAAAATACCTGATATAAAATGTTAGCCAAAATAAAGGAAACACATTAAAAATACCAAACTATGATTTAATAAATCATAGTAAAATAATGCATTATATACAAAACCTTACTCAAAATGAAAAGATCTAAACATAAGACTATCAAAGTTTTAGAAGAAAACACAGCAAAAAAATCTTCATAAGTGGATTTGACAAAGAGATTTCAAACATGAACCAGAAACATGATCCACATAATAAATAATCAATAAATTAGACTTACCAAAATAAATAACATTCCTGCTATACAAAATACACTATTTATTGTGTGAAAAGTTAAGCTATGGACTGGTAGAATATACTGGCACATCATTATTTGGCAAAGGCTATGACTCCAGAACATTAAAAACAATTCTCAAAATTTATTCATAAAAATCACTGGACAAGATACAGCATCTGTCCTGATTAAAATGCTTCAAAGTATAGGGATAGATGGAACATTCCTCAACTCCATAAAATCTACTTATGAAAAACCCACAGCGAATATCATTCTCAATAAGGATGCCCACTCTTGCCACTGTTGTTCAACATAGTACTAGAAGTCCTAGGAACAGTCAGACAACAAAAAGAAGAGGTATTCAAATTGGCAAAGAAGAAGTCAAACTCTCTGTCTTCACAGATGACATGATACTTTATATGGAAAACCCAAAAGACTCCACCTCCAAACTAGTAGAACTCATACAGCAATTCCGTAATGTGGCAAGATACAAAAACAGTGTACAGAAATCAGTTGCTTTCTTATATACTAACAATGAAAACACAGAAAGGGAAATTAGAGAATAGATTCCATTCACTATAGCATCAAGAACCATAGGATACCTGAGAATAAATCTAACCAAAGAGTAAAGGATCTGTACTCGAGGAACTACAAAACACTCATGAAAGAAACTGACGAAGACACAAAAAAATGGAAGAGCATTCCATGCCCATGGATCAGAAGAATAAACATTGTTAAAATTTCTACAATGCCTAGAGCAATCTATAGTTTCAATGACATCCCGATCAAAATTCTACCAGCATTTTCAAAGTGCTGGAACAAACAATCTTAAAATTTGTATGGAACCAGAAAAGACCCCAAATTGCTAAGAAAATGTTGAAAAAGAAAAACAGAACTGAGGGCATCATGTTGCCTGATTTCAAGCTTTACTACAAAGCTGTGATCACCAAGACAGCATGGTACTGGCACAAAAACAAACACACAGACCCCTGGAACAGAGTAGACAGCCCAGATATAGACCCTCAACTCTATGGTCAAATAATCTTCGACAAGGCAGGAAAAAATATACAGTGGACAAAAAACAGTCTCTTCAATAAATGGTGCTGGGAAAATTGGACAGCTATGTATAGAAGAATGAAACTTGACCATTCTCTTACACCATACACAAAGATAAACTCAGAATGGATAAAGACCTCAACATGAGGCACAAATCTATCAAAATCCTAGAGGAGAACATAGGCAGTCACCTCTTCGACATCAGCCATGGCAAATTCTTTCAGGACATGTCTCCAAAGGCAAAGGAAACAAAAGTGAAAATGAACTTCTGGGACTTCATCAAAATCAAAAGTTTCTGCACAGCAAAGGAAACAGTCAACAAAACAAAGAGGCAACCCACAGAAGGGGAGAAGATATTTGCATATGACACTACAGACAAAGGGCTGATATCCAAGATCTAGAAAGAACTCCTCAAACTCAACACACAAAAAAGATAAACATGTCAAAAAATGGGCAGAAGACATGAACAGACACTTCTCCAAAGAAGACATACAAGTAGATAACAGACACATAAAAAAATGTTCATTATCGTTAGCCATCAGGGAGACTGAAATCAAAATCACATTGAGATTCCACCTTACACCAGTTAGAATGGCCAAAATCAACAAGACAGTAAACAACAAGTGTTGGAGATGATTGTGGAGAAAGGGCAACACTCTTAAACTGTTGGTGGGAATGAAAGTTGGTACAGCCACTTTGGAAAACAGTGTGGAGATTCCTCAAGAAATTAAAAATAGAGCTACCCTATGACCTTGCAACTGCACTATTGGGTATTTATACCAAAGATACAGACATAGTGAAAAGAAGGGCCATCTGTACCCCAATGTTCATAACAGCAATGGCCACAGTTGCCAAACTGTGGAAAGAGCCAAGATGCTCTTCAGCAGAGGAATGGATAAAGAAGTATGGTCCGTGTATACAATGGAGTATTATGCCTCCATCAGAAAGGATGAATACCCAGCTTTTGTATCAACATGGATGGGACTGGAGGAGATTATGCTGAGTGAAATAAGTTAAGCAGAGAGAGTTATGGTTTCACTTACTTGTGGAGCATAAGGAACAATATGGAGGACACTGGAAGATGGGCAGGAGAAGTGAGTTGGGGGAAATTGGAGGGGGAGACACACCATGAGAGACTGTGGACTCTGAGAAATAAACTGAGGGTTTTGGAGGGGAGAGGCATGGGGGTTTGGGTGAACCTGGTGGTAGGTATTATGGAGGGCACATATTGCATGGACCACTGGGTGTGGTGCATAAACAATAAATCTTGGAACACAGAAAAAAATAAAAATAAATTTTAAAAAATTTATTCATGAAAAAATAAAACTCCCAATTAACAAATAGCCTAAAGACTTGAACAAATACTTTGCCAAGGAGGATATACAGATGAAAAATGAACAAATAATTTTTCAACATCATTAATCATTAGGGAAATGCAGATTAAAATCAAATGAGCTACCAAAATGGCTAAATAAATAACAATAGTGTTAATACCACATATGTGTGAGGATATAGAACTAATCAACTCACTCATTTGTTACTGGTGGGACTAGAAAATGCTGTTATTGAATGGAGCACTGGGTGCGGTGCATTCAAAATGAATCTTAGAACACTAAAAAAAAAAAAAAAAGAAAAAAAAGAAAATGCTCTGTCACTCTGAAAAACAGCATATAGTTTCTCACAAAGCCATGTATGTACTCAGCATATAGCCCAACAATTGCACATTTGGGCATTTATTCCAGAAAAATGAAAACTTATGTTAACACAAATAGTTCTGTGTGTGTGTGTATGTGTGTGTGTATATATACATATATATATATAACATATATATATGTTATATATATATATGTTATATTATATATATATATATATGTTATATATATATATATGTTATATATATATATATCCATAATAGCATAAAACCAAAAACAAGTAAAATTTTCTTCAGTAAATGAATGGTTAAGCAATTTCTCATACAGCCATACACAGAATACTACTCAGCAATAAGAAAAAACGAACTTATGCTATACGAAATAAGTCTATTAGAGAAAGACAATTATCATGTCATTCTCACTCATATATGGAATTTAAGAAAAAAAAACAGAGGATCATAGGAGAAAAAAGCAAAAAACAAAACAAGACAAAACCAGAGAGGGAGATAAACCATGAGAAACTCTTAGTCATAGGAAACAGACAGGGCTGCTGGAGGGGAGGGTGCTGGAGGGAAGGGGTAACTGGGTGATGCACAATAAGGGGGTCATGTGAGGTAATGAGCACCGGGTATTATAAAAGCTGACCAATCAATGACCTCTACTTCTGAAACCAATAATACATTACATATTAACTAATTGAATTTAAATTTCAAAAAAAGGAATGAACTATTGATACATGTCATAACTTGGATATGGATAGAATGTTAAATAGAAAACGCCAATCTCGAAATATCACATCCCATATCATTCCATTTATATAACCCTGGAATGAAAAAATTACAGAGTGATTATACAGAGATAAGTAGTTGCCAGAAATTAGGGAGTAGGACAAGAAGGAAGGTAGCTGTGGCTAATAAAGGGTAGCTCAAGAAATTCTTGCAATTGGACTGTTCTGTATCCTGACTATTATAATAGTCACATGAATCTATACCCAAAATAAAATTACATGAAATTAAATACATAATCAGGTTAAACTGGTGAAATCTGAAAAAAGCCAATATATTTATTTGATGTGTTTGGTATTTTTTTAAAGATTTTATTTATTTAGTTGATAGAGAGAGAGTGAGCACAAGCAGGGAGAATGAGAGGCAGAGGGAGAAGCAGGTTCCCTGCTGAGCAAGAACCCCATGTGGGACTCGATCCCAGGACCCTGGGATCATGACCTAAGCCAAAGGCACATGTTTATCCGACTGACCCACCCAAGTACCCCTGGTATTTTTATTTAATTAATCAGTGTTACGTTTCAGAGTGTGTATTATTCTGTAGTTACCATTAGGGGAAACTGGATTGAAAGCTATATATGTGATCTCTCTTTTTTATTTCTTACAAATGCATGTGAATCTATAATTATTTTGAAACAAAAGGTTAAAAGATATATGCATTAAATTTAAAAAAACACAATGAGATACCATTACATTCTATTAGAATAGCTGAAATAAAAACACTGACATCTCTGGGATGCCTGGATGCCTTGGTCAGTTAAGCATCAGACTCTTGATTTTGACTCGAGTCATGATCACAGCATGGTAGGGTCCAGCCCCACCCCCAGAGCTGCCGCTAGCCCTCTCTGGCTCTAGGCTTAGGGAAGAGTAGTCTTCTCTCCCTCTGCCCTTGCCCCACATACACATGCTCTCTCTTTCTCTCTCAAATAAATAAATAAATAATTGAAAAGACAAAACAAAAACCACAATGACATCTCATGCCAGCAAGGAGGCAAACTAACTGAAGCTCTCTTATATTGTTGAAAATATAAAACGATAGTTCCTTTAGAAAGTTTAGCACTTTTTCATAAAGTTAAACATACACTCCCTATATGACTCACCAATCCTACTTTTAGGTATTTTCCCTAAAGAAATAAGAGTTTATGTTCACATAAAAAATGGTACCTGGACATTTGTAGCAGTTATATACATAATTTCTAAAAACTGGCATCAATCCACATGGCCTTCACTAGGTGAATGAATATGAAAACTATCAGAAAGCCTCTGGATGAATCATAAAGGCATTATGCTGAGTGAAGGAAGTATTCTGCAAAAGATAAAACTAGAGTGACCAAGAATGTATCAATGACTTTCAGGAGCTAGTAGGGAGAGGACAGTGTGACTATAAAGGGATAGCATGAGGGAAATTTGGGGGGTGACAGAACGTATCCCGATTGTGGTGATGCTCAAATGGAACTATGTAATTGATAAAATCCATAGACATATGTCCAAAAAAAAAAAAAAAAGAATTATAGTATTTTAAATTTGAAAATATAAAATTGTTAAATAATGGTTTCTGGGTCTGTCAACTTAAACTAACTGCTTTCATTTATAGCAAATCCCCAGTCTAATTTTTTCAAGTCCAACCAGGGAAATCAATAAGTACTGAACACAAAGACTCATCACCACATGTCACTGAATGATGCCCAAAGGTTTTTTCCTAGAAACTCCTGAACATGATGTTAGTTTGAAGCTAGATATGAGCAGTGGAAGGAATGCCTGAGGCAGAGTCCTGAGTCCTTGACGTGGGCTAGAGACCAGGATAGTGATAAATAGGTTACAAATTTAGAAGTGGAAAGGCACAACATCTTGGAACCCTTGTGAGTTCCAAGACTCTGGAAGCTTCCAGATTCCTTGGGACTAACAGACCAAGAGCTACAGATGGAGAGCAGGTACTCTCCTCTTCCACCCCTGTCCCAGAGTTACCCCTAGTCTCATTATAATGCATTTGCATCGCAGTTCTAGCGCTCCTCCCAGGAAGAAAGGCTGCCAAGAGGGTTCTGGTACAAAACCTAGAGTCAAAAACTCCCCCTCCCACCAAGTGGGAGGAATCCCTCAAGCAGCCTCCATTGTACCTCGCAGCTCCTCCAGCCTAGAGAGACCTAATAATATCCAATCCCAGAAGAGCACAGCAGCAGGTTCCACCTGGAGGAAACGGCCTGCTCTCCCTTAGAGTCTACTGTTCCTTTAATAAAATTGCTTTCTGCTTTCACTTTGGGGGCTGCAGATGTCTAATTCTTTATTGTATCCATGCCAAGACCCGAGGCACAACAATTTTCATGCGCAACTATACCCTTTTCTTCTGTTACCAATGTCCTGTCTTCTTTAAACATTATACTTGCCAACCATCAATAACAGCCCCTAAAGATTAACCTTTTAATAGAGAAGATAGCACTAATGTTTCTATAATTCTTTTATGTACGCTTTTCTGTTGCATTTGTTTGATTTCCCTCAGTAGACTTTAATATCATCAACAGGAGCTATCAAAGAATCAAAAACTCTCAGGTTTGGCAAAACACTAATTTAAAATATTTAAAATATTATAATTATACAACAAATATTTGCATCTCTTCTGAATACAAACACTAAGTGAAAGTCTCTGAAGAGTACATGCATTAAAGCAATATCTTCCCTACTGATATCTCTTTTAGAAAATTCTTTTTTAATATTAATTCAAGAAAGTCATCAAATATTTATTAAGCAACTACCAACTGTTGGCACTTCTTTAAATTTTTAAAGCCAAAATGCTTTCCAAGAACTACTGTTCATACAGTAAATATATTTATGAAATATATATTGTCTATTTGTTTTAGCCACAGTACCTTGAGTGAGGTATGGTGAGACCAGAGGCATCTCTCCAGACAGAAGGTGCAAAGAGTTTTAATGTGTTGCTTTTTTTTTTTTAATTATTTTTTTTCCAATTTATTTATTTTCAGAAAAACAGTATTCATTATTTTTTCACCACACCCAGTGCTCCATGCAAGCCGAGCCCTCTATAATACCCACCACCTGGTACCCCAACCTCCCACCCCCCCGCCACTTCAAACCCCTCAGACTGTTTTTCAGAGTCCATAGTCTCTCATGGTTCACCTCCCCTTCCAATTTACCCAAATTCCCTACTCCTCTCTAACGCCCGGAGCCTGCTTCCTCCTCTCTCTCTGCCTGCCTCTCTGCCTGCTTGTCATCTCTCTCTCTCTGTTAAATAAATAAATAATGTGTTGCTTTTATTGTTGTTGTAGTAGTAGCCCCAGTTCCCTGGGGAAAAAACAGCATAAGGCCACTCAGGGAAGCACTACTCTGGGTCACAAGGCAGAGGAAGGGAGGGGAACTGTGAGCTAGCATCTTTATTGAGGTTTCCATTGGAAGTGAAGGGTGAGGCAGGGCAAAGAGGTTTAGGAAGAGTTAATTTGAATAATTTCAGCTAGGTTCTCAAAACCAGGGGTTGTCCCTGGATGTCTAGGGCCTGGCCCTGGGGAAATTAAGGTGCATGTACTGTGGCCAGCAGTGTGAGGGCCTTATAAGGAAGGTGACTGTGATGTGAACTTAATTGCTGCTCAAGAGGAACTGATCCAGCTCTACACCATCCTAGTTCCATTTACCACTGTCCTTCACATGAACTATTACAGTATCTTCTTAACTGCCCTCCTTATTTCCCACATTTACCCAGTACCAAATCTTCCTCCCCAATACAGCACCCAGAATAATCCTTATAATACACAAAATCATATAACTCCCTAGCTTATAATACTTAGTGGCTTCCTATTCTTTAAGAGTAAAATTTATCGGGGGGCCTGGGTGGCTCAGTGGGTTAAGCCACTGCCTTCAGCTCAGGTCATGATCTCAGGGTCCTGGGATCGAGTCCCGCATCGGGCTCTCTGCTCAGCAGGGAGCCTGCTTCCCTCTCTCTCTCTCTCTCTCTGCCTGCCTCTCCATCTACTTGTGATTTCTCTCTGTCAAATAAATAAATAAAATCTTTTAAAAAAAAAAAGAGAAAAAAAAGAGTAAAATTTATCATCTCCTGTGTGCTTTATTAGGTTCTGTTGCAGGATTTCTTTTCCTTTACTGCCTGTCGTTCTTGGTCACACTGCTTAAAAGAATGAACATGGCAGATTAGACAAAAAGAGGTGGGTAGCAAAGTTTACTGAGTGTTAGTACAAAGCTCTGGAAGAGGGAGGGGAGACTCCAGAGGGTTGCCTTTGGAGTTTCTAAGTCTAGGGGTTTTTATGAGATCGCTGGTGGGCTGTGTTAATCTGATTAACCCTCCATGCGCCTGTGGTCTTATACAGTTTTTGTCCATGTGCTCATCTACCTATCAGGAGGTTGTTCACAGGGGAAGGGGTGGAAGGCTCTTTTTAGGGTAGTGTGGAATAGCAGGATTGAGTCTTTTTCCTTTTAAAGGTAGTTTCCTCTCATGAACCTGCCTGCCTTTCTTCCCACTGTTTTCCATTAGTTCTATACCATTTGCCACTCCCAAATACTCTCAGTAACTTTCTAACCTCATCTTTTATAGTTTTCCTGTTAACTCATCCATCTTTAGTAAGAAAGGCCCCTGTGCTTCTATGTTAGGGCCTTTGAACTTGCTATTCCTGCTGCCTGATATATTCATTTCCTAGAGATTTTCACTGTGTGCTCTTTGGTCTCTTTCTATTCTTGATTCAAAAAACAACTTCTCATGAAAACTTAATCTATCAGTCCTTTACAAAATTTAAATACTATGCAACATGTTCCATCCCCTATCTTCCATTATTTTCCTCTATAATATATCCCATCTAACATACATGAGGATGAATGCGAATGTGAGATATTTCAAGTCAGGCATGCTAATCAGGAAACTATTGTAAGAGTTGAAAAATAATTGCAAAACAAAACTGGCGGCTACAGTGGCATTACCGGGAAAAGAGCAGTTGTAAGTTAAAGAGATAGAGCATTCAAGAGACAAAGAATTCTTGACTAATTGAATATAATGATAAGAGAAAAAGATCATTTCCTGATTTCTGGATTTGGTGATTTGGCAAATGACACTACCAGTTCCAGAAATTCAAACTACAGGAGAAATAACTGGATTTGTGGAAAAGGGTGGTGGTTAATGGGTTCCAGACAGGCAATATTGAGTTTAAGTGACACTGGAACATTCTGAGGAGAGTTTCCAAAACGATATATTGCTCTAGAACTTCCTAAAATAAACCATAATGGGCTGGATTTCCAGATTAGGGAAAAGAAAATAGCTCAAGCTCTGAAAATGACTCAAGATCGACAAGAAGCCAGAAATAGAGTAAGAAAAGAATAGCAGAGAAGGGAAGGGACAGATAGGGGAGAGAAGGGAAGACAGGAGAGACAAGAATGAGATTTCAGAAACATGTGAAAGGATATTCAGGTTAAAGCAGCTTTAGGATTAAAGCAAAGAAACAGGAACTGTAAAAGACTAGGAAAGGGTATGAAAACAAGAGAAAAAAAAGAACATTTTTAAGAGAAGGTAGAAGTCAAAAATCTCAAGTGTCTCATGGGAAATAGACAATTGAGATTTAACTTTCCATGGCCATTGGATTTTGTCATTAGGAGCTCACTAGGGATTCCTGATGAGTTCTACCGTTATTCACTGGAATCATATAGAAAATAGAATCCATTATCTTCCACACCAAAACCTTTCAAATAATTGAAATCAGCTATTTGAGGCTTTTTTTTTCTTGAGGTTTTCTTTTCAAAACTAAGTGTGTTTTGATATTTAAATACCAAACTCAGTTTGCTGAAAGACTGCAAAAGTTTTACTCTGGCCACTCCCATTTGTATCTCATGGCACCTAGTCTCCCACTGATATCTTAAGGCACTTAGTTGAATGTTTAAGCGCTACGAACAGCTCAATCTTCAGCAATTTTGTCGGAAAGGGACTTTGAGTCTCCAAAATTGAAGACTTGGTTTTAAAAAGGAGAATCATTTAATCTGATAATAATTAGACTGTGAAAATCTAAAATCTTAAGAAAAAAGTGGAAAGGAATTGCTTGGAAGTTAAAATTACAAAGTTAAGCCCATTGGTGATTTCTTTATTACCTGAACTTGCCTAAGAAAGGCCTCCAATTTACTATAGTTAATAATAAATAATTAAAATAATGCATCAATGCATCACCTGTATCATTTCTATCTAGATAAAAAAGGTCTCAATGTCTCTTTTTAAAGAGGGAGTGCTTCTTCATATTCTATACAGATATGTTCTGAGACCCTAGTCGATGCCTGAAATGACAATAGTACCAAGCTTTTCTGTGTATTATGCTTTTTCCTAATAATACCTGCTTATGATAAAATTTAATTTATAAATTAGGCACAATAAGAGATTAAAAACAATAGCTAATAATAAAATAGAACAACTGTAACAATATACGTGATAAAAGTTATGTGAATGTGGTCTCTCTTAAAAAATCTTATTGTATTGTACTCACCCTTCTTCTAATGATGATGTGAGAGAATAAAATGCCCACATGCTAAGATGAGGTGAGGTGAATAACAGGCACTAGGACATCGCTCTAGGCTATTACTGACCTTCTGACCACATGTCAGGGGAGGATCATCTGCTTCTGGATCACAGAACAACACGGGTGACTGAAACCACAGCACATAAAACCATGGATAAGGAGGGACTAATGTAATCTGAACTTCAGGAAAATTCATTAGATGCTTTTAAAATCACAGAGAACAAGATAAGAAATAGTTCACTATGTATGAGAAACACAAAGGTAGCTTCCCATTTATTTTTGGTATCTAAATTAAAAAATACTTGAAAATAATGAAGGAAAACTTGATGGAGTGGGATATTTGTATAGTACATTAGTTTATCTAAAAATAAAGTATACATTCAAAGAGATTTTGGAATGTTAAAATATTTTACATGAATTATGATTTTATGACATATACATTGCAGGATACTACCAGCATTTGGTTAAAACACTTATGCCTCACTTTAAATGAATTAGCCATATTCACAGTTCTGAAGAACTGGATTTTTGTGCATTTGCTGCCACAAAACTGATTTGTAAAGGAAATTACAATTTATCCTTAAACATAAAATCAAATAAAAAACTTCTCAGTGGCTACCTCTAGAGATTGCATTACTGTGCAAACTTAGCTAAACTGGAACTCCACTTCCCAAAACTCTCTCTCCGTTATTGGTAGAACAGACCATGCAAGAAATCTGCAAGAGATTTGAAAGGTGGAAGTGAAGCACCTGCCATGTTTACACTTGAAAATTCAGTGTAGTGTTAAATCTAATGCAGGTCAAGTAAGCTATTGGGGATCTTTTGCTAGGGTGATCAACATTTCTGACTTAACTGAGATTGTCCCAGTTTCTGTACTGCTAAACCTCCTATCCTGGGAAACCCCTCAGTCCTGGGAAAATCAGGACAGTTGGCTGCTCTACTCCTGGCCTGTCTTGGTGGGACTCATCTCCTCCAGCCCAGAGTGAACTGAACTTGGACTGGACTTCTTTAGTTACTCTGACTCCTGACATACTTAATTTCATGAAGAAAGGCATTATCTTTTCCAGCAGGTCACCCAATCATCAAAATTAGAAGCTAGGATATAATAAAAGAAAGATGGTCTTATTCTGTTTGACCTTACTCTTCCAGTCATCAGTAGAAGTTTCATTTGCCTTTGTTTCTCCCCACCTTCAGGTCTGTTTCTTTTTCTCTTTAATGTTGTCTGCTCCACTGCCTGCCTGGCTGCCTACAGACCAGAAACAAACACAGAAATAATAGCCATAATAAACTGCTTACCAAAATCCCATAACTGCATCATGTTAAATCCCTATAATAAACTATTTACTTCATATCACCTCTCTGCTTCTCTGCTCAATGACTGATATATCACCAATGATTTTGTCCAGTCATCACCTAGAGAATAAACATAGCTATTTTAGGAGTAATAATAATTATTCCTTGTATCACTATAATACTGTATTGCTATTAAGTACTTTATATAACATATGAATTTATTGGTCACAAAATTGGAAAGTAGAACTTATATTAATATATCTATTATAAAAAGGCATATGAAATAAAACTTTGCTCTTTTTTGTTATTAGTAATTTCTCCTCTCTAGAAAGTAATTAAAATGGCCATTTAGCTGGACATTTAAATTATACAATCTCTCCTACCATTCTCAAGAGTCAATGTGTAGAATACGTACAACGGTAACCAAATGATGAATAATAATCTTATGTTAGAGAATCCAACTTCTGGCTTAGCAGTTAAATCAACTTTCTTATTCCAATTTACCTGAATCCTAATCCAAGTTAGCTAGTTAGCTTTTTTTTTTTTTGACCAGTAATTTTAATTTTAAGTACCTAAGAAAGAATTTAGGATTTATTGACTCAAAACCATGAGTCAACATTCTTTATTCAAGACTTTAATGCCAATATCCTTATTTTAGGTTTGAATATTTTTTCTTAGGCATTAACAATACACTTAATCTGGTCTTCTATAATCCATTTTTATAACACAACTATTCAATAGCATTTTTTTTCTTCCTTTTCGGCTTCTCATTTACCCTATGCTCTCTTCTTGCATAACTGCTCCCTAAACCAAACTGCCCCCAAACCTGCATAACCTTAAGGTCTCTCCCATGAGTTCTATAGTTTATCTTATGGCATCTGTCTTTTCCCATATATTTAAATGGTGATCATTTGTTCACAAGACCTACACTTAAATCCAGAATAAAGGAGAAACATAATGTGTTACTTCAACACAGAAATTTGATATCAATACAGAAATCTGATATCAAATATCATATTTAATTTGATAAAATTAAAACTCATTTTACACACACACACACACACACACACACACACACACACAGAATAGAAAGACCTACCTTAAATTGAAATTTTCTCTCAGAAATCAGAATTTGGAAAGGAAGCCAGCTATTACTATGTCAATTTCATGATGTCCTGGAGGTACTGACCAGTGCAAAGAGGCAAGGGAGAAAAAGAAATAAAGTTATTCTTATTTACAGAAAATATAATTGCCTACAGTGAAAAATCAAACACATCAACCAGTAAACTATTCAAAGTAAAAACCAATTTAGCAATGTTGATGGATATAAGATCAATACACAAAATCAATTACATTTCTATATGCTAGCAACAAAACTTCAAAATAAAACTTGAGGACACTATCATTCATAAATTTTGTCAAAAAACATTAAATGTTTCATAATAAATTTAACAAAAATTATGCAGTCCTCTACAAAAAAATAGAAAACATTATTAGGAGAAATTAAATTAAAGCACAATAAGTGTGAAAGATGTTTCTAATACAAATACTTGATATACTACTAGCATCCAGATACATAAAACACAAGTAACATGAAAATGAAAGAAGAAAGATGACCAATGAAAGTAAGAACAAAAGACTATTCATAGGCACTTCCCAAAGTCCAAATAGCCACTAAGAAAGTTCTCAGGCTCATTATTTATCAGAGAGTATAAATAAAATCACAAAAGACTATAATGCCCCAACATGCTTAGAACACATGTTCACTAGTGTTGACTACGTGCCAGGTAATATTCCAAGTGATTTACACATATTAGTTTCACTAATCCCCGCAATGATGTTATGTTAGTACTATTATTATCATCCCTGTTTTTCAGATGAGGGAACAAGGCAGGAAAGGGATAAGAAACCATCCAAAGTAAAAAAAGCTACTAAGTGAAGGACTGGGTAATGAAAGGAGCTCTGACTCATGCCCAGGGGGATTAGCTATGATGTCCACATGTTTAACTTATACCACTTTCCAAACTAGAAGGGTAAACATAAATTGAGTCGGACTATATTTTTGAAGAGTAATAAACAAGATCTAACCACTGTAAAATATATACCTTACTTTTTAAGTAGAGAGATATAAAATATATTTTTCTGGAACTAATATATCATTTTACTGAAATTCAAATGAAAACCTCATTGTTTGTCTCTTGAGTGAAATAAGTCAAGCAGAGAGAGTCAATTATCATATGGTTTCACTTACTTGTGGAGCATAAGAAATAACAAGGAGTACATTAAGAGAAGGAAAGGAAAAGCGAATTGTGGGAAATCCACAGTCTATGACTGTGGACTCTGAGAAACAAACTGAGGGTTTGGGAGGATTGGGGGTTGGGTGAGCCTGGTGGTGGGTACTGTGGAAGGCACGTATTGCTTGGAGCACTGGGTGTGGTACATAAACAATGAATCTTGGAACACTGAAAAAATAAAATTAAATGGAAAAAAAAGAATAGAAAAATGCAATTTACACTTAACAAAAAAAAACACCTCATTGTCTTATTCTGTTGGGAAATGGATAGAAGTCATCTTAATAATAAAAAATAAAAGAAATCATTAGAATAGCCATGAAAAGTATGAAGTGATGTACAAAGGACTTGTTAATGAAGAACTTGAGTTATGAGATATAAGAAAATTCTATAAAACCATTGTAATCAAATCAATATGACACTGAATTTATAGTACTCAAATCAATATGACACTGAATTTATAGTATTCAGCAGGAGAGACAAATAACTAGACTGGAAGAGAGAGTCTACGAGAATTTAATGATTATAGTAGGCAGAATCTAAGATCTCCCTCAAGTTTCCAATCTCTGTGTGTATACACTCTGTATATTCCCCTTCCACTGAGTATAGGCGGAACTTGTAAAAATGGTAAGATTTCATTCCCATGACTAGGTTACATTATATGGGAAAGGGATTTTACAAATGTAACTAAAATCTTTAATCAGTTGTTATTGAGTTAAAATCAAAAGTGATAGTACCATCTGTGAGTCTGGCCTTTTAGGCCTACTCTGCTGGGATAGACTGAAGTGGGAAAGATTATCTTGCTGCCCTGGAAGCAGCAAACAGACATGCTGGCCACTCCCTATCGTGAAGGCCACATCAAGAATCTGAGAATGGCTTTTAGGAGTTTAGAACCCCCAGGTGACAACCAGCAAGAAGGTGGTGACCTCTGTCTTATAAATGTAAAGAACTAAATTCTGTCTAAACCAGTAAGCACAGGGGTGTCCATGCCTCAAAGGACATCAAGGTTCCAGACAACACCTTGATTGCAGCCTGATGAGACTGTAAACAGATTAGTAGCTAATTCATGCCTGGACTCCTGAATCACAGAAACTTTGACATAATAAACATGCATTCTTTAAGCTGCCAAATTTTTAGTAATGTTATGCAATAATAAAAAACTAATACAATGACAAAACTGATATTTCAATACGATGTAAGAAGATTTTTTGTTTCATAAGTTATACCAGAAAACTATATACCTGAAAAAAGAGAAAAATTTGAGTCTTATCTCCTACCATGTTTAAAATATATTCAGAATACTATAATAAAATGTGTAAAAAAATACAAAAAAGGACACTTTATGCACAGTTTAATTGGGAGAAACACTCTTAACCAAGGGAGGAAATCCAGAATCTAAGAAAGAAGATATATTTATCCAAATAAATGTTTAAAATCTTTGCCACGGCAAAAGTTATAATCAAGTTAACAAGCAAGATTAGACTTTGATAAGTATTTACAAAGCATAGTATCAAAATGTGATTATAAGTAAAATATACATTGAACTCATAAACTAACAAGAGAAAGACAGACCCTAATAGAAAATGGGCAAAGGAACCTAATAGAAAATGGGCAAAAAAGAAGAAGCTGTTAGCAAAAGATCAACAAACAACAAACATTCTAACTCACTACAAGTCAGGAAAAGAAAAATAAGGAAACGATATTACTTAATCTAGCAAAAATAATTTTTTAAAGCATAGGACCTAATGTTTGTAGGGATACAAGAAAAAAACTTATTCTTACTGGTTGAAATGTAAATTTTTCTAGTCATCTTGAAAAAGCAAACTGGAAACACCTCTTAAAACTTCAGGACAGAACAAGCTCACTCCTGAAAAATTAACTTCAAAAAATAAAAGTACCCACCTGTAAGCATATAAGTAATCAGAGGATATGGGTGGCTGATTTTTATTATTAATGTGCTATTTATTTTATTTTCACAACTGACTTCTATTACTGCTATAATTTGGAAAACTGCAAGTAAGGAATATCATTAGAGAAAGAGAGAATAATAGTAAGAATGGCTGGTATTTCTATAATCATTATTATGTGTTTACCACTACAAACATTTTATATATATTAACTCATCTTTTTGATAATCTTATAAGGTAAGTACTAATATTGCTTTGAAATATGAATCGTTCAAAAACACACGACTAAATAGTAGTAAATACAAACACAGACAGGAAGTCTGATTTCAAAATCTTCAACATTCAACCACTCAATCTACATACTATTGTACTACAAGCAAAAGATGAGAACTCTTTAAGAACCCCAGAACAGAATGTTAGAAATCTAGCATGGTAGTTGACATGTTTTTATGTAAATAACTTCTGAGACATTAAACTCCAACTGGCAGGAGGATTTGAAGACAGACATCTGCGTTACAAATATGAAAAGTCAAAGATGCTTTCTAAAATGAACTTTAGTTCCCAAATGTACAGCACATCCATGTCAAAAAGACAAAAACAAAATGTAATAACTCTTATACAAATCTCTGGGATCATGCTATATTTAACCTATCCTTCCTGTTTCTTAAAGCAGGAAGGATAGATTAAATATAGCGTGAGAACTGAGGAGATTAGTGTTTAGTATGAGATGGGTTTCTTATAAATGTACTTGCTGTCAACTTCTCCAGCTGGAAAATCTGAAGAAATAAACACAAACCAAACACAGCAATAAAAGATAATCTTTTACAGTTAATCAGACTTGAACTATTTTGTAAATAAAATTTAGGGCATCTCTTCAAAATTATATGTGATATGAACTGTAAGAAAGGAATGGATAGTGTGAAATCCATGTAGACTAAATAATGACACCTCCCCTAAAAAATAATTAAGCAAGTTTATCTTAAAATGAAATATCAATACAGCATCAAATCTCTGATGATCATTTAATGCCAAGAGATGCTTTTCTTTATTGAAAATGATTACTCAGGCATGACTTTAATAATTTATCTAGGAAAAACTATAAAGCAAACTTAAATCCCAAAGCTGTTTGCATGTCCTTCCATGTCAATGTCATGGGAAGAGTAACAAGCCAAAAAATATTTAAAATTCTATTCCAACCCCCTGCTCAATTTCCCCTCTTAATAATAATTGTTAGAAGAAATTTTCTACGACCTTTCATGTTAGATGTATTTTTAAGACAAACAGTGAAACTTTATCTGTTATCTCCATGGTATTCTCAGGCCCCCTCATGGAAATATGAGAGAAATACCTGAAGAGAGAATTAGCATCAAATTCTATTTAAATATACGTCATTATCTTCTCAAAGTTCATCCTTCAAATTGGCTTAGGTATTGGAATTTAATGAAATTGGAATTTAATTCCTTTCAAAGGAAATGAAATAATTATTCCCTTGACTAAAAACAACCTCACATCTGTTTTGCTACTAAGGCAACTAATATTAAGAAATTCTTAAATTTGGTAATTTTTATACCATCAGTAAATGGGCATCAAGCCACAACAGAAGAAAATTTCCACTTGTCAACAATATGGTCATTCCTTTCTGGTAGAATGTCTTGTCTCTACTTCGGGGCTATTTAATTGTAGTTATAGAAGAGCCCAGCTCAGAATTCTGACACAGCAAGGAGACAGCTGCTCACCATTCCAAGAGATCCAGCCCAGTCTTTTTAGCTGTGACATGTGTTTCAATTAACACCGGCTACTACAGAAGCAGTTGGTGAATAGGGGAGTGGTATCAGTACATGCTGATTGTTATGATGGATCACGTAGGATTTTTTCATAGGTAAGAAAGGCAGAAGAGAGGGAACAGAATTAGAACTTTTATCAGGAAGGGAAATAATCCCTCAACCTGGCTGCTGCACAGACAGGAGGCCTTTCATCTATAGTTTAAAAGCTCCTTCCCAAGGGCCTCCGCCCCTCTTCGAAAGACTTTCCTGTCTCACAGCTCCATCTGCACCCAACTTCTCTCAATGGCCAAAAGCCAGCATATCTACTTAATTGTGTTTGTGAATTTTGAGATCCTTTAAGCACCCTACTGTCCACATGCTCCAAATTAGCTCCAGAGGCCACAATTATTGTCCCTTGAGGACTCTGGATATAAAGTTACTTAGGTTTTCAGTGATAGGCCCCTAAAATCATTTTCCCATAGGCTCTATTATTTCAAATGTGTGAAAGAAAGATATTTTCTATATACCCTGTTATAGCAGAATAACTCTATTGCTAAAAGGCATCTTATGGCTAATGGGAACTACTTATTGGCATTTAGATATTATAAAGACATAACATAATAATGTTTACTAGAATAAAAATTGTACTTCTTTAAAAGAACTGTTATAAAAATGATCACTCAGGAGACAGTCTGCCATCAAATAATTTGCTTTATTAGTGAACTAAGGTTTATATTTAACCTCAAAGAATATACTAGAAATATATGGTACCATGGACACACTGCTTTCTACATTTTAGTCTGATGCCTGGCATATACTACATATTAGAATGTGATCTATAGCATGAGATCACAAAGGCAGGCCTCAATCCCCATTAGCTCCAGCTGCTTTAAACATACACTTTGGAAGATAGGGTAAATTGGTCATCATTGGCCATTTCTCCCAATAATCAGTTCCTCCTCCAGATCAAGACTCCTAATTGCCCAGAAAATTATGCTATTCTGATATAAGACAGCTGTTCTCAAAAGGAGGGAATCACAATAAAATGAGAAGGTGAAACTTGAAAAATGAGCACCAGAAAGCCTAGCACACATCAAAGACAGAATCTTTGGAATAAAGAATATAAGGGGAGGGAATATGGTATTAAATTTCCTCATGTTGTGAAAGACTTCCCTTGGACAGTTTATTAAGAACACTCAAAACATGGGACATTTTTTAAAACAAAAATTATTGCCATCATTTAGATTGTAAATAAGGGCATCTTCTCATGTCTCTATAATATCCCTTCCCACTTGCTGACTAATTGAATTTTTCTAAAAGAAGGCATAAGTCAGAGTAAAAGGATGTGTACTGAGGAATATTAATACATATTTATGCACATATATGCTCAAATTTGTATAAAGGATGCTCTTTATCAGTACTGATCTTTAAAATAAAATTTAGAAGTAACAGTGAATTTGGGTGCTAAGCTCTCTATATCACAGAGATATTAGATTCTGTCTACAAATACAAATAAGTTCTTGCAAGTCAATAGTAAACGTTTAGTCTTGTGGAGGATAAAGATGGTTTATGGGCCATGATTTGTACTTGTCGGAGGCCACATTTTGACAAACAAAATTTAATAGCTACTTGATTTTTAGTTAAGACTTGCTTTAGGTATATGAATTGTTGGGTCTGAAAATTATTATGGGACATTATTTAAATTAGTGGCAATTTAAAACTAAATATCAAATTTAGAATTGGCAAAGGAATTGGCAAAAGAACAAACATATAAGATCAAAGGAACAGAACTGACAGAACTACACATATATGGTCAATAATATGTGGCAAAGGTGCAACATAATTTGATGGAAAAAGAACAGTCTTTCCAACAAATTGGATATGCATATTTTCCCTGTCACTACCCTGAAAATGAACCTCAACCTTTATATCACACCCCATGTGAAGAACAACTCAAAATGGATCATAAACCTAAATTTAGAATCTGAAGCTACAATTTTTTTTTAAATATTTTATTTATTTATTTGAGATAGTGAGAGAGCATGAGCAGGGTGTGTGTACAGAGGAAGAAGCAGGCTTGCCATTGAGCAGGGAGCCCTATCAGGGCTCGATCCCAAGATCATGACCTGAGCTGAAGGCAGACACTTAACTGAATGAGCCACCCAGGTGTCCCTGAAGCTACAGAATTTTTAATAAAAAACACACAAAAGTAATTTTGTGATATTGAGTTAGACAAAGATTTCTTACTACATTATGGTTAATTTTATGTGTCTACTTATTTGAAATATAGTGAATATAGTTAGCTGTTTGGCCAAACACAAGTTTAGATATTGCTATAAAGATACTTTTTAAATGTGATTGACATTTATAATCAGTTGACTTTAAGTTACTTTCCATAAAGTAGATGAAGCTCAACCAATCAGCTGAAGGCCGGAAGAGCAAAGGCTAAGGTTTTCTGAAGGAGTTCTACCTCCAGACTACAACATAGAAATTCAGAGTTTCCAGCCTTCAGATGCAAGACTACAGTATCAACTCCCTTTTTTTTTTTTTTTAAGATTTATTTATTTATTTAACAGAGAGAGATCACAAGTAGGCAGAGAGGCAAGCAGAGAGAGAGGGGGAAGCAGGCAGAGAGCCTGATATGGGGCTCGATCCCAGGACCCTGAGATCATGACCTGAGCTGAAGGCAGAGGCTTAACCCACTGAGCCACCCAGGTGCCCCCCACTTTTTTTAAAATTGTGGTTAAAAGAATATACATATGAGATGTACTCTCTTAAGAAATTTTTAAGTGAATGATAAGTATTGTTAATTATAAGTACAATATTGTAGAGCAGATCTCTAGAACTTTTTCATCTTGCAGTACTAAAACTTTATATCCATTTAACAACTCCCCATTTCCACTTCCCCCAGCTTCTCGCAATTGCCATTCCCCTTTGTTTTTCTATGAGTTTGACTACTTTATACATCTCATACACATGGAATCAGCAGGCAGTATTTGTCCTTATGTGACTGGCCTATTTTATTTAGCATTATGTCTTCAAACTTCAGCCATGTTGAGGCAATGGCAGGATTTTCTTTTTTATGGCATAGTAATACATCAGTGTATGTACATACCACATTTTTTTTTAAAGATTTTATTTATTTATTTGACAGAGAGAAATCACAAGTAAACGGAGAGGCAGGCAGAGAGAGAAAGAGGGAAGCAGGCTCCCTGCTGAGCAGAGAGCCCGACGCGGGCCTCGATCCCAGGACCCTGAGATCATGACCTGAGCCAAAGGTAGCAGCTTAACCCACTGAGCCACCCAGGCGCCCCCATACCACATTTTTTTTAATCCATTCATTCATCAACGGATATTTAGTGTGTTTCTTTTTTTTTTTAATTTTTTAATTTTTTATTTTTTAAAAACATAATATATTTTTATCCCCAGGGGTACAGGTCTGTGAATCACCCAGTTTACATACTTCACAGCACTCACCAAAGCACACACCCTCCCCAATGTCCATAATCCCACCCCCCTTCTCCCAAACCCCCTCCCCCCAGCAACCCTCAGTTTGTTTTGTGAGATTAAGAGTCACTTATGGTTTGTCTCCCTCCCAATCCCATCTTGTTTCATTTATTCTTCTCCTACCCCCTTAAGCCCCCATGTTGCATCACCACTTCCTCATATCAGGGAGATCATATGATAGTTGTCTTTCTCCGATTGACTTATTTCACTAAGCATGATACGCTCTCGTTCCATCCACGTTGTCGCAAATGGCAAGATTTCATTTCTTTTGATGGCTGCATAGTATTCCATTGTGAATATATACCACATCTTCTTTATCCATTATTTAGTGTGTTTCTACCTCTCAGCTATTGTGAATAATGTTGCAATGCACATAGGAATTCTTTTTTTTTTTAAGATTTTTCATTTATTTATTTGACAGACAGAGGTCACAAGTAGGCAAAAGGCAGAAAGAGAGAGAGGAAGGGAAACAGGCTCCCTGCTGAGCAGAGAGCCTGATGCGGGGCTTGAGCCCAGTACCCTGGCATCAGAACCTGAGCTAAAGGCAGAGGCTTTAACCCACTGAGCTACCCAGTGGGTATGGATTCTTGAATCCATCTCTCTTGAAACCTGTTGCCTGCTGGCTTGCCCTATTAATTTCAGATTTACCAGCCCTTATACCCACAATAATGTGACCCCATTCTTTAAATCTCTCTCTTTTTCCCTGTCTTTATCTCTCTTTCTCCTTCCCTCTCCTTCTTTCTCATAATAAATCTTATTGGTTGTCTAGAAAACCCTGACTAATACAATAAGGAAATGAAAAGACAAATCAAAGACTAGGAAAAAGCTCTGCAAACACATGCTTGGCAAAATACCTATACTGAATCTACCTAAGCAATTTTTAATATTCAATAGTAAGAAAAGAAGCAATTTAGTGGGCAAAAGATTTGAACAGACATTTCACTAATGATATATATGAATGGCCAATAGGGATTCTAAATAAGCACATATAAAAATAACATTTTTGCATCTACTTCAATGGTTAAAATTTAAATCTGATATCTTTATCCAAAGATAAAGATTTGGACAAACTGGAGTTCTTACACATTGCTTTTGAGAGTATAAATGGCATGGCCACTTATATTATGAATATACACCTACCATATGACCCAGCAATCCCACTCTTACCAAGGGAATTAAAAACATATGTCCAGGAACACCTGGGTGGCTCAACTAGTTAAGCGACTGAATCTTACTTTTAGCTCAGGTTGTGATATCAGGGTTGTAAGATCCAACCCCACATTGTACTCGCACTCAGTGTGGAGTCTGCTTAAGACTCTCTCTCCCTCACCTCTCCACCCCCACCTTTCTCTTTCAAATAAATAATATCTTTTTAAAAAGTCTACACAATGACTTGTAAATAAATGCTTTAGCATTTTAATTTCTAATCACTCAAAACTGGAAATATCCCAAACATCCTTCAACTGGTAAATGTATAAATGTATATAGTATATCTACACAGTAAAATACTACTCAGCAATAAAAAGCAATGAACTTCTGATACATACAAAAACTTGGATCAATTTCAAAAGCAGTATACTGAATGAAATGTAAAAAGACACAGAAGCTTGAAATCAGGCAACGTGATATCCTCAATTTTGTTTTTCATTTTCAACATTTCCTTAGCAATTCGGGGTCTCTTCTAGTTCCATACAAATTTTAGGATTGTTTGTTCCAGCACTTTCAAAAATGACGGTAGAATTTTTATCAGGATGGCATTGAAAGTATAGATTGCTCTAGGCAGTATAGACATTTTAACAATGTTTATTCTTCTGATCCATGAGCATGGAATGCTCTTCCATCCTTTTGTCTTTGTCAGTTTCTTTAATGAGTGTTCTGTAGTCCCTTGAGTACAAATCCTTTACCTCTTTGGTTAGGTTTATTCCCAGGTATCTTATGGTTCTTGGTGCTACAGTAAGTGGAATCGACTCTCTAATTTCCCTTTCTATGTTTTCATTATTAGTGTATAAGAAAGTGACTGATTTGTATACATTGCTTTTGTATCCTGCTGCATTACTGAATTGCTGTATGGGTTCTAGTAGTTTGGGGGTGGAGTCTTTTGGGTTTTCCATATGAAGTATCATGTCATCTGCGAAGAGAGAGAGTTTGACTTCTTCTTTGCCAATATGAATACCTCTTACTTCTTTTTGTTGTCTGGTTGCTGTTGCTAGGACTTCAAGTACTATGTTGAACAATAGTGATGCGGGTGGACATCCCTGTTGTGTTCCTGATCTCAAAGGGAAGGCTGTGAGCTTTCCCCCATTGAGAATGATATTCTTCGTGGGTTTTTCATAGATAGATTTTATGAAGTTACAGAATGTTCCCTCTATCCCTATACTTTGAAGCATTTTAATCAGGAACGGATACTGTATCTTTTCAAACACTTTTTCTGCATCAATTAAGAGGACCATATGATTCTTCTCTCTTCTCTTACTAATTTGTTCTATCACATTGATTGATTTGCAAATGTTCAGTCACCCTTGTATCCCATGGATGAATCCCACCTGTTCGTGGTGAATAATCTTTTTAATGTACTGTTGGGTCCTCTTAGCTAGGATCTTATTGAGAATCTTGGCATCCGTATTCATCAGGGATATTGGTCTGAAATTCTCACAAAGCTGTGATCACCAAAACAGCATGGTACTGACACAAAAACAGACACAGAGATCAGTGGAACAGAGTAGATATCCCAGATATGGACCCTCAACAGTACAGTCAAATAGTCTTCAATGAAAAAGTAAAAAAATATACAGTAGAAAAAACAACAACAGTCTCTTCAATAAATGGTGCTGGGAAAATTGGACAGCTATATGTAGAGGAACAAAACTTGACCATTCTCTTATACCATACACAAAAACAAACTCAAAATGGATAAAAGACCTCAATGTGAGGCAGGAATCTATCAAAATCCTAGAGAAGAACATAGGCAGTCACCTCTTCGACATCGGCCACAGCAACTTCTTCCAAGACACGTCTCCGAAGGCAAAGAAAAAAAAAAGTGAAAATGAACTTCTGGGACTTCATCAAGATCAAAAGTTTCTGCACAGCAAAGGAAACAGTCAACAAAACAAAGAGGCAACCCACAGAATAGGAGAAGATATTTGCATATGACACTACAGACAAAGGGCTGATATCCAAGATCTAGAAAGAACTCCTCAAACTCAACACATACAAAACAGATGATCATGTCAAAAAATGGGCAGAAGACATGAACAGACACTTCTCCAAAGAAGACATACAAGTAGATAACAGACACATGAAAAAATGTTCATCATTAGCCATCAGGGAGATTCAAATCAAAACCACATTGAGATTCCACCTTACACCAGTTAGAATGGCCAAAATCAATAAGACAGTAAACAGCAAGTGTTGGAAACAATGTGGAGAAAGGGCAACCCTCTTAAACTATTGGCGGGAATGAAAGTTGGTGCAGCCACTTTGGGAAACAGTGTGGAGATTCCTTAAGAAATTAAAAATAGAGCTACCCTATGACCCAGCAATTGTACTACTAGGTATTTACACCAAAGATACAGATATAGTGAAAACAAGGGCCATCTGTACCCCAGTGTTCATAGCAGCAATAGCCATAGTCACCAATCTGTGGAAAGAACCAAGATGTCCTTCAACAGATGAATGGATAAAGAAGATACGGTCCATGTATACAATGGAGTATTATGCCTCCATCAGAAAGGATGAATACCTAACTTTTCTATCAACATGGATGGGACTAGAGGAGATTATGCTGAGTGAAGTAAGTCAAGCAGAGAGAGCCAATTATCATATGGTTTCCCTCACTTGTGGAGCATAAGGAATAACACAGAGGACATTGGGAGATGAAGAGGAGAAGTGAGTTGGGGGAATTCGGAGGGGAGAGACGAACCATGAGAGACTGTGGACTCTGAGACAAACTGAGGGTTTTGGAGGGGAGGGTGGTGGGGGGCTGGGTGAGCCTGGTGGTGGATATTATGGAGGGCATGTACTGCATGGAGCACTGGGTGTGGTGCATAAACAACTAATTTTAGAACACTGAAAAAAAATAAATTTTAAAAATACTGAATAGAAAGAAGCATACAGGAAAATGATAAAGTAGAATTCATTGTGAGATAATTTCATGGAACAAGAGGAACTTAAACTATGCTTTTGTGTAGCCAGAGTAGAAAAACAGAAATAAAAGGAATAACCATACCACCTGGCAGCACAGATAACCACAACTGCTGCTACTGCCAAGTGAATAGCTAGACTGCAGTTATTCATAGTCCTAGAGCCACTAGTATCGTTACAACAGAAATGTTTTCTATGCTAAGAACAGGCTCTTTGGGTCTTGGAGAGCAGCCCTGGTTAAATGAAGTCAATAATTACCTGATCATGTTAAATCTGCAAGGAACATGCAACTTATAAAATGCAGAAGTAGAATCCAGTAAAAAGGCTGTATAATTAATAGATACATCCTGTGGGAAGCCTTAAGTTTAAGATAATAAGGAGTATTATCTCTCAGAAGCTCTCCAGCAAGCTTAAACTCCAGGTGCCCTACTCATGAACACACCATTTATTGTCTCTTCCACCTTTCCTGCTTTACTTACTTCCCTACTCTTTCAACATGAATTCCAGAATTATCTTCGTAGCCCCCTACCAAAAAAAAAAAAAAAAAAAAAATTTCCTTGCACTGAATTCTTCACTCTGGAATTTTGTTTTCAGGGAATCCAGACCAATATAGAGTGTTTATAGATGTTCAAGACTGAGTGTGGGATTAGAAAAATAAGTAATTCAATTGTGACCAATAGCATTTCAGGTAAGGTTTTCCATACCATGTCATTACAATTCTTGGGTTGACTTAGAAGAGAGAAAACTACTTCGAGCACACAAGCATAGGATCATGAGTACAATTCAATTCAACAAGTGTGTATATGGTATCTGCTATATGCACTACAGAAGGCACTGTGGAGGATGCCAAACTGAGCCAAATTGCCCATGGCCACAAAATACCCCGTTTCCTTCCACTAAAATTCCCAAAAGAGATCATTAAAAAGACCCAAACAGAAAATCATATTTCTCAAAGGTCATAAAATAACTTTTTTTTTTTTTTATTACTAGACTCTTAAATGTCAAGCTGAATGTTTATAAAATCCTGACCAGGCCACATAATGAATCAATCTCTCCAATGTCATTTATTTGGAAGCTGATACTAACAAATTAGGGGATATTCCCAGAACCAAGAATAAAAGATATTTCCCTCTGGTAATGGACAGTAATTCACCTAACTATATTTATCATTACCACTAATCAGGCAATTATCAAATGTGTTGTCCCTTGACAATAGGAGAAATATCACTGATTTGCTGCCTGGCCATAATGGTACCCAGTTCTTCAGCTCAAGGGTCAGGGTTCTTTAGAACTTTTCTTATAAAATTAAAAACTTCTGAAAGGCCTTGGAACACAATTCAACTATCTACTGATGGATGTCATCAACCCCCTCACTACCGCATAGTCATACCTGTTTTTTGCCAATCAAGCTTAGAACACTTCTTCAGGAGTTCATAAGTATTCCAAACCTATTTTTAGTCTTGAGTTACAAATTTTGGAAATATGTCAAAATATGAGGGTCTCCAGAACTAGTCCCCAATATAGTTGTTTAGAACAGAGCAGGCAGAGGTGTCTAGGATACAATGGGAATGCAAAAGAATAACCATGGTTAGAATACCAATGAACATGTCATTACCCATACCTTGTGTTTTTTCTGTGAAATTAAGCAATATTCAATTTCCCAGAAGCTAAAGTCATATAATATAATCTCTGGAACAAGTTAATTTTTATATTTTAATTACTTCCCATTCTGCTATAAAATCACCATCCAAGTACATTAAGACATATCTAGATGAAAAGAATACTGGGAATGCTAAATAGTCCACTTACAATAAAAGTAAAACATCTTAATTTTTGTAAAAAGGCATTGCATTTTTAATTAGATATTAAGAAAAGTGGGAATAACAAGGCAGTTTCTGCCTTTGTCAGAGTGGCTTGGGTACCTCAGGAGAGCTCCAAAACAATGTTGCACACTAGACAACCTCACCCCACAATGCCTAGCATACTGTATGTGTGGCAGAATTTGGCCCATCTATAGACTTTAATTCCTGAAAATGATGCCATAAATATTATGCTAGAATAGTATAAAAGCTAATAAAATTTTATACTAAATCTCTAATCAAAACAATAACAATTCACAGAGGTCCATTAGAGACAATTTCTGAATAAAAATCAGAAACTACACTAAATTTCAAGTAGAAAGATACACAAAAAATGCAAATATGTCCTTTTTAAAGAGCTAAGTCTATCTTGCTGGTCTAATACTACATATAAGCAACTTCCTATGCCTTTGATCTGGACATTAACTGAAAGGGCCTTCCAGCTAAAATATCCACTGTGCACCCTGTTTTGTTGTCTAAATTCCCAACTATGTTCACTGCTTCATTCCTTTTGGTCTTATGCATTATTTTTGTCAATTTTTAAAAAATTAAAATACCTACAAAAAGGAGAGAATCCTCTTATCACTGGACAACTTAGACTGCAGTTGCTATCTATGGGGACAGTACACTGAGTAAATACTGCATAGCAGCAAGAGCATCAAGGATGAAGCATGGAAAAAAAAGCACTCCTGACTCCTTTGCGAAGAACCCAGTAGATATCTGACTGATCCTCTCAGAAAGGGGTTCAGATTGAATAGATCAAATACTTCCTTCACCATCTTAATTCAGTTAACATTATTTTCCAAGAAAATTAGATCATTAGGTAGGCAGGAGACATCAGAAGCCACGTGCTCTAACAACCTCATTATACACATAAAGACACTGAATCTCAGAGAAGTTGACTTGTCAAAAATTGAGCAGCTATCTGTTGCAACTCTATAGCCAGAACTCAGGTCCAAGTCAGAAGGTGAAGCTAGTCAGCTGTCTCTACCAAACTACTCAAAAGTAAGGAGGGGAGATGGAATATATGGAATGACTAGAGAACAACAGTCTTTATCAAAAGTTCTTAGAATAAATGCCTCCAAGAATTTTTTTTCACACACATCTGAAATTGAGCTGTGAGGAGCTGCTAAGGCTTCTTGTAACATCATCTACTTCATGACAAAATACTTCACTGGTGTTTTTCATTTGTCTATATCTCTCATAAAACTTGCCATCTTTCACAACAGGGACAATATTTTCATTTAAGTACATCTTTAATACCTTGTACAGAAGTGCAAAGACTTACAGATTGTGAATTTTCAATATATATTTGGGTGAATATAAAACAATGTTTATAGCAAAATTCCTCTTAACAGTAAAATTAGCCTAAGTGAATAGCAATATAGTATCAGTTAAACAAAACCTAGCAAAGACAAAAGACAGAATATTATCCATACATTAGAATGATACTGTTGAAAAATAATGCCATAGAAACTATTCACTAATGTTGCAAGATAAAAATCAGTTCACTAAACAAGGTGTTCCAATTTTTGTGAATAAATACCTGGCTAGAAAGATTAAGCATAACATGTTAAAAATAGTTATTTCTGGGTTCTGATCTTTATTCTTGTCACTGTACTATGTTTCAAATACTTTGAAGGGGAGCCTGGGTAGCTCAGCCCATTGAGCACTTGACTCTTGGTTTCAGCACAGGTCATGACCCTGCTCAGAGCAAAGGGTCCTAGGATTGAGCCCTGCATCCACATCCACACTCAGCACAGAGTCTGCTTCGGATTCTCCCCCTCTCTGTCCCTCTGCACATCCCCACAGTTGAATTCTATAAACAAATACATAAATAAATAAAATCTTTCAAAAAACCAAATACTTTGAAAATAGTCAATACCTGATATAATAAAAATTTAATATTTCCCAAAACTAACAAGTCCTGTTAAATAATTATTCTTTACATATGGTATTTGATAACGGGGGAAACTAGTCATCTAACTAGATCACCTATTTGTATAATGTCTTAAAATAGTACTAATTTTAAAAATTTAGATTATAGAAAGTGATTTTATACTCTGGATTATAGTTTTCGATTTGAAAAAAAAATGGGCTAAAGGCTAGTGATTTGGGAGGAAACTCCTCCACCTGAGAAAGAGGTGATTATGCCCTTTCTCCTGGATTCATACAACTCTTTGAGAATCACTTGGTCAATCTGTGTATCCATTTCATAGGTGAACAATGTGAACAATCCCTGCCACGAAGTTCATTGTGTGGTTAAATGAGATGTTGTCTTGCATAATGCTACACATTCAGTGACAGCTAGCTCTTACTATTATCAGGCTGTCATTAAACTAAAAAGTCAAAAACCAAACTGGAAACTGGAAACTAACAGTAGAAGCACCTGGAATTATTAAGGGAAAGTAAAGATGATCCATATATGATTTCATATATGTATATAATATATATATATACTGATGCACCAAAAATAGGCACTAAACCATAAATTGATATGTAACACAGAACGTAATTACTATTATTCTAATTATTACCAAAATTTAATAGACTAGGGCTTGTGCTTTTTTTTAAAAAAAGCAGGAACAATATAATGGCAAATAATAACTATTATAATCCAATAAATCTGGAGATAAATTTCATTACCACCGTGTTTCAGCAATTTATTTACTGGAAAAAATTCTTTCTCTAATACTTGGTAAAAAGGGAAATATTAAGAATTTTATGAGGATTAAAGGCCAAAAAAAAAGTGGAAGTTGGCGTAAAGAAAGCAGTCAATAATATTACTTTTGATTCCTCCCATCATTCGGAAGAAACAAATCTACTAGAAAGGAGAAAAATCAAAATGATAAAATTAAACTTGTTTGGCAGTCTCAGAACAGGCACTTTGGAATGAAATAAGGATGAAGACAAAAGGAAAGAGAAATAGAACAGATAATATTGTGGGAATATGTTAAAGACTTAGAGAAGCCAAATAGAACAGACCAGCAAATATATTTCTCTAGAACATAAAACTGACCTGAAAGCAAGATAAAGTTGTGATAAGAACTTGAAGTCCCAAGCCATCTGCTGGGAGCCTAATACTGCTTAATGCCAAAGATCTGATAAATTATTAATGAATTCAATACTTGACTGATGAAAATAGCTTTCCACAATGCTGGAATAGTTGAAAGATGAATATGAACTTGTCAAGAGAGCTGTGTAAATCAGTTTCATCCCAACAGGGCATCTCTATCATTGAAACTAAAATGATGTCAATATGTGGCACCTGGGTGGCTCAGTGGGTTAAGCCTCTGACTTCGGTTCAGATCATGGGATCTTAGGGTCCTGTGATCAAGACCCACATCAGGCTCTCTGCTCGGCAGGGAGCTTGCTTCCCCCTCTCTCTCTGCCTGTGATCTCTCTCTCTGTGTCAAATAAAATCTTTTAAAAAAAATTTTTAAATGATGTCAGTATGACTACCATTCCTCTTAGTTTTCTCCTTACTGGTGGACCTTTTAGAAGAATGTGCATGTCAAATACATACAACTTGTATACATATAATAAGATGTGAAAATAAATTTAATCATGATTTTATAAATAACTGCCTAATAAAAGTAGCAATGGAGAAATGTCTATTAGAATTCTCTCTGAAACTATCAGAGGACAAAAAATGTTATACAAATGACCACTCATTCATTTATTCATTTAATAAGAATATATTAATTGGTCACATGTAAAAGAATAAAACTGGATCACTATTTTACATCATACACAAAAGTTAACTAAAAATGGATTAAAGACTTTAACATAAGACCTGAAACCATAAAACTCCTAGAAAAAAAAATATAGATGGTAAGCTCCTTGACACAGATTTTTGATGATGATTTTTTTAAAAATCTGACACTAAAAACAAAAGCAAAAAAATGCGAAAACAATTGTAAGGAATTATATCAAGCTTGTGCACAATAAAGGAAACTATCAACAAAATGAAAAGACAACCTCTGAATGGGAGAAACTATTTTCAAGTCATACATCTAGTAAGGGGTTAATATTCAAAATACATAAAGAACAAATATAAGTCAATAACAAAACAAAATAAAACAAAATAACCCTATTATAAGGTGAGCAGAAGATCTGAATACACATTTTTCCAAAAATGACACACACTGAGCCAACAAGTACAAGAAAATATGCTCAACTTTACTAATTATCATGGCTGTATATCACTTGATAAAGTAAATGAAGCTTGCATACGTGTGTGTGTGTGTGTATGTGTGTGCGTTTAGCAACAGAAAGGGGAGACAGTGGTTCTCAAGGAACTCAAACTTGTGGTCTCACTATGCTTTACACTTTGCAAAGCAAACAAGCAAAAAAACAAACAAAAAACAATAATAAAAAACCCCAGTATGTGGGTTATATTTAGACCGTCTTTGAAATTTAAACTAAGAAATTTATTTTAAATAACAGTACTAAATCCATTATTAATTAACCCTATTAACATATTTTAATAAAAATAACTAAATTTTCCAGGGCGCCTGTGTGGCTCAGTGGGTTAAACCCTCCGCCTTCAGCTCAGGTCATGATCTCAGGGTCCTGGGATCGAGCCCCACATCAGTCTCCCTGCTTGGCGGGGAGCCTGCTCCCCCCACCCCCACCCCACTCTGTCTGCCTCTCTGCCTATTTGTGATCTCTGTCAAATAAATAAATGAAATGTTTTTAAGAAAAAAAAACTATATTTTCCAAGACAAAAGAAAAAGTAAGAAATAAGCAAAGCAATCCTGAGAAAGAATAAAACTGGAGGCATCATATTCTCTGATTTAAAGTTAGAGTAATCAAACAGTATGGTATGGCATAAAAACAGACTCACAGAGCAGCAGAATGAATCAAGAGCCCAGAAATGAACCTATGCATATATAGTCAATGAATATTTGACAAGGAAGCCCAATGAAGAAAAGACAGTCTCTCTAGTAAGTGGTGCTAAGAAAACTGGATATGCATATACAAAAGAATGAAACTGAAATCCCTATCTTACACTGCTCACAGAAATTAACTCAAAATGAATCAAAGTCTTAAATGTGAGGCCTGAAACTCCTAGAAGAAAACATAGGGAGAAATTGTGAAATTGGTTTTCACAATGACTTTTTTGGATATGATACCTAAATTATAAGTAACAAAAGCAAAAATCAACAAATGGGACCACATCAAACTAAAATGCTTCTATATGGCAAAAGAAATGAACAATAAAATGAAAAGCACCTGGGGCGCCTGGGTGGCTCAGTGGGTTAAGCCACTGCCTTCGGCTCAGGTCATGATCTCAGGGTCCTGGGATCGAGTGCCGCATTGGGCTCTCTGCTCAGCAGGGAGCCTGCTTCCCTCTCTCTCTCTCTGCCTGCCTCTCTGCCTACTTGTGATTTCTCTCTGTCAAATAAATAAATAAAATCTTAAAAAAAAAAATGAAAAGCACCCTACATAATCAGAGAAAGTACTTACAAACCATATATCTGATAAGGGGTTAATATCCAAAACCAATAGTTGTCAAGGAAATGCAAATCAAAGCCATAATAAGATATCACCTCACACATATCAGAATGGTTATAATCAAAAAGACAAGCCATAACAAATGCTAGAGAGAATAAGGAGAAAAAGAAATCCTCATGAGAAACCCTCATGCACTGTTGATGGGAATGTAAATTGGTGCAGACATTATGCAAAACAGCTCCTCAAGAAATAACAGAACTATCATACAATCCAGAAATTCTGAGTATGCATCCCTAGGCAATGAAATTACTACTTAAAGAGAGATCTGCACTCCTTTGGTCACTGTAGCATTACTGACAATAGCCAAGACATGGGAAGAAAGTGTCCAAAAAGGAATGAATGGATAAAGAAAATGTGGCATTTATATACAGTGGTATAGTATCCAGACATACAAAAGAAGAAAATCCTGCCATTAGTGATGATATGGATGGACTTTTAGGGCCTTAAGCTAAGTGAAGTAAGTCAAAAAAGACAATACGGTCTGATCTCACCTGTGTGTAGAACAGAAGAAAACAATCAAATTCATAAAAACGGAGAGCAGACTGACTGTTGGCAGAGGAAGGGTATGGGGTGTGGGGGAAATGGCTGATGAAGGTGGTCAAAAGGTACAAACTTCTAGTTATAAGATATGGAAGTTCGGGGAATGTAATGTACAGCATGGAGACTAAAATTAGCACTACTAAATTGTATATTTGAAAATTTCTAAGAGAACAGATCTTCAAAGTTCTCATTACACAAAAATATATATACTGTAACTATCTGAGGTGATGTACGTGAGAAGTTATTGTGGTCATTTCACAATATATACATAAATCATTATGTGGTACACCTTAAACTTACACAATGATAAATGTCAATTATATCTTTTTAAAAATTTTTTTTGTTAATATATAATGTATTATTTTAGCCCCAGGGGTACAAGTCTGTGAATCGTCAGGCTTATATACTTCACAGCACTCACCATAGCACATACCCTCCCCAATGTCCATAACCCAACCACCCTCTCCCTACCCCCTCCCTATGTCAATTTTATCTTAATAAATGTGGAAAAAATAAAAATTGCTCTGATAAGCTCAACAATTTTTGAAACTAAAAAATCTTAGATTTTGCAACAATTATCTTAATTTCTGATATATAATTATTTTTTACAGTGAATTAAAATCCAAGTTTTATGGAAAAAAGAGAAGAGAGTGGCATTATTTTAAAGCTTTGGAAACATCTTTTAATTCTGACTTAATAGGAGACAGCTTGATTACTATATAGGCTTCTTTCTTCAAATTTTTGCTATAATAGGTTTGGTTGAAGTACATTAAGAAAACCTGCCTCAAAAATATGCACTTACAACAGGGAAAAGTATTTTAATAGCCTTTCCAGGTAATTGTAGATATTATTTTTTGATAGTACATCAATCGTTGACAAGCAGTAATTTTTTTAAAGTCGCTTGGAGTGTGGAAACTGCAATCATGTCAAGGAAACTGCAGATTCGGTTACATTATAATCTATTGATCTATATCCTGCATTTTAATGGCTTTTTTTTTTTTACCTATGTGTGATTTTGTAACACGTGCACTGTTCATTTGGAAAATATTTCACTGTGGTATACAGATCTTTCAAATGTTTACACATTTCATTATGCAATATTTTTAATACCATACTGTTAACATCATCAGGAATCTAATCAGAAAAGTCAGTATAGGGAAGTTGTTAGGCTCACAGTGGTAGGAGCAAGTTATGTAAAACTCTTATTTTCACTTGAAAGTTCAAATTCTCTCACTGGCAACAAATAGACAGTTGTTTTTCCTTGAAGTGACAGGCCCAAATGATTCATTAAAAGAAAGAAAGAAAAAAAGTCTGTCAAATACTCAAGTCTGACTAGGTATAGTTTGACAGTCTTTCTTTCAAATAAAAGCAATATTTCATGAAAAGAAAAGCAGCTAAGTAACGAGCTAGTTCAGGCTCCCACTCAAGTAATTACACATGTACTTCCTTTTGTGATAGAAGAGCTTTTTGGCATTTCCCATTTTGACACAAAATATTAGAAAGATGTAAACTCAAGGGCTGAGATTTAATAAAATGAAAAGTTGCTACTACTTCTACTACTTTATCAAGGACATTCCTAAATGAAACTAACATTTTTTTTCCTTTTAATAGACGATGTGTGACAGTAAAGAAAACAGTACCTACTAGAACATTCTGCTGCCACTGTCTTGGTTCGTGATGAAACACCAGCAGTTTCACACACCATTGCCTTGTGCTCTATCAGTGCAAATGTCAATACAGTGAAAAGGGCAAATCATGTTTTAGTATTATTATGAAAATGGGTTTTGCCTCATGGACCTCCTGAAAAGGTCTTAGGGATTTCTAGGGGTCCACAACACTTTGAGAATTGTCCTTCAGAGCTCTGGTTCTTCATGAGGTTGCATGTGAGCATCACCAGGGGAAATTTAAAAGCTACCTACCTTCTGGCTCCCATCCAGATTCCCTAAATTAGTCTCTGGGGTGGGACCTGGCATAGGAATATTTTAAATCAGGTAATTCTAATGTAACCCAGATGAGAGCAACTAGTTTAAAGACCAGTAAAAGAGAAGGGGGAATAAACTACCCCTTTCTGGAAACTAAAGCAGAGTACTTGATGAAACTTTGAAGAATTTGATGACCTGCTGCAGACATTTTAGCACCTTGAGTCTGGTCTTTGATTCTTATCCCTAAAAGCCTGGCATGTCTCCACATACTCTTGAATACAGTTTCTTTTATGGTGTCTGAAAGGCCTGAAACAAGGAATTCTACAAAACTTTTAACAAAATACAAAGAAGGTTCTAAAAATTCAACAATACAGAGGCATATATATGAAAAATTATTTTTTACATATGAAAAATTATTAAGAGAGCTCAGGGTTCACCCAAGATAAGCAAAGTTAATGATTCTACATTTTTTTATTTACAAAGGTATATCAGTTTTTCAAAGTTACACACAGTGTCTTAAATTGTTTCACTTATTTAGCCATTGGAATCACCCTCTATAAAACAAGAAGTGAGATGCAACTCAGGCTCATCAGGTAGCCCACAAGAGCATCACTTAATAGGGCTTACGCACAGTGAAGTGGGTCACTGCCTGCATAGCATGGCATTGAGAGAGCCATGAAACCATTTCTGCCCTTTCCACAAATTCAAATGATACTTGTCAAATATCTGCTCACTATTAGAACTCTTATCCATTTGACTTAGACTTAAAGTAGATTTTAGCCCTTAAAAATAATTTTTTTTCTTAGTAATGCTAAAAAGGTAGGGAGCATATTTATTTCTCCCCTACAACGAGCAAATCAGAAGCTTTCTCAGTGGAAGCTAAATTAGTCAAGTGGAATGGAATCCATGTGTACTGTGACAGCTGACCCTTTCCCAGGCATCCAGGCCCTCCTCTGTATGAGGCACTGTGTTTGACGTGGAATTACTGAATCTGACACCTCTCTCTCTCTCTCTCTATCCCCAACCCTTCTGTCACCTTCTGTTATTTAGCTTAGAGAACTTCCATTTAGTTTCATCATAGGGCTTCCTTTGTGTGGGAAGGACAAATCTTAAAGTACCTGAGCAGAATTTACTAATCTCTTAAAGATCATTTAAGTGTGGCACATAGTGATCAACTAAGATGATATTTAGTGTAACATATTGTACAAATTTTCAGTCAGTTCAGCATCCTAATAATATAGGCAACATGTAATTTGAAATCAAATCATTTTTATTTACCCTTATAAAAAAGAACATTTTATATGGGGGTGATTAGTATCTTGTAGTTACAACCTTTAAACTTTATTTCAGTTTTCTTCCCTTTTAATTCAACTGTCATTTTTTATTCATCAAAAATTCTTAAAATTTATAACATCTATCAAAAAATCTCTAGCTTCTGCCTTCTCACTGATACCGGAAATTTCTTGAATGAATGGACTTTGTCACCCATTTGCTTCCTAAGCACACAAAAAAATTGGCAACAATTTTTTCTTTCTTAGAATGTACAAAATTTCTTAGAATGTACTCAAATGTTTCTCCAAATGGCCCATAAACAATTGGAAAATAGGGGAATCATAAAGTATAATATGAAAATTACAATAATTCAAAGAATCTTATCTAGAGAAGGGAAAACAAGATGGGAAATAGTAGAGTTAAATTTTGAGCAGTAAAGGAGAGATCCCTTTCAACTGTACTTTAAGGAAATTTAAAAGGATTCCCTGCAGCCAGGTTTCCCTCTCCATGGGGAATTTACTCGCAGTGTGACTGGGTTCAAGGAAGGTTGAACTTCCTGCTGTGTGTACCTCAGCTGCAATAGCTCTCTATTGCTCAGCTCTCTATATTTGCACAAACTTGGTGTCCCTGAGTCAGTATTTCTGTTCTGTTGACTTTATATAGATTAATATCCCAAAAGGCAGTCCTTAACCACTCTGAACTTCCTGCCTGGACTGTCCATATTATTTCCAAATCTACAAATATTATTAATATTTGATAGTGCTTTCTTCACAAAATTGCATAGGTGTTGCAAGCACTGCCCCCCCTTCTAAGACATTCTATATTATCTTTACTGGGAGATTTACAAAATGCTTGGGTTTTCAGGTTCACACGCACTGTGTTATGGAAAAATCCCCTATGCCTGTTGTGTTGAGGAAAATAAATGGTGAATATAGGTTCATCTACATTGAATTCTTCTAAGATAATTCATGGTTAAACTTTCAAATGTGTTTCCTTCAGTCATTTAGTCACCATGATGCAGCATCCTTTATCAAAAACTCTCATTACAGGGCGCCTGGGTGGCTCAGTGGGTTAAGCCACTGCCTTCGGCTCGGGTCATGATCTCAGGGTCCTGGGATCGAGTCCTGCATCGGGCTCTCTGCTTGGCGGGGAGCCTGCTTCCCTCTATCTCTCTCTCTGCCTGCCTTTCCATCTACTTGTGATCTCTCTCTGTCAAATAAATAAATAAAATTAAAAAAAAAAAACAAAAAAAACTCTCGGGGTGCCTGGGTGGCTCAGTGGGTTAAGCCGCTGCCTTCGGCTCGGGTCATGATCTCAGGGTCCTAGGATCGAGTCCCGCATCGGGCTCTCTGCTCTGCGGGGAGCCTGCTTCCTCTTCTCCCTCTCTCTGCCTGCCTGTCTGCCTGCTTGTGATCTCTGTCTGTCAAATAAATAAATAAAATCTAAAAAAAAAAAAAAAAACCTCTCATTACAATAATATCTGTGTACTAATCCACTTATTTTTTAAAATATTCTCTATTGTTGCTTAGAATAAAATTCAGGTTTGAGGTTATTCTTTGTGGTATTTGTTGGGGTCAATTCCACGTTAAAACATGTTAACCCTCTAGGGCCTGACTGGCCTACTTAGCCATAGTGACTCCATGCTGCCTAGGGAGACATTTTGTTATTTTTAATAAATGCCTCAACAGTTATTGATATCAGTTCCAGGTAACTGTTGCTAAAACACACACCTAAAACAAGGCCATTTTGCTTATATCGGTTCCAGGTAACTATTACTGAAACACACACCTAAAATAAGGCCATTTTGTTTTTTAATAAACGCCTCAACAGTTACTAGTATTGGTTCCAGATAACCATTACTAAAACACACAGGTAGGAGACATCCAATCAGCCAAAGCCACATATGTAGATGTCTGTGATTGTGCCCTATAAAAACTAGCCTGTAAGGCCAAGGGGCGTCACTCTCTTCAGAGGTGGCCTTGGCCGGTCAGTCTGACTTCTAATGCTTCGCATAGAATAAAGCTTTACATAACTTTCACTTTGTCTCAGCCTCATTTCCCTGGCCAGTCAGTCTAACTTCTAATGTTTGGCATAGAATAAGGCTTTGCGTAACCTTGTCTAAGTCTCGTTCCTTTGATAACGGACCCAACAGTATTAATTTTCCCCATTTAAAAACATTAAAAATATCATGCTGAATACCAATCAAAATAAAACAGCCATTCCATATTCAACTCAGAACCAATCCTTTCATACATATGTTATTTATTAAATTAAAATGTAGTCAATGTTTAAATTCTGGCGAGATAGCCATTATTTTTCATTACTTTTATTTAAAGAAAATGTTTCTAAATATACCTCCCTCATATGAAAATAGCCTATCCCATTTGAGGAAAAACATTTGCAAAAAAGAAATTTTCATGTTTCTAGTCTGGATGAAACAATGCTACTAGAAATTCACAATTGTTCCCAAGGTTATATCTTTCTTTTTCTTTTTTGCCAAAGGAAGTAGGAAAAAGGGCTACATATTGTAAATGTTCAACCTCTTTCCCCTCTCTAAAAGAAGAGGAAAAAAAGGAGAGAAGTAGAAAGGTTGATGATGCTATTGAAGAGAAAAAAATACAAATTCTGTGCTAAGTGAAAGCATGTATCGTGCCCCTGTGAGAGACAAATGGATTGTAATGATGCTACCAACACTTAAGTTATGAAAGCAGTACTTACAGAGGTTTATTGAACATATTACATCTATTGTTAAATTACTCGTGGAAGAGAAGTAAGAAATATTGCATTCATTTTCTAA
This sequence comes from Neogale vison, assembly GCF_020171115.1. NCBI lineage: Eukaryota > Metazoa > Chordata > Mammalia > Carnivora > Mustelidae > Neogale > Neogale vison. The sequence goes on from NC_058096.1 coordinate 72,190,123, forward strand.
AGCCACCTTGCTGGTGGGTCTTGGCCAAGACAGTGAAGTAGATCAATTATCCTCTCCACTTTAAAAAGGGGGGGAATATATCACATATTTAAGAAATTAAATGTAGGATGATTTGCAGCAGCTGAGGCTCTCCCATCCACCTAGAAAGCCTTCAGCTGCCTTTCCTGACAGATCACATGTCTCAGTAGACTGCTTGGGACCCAGACTGCCAGCTGTGTGCAACAACCTCACCCAGTTCAGAAATCTTGAGACACCAATTTTTGAATATTCTAACATATCTGGGATCATAGCGTGTCTTCTAATGTTCTCTCATGATTGTTGCTGTGGAATTGCTACATAACTGGCATTACTATTCATGTGCAAACTTTGTCATATTTTTATTGCTTCAATTTAGTTTCATGCTTTGAGCTTAACTGCCATTTACAACGACTGCTTGCTTGATGTTGAAAAGCTTTATTTTCATACCATCTGAAATGATTAAGAAAGTGTCAACATCTAAACTTTAAAAAAAAAAAAAAAGTGCCAGTGGCTGAAAAGAAAATCTGAGAGCCCAAAATTGAGCATTCTTTAATGAAATATAGTATTACTAATGTTTTTGAAGATGCAAAAGAGAAAATGTGCAGAAAAGCTCCATGTGATAAAAAAGCATGTGTCGTACTTCAATTGGCAACAATTTTTTCTTTCTTAGAATGTACAATAATGGTGCTTATTAGTAATGGCAGCATAATATTCAATAAATAAAATGTTTTTTTTTGTTTTTTCTGTTTTTAAAGATTTTATTTATTTATTTGACAGAGAGAGAGATCACAAGTAGGCAGAGAGGCAGGCAGAGAGAGAGAGGAGGAAGCAGGCTCCCTGCTGAGCAGAGAGCCCGACGCGGGACTTGATCCCAGGACCCCAAGATCACGACCCGAGCCGAAGGCAGCGGCCTAACCCACTGAGGGAAAGAATAACAATTGTTAGTAGCAATGGGTTTTCAACAACAGTTAATGATCCCTTTTTCTTACAGAACTCCAACCTGGTAACATTGAATTAACTGTCTCATTTGTAAATTCAAAAAAGATGATTTTATATATTTTTTTAAAGATTTTATTTATTTATTTGACAGAGCGAAATCACAAGTAGGCAGAGAGGCAGGCAGAGAGAGAGAGAGGGAAGCAGGCTCCCTGCTGAGCAGAGAGCCCGATGCGGGACTCGATCCCAGGACTCTGAGATCATGACCTGAGCTGAAGGCAGCGGCTTAACCCACTGAGCCACCCAGGCGCCCCTGATTTTATATTTTCATCAAAACTGCTGCCTTCAGAATAGGAATACTGTCCTTCTAGGTTCTTGGTTCCTAAAATACTCCTTACATTATTCACTGACAAGGTGTGAGAGGCTAAATTTAGTTAATTTCTAGATCCTCAAGAATAAAGAAAATATTCCTCCCCACTTTACTAGATGGATTGTAAAATAATGTGATGTTAGGTAATCTACTAATATCAACAAAGAAATGACAGATGTGAGGGAAAAAATGATACCTCTTTAAGAATATTTTAAGAAAGAGAAACATACCTTGTATTATCTCTTACATTTATTCAGCAATGACATATTAATTACCTATTTGCCACGAAGAGCTTGAGTATGTCATTGCCCATACAAATATACCCTAAAATATTTTCTAAAGAATGTAATACTCTTTTCCAAGGTATATATTCATCACCTTACCCATAGTAATGAAGTTCTACTTTCTAGAAGAGGAAAAAAATATATATTGTCCTGACAAAATGAACAGGTAGCAAAAATAAAGCCCCAAATACCCGATGCCCTATTTGAAATGTCTACAGGGTTTTACTGAATATGTAATAAGACCCTCATATTTTTGATCATCAAAGGCCATGAAACTGGCCAAAAAAAAAAAAAAAAAAAAGGTATCCTATGGTTTTTCCCAGGTGTTTTCTACAAATAGTAAGAATCAGGATACTCTTTTGGTATCATACAACTCTCAAATTTCTGGGAAAATAGTGTTTAAATATCAAAATCCTCTCCAGCTGGCAACTTAAAAGAAGGTCCCTGTTGAACTTTCTGAAAAGCAGCTCAGTATTATATTTATGTGTGGTTTCTTAGGTTGAACTGCTAGGTAACTTCACATGGTGGTAACAAACTTTAATGAGCATTTAGTTGGCTCTGTGCACGGAGTCAAGATCTAAATAAAACAAATGCCCCTACAGACATAAAGGATTCTGAGATATATAAACATTGGATTATTATGTTGTACATCTGAAACTAACATAATGGTATATGTCAATTATACCTAATTTTAAAAAAAAAAGAATTCAGAGATTTAGGTACTGAAACATCTTTCTCTGTTACTTCTCCACAGAAATGAAATTCCCTCCACCAAAAACTTGGTTCAATATAGATAATAAAGATACCACACACTTGCCAAGAGGGTATGAAACTAAAGAAATCATTATTATGTCTCTCAAGCAGGTCTGAAAATGTCTTAAGAGAGCAAGAAAGGAGATTGGATTGGGATTTTTAAAGGGGCTGGGGAATTTTTATAGGGGACTGACCTGAGGGCTCCCATGCATGGTTTGGACTTCCTGCTTGCATCAGAAGAGGGTGGTCCTGGGCCTACTGAGTAGCTCTCCAAGATGTGGGGCCAAATAGGAAGGAGAGATGAGGTGAGGCTAAAACGTTGTCAGCGAACACCAAAACACGATCCCAACTGTTTACTACACTATCCTCACCCTTTACAACTTAAATTCTCAGACCAAACCAAGACTAAACCCTTCAGTCTGACTAATAATACTTCATTTGTGGACTGTCCATTTCTTCCTTCTTCAGCTTAATGGTTTTATAGATGCCCTTGCTATCAGGCAGAGTCCAGCTAGGAAATCAAAGGTCATAACAAGTAGCTCAACAGAGAAAATTTAATATATGTAACTCTTACAGAAGTGTTAGAATCACTAAGAAGCCAAGTTACAATCAGTAGGAAAGCCAGAAATTAAGAACAATGTGGAGCTAAAACAATGGCAGAGGCTATACTGATGAAGTGGGAACCACTGAGATGATGTTGTCTGTTATAGACCCAGAACCAGGCAGGGACACCAACAGAAAAAAAGAACAAAGATGGATTTATTTTGAAACCATTGAAACTTAAGCCTCAGAGCCCTGGAAAGGACCTTAGCAATGTGTTTACATGGTCCTGAGTTGTGAAAATGTTAAGAGTAAGAAATTTAATAGGACAAATTAACTGCAGTTTGTTAAGACCATGGTCTATTTCCATTCTAATTTTCCCATCATCACATTTCCCTTGTGTCATGTGACAAGGGAGTAGCTACCAGAATTTGAATCCAACTACAGGCAGTAGAATTAGAGATACAACTTAAAGAGATCTCAGTGAGATGTAGTGCAGCTTGCAATCACTTTGACGTATAGTGAAATTTTTGCTGGCCATCCTGGTATAAAATCTGGCCTCTAGAACCTCCTCTACTGTCCATTATGTATATCTATCGAATGTCCTGATGGGATGGGGCACTCTACCATGATATGAAAGTATTCTAGGGTGTTCAGCACCAAGTGTATGGGTGATGGAAGGGAAATTGCATTTGCAATGTGCGGACTCAAAAGCTACTTTGAGGAAAATTCTTCTAATAGTCTATCATATAAAATTCTAAGACAATACTTAGGTTGTTAAAATCCAAAGAAAACAAAGTGCCCTTTTTTAGGAATATACTTTACATGGTATATATAATTATAAATGTGCAATATGATTTTTATAAAAACCTTGCAAAGTAGAAAGTTAGAATTCTGTGTTTTCAACACACAACTCTGAAGCAGTACTATGAATAGCCAAAATGTCTGCACAAGAAATCATGTGTTTTGTGCATCTCAACTATAAATAATAAAAGAACAAGTTTTGATCAGCCATGCCAGAGGAAAGACTATTCTTTTACACTCTGTTTAGGTAAAATATTACAAAATCATTGTCATATGAAAAAGTAATTAAAGAGTATGCAGTCAAAAATATTGAAAATAAATATTACCAAATATTATGGAGGTATAGCAGTATGTTAATGGAAATTTTTTGGATACTTATCTTGATATTTTTGTTTGTGATTTTTTTCAGCTTTTTATTTGTTTTTTTGTTTTGTTTTGTTTTGTTTTTTTAAAGATTAATGTATTTATCTGAAGGAGAGAGAGTTGGGGGAGACGGAGGGGAGAAGCAGAAGGGGAAAATCTCAAGCAGACTCCCTGCCAAGCACAGAGCCCAACACAGATCTACATCCTATGACCCTGAAATCATAACCTGAGCCAAAATCAAGAGTCACACACATTAACTGACTGAGGCACCCAGGCATCCCTTGACAGCTTTTTAAAATCATTAAATGTGATTTCTCTTCTTACTCTAAGTAAATATACACTCCTAAAGGTACCTTGTATATGTAATTTTATATTCTTTTTCTTGAAGAGAGCTCAAAACATTATGTAATCTTCAGGCCCTGACCAACTTTTATTCCCTAGTTAGAAGAGAAATCCCTGATTTCTATCTCCTTTCCACCCCCAACCTCTCCCCAGCACTTTGCATTGACTGAACTTAGCTGTGGGTTAGACAACAAGGGAGCCTGGGAAAAACAGATTGCAGGAGTCAGCTCCCTGAGATACAGTCCAGTGCTCTACCATAATCTGGGGATAGGAGGTTGGATTCTTGGGTGAAAATCAATGACCAGCACCAGCCATCCATGAAACCATATTTAGAAAATCTCTTCCCACCTCCCACTCTGTCTTTCCTGGCATTGAGTGTTGGAGTTGAACACCAGAATTTCCCATTTTCTGCCTTAAATTTCTAAACCAATACACAAGTTCCATTTCTAGACAGGTTCAGGGTGAGCTGATCCATTTCATTAATTCATTTTGGTAAAGCAAATGCTGTTTTAAAAAACAGAGGAAGAAGAACAGGATGAAGTACCATAATTCATCTTTGCATATAACCTTCTTAGTCACCAATGTGAATCCAATCTATGAAAAAAAATTTTTAAAAGCTGGACATCCAATACTTTCCTCAGCTATAACAACCCTAAACTAAAAATCACATTGAGCTAAGTTCCAAAAGACTTAAATTCCTTAAAATGAGTCTTATGTACATTTATAATATTTTGTAGATAATAAGAATCTCTTCAGGATAAAGTAAAAAGAAAAGGCTATTCTATTTAATTTGTTTGCTTTCAAGAGTGTTTAGAGATGGTCAGGGAATACACGACCTAGTTCATTTTTAGTTATATAATTAAACTAATGTCAGAAAAATAAGTGAAAAAGATGTGTTACTACTAAAGTATGTACATGTCTGTGTTGATCTTACCACTTTAAACACTGGTGGTTATGAATAACTTAGTAGTAAGGGTTTATTATAAAATAACATTGGTTTTAAGAGATGAAATTAAAGAGTCCTCTAAAATAGAGTGCATTCCTTTATAAATGAGAATGACTAATACCATAAGTGAAATTCTAGTTTCTCATGAATTATATTAAGATGACTATATCCCAATTTGTAAATGTCAATATGGAGAATATTACCATCTTAACAATAATAGGTTTTGTAACTGGTGCATAGAAGATGTCAACAAAAAAGATTTTAAATCTTGGGTACAAAGAATGAAAAATACCAATATTTTTAATAATGTTTTATTTAAATATGATTTCAAATGTGAACAAACTATGATATAAAAAAGATGTTTTAATTGAAACATGATTTCAAATGTGAACAACAAACTATGGTATAAAAAGGAGTCATTCATTATGTATTTAAGTTATACACTGCTGATGAATATATGTATGTATTCCTTAAGGAGACACACTATCATTAGTTTTCTTATTTTACAATCAGCAAATTAAAAACCAGAAAGAGGGTGATGGATATTAAAGAGGGCATGTGATGTAATGAGCACTGGGTATTATGTAAGACAGACGAATCACTGAACTCTACCTCTGCAACCAATAATACACTATATGTTAATTAATGGATTTGAATTTAAAATAAAATAAAATAAAAACCAGTGAGATTAACTGACTCTCCCCAGTTCACAGAACTATTAAGTAATAGACTCTGAACTAAAAAAATAATAGCTTTTATTTCTCTTTATTCCAATATGCTATTAAGTAGAATAAGCGTTAAAAATTGTGTATTTGTTGTATAAATGTGTTTTCCTTGGGGAATGTCATTAAAATGCTTTATTCTTTAATTCTCCAAAAAGAAACAAATTTAACTACATTGTTTGCATAGTCCTCAATTATCTCTTCTAGGGGCTGTATCTATGTACTGGGGAATGGACACCTACCTTTTTGGGGGCTTTAAGTATGGGCTTCAGAGGCCTCAATCCTGTCTTTATTTGTCAATATCTGAAATGTTGTCTGAAATTCTGTTTTTAATTGACTTTCTCAAAATCTAATCTTCTAACCTAATTCTAGCATCAGAATTACTCAACCCTAAGGGGCGCCTGGGTGGCTCAGTCGGTTAAAGTCTCTGCCTTCGGCTCAGGTCATGATCCAAGGGTCCTGGAATCGAGTCCCACATCGGGCTCTCGGTTCCGTAGAGAGCCTGCTTCCTCCTCTCTCTCCCTGCCTGCCTCTCTTGCCTACTTGTAATCTGTCTGTCAAATAAATAAATAAAAATCTTTTAAAAAAAAAAAAAAAAAAGGATTACTCGACCCAAGTAATTAGGCAAGGAAAGTTTGCAAAAGAGGAGATAAAATTACCTATATTTGCAGATCATAAGTAATCCACTAGAAAACTATTAGAACTAATAAGTGAATCCATCAAGTTTGCAGATACTAGATTAATACAAAAAATCAATTATCACTATATGCTAGCAATGACCATTCCAACAATGACATTAAAAAAACTATTTATATTAGCATCAAAAGAATAAAATATTTAGTATAAATTTCATAAAAGATGTACAGGATCCGGAAACTGAAAACTACCAAACATTACTGATAGAAATTAAAGAAGATCTAAATAAATGGAAAGACATTATATATCTACCAATTACAAAACTTGGTATCATCAAGATGGTAACATTCCCCATACTGATCTACAGATTCAAAGAAATTCCTATCAAAATCCCAGATAGCTTCACTGCAGAAATTGACAAGATGATCTTAAATTTTGTATGGAATTGGGAAGGACCCAGAATAGCCAGAACAATCCTGAAAAAGGAAAATAAAGTTAGAGGACAAACATTTCCCAGTTTCAAAATTAACCCAGATATATGGTAAACAAGTGTATAGTGCTAGCTGGCATAAGAGTAAACAAAGATTAATGGAACAGATTGAGAGTCACAAAGACAATCTTACATTTATGTCAATTGATTTTCAACAAAGGTGTCAAGACATTTCATTAGAGAAAGAATAACTTTTTAACAAATAGTTCTGAGACAACTGGATATTCACATGCAAAAAAAAAAAAAATGAAATTGAATCCTAGTATACACCACACACAAAAATTAACTCAAAATGGATCATAGAATTAAATGTAAAAGCTAAAATTATAAGAAGCACAAGAATAAATCTTGATCTTGTGTTAGGCAACAGTTTCTGACATATGACACCAAAAGCACAGACAACAAAAGAAAAAAATAGATAAACTACATCAAAATTAAAAAGTTTTGTGCTTCAAAACAAACATCAAAAAAGTGAAAAGACAACTGACAAAATAATGGGAGAAAATATCTGCAAATCATATATCTGACAAGAGACTTACATTGATATGTAAAGCACTCTTAGAACTCAGTAATAAAAGAACAAATAATTAAATCCTAGGCAAAGGATTTGAATAGACGTTTTTCCAAAGAAAATATACAAACGCCCAAACGCACACAAGGAGATGCTCAAGGTCTTTAGTACTTAAGGAAATTCAAATTAAAACCACAATGTGATACCACTTGATATCCACAAGAATGGCTAACATTTAAAAAAAAAAAAAAAAAAAGGTAATTGTAAGCATTTGTGAAAATGCAAACCCTGATACCTGCTGATGGGAATGTAAATGATACAGTTGTTTTGGAAAAACAGTTTAGCAGTTCTCCAATAAGTTAAACATAGAGCTACCATGTGACCCAGCAATACCACTTTCAAGTTTATACCCAAGAAAAATGAAAACATAAATCCAAACAAAAACTTGTCAGTGTTTTTGTTACAGTCCAAAAGTGGAAACAACTCAAATGTCCATCACCTGATGAACGGATCAATTAAATGAGGTATACCCATGCAACAGAGTATTTTGTGGCAACAATAACAACAACAAAATGAAATACTGATACATGCTACAACATGAATGAACTTTGAAAACATGACACTAAATGGAAGAAGGCAGTCACAAAAGACCACATACTGTATGATTTCATTTATATGAAATGTCTAGAATAAGCAAGTGTAGGAAGACAGAAAGTAGATTCTTGGTTGTCAAGTAGTAGCAGAATGGAGAGTCACTGCTAATGGGTATGAGGTTTCTTTTGGGACTGATGAAAATGCCTTAAAGTTCTATGGAGATAGCTGTACAACACTGTGAAAATACGAAAAGCAACTGAATTTTACATTTTAAATGGTTGAATTAAATGGAATGTGAATTATGTCTCAGTAAGCCTTTTTTTTATGTCATAACAGGAAAAGAAAAAAAAAAAAAAAAGAATAACTCCAGGAGCTTGTTTAAAACATAGATCACTTGATCCCATTCCACACAGATGAAATAATTTCTGGGAATGCTATCCAAAGGCTGCAATGTTGTTCACAATCTCACCAAGTATTTCTTAGGTACCCCCAAATCTGAGAACCCTGCTTGGACTTCAGAAGTTACTAAAATGGAAACACCCCGGAGCAATGACTATTCTTGCTATTAGTTGTCAATCCGCCCCCAGATGAATGACTGGGTTGCATTTGGTCTACAATGAATGAGCTCCTTACATAAAAAGAAGGCAATCAATCCTTCTGGGTAGGGTGCATTAAGACAGAAGAGTTTGAGGGGCTCCAAAAGACAAAAAGCTGCCCGCTTGATGCAAGTCTCCCGGGGTAGCCAAGGAGGAGCCAGGAGCACCAGAGGGGTAGCCACCACGAAAACCCTGGACTTGCACTCTCTGTGGCTAGTCTAAATCTTAGCAGAGAAAAAAAACAGGAAACAACTGGAAACTCAAGGATGTGAAAGATCCAGATTATCAATGTTCAGATAATGCAGAAAAAAAAAATAAATCCTTAGCTTTATTTTTTAAAAGATTACTTTCTATGAGAGATTATATCATAACACACTGTTGTTGGCAAGAAATTCACTAATTTCCTACTACTATTAATTTTTATCTCTTTGCAAAGTACCTCTATGATCATCTCTAAATCACCCATGGAGACTTCTGTAATCACCTCTTTTGACAGATTAAAATGGACCCACAAAAACAAAGTTTTCTTCTATTAATACACACTGAGAAACTTTTGCTTCACACAGTGTTTGTATTTTTATTTTTATTTTTTTAATTTATTTGACAGACAGAGATCACAAGTAGGCAGAGAGGCAGGCAGAGAGAGAGGAAGGAAAGCAGGCTGATTCCAGGACCCTGGGATCATGACCTGAGCCGAAAGCAGAGGCTTTAACCCACTGAGCCACCAGGCGCCCCCACACAGTGTTTTTAAAACGAATTCATTTTATAAACTGTGGCATGTTCCTTCTCACTCTGTCCCAATCATTTTAATCAGATTAACCACAGATGTTTGGGGAAGTAGATAGCATCTTTTAAGTTATAAATTTATAATTTTTTCCAGAGAGTAGCAGGAAAAAAGAAAGCCTGTCATACTGTCAATGCCATTGGTAAATGTCAATGTGACATTTAATAACTAATCTGCAAAAAGCAAATGAGTTTACCTTTATTCTTTTGCCATCACACCAGGGCAGGCTTCCTCTCAGTTGACCAAATTACCACCCTAATGAAAAAGACTCAGGAATCAAGGCCTTTGTCAAAGAATCTGAGATAATATTAGGGTCTGTGAAAGCCTTAAAAATACAACTTAATAATTAATTTAACATTCTGCATTTTCAGGAGAGTCATTTCTTCTTGGGGTCATTTGAAAAGAATGAGTTTTCACAGCTTCAGCTCACAGCAGGAACATTACAAGAATTTTAAAGATTCTTACAAAGCTGTCTATATCAAGCTGAGTCCACTTATCATTGACTATTTGAAGTCCAACTATTAGCTCTTAATTTTATGATTTAACAATTTTAATTTAGGGTTCTCAGGTTCTTTTCAAGTTTAAAAAAGGACGTTTCATGAGGAAAAAAAATCTGTGTTATTACTTATCCATTTGATATATTAATTTGAGATGAAAAGCTCCAAAATGCCTTAAAGGTCACTTTAAAATTTGTACTTTGGGACCACTTCTGACATTTTAATGCAGCTATCCTTTTCTTTATTTTTAGTGACTCTTTGAAAGAAGGAATATTAACCAGATTCCTATACATTAAGTATTTATCTAAATTTATTCAATAATTAAAACTTAATGACTCTTTAGTAACTAGTAAATAACTAATTTAACTATTTAGAATTTATATATGTGGACAAAACCAAAATTGTCCTGTTTTACAAAACTGTGATTGAAGATAGGTTAATTTTGGAATCTAATACGGAATATGAGGTAACTTCATCTATGTCCTCTAGCCCCTGACAACTTCCATAAAGCTTCCAAATCAATACAATATACTTATTGCATTTTAGTATAAATAAAAATAAATGGGAGGGGTAGCACAGGGAATAACATCAAGGAATAATGATGGAAGATTCTGTTTAAATCTTAAATTTTATGTTGAACATACTAATAAGAAAGGAAACGGGGTTGGTTATAAAGTATTTTACATACCTTACTTATTATAGTATTATCAGTATATTTTATTGAAGATAAATATTAATTTGATATATAAAATCTATAATCTCAGCTATGATATATATTTTCTGAATAATTTTATTTATTTTTATATTTATATGGATATGTGTATAATTTCCAAGTTTACATGTATGAGTAGATAATGTGTGTGGTTTATATTTTGCATTGCTTCAGAAAGTATTTTCACTTATTTTTAATTATGAAAAATTCTAATATACATTGAAGTAGAGAAGTTACTACAATGGACTTCCATATACCCTTCACAGAGTGAACAATTATCAAAATTTTTATTCTTACTTCACAATATCTTTTCACTTTATCTCTCTCATTGATGAATTATTTTAAAGCAAATGGAAGATCTATCTTTTCACTCTCACACAGTTTTAGATGCAACTATTTTTAAAAAGAGCCTTATCTTTTGTCACCTTAACTCCTAACAGAATTATCAATAATTTGTGAATGTATTCAAACTTCCCAAATTGCCTAAAAAAATTTTTTTATAATTGTTTTGTATTAGGAACTAAACAAGAGCCACACATGATGTCTGGGCTGCCCCACTTTTAGCCTAAAAGAAAACACATTCCTTCCTTTATTTATCTTTTTCTCCTGCTATTAGGCTGTTAAAGGCTGCAGAATGTCCTGAATTCTGAGTTTGACTGCTTGCTTGTGTTTTTGTGCCACTTACCTTTTGCTGAATAACAATTCTGAAATTTAAAATGATAATATACTACTTATTATTTCAGTGTTACAGATAGATCAGGTTCAATCCTAAAGTTCTTACTTAGAGTCTCTCATGTAATTTCAGTTAGATGACGGCCAGACCTGAAAGAATCAGAAGACTTGACTAGGGTAAATGTCCAGCTTGGTTCACCCATATGTCTGGAAATGAATGCCGGTTCGCAGCTTGGAGGATGGCTGGATCTCCATTAGGTTGTTAACAAAAACACTGATCCATGGCATTTCCATGTGGTTTGTACTACTTATAGCATGGAGGCCAGATTTCAAGAAGGAACATACCAAAACAAATATTCCAAGGGCAGAAGCTGCAAGGTTTCCTACCTTCTAGCCTGGGATGTCCCCTAGCGTCATTTTCACAATATCTATCAATCAAAAATCAAGTCTTGAGACCAACCTAGATTCATGGGGAGAGGATACTGCAAGAGAGTGAATGTGAGACATATACCCTGAAGATAAATCTTCAAAGTTTAGTGACTACATAGCATTTGTCTATTTGTTCCTTTAGTACCAATATATCCTATAAATGGGAGTTAACTTTAAAGTCTTAATTATATTAATTATTTTTTTTCTTTGGCCAATTATATGTTCCAGTGATACTTTATACTTCATATTATGCCACACTGGAAGGCTCATGGTTCCAGGTGAGATTTTAAAGGCAGCATACAAATTTATATAAAAACCAACATGGCATATGGGACTTCTGGGTGGCTCAGTAGGTTAAAGCCTCTGCCTTTGGCTCGGGTCATGATCCCAGGGTCCTGGGATCGAGCCCCACATCAGGCTCTCTGCTCAGCAGGGAGCCTGCTTCCCACCCCTCTTCTCTGCCTGCGTCTCTGCCTACTTATGATCTCTATCAAATACATAAATAAAATAAAATAAAAACCAACATGGCATAAAGTAAGATAATAAGTAAAATACTAAAGATAAAAGAGGGTATATATTTAAGATACTATTAAAATGACTGCATAAAAGTATACACACTCAAAGAGTCTCCATTCCCACCTCTCACAGCTTCCTTGCCCTGCTATGGGAAAACACATCACAATCTCCAAGGAGAATGAAGCATGACCTTTAGAGTGTCTTTCTAAATGCTGTCTTAATCATATGATTGAGTTCTTTAATAAGTGCATATGTGTTGTTGGAAGGGAATAACATATGTCACATACCAGAGGGTCATTCGGTGTGAGTCGTTAGGAAACCACTTCCTGATTTCAGGCAAGATGGAGGTCTCCCCAGCACCACTCCGTGAGAAGTTACAGGATGCACTGGGTGAAGGACATTATTTTTCTCAAAGGAAAGGCTCTGAAATCATTCAAGTGATTGAAAAATATTTGTCTAAAACTAAGGAAAGTCACCAGATAGGTATGTGAACAAAAATACTAACTAGATGCCCAATTAAATGCAAATTTTGAATAAACAACGATTTTTAAGTGTAAATATATTGTATGCACTCTTAGTGACATAGTTATACTAAAAATATTGTTTTTGTCATTAATCTGAAATTAAAATTTAATTTGGTATATTTTTATTTGCTGAATCTGACAATTTGAACCCCAGAGAATATGAAAGAGTTTATCTGGATTTGCTAAATTTAAGAGAAACACTATTATTATATTGATTTAATTATAATGAAGCATCAGTGTGGTTCAGACAGCATGTCTGATTTGCACAGTATTGTCCTAAAGTTTCAAATTTCTTCTTTACTTTATCTTGTGCCTAGAAAATATTATTGCACACTTTACTACTCAATTCAGAACATTATAACTCAATTCAGGGCACAAAGTTATTCTAAAAGTAGTATGTAGGTAGCTATGGTTACTAATTACACTGTTACCTAGTACCAGGCAAAGAATAAAAGTATAAGCAACAAAAATAAAACTTTTCCAAATGAAGAATGGATAGAAGAGATACTCTAATTATGAAGTAATTATACTACAAAGCATCTTTGTAAACCAAGCTCACCACAGCTAGCATTCAAAAGATGTAAGTTCAAAAGACTTGACTGGAAGAAAAATAACACAAAGGTTACTAAGAGATGACTCTGTTATCATGACTGCCTTTTCAAGACTTTAAACAACACCCAGTTTAATATAGCATAATCTCAAAAGTACAGCTCAGGATTCAGATTGTCCAGATGTGTATCCTGCTTCTTCCAACACTAGCTATTTGTCTTTGGGTAAACTCCATAACTTCTCTAAGTCTCAATTCCTCTTCTGCAAAATAAAGAAAATAATATCTACAGTATAAGTTGTTTTGAGACTAAATTACTCCAAGTAAGACACTTAATCCAGTGCTGGTACAGAATGGGCACTCAACCAGTTTTGTCAATAAAGATGACAAAGAGAAAATGGTTAGAAGATAATAATGGTGGCAGTGATCTGAAATTAACATGTATAAAAAAAGAGGCATAGAAATGCTATCAGTTGTTATTCCCAGGCTGATGTGATTTTCTATCTTATTCTTCTGTTATTCTTGACATTTTCTAAAACTATGTAACTTTTAAAATCAACTGAGCCTGCTATTTAAACTGTCTCTGCAATAAATAACGAGTTCATTTTTGTACAGCTTGAGCACAAGAGTTACCTTTGCCCCAACCAACTTCTTCAATCCTCTATCCTGTCTAAATTATAACCATGCCTTTAGAATGACAATATATATGTGTTATTTGGGAGAAAAAAGAGAATATTATATATATAAAGTATATATAAATAATTATATGTATATATGCATATATTATGTGTGTATACACATATATAATATCATTAGTGTTCATTAGTGTTGAGCACATCATGCATCAGATAATTTAGCTGATACTGAGGGGAAAAATAGAAAAGAAGATAAGGAGGTTTTCATGGAGAAAAAGCATAAATGGATGGACTAACAAGGAAAGCTCTAAAGTACTAGGGACATTTGGGATAAGGCTGTGCACAGTCTGAGACACAAGTCATCTGGGGATTATTTCATACTGGAGAGATTTAGGGCCTCAAAGTTGGAAATGAAAGAATAATGTGATCCACAACTTTGCCTACTACAGTCCCCAGAGTAATGATGCTGGTGGAAACAGTGACCTATTGTGTTTAGTTGGTGGCAAATTTTCATGTATTTTTAAAGTTTTCAATTATTTGTTTCCCCCCTTACTTAAATGTAGTGTGGAAAGTCAGTGAATACTTTGGAGACAGCATTTTTTTTCTAATCTCATGTCTCCTTTTGACCTAGAAACCTTTAATATTCATGGCTTTCAGATTCTCATAATATATACCTTCAATAACATTCAATAGCTTTTCTATCATTTCTAAAACAATAATCCCCAAATCTTTTTCTGTAGCTAAATCTTCTTTCACGAACTCCAGTTCTATATATACGTACCTAGTTATCCCCCAGCCACAGCAAACTGAGCATGCCCTAAGAGGAACTCATCTCTTTCCATCAGCCACACTCCAGTATGAACTATGTTAGAAGAGTGGAAAACCCCATTCTTATTTATTTCTCTCCACACAACCCACAAAGTTCTGCATTTCCAGCTCCCCTTTACCATTTTAGTCCATGGTAGTCCTCCTTTCTCTCTTCCTGTCTCTCTCTCTGTTTTCTGTTCCCTTGCAATACAGTTATTTATACCGCAAGAAAAATGTAAACTCCACCCTTGGAGACTATCCTCCTTTTTTCACAGTGTAACAACATTGCTATATATTTAGCAGATTGCATTTGTACTTTCCTAAATTAGCCCATTTTATGCTTTGTAGGCTAACCTCATACAAACCCTTCTTTTAAAGGGCATATGAATTTCCTTAGTGTTTTATAATGTTCAGCTGAAAAAGGAGAAATTTTGCCTATAAATTTTCCAAACACAAAATGTTTTTGTTAATAATTAAATGTATATCTCTAATTTGGAAAATCCTCTTATCTCTAGATAAAGAAACAATATAAAAAGTTGGTAATGTATAGACAATGAGCTTCAAATATGTTGCGGAATTCAAAGAAAATGCTTTTGTGGTACAGATTTTGTCACTTTGTAAAGATCATCTGCCATTAACTTTCCTTTAAGAAACATGCGACTGACATTATTGTAATGATTTCAAAATAAATGTCAAAAGAAATGAATTGGTCAGCTATAAGAATTTATGCTTTATCCACCTCACAATGTTTACTTTAGCCTCCCTCTACCATCCTCTGAATTACCAGCCTTTTATGACAATTTTTTAATGACAATTAGGCAACACTTTGTCATCTGAGCTATGAGAATATTATTTTCTCTTCATATTTTCTCCAGGATAACTCTATAGGTTGTCCAAAGTAGATGAAAAACATTGAGATAAAATGATACTGTGAAGCACTGACCAATTGTGTTCTTTCCCAAGCTTTACTCGTACTCTGTGACCCTCACCAGCATTCTCAACATGTTCTCAAAAATTCATGAAAGAAAAAGAGCCAGTTTCTGTAAGGGTTTTGTCCCTGCTGATAAGAAAAGTGGGGTTCTCGGTGGAGGGATCAGTGATCAATGGAATGGAGAGCAGATGGGAAGGTGAACATCTGTGGGGTGGTGGCAACAATGACCCGCTCTACTCCAGATTAAGACTAAATGATGCACAGCTGACAAAATGACTCTGTGGTACACATAATGGTGTGCCAGCAACCAGAATCCTCTCCTAAATCACGCCCACTGCCCACACACCAATCCTACAGAATTGTGTGAACATTCTGGAATTTAGAAGCCACCTTAGAAGAAAGATAGTGAAGGGATGATGAATTGAGGAGAAGTACCTCTAATTTTTGCCCTCCTTCTAGAACCTTTCTACTCATAACTACTCAGACAAGAGTAAGGTACCGGTCTTATCTCTAATCTCAAAATGTTTTTTCTGGTTTTTTTTTGAGAAATAATTTATATACATCATTATATAAGTTTAAGGACAATAGTATGGTGATTTGATTTACATATATTATAAAATGATTGCTACACTGGATTCAGGTAACATCCATATTCTCCTACAGATACAATAAAGAAGAAAAATATTTTCTTCTTGTGATAAGAACTGTTAGGATTTACTCTCTTCACAACTTTCCTGGACTTCATACAGCAGAGTTAGCCATAGTCATCATGATGCTGTATGTGACTTTTCTACAAGGTGGATGGGAAGGTAATTTGGTATAGCCACTATGGGAAACAATATGGAGATTCCTCAAAAAATTAAAATGAAAACTACCATATGATCCACTAATGCCACTTCTGGGAATATATCCAAAGGAAACAAAAACACTAATTCAAAAAGATATCTGCATCATCATATACATAGCAGCACTATTTATAATAGCCAAGACATGGTAATAAGACATGGAAACAACCTAAGTGTCCCTCAACAGATGAGTGGTTAAAGAAGTTACCATATATGGGTGCCTGGGTGGCTCAGTTGGTTATGTGTCTGCCTTCAGCTTAGGTCATAACGAGCTGAGATGGAGCCCTGGGTCAGGATCCCTGCTCTATAGGGACCCTGCTTCTCTTTCTCTCCTTTCCCGCCACCCCCCGAAATTGTACACGCTCTGCCTCAAATAAATGAAATCTTTTTAAAAAAAGAAATTGTGGTATATATAGATATGGAATGCAATAATATAGGAATATTATTCAGCCATTAAAAAATGAGGAAATCCTACCATTTAACAAAAACATGAATGGACCTTGATGGCATTATGCTAAGTGAAATAAGTCAAATACAGAAAGACAAATACCATATGATATGTGGAATCTAAAAGCAAAACCTCAGTGAAAAGAGATCAAACTTATGGTTACCAGAGATAGAGGTAGGGGGAGTGGGAACTGGAGGAAAGTGATCCAAAAGTACAAACTTCAGGGTGCCTGGGGGGCTCAGTCCATTAAGTGTTGGCTCAGGTAATCATTTCAGGGTCCTGGGACAGGTCCCCCATCTGGCTCTGCACTCAGCAGGGAGTCTCCTTGAGATTCTCTCTCTCCCTGTCTCTCTACCTCCTCCCCTTGCGTCCTCTCTCTCTCTCTGTCTCTCCCTCAAATAAACAATCTTTAAAAAAAGTAAAAAGTTCTAGCATTAGGATAAATAAGTACTAGAGATGTATCTCAGAACTTTGAATCCATTTTCCCTTTACTATCTGACACATTTAAATGCATTTGCAGGGGCACCTGGGTGACTCAGTAGGTTAAGCCTCTGACTTCACCTCAGGTCATGAACTCAGGGTCTTGGGATCAAGACCTCCTTCAAGCCCCACTTCAGTCTCCATACTCAGCGGGTAATCTGATTATCCCTCTCCCTCTCCATGTGCTCCTTGCCCTGCTTGTGCTCTCTCTCCCAAATAAATAAATAAAATCTTTTTAAAATAAATAAATAAATAAATAAATGCATTTACTATATTCATTACTAGAACTATGTACCTGTTCCATCTTTTCCAGTGCCCTGTGACCTTGTGTTGGGGAAATATAATTGAAAACAAAATCTCCTCCCAACCCAGGAAACTTCTCCATGAAGGTAGAAGAGGAAGAAAACAACTTATTAAATAAGAACGTGATATGCATCCATGCAATCTGTTAAAGACAATGCCAATGCAGAAAGAAACCTCACCCCCTCTTCTGGAGTCAAGGAGATACAATCCCTACACACATATTCTCAAGATAAACCTGAACTGGTCCTCAAGAAAAACCTGAACTGGTCCTCAAGAAAGAAGATTTGACAGCACCATTTGTCACACAGTTCATCCTAAATTCACCAAGTAACTGGGGTGACTATCTATGTTAGCTAATAAACTTTATATAGAGGAAACACACACTCGTATCTATATAATAGGAACTGGTTTTGTAACTTGGTGTGAGGTGTGTGCTGCCAAAGCTGAGCTCCTACCATCCCACAGAAACTGGGAAACAGGGTCAGGATATTCCTTGATGATTACCTTCCAAAGCGATGTCTCCCAGATCCCTAAGAAAGACAATCCTGGGTCATAAAGCTGGCAAGAGCTATATTTAGCTTTTAGTAAGATTCCTGTATCTTTCAAAAAGACAGAGGGATACTTGGGTGGCTCAGTTGGTTAGGCGTCAGACTCCTGCTTTCAGCTCAGGTGATGGATTTATGGTTGTTGGATCAAGCCCCACATCCAGCTCACATCCCGATCTATGCTCAGAGTGGAGTTGGCTTCAGATTCTCTCTCCCTCTCACTCACTCTCCCTCTCCTAAATGAATAGAAAATCTTAAGAGAGAGAGAGAGAGAGAGAGAGAACTTACCAGTTTTCTAAAGTAAAAGTTCTCCAAAAAGGGAAGGGGAAGTCTCCTTTTTTATTTTCAAGAGGGAGAATTAAGTCTCTGACTTTTAATTTGTATTTGCCCTTATAATTGGAGAAGTCATTAATTGTTTTAGGTCTTTGCTTCTAGATTTATAAAAGGCTAATTTGTATTTTCTAGTCTCTAACATACGTTTTCTCTTTAGAGTCCATGTGACTATCTCTCCTCAACTTGATGTCATCCACAAATTTAATTAAGCTGCCTTCTAAGTACTTATCTAAATAAATCTTAAGAAAGAGAACTCCTTGACATTCTGGTCTGACGGCTTATAGCTACACTGTATTGTTCTCTTACTGAACATAAGCCATCTTAGAGAACAACAACTTCAGACAAGGTCACTCTAGGGAGTATGATAAAGTGAAAGAAACCAAGGTCACTGTATAAACCACAAAATATGAAATTTCCTCCTCCCCTGGCTAATATAGGTGACTACTGCTTTTTTTTTTAATCAATTGGGCTTTATCCTAACTATGTTCTTTTCATAGGTAAGACTGATTACAGTACCTAATCATAGAATTACCCTGATTTCCTGATAACATCAAAAGCCCCATTTCCTTAGACCCTCTCCAAAATTATTCTGTCAAACTCAAGTCCCATAATAGAATGCCTCATAATAACAGTTTCCTGCAATGTCAACAAGTAGTAAACCATCTTTTTCAGCTACAGGTATGTTGCTAGTGGTCTCTGGCAGAAAGGAGGGGATATCATTGATTTAATATGAATGTGGAACAGGACAAAACCAAGGGCAGAGCTTGTGAAACAACACTGGAGCCTTCACTGCTTATAGTCATTGATCCTTTAATCAATAACTTTGGCCATGGTAATTTAACAGAATACATATCTACTTGACTATATAACTATTCCTTATATCTCTCTCTATTTTCTTCACAAGATTATCAGGAGACTTTTTCAAATTAACTTGTCAGACATTTTTTTTTTTTTAAAGATTTTATTTATTTATTTGACAGAGAGAAATCACAAGTAGATGGAGAGGCAGGCAGAGAGAGAGAGGGAAGCAGGCTCCCTGCCAAACAGAGAGCCCGATGCGGGACTCGATCCCAGGACCCTGAGATCATGACCTGAGCCGAAGGCAGCGGCTTAAGCCACTGAGCCACCCAGGTAATACCTATGACATTGTCCTGATATTTTTTTCACTTTTGAATTATTTGATTTACGTGTGTGTGTTTATAAACTGTATATATTTTCTAATTATGGGGGGATGGTGGTCAAGGTTGTTTTGTTTGCCAGTGTTTATTAAACTCATGTCACCACTTACTGCCTCCTTATATGTTACTCAATATGATATCTTTCCCTGGTTTGTCTATTGTATTCTCACTCAAAGTATCTTGGGTTTCTGTTTTTTCTCCTCCATTTAGGCTTCAATTTCCTTATTAATATATTTGTGCTTTTCTTTTAATTTAAAGTTGTTGCTGCTTATTTTAAGCAAAATGACTTGTTGAAAGGCTCTCCTTTCTATCATGTGAAGTCTACAGCATCTATTAAAATCAGTAGTAACAGAAGCTAATTAATGTAATGTTCTATTACAAAGAACACCTAATAATTAGCCTTAGTAATTTTTTTTTACCAAAATTAACTCAGTAGATGCTTAAGAATTAGTTAGGTCTAAAACTAACTAGGAAAGGATCAAAATGGTATACAAATGTTCAATGGAAGTAGCAAATCTGGGAAAAATGACCTGTCCTAGGAGTAGAGGAAACAAGGGAAAGGTTGGCATTATTACAGCCTAGAGCTTGGAGAAGGGGTAAGTGAAGCTGAGACTCAGACTTCTGTGAAGAGTGTGTTGTCAGACTGCTGCTGGTATGTCTGGGGTGGGGGGTGCCTTGAGACCAGGTCTACAAGGGATGGAAAAACTGCAAACTGGATCAGATGCTGTACCTAAAAGGAGCTGGGATGAAAAGCATCACTGGCATGACACTCACAGGAATGGGAAATACACATAAGCTCACAAAAAGAATATCCTTTCCCCCTCCTTCAACCTTGTGTGTCCTTTTTGCTTAATATTTTTTTAAAGATTTTTATTTATTCATTTTCACAGAAACAGACACAATGAGAGCAGGGAGCCCAATGCAGGGCTCGATCCCAGGACCCTGGGACCATGACCTGAACCAAAAGGAGAGACTTAAAGTCTGTGCCACCCAGGTACCCCCAACCTTGTGTGTCCTTTTGGCATCCTTCTGCCAGCAACTGGCCAGAAATGTGGTCTGCACAGTCACAGCCCCAGCATCACAGACGGAGTCTACAGGGTGGGTTTGAAACCAAGAAATAATAGCTTAATGACTGGTACCAACACACACTGAACAGTCATGCCAGGCTTCTACTTTTTGTGCTTGCCTTTGATTAAAGGTCCCTCTTTTTCTTTTTTACATGTCCTATCACTAAAAATGAGTTTTTTAAGTTCCTTTGTCTAATGCCCAAACCCATTTGACTGTTTCCAATCAGGATTATGATTTCTAAGCTTATACAGTCACTTTCTCTCCTTGTGCCTTTGGCTCCCTTTTGAACAACAAGTTTTCCTGATAGGCCATAATTAAACACAGAGGGGTACTTTCCCTTACTGTTTCCTCTGCTTTCAGAAATATGTTACCTAAATTTCCACGGGGTGGCCTATGCACTCATAAATCTGTTTATCTCCTCTTGATTCCACCTTCATGAACATATATCATTTTTCCTTAATGGTACCTATCTTCTGAATATACACACAATGTGTTCATGAAAACTCTGGCTAGCTTCTAGTTAGGTCTTTCCCTGGCAACAATAAATTAAAAATTCCCTTATCCTAGCTCTACATGGAAAATAAATTTTCTTCTTTATATTCAGCCATTTTCTTGCTTTAGTTTTCTTGTATTAAAGCCTTCTACTTTTTTTTTTCTCTCCAAGCTTAATAATTAAATATCCAGTCTTCTGATTTTTTTTTGTATGCTCCCCACCTCCAAATCTTATATATTTTTTCTTTTCCTAGTTCACTTTCTGTGTTTCCTCTCTTCTCTTCTTTTATCTTCTCTGCTTACGTTCCACCTACACTACTCCTATTATTCTTACTGAGCTGGGTCTTCCTAATCAATCTGAAGAGGCTCTCTACTTCATTTCTTTTCTTCCCCTAGGGACTTCCGACAAAGACCGTTCTTCAGAACTTAACCTTCTGTCTCCTCTCTCCACAAGAAGGCTCCTCTCCCTGCTGTATTCTTGTTGCCCCTCCCCTGTGGTCACTTGTTTTCTTCAATTTCTTACTTCTTTACTATTCTCACCGCACCACCACCACATGGGCCCTTTCTCCCACCCAGCCCTCTATTTCTTTATCATCATATGATTTTCAGTAATTTGAGAAATAGAACATAACACACAACATGACACTGACTTGCCTCTCCTTCTTACATGTAAAATGTTTCCTCTTACCAGTCATTATGCGCTACCATTTTTGTAGCTGACATGTATAGCTCATCTTTGGCTTTTATATATCCTAGCTATAATTCTTTTCTCTTTTCAAAAAGAAATGAAATGTTCCTGGCAGATGGAGAACTTCACCTTCCCCTTCCTACAACTATTACACAAATGGGTTGCCTCATACAAATCTAAGCTACCTTGCCAAAAGCCAGAATTGCTAAAATAATGCAGTATTAGAGATTAAAGTAAACAAATTCTGTATTATGCAAGAAAATGGAATCAGCCCACAGTTCTCAAGTAACATAACTATTTTACTGTGACACAACCCAAAATAAGTCAAATGTCTCTGAAGATATAAATCTAACATCAAAGCCCCCAATTTCCAAGGTCTGGATTTCTATCTATATTATACTAGGTTAAAAGGCCATTTTATTTTATTCTACTTGAATTAATAATTATAGTACTTTGCATTTTCCAAAATCCTTTCAAATATTTGCATATTAAAATACTCTTCAAGCCAGGCAGAGAAAACATATATATTATTTCTATGCTACAGATTAAAAAAAAAACTGGAAAAATGTTCAGTGATATTCAAGGTCACAAAGAAGTGGCAAAATGAGGATTTAAATTTAGCTTTCTTAAGATACTGCCTACAAAAGGAGTTTCAGCATTCTTGCCACATCATATCTTCCTAGCAAGATTCCAACACAATTTGTGAAACAAAAACATGAAAAAAAAAATCACCCATTAGACATTGTTTTAAAACTCTAACAAATTCTTCTGGAAAGCTATTTGGCAATGGATAGCAAATATCATAAATGTTTTTTTAGTCTTCAACCTAATTATTCTACTAGCAAAAATCCGTTGTGAGAGAATAGTCTGAAATACAAAAATGATTCATGAAGAAATATACCCACTGAAGAGTTATTTATAACCTGAATCTAACTATAGCTAAAAATGGTAGAAGGTTAAATAAATACAGTAAATCCACAAGGTAGAATTATGAACAGCTATTAAACTAAGTCCCATTATGAGTTTATACTACCATGAAAAATTATTATTCTATGAATACTAATTGAACAGAACAGGGTTCAAATTTTACACAAAAACTATGATTCCCAACTACCATATATCCTCATCCAATGTATCTTTTCACTTATGTACATTTTTTTTTTAAGATTTTATTTTTGGTGACTCAGTTAAGCATCTGCCTTCAGCTCAGGTCACGATCTCAGGGTCCTGGGACTGAGTCCTGAGTAAGGCTCCCTTCTCAAAGGGGAATCTACTTCCATCTCTGTCCCAATCCTGCCCCGCTCATGCTCACGCACACACTCGCTCTCTCAAATAAATAAATAAAAACCTTTTAAAAAAAGAGAGAGAGATTTTATTTTTAAGTACTCTCTACGGGTGGCTCAGTGGGTTAAAGCCTCTGCCTTCGGCTCAGGTCATGATCTCAGGGTCCTGGGATCGAGCCCCGCATCGGGCTCTCTGCTCAGCGGGGAGCCTGCTTCTGCCTCTCTCTCTGCCTGCCTCTCTGCCTACTTGTGATCTCTGTCTGTCAAATAAATAAATAAAATCTTAAAAAAAAAAAAAAAAAGATAAGTACTCTCTACACCCAACGTGGGGCACAAACTCACAACCGCAAGATTAAGAGTCGCATGCTCCACCAACTGAGTCAACCAGGTGCCCCTCAATTGTGTACATTTAAAGTGGTAATTTTAAAATTTTGTTCTCTGAAAATGTATTATTAAATTAATGTTGCTGCTATAATCAATGGCATTGTTTACGCAAGGAAAAATATATTGTAAAATTCATTTAAAAATTCTGGAATAAAAGTCAAAAAATATTAAAAGCTATTTGGAGTGGAATTGTGGTTAATTTTCTTCTTTTATTTGATTACATTTCTCCCCAAAGCTATAATTTAGTAAACTGCAATAACACAAACCCTCCCAGAGAAGTCTCCTTGTTGCCTATTCTCTCACATAAACTAAATATCTTTTTTTTAAAGATCTTATTTGCTTATTTGAAAGAGAGGAAGAGAGAGAGCAGGCATGTGCATGTGCAAGGAGAGGGGTAGGAGAGGAAGAGGGAAATCTTACGCAGACTCCCTGCTGAGCACAGTTCATGACCTGAGCTGAAACCAAGAGACCTCGGGTAACTGACTGAGCCACCCAGGTGTCCCCCAAATATCTTTTTTCTTTAATTTTTTTAAAAATTTATTTGATAGAGAAAGAGAAGAAGCAGGCACAGCAGCAGGGAGAGGGAAAAGCAGGCTCCCCACTGAGCAAAGAGCCCAATCCAGGGACCAATCCCGGACCCTGGGATCATGACCTGAGCTGAAGGCAGTTGCTTAACCAACTGAGCCATCCCAGCGTCCCCCAAATATCTTTTTTTATCATTGACCTTCATTCTGACATCCTTTATTAATGTAGTTATGACCAAAACATTTTATACCAACAATATTTTATTTAAATTCTCATTTTTTGTTCATTCTGTATTGTTCTTATATGCTTTCCAAGGCTGCATCAACTCATAAAACCTTTGTTCTATGTGCCCTCTGCTGCATGTTTCATCGAAGCTATTCTCTCCTCTGGTCATTAAGGTCTCCAGATTCTTAATTTTTCACCCGATCTCGAAAAGTGATATAGCAAACTTCCAAAATTCTTTAGTGCCAGACCTCAGTGCCTAGCACCAAAGCACCAGGAGTCTGTTTTCATGAGGAAATGAAGGGTCCCTCAAGAGGAAGTTTACGTTAAGTAAACAAAAGCTCCTGCTTATGTCTACGCATAACAGTAAAGCCCAAACTAGTAGAAAATACTAGTATCTGTCACTCAGAAAAATGTCTCCTACTCTAGTACTCTTCTGGAAGAATGCTGGTAATATTAAAATTACTTTTTCTCTATTAAACATTCATAGTTGTATACAATGCCTCTTTGAGCAAGGAAAAAAAGTTGTTTCCTGTACTATATATGTAACTTTGGGTAAGCAGCAAATAACAGTTGTTATGAAAAAATAAAAAATAAAAAGGGAAAAAAAAATAACAGTTGTTACCTAGGATGTTAAACTTAAGTTTGGTAACTTGCCAGACCTCTAATTAAACTAAGTTAAAGGACCATGGTTAGACCCAAAGCTAGAGCACAATTTTCATTACTCTAAGACTGTCTGAGCAATAGTAACAAGTGACAAGTACTGATCAAAACCTAGATATGAAGGCTCATCAAATACTATCACAACCCAAATTACAAGTGAGTAGAGAGTCAAAGTGGTAAAGTAAAGCTCTATACACTATGCTGTGCTATGTGAGGTCAATAATTAAAGAAATGTTTTAAAATTTCTTCATAAGATAGATGATTTGAAATTAATATTTCTTCAACCTCCACAGAAACCAGTTTCTCAAGAAATTGGAATACATCTGCACCCAGGAAGGCCTGCACGGTATAATGGTTAGTGCATTCACTCTGCAACCAGACTCAATTCCTTTCTTGTTTCTGCTTCGTGGGCAAGCTGCATAACCACTCTGGTCCTCAACAGGTAAAATGGGACTGAAAAAGGAACCCACCTCAAGCCAATTAAATAACTAAGTTATTATAATGTGCCTAGAAAAATGCCTACAAAGGATAACTGTGCCATTCCAAAACATGACTCCTAGGCATAAGGATTACTTTTGAGCTGATTATTTTTAAGAAACAACAGACTCCGTAGAAGCTCTGAAAACATAGTAGAAGTTACCCTTTCTTAAGAAAGATTTACATTGACGAAGAAAATCTGCATTTGAGTCTTTCTCTCTGTACCAGGAAGATAGGGACACTCCAAATCACAAGAAACTCTTAGCACTGGAGAAGGAATTCAATCTACATGACAAGCTTGCTCTTACTTAGAGTGCTTTTCCTGACAACCTCACTCAAGCCCTCACTTTCCAACACGTTTCTTTTGTCCTTAGCTGGAGATGATACTTAAGGTGGTGGCTCGGCCATTTCAGTTTTCCCTTTTC
This sequence comes from Neogale vison, assembly GCF_020171115.1. Lineage (NCBI taxonomy): Eukaryota > Metazoa > Chordata > Mammalia > Carnivora > Mustelidae > Neogale > Neogale vison. Next base: position 72,216,441 of record NC_058096.1, read on the forward strand.
CCCTAGGGATATCCCACGTATACATGAAGTTTATACATTCTTAACCTTTGTTTTCCTCTTGTTACTCTGTCTTCTATTACAGGAGTGTCTCAACCAAGATCCTAGAGCAGTAGAGGAAAAATTATTTTTCTTCCCTTACAGCTGGTACATAATGGGCACCAAATAAGTTTTGCTAAATAAATAAAGAGAGAAAGCTTGAAAGAAGGTCAAGATTTTGTTGTAAATATGTTTTGTTCCACTGGTTGAGGCCCTCATCCACTGGGGTCTGGGCCCTGCAGTGGGATTGTATTATTATAGTCTACTACCAAAATATGGCAAGATGATGGTTGTACTGGTCAGTTTTATGTGTTAATTTGGCTTGACTGTAGTAACCAGTTTTAGGGGAGAAAAAAATAATTCTCTCTTTATCCTGATTCTCAGCTGGGAACCCTGTAACAAAAGACAGATTAACAAGAGAAAAACAAATGGATATTTATTAACACATCTATCTCATGTATACATGGAAGGTACTCAGGGAGGTGGCTTAACTCAGGCTTAAGTACCATCTTAAGTACCAAGACGAGAGAATGGTGTAGGAGAAGCTAGTTTGGGTAGAGGACTATGAAAGATATGGTAAGCAAAAGTAAGGTTCGTTGTGAGTATACATACGCACACACACATACACACACAAGCATATCCTATTGTGGTTTTTTTTTTGTTTTTTTTTGTTTTTTTTCTGGTGGACTCCTGACTAATCAGTTGTCTGAAGTGCTGAGTCAAAGAATGCATTTTTGTCAGATACAAAATCCTTTGCTAGAAGAATAGAAAATGGATCAACTCAGATGTAATTCTGCCACAACTGAAAGATTACAGGGACCTAGTAAGAAGGTTGTTTGTGGAGTTAGTGATAATTAAAACCATTTTTATGCAGAAACACATCACTGTCCTTGAATAATTTATAGCCACAGATGAGTTCATAACCATCAATTGATCACTCAGAGAAAACTACTACAGGTGCCATCCATGGGGTGACAGCTAATTGAGTTTCCCATGGGCAGGGAGGTGGAGTGAAGGTAGATGATGAAAGCGGTCAGAAGTAAATCACCACTGCTGAACTTCACAACCCTGATAAGTCACCTGAATTATATGCTTTAGGAGAAAGCTGATATGTGTCTATGAACTTTTAGGAGTCAAAATAACAAAATACACATCTAAGACATAGAAATAAATTGAAAAACCAGCAACATTTCAGTTTTATCTCTACCCTTAAAAGGAGAACCCAGCAAGTGAGGTTCTAGTGGGTAGAGTTAAGCCCCTATCCTAGCCTAGACTAGCTCAAGGCCAATTTAAAATCATTTGCCTCTAAATTACTTTTAGTGTGAGAGATGACCATGTGTATAAATTCTCTTACTAAGAACTTCCCAAGTATAAATGACACCCACTAAAAAGAAAATTATTGTGGAATAATACTGTGATCAGGAGTTTTTTGGGGGGAAATCCACACTAGAACATAAGAGAATTCCAACAAATAACTAATTCTTATGACTTGGCATATTTTCAATTGTAGACCCTTTTAGTCTGCTAAATTTTATACTATAAATCATTTTATATTTATCATTTCAACTTTAAAAATCAAACCCAATGTTACTAAATGTAAGGTAGATAAGTTGCCTGATAAAAATTGTGATAATTTAAATTTTTCCTGATTATTATTCTATCATTTTAAACTATATGTATATAAAAGTAAACCCACCAACAATGCTGAATTTCTTAACAGAAAAACAAACAGAAAACTAACTAACTTGCTTTCTTTGATGGAAGAAAAAAAAGAAAACCTACATTAAGTTTAAAACCCCTAACTTATGTCACAAGAAAAGAAAATAAAATGTGAAATTGAAGTCAAGGGAAAGGTATTTGTAGAAACCTGGAGTCTTTGAAATATTCAGATTCCAAATGAACTAGACTACTTTAAAAGAAAGAATGCAAGATCAAAGTCATGAACAAGACAGAAACCAAAATATCACCTCATATAAAACAGGCCACCTGAGTTAGTATATTCGCAGAGTCTAAATCTGAAAGGAAAAAAAAAAAAAAGACAAGGACATGCTCCCAGCTACAAAAAAAGTCTGGAAGAAAGTTACATTTTTGCAGGTTTTATGGAAACCCAAAAAGGGCAATTTATATGCTTTATAAACTATGCATAACCAAGTTACTTTCACAGGTATGAAATAAAACAGGTTTCTACAAATTCAAAACATTTTCTGTCCTAAAGTGAAAAAACAAGAAATTTTTGATCACTGTGAGTTATAGTTTAATTTGTAATAAAGCATTATGTAAGAGATCCTATATTTTAGAACAGTGACTGAATAGTAAGTGATGGGTGTGTTTATAGTTGAAAATATCCAACAGTAGACAAAAACTTTTGATTGAATAAATTTTGGGTTTGTTTGGATGAAGACCCAAACTTCCTATCTTTGACAAGGAAATACGTTAATTTGATCTCAGAATTAAACCCTAATCCTAACCCTAACCCTAAATGCCTTGTGATTCACTGATTATCTCATCTCTTCTGTGACCTGAGAGGTGCTCTAAGTCAAAGGGTACGCTAATTGTAAAATACCACTTTCACTTGTTCCCAGTCTGTGGTCAGAATTTGCATCAGGAACCTATGTTTGGCCAAATAAGTCAGTTTCATGACTCTCTGATTCAGTATAATTAGTTTGGTATGCAGATCTACTTTGATCCCTTTATATTTTTTTAAGATACAACATGAATTTATGATTAATATATCTTATTATATATTCAACAAAACAGTATGTAAGGTATTAAGGTTAGAGAGTTGACTTCTTCTAGTATCTTCCTAAAGACTATGGTCATTTTTATTGTTCCTTCTATAGTGCCAGAAATACTATCTCATTCTCCCCTGCCAGGCATTGCCTGTGTTGTGTGTCTCTTTGAGAGCTCCTACAATCACTGATGTTCCTCATATGTTCCTCATAAGAAAGTAACTTCTTTACCACCTCTAAGAACCAAAGTCCATAAATACTAGAGTAGTGATAAAGGAAATTTTTATATAGGGACCCACAAAATGGAAGACACTTCAGAGGCCTGGCCCAGTCACAAATCTAACCCTAAGTCACCCCACATTTATGGGAACACCTGGCTATCTAGGAAACCTACCATACACCAGTCACAGTCCTCCATTTCAGCTTTAGCTAGCTCACCTTACCCTAGGAAATAAAACCTGCTAATCTTAAAGAGATTAAGGAGGTCCCCAACATCCTAGCCAATTATGTCCTGTTTCCAAGTTGCTGCTTCCAATGCTCTATAAAACTCCCTCTCACCCAAATTCCCTTAGGAAGAGTGTTCTACCGCTTTGAGGCACTAGATTCCCCTAAACCATGGATTGTTTTCTCTTGAATAAAAGACATCAAATTCATTACTAAATTGCATTATTTTTGTCATTTGTCAATAGTATCAGACCAGTTACCTAGAAGGACTTTGAGGCACTATTTTCAAAAGTGAAACACAGTCCTATTTCTTTTAACAGCTTATACTTAATTTAATGATGTATTTTTACATTTTTGGGGGGATAAAATATATAACATGAAATTTGATATGCTAACCATTTTTAGGTGTACAACTCAGTGGCATTACATACATTCACAATATTGTAAAACCACCAGCACTACCTATTTTTCCAAAACATTTTTATCATCCAAAACAAAAACTATACCCACTAAGCAATAACTCCCCATTCCACTTTCCCTTCAGCCCCTGGTAACTTCTAATCTACTTTCTGTGATGAGTCTATTTTTAAATGTGACATTTCTAGAATAGTATTGGTTATTTTTATCCAATTAAATTCTGATTAAAAAATAGATTTTCACTGAACCTATTCAAATTGTCATAAAAAAGTATTCTTTTACAATATTTCACCGTTCAGCTAATTAATTTTGAAGATAAATCTAATCAGCATAAAATCACTGGTTTCTATTCACTAGCCATTTTTAAGTTCTGATGATGACCACTAACTACATTATAAACTATATTAAAATTTTTCCACAGAATCTTTTTTTTCCAAATTTGGAAATTTGGCAAGACACCTTTCAAACGGACTTTTATTTCCGTTTACACGCATGGCTCATTAAACGCCAGATTAAAAATAAGTCAAGGAGAAATAAAATTATTTTATAATATGTCCAGTGAAAATATAACATTAACTATAATTAAATTCCCTTTATGTCAATTATAGTCAATCCTACATAATTAAGTCTTTATAGGCAGGACTTAATAGTCTGTTTTCACTGAGTCATCCATTTCTAGACTGAAGATCTCCTGCATATCCTAATACAGCCCCCTGATAAGAGTCTGACAAGTGATTGCTCATGGTGGTGGTATCAGCTGATACCTGGAAACCTGTACCTTGAAAGTAGGAAAGTTATTATCAATGAGTTACCAGAAAAGACCAGTAATCATGTCAAAATCTAAAGACAAAAATGACTGTAGTCTTGAAAACAACTATAACCAGACTGTCAATGTTTTGAAATAAAAACAGGAGAATGTCACACTAATGATAAGGAATATGAGCTTTTTCAGAGAACTTCTGATTTTGACTTTAAAAATGTTTTAAAGGATGACAAGTTAGCACAAAGCACATAAAGTTACCAGGTCTTCAGATGAAGATGTTCTCAAACATAACTAAGGCCAAACTAAAATCATACCATGATCCCATTACAAAGAAGTTGAGCCAATCACTGGGGATTTCTCCAACTCCTATAAACATATAATAAACACACAGAGAATAAGATCAGTTCCAATTATCACTTGCTGGAGGAGCATACTCACATAGTCCCTAAAACAAAACTAATCCAGAAATCCATGAAGCAGAAATAAGCCAGAAATAGACTGAGGGAGGGCAAAAGCTCTATTACCATACATTAAAAGTCACCTTAGAGACCAAATAAGAAGCCTGGGTACCAGACGACATAAGGTACATTTACTGAACAACTTATTTTGCTCAATTTCATTGGATAAATCTTTATAGGTCAGGTCCTTAAGAATGCTAAAATAGATAACCAACCAACCAAACAAATAAGCAAGCAGAAAAACTCATAGAAAACTTAGGTCAATTAGTGTGTAAAGATTTTCTTACTTGAAATAAAGCATTATTCAAGTCAGATCAGCTTTCAGAACAAGTAGCTTCCTGGAATAAGGAGTGAAGCATGTATTTGTAGTTCAAATTCTTATATCCCAGTTGATAGTTCTAACTGGCTAGCATTTTTGTCACTATCAACAAAAACAGAAGTTATAGTCTATCATAAGAAAAAAAACATAGCATTTTTCAGGATGCAGTTTTTAAAAACACTGATAGTAAGATCCAAATGAGTCAAAGAAAAAAATAAAGCAAATTTAAAAAAATAAAAAAATATATATGCATAAATGTTATACAAAATATGTAATACATATACACATAAATAATAAAATGAATACACATACTTGGGTATATGCATGTGGACTTTTTTTTATAATTCAGTAAAAATATAAAACAAAATCTGAGCTAAACTATCTTAGATTACATTTATTGTAAAAAAAAAACACAAATCTTTCTAGTTTTTCTAGTATGAAAATATATACTAAGCATAAGAATTTTATCTTGATTTTGGAGATAAGTACATGTTTTTCCATGGTTATTTATAATTCTTGCATCCAGTTTTCCCAAAAAACAGCTCTGGCTCTGATTGGAACCTGAATTCTAAAACCAAACTGAATTAGTCAAGCTTCCTAATAACTACAGTAAAATTAATTTTAATGTTCATTTTTGTTTTAACAGTACATATACTTCTTACTCATTTTCCTCTCAAAATGTAACATAAGACCAACACATTTCCAAATATGAATTTGTAAAACATTGATTTTTAAAAATATTCCATTCTTTTAAGAACAGAAAACTTATATTAACACAGACGATTCAAAGGGACAGCAGTCAAAACACAAAATATTTACAAATATACAAGTTTTCAATTTAGAGGACATTTACTGAGTACTTTATTTTGTGCTGGCCATTATACCAAAACCACTGATATGCAACTATGAATCTATGAACACTGTCCTTGAGCAGCTTCTTCATGGTGAAGAACACAAATAAGCCAAGAACAACCAAATTACAGAAAGTGCCATAATAAGTATACATAAAATACTACGCACATTCAGAATGATGAACAACTAACTGCCTCAGCCTCATAAATTTGGAGGTAGATTAATAAGGTATTGATGAGTAGGAAGAATATTGCCATTCAAGAATGGGGGAAAGTATTCCAAGGAGAATCTTGGGAAAAAAAATGAAATAAGCTAAATATTTCCTCATAAAAAAATACTTACAGCATATCCAATCCTGTCCACAGCCACTGCCATTGGGCTAATCTAGGTCATGATCCTCTTCACCAGAACGTCTGTGATTCTCACTAAATCATCTTTGTCATCCAGTCTTCCCTCCTACATCCCCCTGCCATGAATCCTCCACATGGAAGACATATTTTTTTTATCTTTTAGCATAAATTGGATCTTGTCACTACTGCTTAAAATTTGTCATTTTTCCATTGCATGAAAAAGAAATCCAAACTCGCTTATCAGAGACTAGATATTCTGCCCAGCTTCTCATTTAAAGCACTACACTACAACTTAGCTGTGATATATTTATACATATATTATCTTTAAACTCTTTCCCCTAACCAACTTACTTGCTTGTGAAACCATATTTTTATTTTATTTTATTTTTTTTTCCATTTTATTTTTATTTTTTTATTTTTTTCCCAATTTATTTATTTTCAGAAAAACAGTATTCATTATTTTTTCACCATTTTTAGATGCTTACATATATTTCAGAACCAGAATCTATTCTGAATAATATTTTTGAAGTTGGTCATGATCTGGCACTTTCATTTTTATCCTATTAAAAACACATAATTTCAGAAAAAAAGGTATATGACTTACAATTAGATGGAAATACCAATTTGTTTACTAGATGTGCTTCTGAAAAACTGAAATAAATAATATTCCTTTAAACTTGGAACCACACTTGAATTGCAAAAGAAGTCCTGTACCCATGGACTAAATAATTCAGACAGACCTTTCCAGTGAGGATAACTAGAAAAAAAAAAAACAATTTAAAAATTAGACACATATGCCTGTAAGAAAATGAAGAGCTAACAAGGCCATGTGGAATTACTGAGCCAAGATTGGGGAGACAATGGAAATGCAGAGATGTGAATCAGGCATTTGAAACCACTTTCCTCTGAGATGTTAATTATTCCAGTGGCCACAGGGCAAGGAAAGTAGGGAGGTTGAAAGTTTGAGCAGGAGACTTTCCAGGTCTCTCTTTCCTTTCAGAAAGTTCCAGGGGACAAGGGAGACAAAGGTGAATCAAAGCAGGCAAGCGGTTTCTAAACTCCATGCGTGGGTAGGAGCAGAAAGATTATGTAATAGGTGTCTACCAGGTGCCTCACAGGGACTGCTTCCCAACTTTAAGTTATTCACTCATTAAAATTGGATTAAGGAGTCTGCCCCAGGTAGTCTAGAAACTATCAATGTCAGGCTGAAGCAAACAAAAGAGAGGTCTAAAAAAGGATAACACCATTCGACATCTCTACTTATTTCTGTAAATATTTTTTCAAATACAGTGTCTGGCATCCAGTAGGAAATAATCAGGCTTATGAAGAGACAAGATGCCTTGACTGAGAATAAGCAAAAGTAACAAAAATTAGAAACAGATTCATTTTCTGGAAATGGAACAAAAGTACCAAAATATATTAGCGTTTGATAATAAAAGATAAATGTTGCAATTTCTAAGCTAATAACTAAAGAAATAATAAAAACATACAGTTGACACTTGAACAACATGGGCTTGAATTGCATGGGTCTGTTCATATGTGGTTTTTCATCAGTAAATATATTAGAAAATTTTTTGGATATTTGTGACAATTTGAAATAATTTTCAGATGAACCACATAGTTTAGGAATATAAAAAATAAAAAAGGTATTATTGTGAGAACACAGTATATAATAAATACACCCTACAAAAACCGTGTTGACTGTTTATGTCATTAGTAAGTAAGGCCTCTGATCAACAATAGGCTACTAGTAGTTAAGTTTGGGGAAGCCAAAAGTTACAGACAGATTTTTGACTAAATAGGGATTGTTCAGTAATGTTATTGCTCAGCCCATGTTGTTCAGGGGTCAACTATAGAAATTCCAGAGTTCACAAAGGCAAAAAATTAGAATGAAAAGAAGACAAGAGAGGAAAGAAAACATCAAACAAATAAAACAGAAAACAAACAATAGTATTATATATTTAAAAGAAAATATACCTGAAGCTACAACCAATGTTATAACCCATCTAAAAAAACAAAGCCTGTCAAAATATATGCAGGAAGAGAGCACAGCATGCTGGACTAAAGTGAAAGGTAGACCAGACAGCCTGGTTAAAATGTTTAAGAAAGTTATGCCCTATATCTCCCTTTCCTTTCTGTAAAATAACAAGTAATCATACATAGAATTCATGTCTCCAGAGACAGGTAGGCAGTGAGGTTATTTAGGTAAGGACCCTGATGTGGTACCTGGCACACTGTAGTGCTTCTTCCTCCTTCCTCTGTAAGATAAACCTATCAGATAAGGCCAAGTTTTCTTATAATCAGATTCACTTAGAATGAAATACATCTTTAATTTTAGAGTGACTTTACATTAGTGGATCTACTTAGCTCTAAAGAGGAACAAAGCTATTATATTAATTGGGTCACTGAAGTACATGGCATGAAGCTTGATACATAATTAAAGTAACTAAGTACGTCTTAATATATCCCTTTAAATGTTTTATTGATTGTGTTGGCTGAATGTGAGAAGTAAGTGTGATTTTGCTGTCTTTGTGGGTCAGATTTCATTATATAAACATCTTAATTTTAATCAGGCAGTTATTATGTTAATATATTCCATTAACAGTGGATATTTTTTCCACACCTAACAATCTACAATCTTGAAAACTAATTTAAATAGATCTTTTTATAGCAAGTCTGTGAAATTGTGTATATTCATTAAATTAAAGATCACTTTGCATGCCAGCACAACCAAATTGTATTTTGAAATGATGCAGGATAAACAACAGATGTGTCCAATATATATTTTTCTTCAGTTGCTAAGGCAACATTGTTCAGTCTTTAAAAAAGTGAGATGGTGCAGAAACAAGACCAGAAAATAATTTCTTTGGGCCCTTGTTTCAGTAAGAAGGTACCCTTCACATTTGCCATTACAGTGAAGCCAGTATGGCTGTGATACATTTTAGTATTACATTATCTGTCCTCAACTTCATAAGTTCTATTATTAGGGTTTTTTTAAAGACTTAATTTATTTATTTGTCAGAAAGAGAGAGAGAGAGAGAGCACAAGCAGGGGGAGCAACAGGCAGAGGGAGAAGCAGGCTTTCCACTGAGCAATGAACTCCATGCGGGACTCACTCCCAGGACCCTGGGATAATGACCCCAGCTAACGGCAGATGCTTAACAGACTGAGCCACCCAGGCATCCCTAAGTTTTATTTGTCAGTATAATAAGTTCTTCTGTTGGCCCAATTTTGAAGAGCTCTCCATACATTTCTACCTCTAATTCATTGTTTATTGTTTACCTCCCCAAAGGAGATTTGACAAGGGTTTCAGCATTTCTCAAGATGATGGTATAATTTTGATGGTGACCAAGATAAAATATTGAGAATTGTAGGCTACATTTTCAAATATAAGGAAGAACTAGCTTGGCAACAAGAGGATTATCATCTCTTTCTTTTCTAATTCAGGAAATCCCCCTTCTTCTATCCATTCCCAATTACTCTTCACTCTTGTTGATATGTATTTACGCTCTTCCATTCACACAAATTCAAGCAGTATTTTTTTTTTAATTCCTCTTGGACCAAACAAGAAGAGGTTGCCACCAGCAATATTTATAATAATATGAAAATTACCATTTAGTCACTATTTCCATTTTTGTTGGTGGGATCGTATGAGATAACAAGGAACATGGGACCTCCTTAGAATAAAAAACTTCTAGGAACCAGTGTGTGACTCTAAGTTCTCTGACTAAAAATATCAGCACCACTTTAAGAGAGTTTATGAAAAAAGCACCAACTCCTTTAAAAAAGCAGTTATAGAGTTAGGCAATGTAAATCAATAGAAAAGCAGAGAAATCAACTGTAATGCTGTTGCCTAAAACATTTGACCTCATTTCTTGAATGTCCTTTAGGTTATTTTTATATTTCATAAATGACATGTTAGAACTATAAGATGTAAAAGTGGTAAAAAGGAATTTTGAAATGGTGTGAGGAGTCAGTGTGCTTATACATATGAAGCACACTTAGGGTTAAATGTCCCAAAACATGTTTTAGAAATTATTTTATCAAGGGGCGCCTAGATGGCTCAGTTGGTTAAGTGTCTGCCTTTGGCTCAGGTCATGATCAGGATCAAGTTCCAGGGTCAAGCCTTGTGTTGGGCTCCCTGTTCAGCAGGAAGTCTGCTTTTCCCTCTGACCCTCCCCCATTTCATGCACTCTCTCGCTCTCTCTCTCTCTTAAATATATAAATAAAACATTTTAAATGAATAAATAAATAAATAAAAGAAATTATTTTACGAAAAAAGAAATCTTCTCATAAGAGGTGTTATTTTATGTGAGACTCTGTGATATTAATAGTTCTTTTCTAAGATACTTAAAACTTGAAATAAAACTAGAATGTTTTCTCAACCTGTACACATATTTATCTGTGTAAAGTCTATTTTGAAGATTTCACTATCAGACTAAATGACCTCCTTTGCTCTTGAAAAGTAAAAAATACAAACTTTTAAAAATGTCCCTTTCTGGGGCACCTGGGTGGCTCAGTGGGTTAAAGCCCCTGCCTTCGGCTCAGGTCATGATCTCGGGGTCCTGGGATCAAGCCCCACATCGGGCTCTCTGCTCCGCAGGGAGCCTGCTTCCTCCTCTCTGCCTGCCTCTCTGCCTACTTGTGATCTCTATCTGTCAAATAAATAAATAAAATCTTTAAAAAAAAAGTCCCTTTCTAAAATGTGCATAATGCTAACAATTTTAGAAGATGAATATTACATTTCATTATTAAGGCATTAAGAAGCATTGAATGTTGTGATTCAAGCATCACATCCCTATGAACATTTATAAACATCTTTCCTTGTCACATATGTTTTAAATGTATGCTGAGAAATGCACAGCATATTTTGAAGACTTCTCACTTAAAAAGTCCAATAATGGGGGAAGGAAGATAATTTCTCTATTCACATTGATTTGTGTTTTACAGATGGTTTAATATGAGATTAGAGGTGGGATTTTAACAATGGCACTTTCCCAAATATTTATGATTTCTTCCAAAATAAATTGTTATTTAAATATTTGGCACAAAATAAGAGACATCTGGGAATAATTAGAATAAAAAAATCATTATGGTAGTACTGGCAAAGAAGGTTCTAACTCTTTGATAAACTATCTTGTGGGTTAATTCCAATAGAAAAATAATTGTTATTGACTAGAGACCCAGAAGTACAAGAAGCCATTTTAACAAATTTTGAAAATAATCAGAAAAACTAGATAAGAGAAAACACAATGAAAGAAGCAAGATTTACATATCTATTTAAAGGATACTTAAACAAAACATTCCAATTATTGTGATTCACTTGGAACAATTTAAAAAACTCTCATCAATTTTGAAAAAAAAAGTTTTTATAAACCATAAAGGAAATTTTATCCTTACTATTTTTAAGCTACTATATATTTAACCCTAAGGACTTGCTGGAAATATTTTAAAGTAGAGGTTGGGATTATTTCACCCAATTAAATCCCATATTCCCACATATAAAGGAGGAAAAATGTAAGGAAGAAGATCAAACAAAAGGGAGGGTATAAAATGTGAATGGGATAAGAAAGAACATGAGAAAGAGCAACAAAGAATGTGATCATGACTTTCTAGAATACAAACTGGCTCTAGTAACCACTAAGTAATATAAATATTCAGCAAACTTGAGTTTTTTTTTTAAAAAGAAGAAGAAATGGAATGAATAATGGTTGGTTTTACTTGGACACCATACACAGAGGGCAAGGAGAGACCAGAGAGAAATGCAGGCTCCTCCAGATCAGTTGCTGGTAGATTTAATGAGCAAGGGAGCTTATTTATATACATGGGTTGTCTTGGATGGCTGCAATACAAGCACATCACCACATCTTCCTTCCAGAATCTAAAAAGTTTATATAGAGGCATTAACTGGGTTCAGTCATATATACCTTCCAGATAATCTCAACAACACATTGTTCTCTCAAGGCTGAGACCTGAAAATTGTTCCCACTGTAGACAGGGAAGGGGTGAGCAGCCTTCAACTGCCTGAATCAGCTCACAAGTCAACTGTGGGTCACACCTTCTGGAAGAACTCCTTCAAGAACAATTTAGAAACTATAGGGAGAACTATCTATATTCAAAGATGTTTTCCAAAAAATATATAATTACCTTGTATAACTTTATTATCAGTAAATCTGAAATTATATCTAAAATCAAATTTTTTTAGAAAAATAAATTAGTCTCACAAAGAATAAACAATCACTCACAATGGAAAAGAAAAAAGCACGGATAAACTCTCTCAAAACCATGCATGAAAATGCAACTTACTACTGTCAAGTTCTACCAAATCTTCAGAAACAGATATATCCTATATTATATAAACTGTACCAGGCTAGAGAAGTACATATGCCTTATACTGAGTTCCAGAAATGTTGTTAAGACTCCAAGCTAACAAAAAGAGGTTCCAACAACCTTCTATTCTAAATTGAGAAACCTTTAAGGAAATGGTATTTGTCACTATAACATATGACAATGCAATAAGACCAAAAACAAAAACTAAAAAACACATAGGTCGAAACAGTGGCAAGAAATAGTCTTCTCCAATATGTTAACTCTATTTAACAAATCTAAGAAAACAGTATATCAAACAAAATAGAATTAATGTAATATTTCAATCAAGTAACTTCAGAATAAACATAAAATTTGTGAGTTTCTTAAGCAGTAGGAATTAATTTTAAATACATCAATAAAAAGGAATCCATTTAAAACAGTGACAACAGGGGCGCCTAGGTGGCTCAGCAGGTGAAGCCCCTGCCTTCAGCTCGGGTCATATCTCAGGGTCCTGGGATCAAGCCCTGCATTGGGCTCTCTGCTCAGCAGGGAGCCTGCTTCCCCATCCCTCTTTCTGTCTGCCTCTCTGCCTACCTGTGATCTCTGTCTGTCAAATAAATAAGGTTAAAAAAAAAAAAGCAACAAAATACATTTTTAAAAAAATTACAGCAACACATCTAAAAAAAAAAATATTCAATAAGAATACAAAACTCGGGGGTGCCTGGATGGCTCAGTCAGTTAAGCCTCTGCCTTAGGTTCAGGTCATGATCCCAGGGGTCCTGGAATCAACCCCCAGGTGGCGCTCCCTGATCAGTGGGCAGTCTCCTTCTTCCTCTCCCTCTGCCCCTCCCACCATTTCTGTGTGTGTTCGTGTGGCCTCTCTCTATCTCTCAAAAAAATAAATAAGAACTTAAAAAGAATACAAAACTCGGGGTGCCTGGGTGGCTTAGTGGGCTAAAGCCTCTGCCTTCAGCTCAGGGTCCTGGGATCGAGCCCCGCATCGGGCTCTCTGCTCAGCAGGGAGCCTGTTTCCCTTCCTCTCACTCTGCCTGCTTCTCTGCCTACTTGTGATCTCTGTCTTTCAAATAAATAAATAAAATTTTAAAAAAAATACAAAACTCAAATGAAAGATATTAGAAAGGTACAAAAGAAATGAATACACCGAATATGCTCTGGAAAAATATTCAGTATTTTAAAGACATCAATTCTACATGCAAACTCAATGAGAATCTGGACATTTTTTTAAACAAAACTTCGCAAATTACTAATTTTACTCCAAGAAAATCTAATACAAATGCCAAGCCAAAAAGTTTTGAAGAGAAAAAGGAGAAAAGATTTGTTCTACTGAAATTGAAAACTGGGCTATAAAATAACATTTTAAATATATTCTGGTTTTGGTGAATATCAGACAAATGTATCAGTGGAACAGACAGAAATATACTTGTGTGTTTATTTCAAGCATTTCGCATCAGTAAGAAATTAAACTAGGGGGCACCTGGGTGGCTCAGTGGGTTAAAGCCTCTGCCTTTGGCTCAGGTCATGATCTCGGGGTCCTGGGATCGAGCCCCGCATCGGGCTCTCTGCTCCGTGGGGAGCCTTCTTCCTCCTCTATCTGCCTGCTTCTCTGCCTACTTCTGATCTCTGTCAAATTAATAAATAAAATCTTTAAAAAAAAATAAATATAAACTGGCCAATCAATACATTTAATAACCTGGCTATTCATATGGGAAAAAAATTAAATTAGATCTCACTAGTCACAAAAAATAAACTCTCTACGGATTAAATTCCTAGACAAGAAAAATTTGAAAAGAATTGTAGAAACCTTAAACTTCAAACATAGGTTAATTTATGTCCTTTATGTCAAGAAAATCTTAAAAAAAAAAATTAAATACAAAGTCCTGCAGAAAAATTTTAATTTAAGCTATAGCCAAAACTTAAAAATCCACATGCCCAAACACATCTTAAATAAAAAGGTAAATGAAAAGCAAGGAGAAAATATGTTAAACAGATAAAGAAAATATTCTCAGAGTACATACTCAATCTAAAAGACAAGTATCAGATAGACACTCAATTGTGAGTAAATTCACAAAAGAGAGAATATGAATTAGATCATAATGAGCTATTTTTTCCCACTGGATTGGCAAAAATGACAAAATTAAACTATATCAATTATTTCTGAAGCTGTGTAGTAAAAAGAGTACACTAATATCCTGATGGTAGAAGTTTAATTAATATAGCCTCACAGGCCAACTCTGTTAATATCTAAAAGGTGTGGACCCAGTAGTACTGCAGTATCTACCCCAGAAAATTGTGTACATATTTGCAAATGGGAGCAAGTACAATAAAATAAAAAACACAATATTTCTATCAGTAAGAATGGCTAAACAGCCTATGGTATAGCCACATGTTGAAGTACAACACAACAGTAAAAAGTAACAATAAATTATATTGAGATATGGAACAATTCCCAAAGAAATTGTAGAAAGTTACAGAAAGGGGCACCTGGGTGGCTCAATGGGTTAAAGCCCCTGTCTTCGGCTCAGGTCATGATTTCAGGGTCCTGGGATCGAGTCCTGCATCAGGCTCTCTGTTCGATGGGGAGCCTGCTTCCCCTCTCTCTCTCTGCCTGCCTCTCTGCCTACTTGTGATCTCTGTCAAATAAATAAAATGTTTTAAAAAAAAAAAAGAAAGTTACAGCAAAAGTATCTATAATATGCAAATAGACACAAAACATTTTTCTATATGCATTTATACATCTTTAAATTATACAAAAAAATAATATGATAAGGTGGTTATCTTCATGGATGGGGATTTTTAAGTACTTATGTAGTCTTTTGGTTTAATATCTTTAAATGGAAAAATAATATTTAATGAGTTATTTTTGTAATTAAAAAAATAAATTTTAAAATCATTTTTTGAAAAGTCAGGAGCCAGGGGGACCAGTACAAAATTAAATCCAGCAGGCATTTAATGAACTTATAAATATGACAGAAATTATATCTCATTACTTAAAGAAAACTAGCAATTCATTTTTATGTAGCTATCCACACAATTGGAGTTAAATCAAAGTCATATTTTTATGCCTGGAGACTATTCATAAGTGTTTGAGGCCATTATTTATCCATTATTTATACCTCCATTTGGTATATACACAACACATCTGGGAGTCATCTTTAACGCTATAGCTGGGCTTTTTGCAATTAAAGAGAGTTAATGAAAACAAAATCGAACTTAAATGACTTTAAATAACTCTTATCTTTACTCTGAAAGACCCAGGAGAAAAACATACAGTTAAAAATGTTACTCTTTGGGCTAACTGATTATCGTAATATTGTTCAACAGCCCAAGACCCAAGTTTGTCAACTACTTGCAGCAAGCAACTTACTTGAAGGAACGTGATTTTATGAATAGAGGTTGTGTTCCCTGAGGAAGCATAAAGGAGGGTAAAAGAGAAACAGTGACAGCATCACTTGAGGAAATCATTTTTTTTAGTGTGAGACAATTTCCCCCAGTATTTGCCAAAATCTCTGTGACAATTTCAATTCAAACAATATTTATTTAGTGAATATCTATCAAGACACACAAACAGAATTCTTAAAACCTGCAATTTATAACCTGGTTAGAAAGATGATGTCTACAAGTACACAGCAGTTAAGGAATATTCCAACATAACAGATTCTCAAGTGTTAATTGATGTGATGAACCATAATGCTTTAATAGATTCAGACTGGGATGGGTCATTGCCATCAGAAGAGATTAATTCACTGAATAAATTGAAATGAGGTTTAAATTCTCAAAGTCAAATCATCTACATAAATTTCTGTATCTCTATAGTATTCCTGCCAAGAGGACACCCATCTTAAACTGAATTTAATGTGTATCAGGGAACCCACAAAATGTTATGGACCAGCTGAGAAGATTTTTACCTAAGACAAAATCTACTTCTCTATGGCTCTCAGCCATATGTCCAAGGCTACCCCCTGGAAGACGGTGCAGAGGTAGGGGGTGGGGGCGGGGAGTATATAGTCTTGCTTTAATATGATAGTCTACAAATGCTTCAACACTTCCCCACCCCTGGGGTCTTCTAATCTCCAGGATAAAAGTGTGCTCTATAATCTTCATCATGTGATCTTAATTTGAGTCCCCTCTTCATCCTAGACATTTTCCTCTCCTAGGGTTTTATTCTTTTTGTACTTGACCATGTTTGTTAGGACTCCCTTTGCTATAGCCAGTAGAAACAAACAGGAGTTTTACAACCAAAAATTATGTAGGAAGAGTAGTTAGAAGAATGCAAAGGAATCCATTTGACATCAAGGGGTAGAATTCATCTCATGCATGGAAGACTAGGTGGAGAGACCAGAAAGTCATCATGAGCCAAGGATCTCCTGCTTCTTTACCTCAGTTTATACCAGCTATGTCTTCTCCCTCATTCTTTTCTCTATTTACTAGTATGTTCTGCTGACCAACTTTAATGTTGGAATGCAAAGCATTCCTTTTGTCTCTATATATCTATGAGCATAAACTTCTTCCTCTATGACAATCATTTTTATGTCTGCTATTATACCATACCGGACTAGAATAAATCCCAGTATATTTTAGAAAACTTAACCTTAAAGATTTGAAATAAAAAATGATAAAACTAGGGTACTCAATAATGATGGACGTTGGTCTGAAAAATATGTTTTCCTGGCTTACAATTGAAAAACTCCCTAACACATTTAAAATATATATATATATGTTCAGTTTTTTAGGACCTCTAGGAAAGAAGCTGCACCAATACCTTTCAATATGTTTGAAGGCTATCGACCTCTCTCTCAGTATGCTTTATAGTTAAACTAAATCCTCAATCTTTTAAAGTTCTCTGTGATCGTCTAATTTTCTTCTTAATGGCCAGAAGGAGTTTGTTTTCACTATTTGAGTTCTCTGATAGTAAGGGAGGGGGTGGGGGGAAGAGAGAGAAGTCAGTTCTTTCCCCACCTCATCCTACCCCCATTTCTTTTGCTCTCCTGAGGAGCTAGTTTGAGTCTTGTGTTTTAAGGAGACTGCGTTCCTAGATGTTGATAAAACAATCCAGCTACCCTTTCAAACAAATCACCCAAGAGACTTTAATCACATAATGGTCAGCACGACCAGTGTATGCCATTCCACCTGGAAACCATGACAGGGAACAGCTGTTCTGTGTTCCTATGACCTGAACACATCAGAGTCATGTCAACAGATTCTCTCATTCATGTCTTTACTCGTAATAAAGCTACAACACAATTCAAATTAAAGATGAAGAGAAAGAAAAACTTACACAGATCAGGACAGATTTTCTGCCCTAGCAAAATAATATTTTACCTGTAAGGTGTGCTTTGGGCACCCATTTGATATGTAGTATTCCACTTGTACATTTTGAGAATTTTTATATTCATTTAAAGTTACTTTTAGCTATTTTTCAAGTGTTATTTAGATATATTTAGGAACTACTGTAATAATTTTTCTAAGCTGAACTTTTCCTGAGAATGCATGTAAAACTACTTCGGTAATTCTAAAACCAAGCCATGGGCCCCATCTTCACAGAGAATCTAATCTAGTAAGTAATATGATAAGGGATGGGCAACATGCTGTAACAGCACACAGTAGAGGCACTTAACCAAATAGTGGGGGATGATGGAGAGGGCAAGGAAGACTACTAAGAAATGACACTGAAGCTGAGGTGTGAAGGCTAAATAGCTGTTGGTACGGAGATAAGAAAGCAGAGAATGATATAAAATTAGAAGGCATGGGAGAAAGCCCAGAAGCAAGAGGGAATGTATGGTAGATAATTATATTAATAATCCTACTTTTTCAAGACTCCCTGTAACCACACCCTTTGATGGTGCCATTCTATATGAGCCTGAACTTGGACATGTGACTTGCTTTGGCCGACAGGATACCAACAAACTCAATGAAAGCAAAAAAAAAAAAAAAAAAAAAAAAAAAGCAAGTGCACATTTTCACTTTCTTTCTTGAATCCCTGTGATCACTGGGCTATTCTGCTGGAGGATGATACATGTGGAAAAAGTCAAGGACATCCTAAATGAGCCAACGGCATGGAAACTGCTAGAATTGTCAGTGAATCCCAACCAAAACCAGAACTATTCAGCCCAGTCAGTACTGACAATCAGCACCGCTCAACTGCCTGGTTGGCAGAACTAATATGGGAGAACTAATAAATGGATGTTTTCTTATACTACTGAGTTTGGGGTAGTTTGTTATAGAAATTATTAAAGCAAAAAATTATTAACCCAATAGGTAAATAGAAAAGATGACACAAACTGATAGGCAAAAAAATAAATAAATAAAAGCATACCATTATCTCAATATGTTTTATTAAATTTCTGCAGAGGTTGAATCTTCTTTCAAATGGTAATTCCAATTATGACACCTCTTTGGTGATGTGTTTCCTTGTGTCCTTTTATTTTGTTTTTGTTTTGTTTATTTGTTTACATGTATTTGCCCTCTCTCCATTTATTTAAACTTAAGTAGTCCTCTTGAAAAACTTGCTAAAGCAGACTGAGTATACATAGGGACTACCTTGGCTCCATACACCAAAGCTATTTTTCTCTGGCTTTTCTCCCATGTATGTAACCTTTGGGGGCAACATTTTATAGATTAGTACCTTCCCTTCTTCCTCAAGTTTGTTTCTCTTCTGTGCTTCCTTGATTTTATCTTCCAGTAAGAAATCCACACGTTCCAGCAAGGAACACACTCCCTACCTATTTCCTCGGCTCCACAAAGCCCATTTGGTCAAGCCACCTTTCAGACTCTCTACTCCCTGCCAGGTGAGGAGACTGGGCAGTATAATCCCAGGGATTCTGTATACATTAAAGTACTGGAATTTTTTGGCAAACAATTTCCTCAATCATTTTTAATAATACCTTAATATGGTTTGCATTAACATTGTTGGGGGGGGGATCATGTTTTACTCAATCTCCTCTGAGTTGTTTTTCAAGTTTTGAAGCTTAGAAGGCCCTCTGTTAATAGATCGTACTACTTACTATTCACAGAAAAGTAAATTCTTTTTTTTTTTAAGGTTTTATTTATTTATTTGACACAGAAAGAGAGATCACAAGTAGTCAGAGAGGGGAAACAGGCCCCCTGCTGAGCAGAGAGCTGGATGCAGGGCTTGATCCCAGGACCCGAGATCATGACCCAAGTCGAAGGCAGAAGCTTAACCCACTGAGCCACCTAGGTACCCCAGAAAAGTAAATTCTTAATTCTAAAATAACTCTTGGCTCAGTAATACTGTTGTAATTTGGTGATTGCAATGCATTGGCTAAAGTAATCGGGAAACAGTCTAAAGGATCATTTTTAAAACAGTACTTAAATAGATTAACTTGTATACAATATAAGTATCATTATTTACTGTTACAGAAATATCACTATCATATCAGAAGTATAGACAGCATGCATACTATGATTACATCCATATAAAAATTACAAATTACATAACTACTATTTATGCAATGTATAATTACATTTATACACATGCTGTTACCTGTATATTTTTTTGAGGACTTCAGAAAAAGAATAGTAGCAATAGTTACATTTGGAGAAACTTATGAGGGATAAAAATAGGAAAGGAACGTTTATTTTTATCATTTTATACTTTCTTATGAAGACTGAATTACATGCAAAACACTTGTGAAATTTTATTTTTGTATTAGATTTTTAGAAGTCTTTCTATCATGCAAATATTTTATATTTATTTGTCTTTTTTCAGATTAGCTTGATTTCTTTTTTTAGTTTAACTCTTATATTCACATTTACCAGGTAGAAAAGGAAAATTTGTTTTTCTTCAGGAAAGAATATCAAAATATTTTCAGGAGAATAGAGCTCCTCATATGATATATTTAAGAATGTTTTCAAAAAAAAGAAATAAAAACAAAGAGACAAACAAGGGTTAGAGTCAGAAATACTATAAAAGGTAAATGGAGGAAGGTAGAGGATTCTGGGAAGGTAACAGAATAGGAAGCACCAGGAATCTGTCTCCTTCACTGGACAACAAATGCACTGGCAAAATATGTCTGATGTAACTATTTTGGAAATCTGGAATTTACTGAAGGCTAGCAACCTCCAGGGAAAGGCTTGGTCAATAAATTTTAGTGAGCTTTAGTCAATTTAATCTCACCACAGAAGCAGCTTCCCAGCCCCTATTTCTCCAATCCTATGGCTAGGCAGCCACACAGTTATTCCTGGAGCAGCTTGCTCACAACTTGAGGGAGCCAAGGTAGACAAAAATCACCCAGTGCTCCAAATATCAGGGATGTGGTCTATGACTGATGGTCCTGATGACAAAGGTGCAAAAAAAAAAAAAGCAGCCATTGTTGCACACACACTCTTCAACTTCCAGTTGAAGTGAGTTCTGGAAATTAAAGAGCTGGCATCAAGTTTTCCTCCACTTTGTTTTTCTTTTTTCCATTTTGAAAATAGGACATTAAAAAATAGGACATTCAAGAGCAACTGTAAATATGGAGAAAATTAGAAAGTGATTGTGCATGCCCAGGGAAAGGCTCAGGCTCAGAAAAGACTTGAGAAACCTTAAGTTTATGCCTCAGCTGACCCTTGGCACAGAGGCTGCCTAAATATTTACAAAAATAATATCGTCAAATGTCATTATCAGAAAAATGAAATCAAAACCATGATGAGTTATAATTTCAAACCAGTTAAATGAGCCAGCATCAAAAAGACAAGAAATAACAAGTGTTGATGAGGATGTGGAGTAGAGAACACTCATGCACCATTGGTGGGAATGTAAATTAATGCAAAAACTATGGAAAACAATATGGAGTTCCTCAAAAAATCAAAAACACAACTACCATATGATCTAGTAATTCAACTATTGGATATTTACCCCAAGAAAATAAAAACATTAAATTCAAAAGCTATTCATATCCCTATGTTTACTACAGCATTATTTACAACAGCCAAGTATGGAAGCAACCCAAGTTTCCTTTCACAAATGGATAAAGAGGATGTGTCATATGTATATATACAATAGAATATTACGCAGCCATAGAAAGAATGAGCCATTTTTTACCACAACATGGGTGGACTTAGAGGGTATTATGGTAAGTTAAATGACTCAGACAGCAAAAGACAAATACCATATGATTCCACTTAAATGTAAAATCTTAAAAAAAAAAAAGAACAAGAAACTAGACTCTTAACTATAAAGAAATGGTGGTTGCTAGAGGTGTGGTGAGTAGGGGAACAGACAATATAGATAAAGGGAATTAAGGGATACAAACTTCCAGTTATAAAATACAGAGATGAAAAATACACCATAAAAATATAGTTAATAATATGGTAATGATGTATGGCAACTATACTTACCGTAGTGAACACTGAGTAATATATACAATTGTTGAATCAAGAAGTTATATGCCTGAAACTAATATGACATATGTTAATTATATATTAATTAAGAAGGAAGAAAGTAAGGAATCACCAAGGACCAGAAGTAAAAACTGTTAAAATTAAACAAACAAAACAAAAATCTTGGTAAGGGAGAGAATCTGATTATAAGAATCACCACATTACTAAATTCAGATGTCTAGTTTTCAACTAAAAATCACAAGGCATGCAAAGAAATAGGAAAGTATGTCCCTTCCAAAGGAAAATCAATCAATCAACAAAAACTTCCTGAAAAAGACCTGATGGAAGATCTAACAG
This sequence comes from Neogale vison, assembly GCF_020171115.1. NCBI lineage: Eukaryota > Metazoa > Chordata > Mammalia > Carnivora > Mustelidae > Neogale > Neogale vison. The sequence continues at coordinate 72,238,817 of NC_058096.1, forward strand.
AAAAAGACTTTTCAAAAACTATCTTAAAGATGTTCAAAGAACTAAAGAAAGATTTGGAGAAAGGGGGAAAAATGATGTGGGAAAAAATGGGAAATGAAAAAGTGATAGAAAAAAATTTTTTAAAAGATTTTATTTATTTATTTGACAAACAGAGATCACAAGTAGTCAGAGAGGCAGGCAGAGAGAGAGGGGGAAGCAGGCTCCCCGCTGAGCAGAGAACCTGATGTGGGGCTTGATCCCAGGACCCTGGGATCATGACCTGAGCCAAAGGCAGAGGCTTTAACCCACTGAGTCACCCAGGCACCCCAAGTGATAGAGAATTTTTAAAAGAAACCAAAACTAATTCCAGATCTGAAAAGTACATTAATGAAATGAAAATTTTACCAGTGGGATTCAGAGGCAGGATGAACAAGCAGAAGGAAGAATCAGTAAACTTGAAGATAAGACCATGGAAATTTTGCAAGTCAGAGGAATAGGAAGAGAAAAGCTTAAAGACCAACATATGCATTGTGGGAGTCCTGGAAGGAGGAAAGAGAAAGACAGAGAATACAAGAACAAGAGAGAGAACAAGTGATGGAGAGGGATGAGAGAATATTTGAAAAATAATGGCTATAAACTTGCCAAGTTTGATGAAAGACATAAATATAAACATCTAAAAAGATCAAGGAACGCCAAGCAAGATTAACTCAGAGAACTACAACAAGATATATTTAATCAATCTTTCAAAAAACAAAGAATCTTGAATCAGAGAAAAAAGTAACTTATGACCTATAAGGAATCTTGAGGAATCCAAAAGGAATATCAGCAGATTTCTCATCAAAACTTTAGAGGCTAGTAAACTGACAAAATATGTTCAAAGCACTAAAAGAAAAACTTTCAACAAAGAATCCTTTATCTCTCTCCTTCTGAAGTGTGAGAGAAATTATCAGATAAATAAAATCTGAGGTATTTATTACCACTAGGTCTTCCCTATATAAGTTATTCCCAAGGGAGTCCTGCAGGTTGAAATGAAATGACACTATGGGCACCTGGGTGGCTCAGTGGGTTAAAGCCTCTGCTTTCAGCTAGGGTCATGGTCTCAGGGTGCTGGGATCCAGTTGGGCTCTCTGCTCAGTGGGGAGCCTGCTTCCCCTTCTCTTTCTCTGTCTGCCTCTCTGCCTACTTGTGATCTCTCTCTGTCAAAATAAAGAAATAAAATCTTTAAAAGAAAGGATGCTAGACAGTAACTTGAAACTATACAAAGAATGAAGATGTCAAGAAAAGGCAATTATAGAAGCTGGTATTTTTTTCGTAACTCTATTTTTCATTTCTACATAACACGAGATACTAATGCATTTAAGAGGAATTAATAGTATATGTTTAGGGCATACTATATATAAAGATGTAATTTTGTGACATCAGCAACTAAGAGGGATGGGAACAAAGCCAGAAGGAAGCAGAATTATTGTATGTTTTTGAACTTAATCTGTTATAAATTCAAATAAGAGAGTTTTAACTTTAAATTGTTAAAAATAATCCCCATGGCAGTCACAAAGAAAATATCTATAGGATATACACATAAGGAAATGAGAAAGGAATTTAAATGTTTCACTAAAATAAATAAAACACAAAGCAGGACAGTAATGCAGACAATAAGAGACAAGAAAGGTTTAGAAGGCATATATAAAACAAAGAGCAAAATGACAGAAGTCCCTGCTTATCAGTAATTGCTTTAAATGTAAATGAATTAAACTCTTCAATGAAAATATGAAGATTGGCAGAATGGATAAGAAGAATATATATGTTATCTCTAAGGGACTCATTTTAGGTGCAAATAGATTGAAAGTGAAAAGATAAAGACAGATTATTTCAGACAAATAGTAATCAAAAGAAAAACAGGGGTGGCTATACTAATATTAGATAAAATATTCTTTAAATAAAAAATATTATGGGGTGCCTGGGTGGCTCAGGGATTTAAGCCTCTGCCTTTGGCTCAGGTCATGATCCTGGGATCAAGTCCCATTTCAGGCTCTCTGCTCAGCAGGGAGCCTGCTTCTGCCTCTCTCTCTGCCTGCCTCTCTGCCTACTTGTGATCTCTCTCTGTCAAATAAATAAATAAAATCTTTAACAAAAAATTTAAAAAATTTTATGAGACATTATATATTAACAAAAGATGCAATATGGGAAAATATAACAATTATAAACATTTACGTGCCTAATAACAGACCATCAAAATATATGAAGCAAAATTGACAGATGGGAGGGAAAATAGACAATTCTACAATAACAGTTGGAAACTTTAAATTTGCCAGTCTCAGTAATGGACAGAACAATGAAAATGAAGATAAGTAAGAAAATAAAGGACTTAAACAACATAATAAACCAACTATATCTAACAAATATATACAGAACATTCTACCCAATAACATCATACACATTCTTCGTAAGAATTTTGCAGGATAAACTGTATGTTAGCCAAAAAATTAAGTCTCAACATATTTTAAGAGAGTTCTCATACAAAGTATTTTCTCTGACCCCAAATTAGATCTAGTTAGGAAAACTAAAAAACTCACAAATTTGTGGAAATTAAATAACATATTCAAACAATCAATGGCTCAAAGAAATCACAAAGGAAATTAGAACATACCAACAAATGAAAACAAAAACACAACTTACAGAATTCAGCAAAAGTAGTGCTAATGAGGAAATTTATAGCTATTTATTTCTTATGTTAAAAAATAAGAAAGAGCTCACATCAACAACCTAAATTCACAACTTAAGGAATTATAAAAAGAAGAACAAACTAAACCCAAAGCTATCAGAAGTAAGGAAATAATAAAAATTAAAGCATGAATAAATGAAATATAACATAGCAAAGTAATAAATCAGTAAAACCAAAAGTTATCTTCTGAAAGATCAACAAAATAGATAAGAACTTTAACTAGGTTAACTGAGAAAAAATAAAAAATATCTAAAATACTAGAACAGAAATGAAAGTGGGGACACTACTGTTGACTCTACACAAATGAAAATAATTATAACAACTTAATTATATATAAATAGATATAAATATATTTAACACTATATAATTACTGTATACTATGAACAACAGTACATCAAAAAATAGTATAACCTAGATGAAATATACAAATTCCCAGAAACACAAAACTAACAATAAAAACATGGAGAAATGGGAAATATGAATAGACAAATAATGAGTAAAATACTTAGGAATTAACCAAGGAGATAAAAATATTACACAATGAAAACTATAAAATGCTGTTGAAAGAAATTAACAAAAACATAAATAAATGGAAACACATTCCATGTCCATTGATTAGAAGACATAATATTGCTAAGATTCAGTATTACACAAGGTGATGTACAGATTTAGTGCAATCTCTATCGAAAGGCCAATGACAATTTTTATAGAAATAAAAATCCAAAATTCATGTGGAATATCAAGAAACCCTGACTAGCCTCGACAATCTTAATATGTAAGAACACCCCAGAGGACTTATACTTCCTGATTTCAAAGCAACAGTAAAATTTACTTACTACAAAGCTACCATTATCAAGACTGTATAGTACTGGGATAAAACCAGACATATAGACCAATGAAACAGAGAATAGAATACAGAAAAAACTTCAAATATATGGTCAAGTGATTTTTAACAAGGTTATCAAGACCATTCAATGGGGAAAGGACACTCTTTTCAACACATGATGGTAGAAAAACTGGATATCCTTATGCAAAAGAATGAACTTGAACACTTAGCTAATACCATGTACATAAATTAACTCAAAATGTACCAAAGGCCTAGGGGCGCCTGGGTGGCTCAGTGGGTTAAAGCCTCTGCCCTCAGCTCAGTTCATGGTCCCAGGGTCCTGGGATCGAGCCCCACGTCGGGCTCTCTGCTCAGCGGGGAGCCTTCTTCCTCCTCTCTCTGCCTGCCTCTGCCTACTTGTAATCTCTGTCTGTCAAGTAAATAAATAAAATCTTTAAAAAAAAAATGTACCAAAGGCCTAAATGTAAGACCCAAAACCCTAAAATTGGTGAAAGAAAATATAGTACAAAAAACTTATGGCACTGGATTTGGCAGCAATTTTTTGGGCTATGGCAATAACAAAAGAAATAAATATAAGAAAACAAAAAAGAAAAAACAGACAAATGAGATTTTATAGAAATTTCATTTTATTTTAGATTTCATTTATTTATTTGAGAGAGAGGGCACAAGCAATGGGAGAGGCAGAAGGAGAGCAAGAAGCAGACTCCCCACTGAGCAGGGAGCCCAATGTGGGGCTCGATCCCAGGACACTGGGATCATGACCTAAGCTGAAGGCAGACACTTAATCAACTGAGTCACCAAAGAGCATCAAATGCCACTACCAACATGGTAAAAAGGCAATCCATAGAATGGGATAAAATACTTGCAAATCATGTATCTGATAAGAAATTACTATCCATATACATTAAAATTTTAAAACTTTGTGCATCAAATGCCACTACCAACATGGTAAAAAGGCAATCATAGAATGGGATAAAATACTTGCAAATCATGTATCTGATAAGAAATTACTATCCAGAATACAGACAGAATTCCCGAAATTCAAAAAACAACCACCAAAAAAAAAAAAAAACCCAATTCAAAAATGAGCAAAAACCTTGAACAGGCATAATCCAAAGAAAATACACAAGTGACCAATAAGTACATGAAAAGATGCTTGTCATTAATCATAAGGAAAATGCACATCAAAACCACAATGAGACACCATCTCACACCCATGAGGATAGTTACCATAAAAAAAATCAGGAATTAACAACTACTAGTGAAGATGTAGAGTAAGTGGATCTCTTGGGCTCTGTTGATGGGAATATAAAAGGTTCAGCAGAGTGGAGAACAATAGGACAATTCCTCAAAAAATTAAGAACAGAATTTCCATACGATCTAGCAATTCCACTTCTGGATATATACCCCAAAGAATTGAAAGTGGGGTCTCAAAGACTATTATTCATAGCACTACTATTCACAGCATCATTATTCATAATAAATAAAATGTGGAAGCAACCAAATATGCATTGACAGCTGAATAAACAAAATGCGTATATACGTATAATATTGTTCAGAACTTAAAAAGGAAGGACATTCTGACATATGCAATAATATGGATGAATCTTCGGGGCATTACACTAGGTGAAAAAAATCAGTAACAAAAAGATAAATACCATGTGATTCTTCTTATATGAGGTAATGAAAGCAGTTAAAATCATAGAGACAGAAAGTGGAATGGTGGCTGTCAGGGGTTGAGAGGAGTAGTGAAGGGCACCTGGGTAGCTCAGTCGGTTAAACCTCTGCCTTCGGCTCAGGTCATGATCTCAGGTTTCTGGGATCAAGCCCCACGTCGGGTTCTCTGCTCAGTGGAGAGTCTGCTTCCCCTCTTTCTCTGTCTACCTGTGAGTCTCTCTCTCTGTCAAATAAATAAACAAATAAAATATTTTTTAAAAAAAAGAGGAGTAGTGAATAGGGAGTTATTGTTTAATAGGTACAGATTTTCAGTTTTATAAAATGTAAAAGTTCTGTAGATGAGTGATAGTTATGGTTGTATAACATTATGAATGCATTTAATACCACAGAACTATACACTTAAAAATGGTTAAAACGGTAAATTTTTTATTTTGTATACTTTACTACAATTTTTAAAAACTAAAAAGAATACAAAATGAAATTTTGATAAGATTTAGTTTCTGTGAGTGTATGTATTTGCCAAAATTCAGCAATTGTACACCTACAATTTGTATGTCATTGTTACATTGTTACACAAATTTTAACCTCAGAAGAAACTACATCAAAGACTAAATGCTAATTAATGATATGCATGCTGAATTATTCAGAGAGAGAGGCATACTAATATCTGCAATTACGTGAAAGTAATTACTTTAAAAAGTAAGGAGGACGGATGGATAGTGGGAGACACTAATGCACAGATATGTAAGAAAGCCAGTGCACTGTATAGTACAACATCAACAGTAAAATTTAGGCTTTGGGGTCATGGGTGTTTACCAGAAAATTCTTTTGACTTTGTGTAGGTTTAGAATTTTCATTAAAAATTTAGGGGAAAGGAGCACCTGGGTGGCTCAGTGGGTTAAAGCCTCTGCCTTCGGCTCAGGTCATGATCTCAGGGTCCTGGGATCGAGCCCCACTTTGGGCTCTCTGCTCAGTGGGGAGCCTGCTTCCTCCCTCTGTCTCTGCCTGCCTCTCTGCCTGCTTGCGATCTCTGCCTGTCAAATAAATAAATAAAATCTTTAAAAAAAAATTTTTTTTTTTAAATTTAGGGGAAAAAAGGAACTTAAATAACAAATGGAGGCATTCAAACATATTAGCAGTTCAGGGGCATTTAGTTTAGGAGTAAATAACCCTTCACACTTTAATAGTTCTTAAAGTTGTGTTTAAAACAGAGTATACTTATCAATTTCATAATCATGAGCCATTTTATAATGACGTGTGTAAAATGCTATTTAAGAAGTCATTAAAGAGTACAATATATTTTGGGAATACTGTTATCCACAATAAAAATTAAAGTGTTGGTCCTCTGAATATAAAGTTCTAGTTATTAAGAAAATTCAGTTTTGGGGCACCTGGGTGGCTCAGAGGGTTAAAGCCTTGCCTTTGGCTCAGGTCATAATCCTGGGATCCTGGGATCAAGCCCCGCATCACATCAGGCTCTCTGCTCAGCAGGGAGCCTGCTTCCTCCTCTCTGCCTGCCTCTCTGCCTACTTGTGATCTCTGTCAAATAAATAAAATCTTTAAAAAAAAAATCTTTAGAAAATTCAATTTTGGTGAAACAGTTTTTTCCCCGTTATGCTGACTAAATTAAGTGTATTTCTAAATAAGAATCCTTTTGTGCATTGATCAAACCATACCCATAGAAAGTTTAATTGATTTCCATGCTTTTCAGAACCTCCATTTCCTTAATTCATTTACATTTCTAATAAATTCAACAGTCGACTTGTTTGTTTCTAATCTTTTGCAAAGTGCAAAAAAACTTTAATGTAACCTATTTCTTTTTATTTTTTGAGAGAGAGTGTGTATACCTGGGAGTGGGGGGCAGAGCAAGAGAGAGAGAGAGAGCGCGCACGCACTCAAGCCTTAACCATGCTCCATGCCCAGCATGGAGACAGCCCCATGCGGGCTCGATCTCACAGCCCTGAGATCATGACCTGAGCCAAATTCAAGAGTCAAATGCTTAACTGACTGAGCTACCCAGGTGCCCTAATGCAATCTATGTCAATATCATTAGGAGTTACTTCAGGTTTAGATTAAGTCGGTTATGAAAAATACTCTATGCCTCCATCTGGTATCTTCAGAAATAAGGACAGTCTTAAAAGTAGTATCTCAATGTATTTAGTGAATTCTAATAGTGGAGCTAATGAAAATCTAACATGTTTAGTTGGTTCTCTGATTTGTTGGTCTTTTTAAAATTAAGTGTATGTTTGTGTGTGAGTCTGCTCCTGTAGACAGCTGAATGTGTTCCTTTTAACCTTGAGAGAAAAGAGCAGTGGAAGATGGGTCAACACAATCAGAAAATAGGATAGAATTAATAAATGTGGGTAGAGCTGATGCTCATTTCACAGACCAAATAGTGTGTTTACAGATAAAATGCTTTCAGGTGCTTTGCAAAACTAAAGATTTTCCTATATTCATTTTCTCAGCGCTCTATAGTAAAACACCCTACTAAAAAGGCCTGCAGCACTTTTTAAATGCAATTTTCCAAACAAAAGCATATGCCTGACTTTTCATTTACTTCAATTTCTTCACATGATGTAAAAACAAATAGACCTATTGCTTGTTAGCTGTGTGAGCTTCAGCAAGGCATTTAAAATTATCTGGGGCTCAGTTTGCTCATCTGTAAGATAGAGACAATCAGATAATTACGAGATTTTAATGGGAAAATGTATACAGAAGTGTTTCCAAGCATCTGAATATACAAATATGAATTCATGTTACTATCACTGGTTTTTCACACAGCCAAAGGGTGTATAACTGATTGACTTATAAAAAAATTGTTCCATATGGAAACACAGTACTCTAAGCCCAGCCAAGGACTGCAAAAAAGAAATAAGTGCAGTATAAAATAAGACTTCTAGTAGCAAGTACCTTGTATTCTTCAAACTCTGTAACAAGGTGTCAAAGTCAAATAAATGCCTTTGGATCCAGAAAGAGAGCACAATGGTATAAATAATGGCATAAATAAATGCCCAGGTGTGTAATGATAGTGTATGGAGAAAGTTCAGGGAAAGGGAGGAAAAAGTATATTCCTTTTAAAAATGTTCAAATTCAATTTTAAATTGCTTGTACTGGCAAACTCACAGTTCTGGAGCTGTCAGAGTGTAGCTCACATATGGTTAAAAATATGAAATGAAAACACATGAAATGATTAGAAAACAATGAAAGGCCCAATTCAGTAGATGACTAAAATTCAAGACCCAAGAATAAGCTGGAACATTCAGTAGTCAGATGGCAGAGAGGACTAGCCAGTTACCCTGAAGACTGAATAATATCCAGACAGATGGGAGGAACAGGGAGCAGCTTCTGAGAACTCATGCACAGAGCATGGAATGAATGAGTTGTCCTTAATGGCCATCATTGCTTATGAAGCTGAGAGATTACTGAGGATAACCAAGAAATAAAGTTGGAAGATAGAACACAAACATAAAGAAAATTGAAAGGAAGCATAAACAGTATGTGATAGGGTATGGGGTACCACTGCATATCTGGGGAAAGAGATATGCAAATGAATTTTTTGCTAAAACCTTTCAGTAAGAAAACTGTTAAAATAAAAATGTAACTGCTTTAGAAGCACTGAGGGCTGAAAACCAAAAAGGGACAAATATTTCAACATGGAAATTTACTTCAAATGAGGAACTTACGTGTAATTGATCAATCAATTTTCTGATTTTGATGAACTTATGAAAGGTGTTGAAATGACTAAAGAAATCAGAGCGGGGGGGTCAACTGTCTACCATACCCTTTGCGTTTACCCCTATCTATCACAAGCTGCACCTTCTCTGAGCTATTTTACAACTATAAATTGTAAAAAACTGATAGTAACATAAATACTCTTGTTCAGAGAAAGGCAAATGGATTTTATCTAGAGAGGACTTGATTCCCCTTAGAAGAAGTCACTTTTACATCTATTAAAAAAAAAGTAATTTCAGCATGCTTGACTGCCTAAATAGATGCATCAGCTGTCTGCATTCTCCTTTGAACCAGTTTTTAATGCTTTACTTGTTTCATCATGTACTAGTTTCCTAGCACAGCCAAAACAAAGTACCAGAATCATGGTGGCTTAAAATTTATCTTCTCACATTTTTTGGATCCTGAAGTTTGCAATCAAGCTGTCAGCAGGGAGGCACCTGGGCGACTGAGTCAGTTAAGCAACCAACTCTTCATTTCTGCTCAGGTCATGATCTCAGGGCTGTGAGATCTAGTTAATCTAAGTCATAATTTTGCCTTTTTTTTAAGCTATATTTCAACAAGATAAACATTTTCTAAAAGAAACATACCCATTCTTATTATATATTTTCAACAGCTAAAATTCAAACTATGGGCCTCCTGAAAATAAGTTGATTGTCTTTCATTATTTTATCCCCCCACATATAATATTTGGTACAATAATAAGTACTTGAAAGGTCTGCTGGATTTAAATCAAAATATGGGTATTTTAGTTCATCTCTGTGTCTACTTTGTGAACCTACTATGAAGAATTCACTAACCATTTTCCTTTCTTTGTAACAAGAAGGTTGGATTGGTCAGGCCCTAAGAAGGTTACTGCAGAGCTCCAGTCGTGAAGAGACAGGGCCTGGATCTAATCAGAATGGAGGAGAAAGCAAAGCTGAGTAAAATGTTGGAGAAGAAAAATCCAAAATTTGGTAATAAACACTAGAAAATAGAAAGAAAGAATCTAGCATGGCGCCAAAGTAGAGAAAAATTTTATCACTTTAATGTTCCAGGTTAATTTTCTAATTATGAAGGATATCAGCATTTTCAGGGAGACTAATAAAAGAACCCAACATTCTAAATCTAGAGGCTCTCAGAATCCAGATGCTACATTTCACATCATGTTAACTGATTTTCAGAGAAGTTAGGTAGCCAGATTGTAAGGTATAGTATTTTCTGTCCAGTGGTCTTCCTAAACCATGCCTTCTCCCCAGGAACATATCTTTGAGTTTTGTGCTATGAAGGGTCTTCCTTCACATCAACTTCTCCCAATTACTCCCAAGTAATAAAGAGGACAGAAGAAGAAATTATTCCTTACCCAGATTGTCACGCAGTGTTATGAACATGTTTCTGACTATATTGGTGATGGAATCCTGCTCTGCCCTCTCTCTGCATTAGGTAAGCATCTTTTCACCCATCATCTCTCTACTGGCCTGGATCAGTCAGTAGAAAGAGCTGTGTGATTCTTAACATCTGAAACCACAGTCATCAATCTGTCTCTCTCCTTCCAGATCCATTCTCTACCTCTGTCTTATGGTATACCCCAAGTGGTAGACTTAGCGAATGCATTACCCAGGTTTCTGTTTTCTGGTTTCCAGTGTGTTTGTTAAAGGAAGGCATGGCAAGAGATCAAAGTCGGGAAGAGAAAGGAGATACCGGGATAATTTTTTCCTTTCCCTATAACCACATTCCTACCACCTCCTTCACCCCACATACCCCTGCCCCACCCCGCACACATGTCGGGTCCATGTTTTGTGGCACTGCTGGCATCCATTCTTGGCTATGGCCCCTAACAATTAACACAGTATCCATTGCTCTTTATTAGGCTTTAGCATATTACTCCCCAGGGGGTAGTAACAGCTTCCCACCGTTGATTATCTTTAGCTGCAGCTTCCCTATCCCTGTCCACACCTCTGTTATCAGTCCTTTCAGTAAAATCTTCTGCTGAGCCCTGTGAATGGAATTGTTTCATGCTGACAAACTGACTGGGGCACGCACCATTCAATAAAACTCAGCATTAGTCAGCGCTGAATTTAAATATAACTTAAAGACACGTGTACATAATGGTAAGCCATTTAAAACTAGCTATTTGTGGAATAAAAGGTTAAAAGGCTAAGTCAATGTTTTCTGACAGATATAATCACAAAATCCCAAGGCCTCCTTCTTATTTCATTTATATATATATATTCCTTCAGTGTTCACCACTCTCTTTTTGCTCTCTAAAATCTTCTTTCATCTTTTCTATGACCACCTGATGAATCATACATGTCACTATTATAGAGAACCTCTGTAATGGGAGGTCTAAGAATAGCACATGTAATAACATAGAATTATACAATACCCTGCCTCTTTCAGGACCATGCAATCACATACATCAGTTCATGTAAGTGGTCAGAGGACCACACAGACTTCCATTCCCAAGTAGTAACTTTTTAGTGGACTGCCTACATATCTATAATATGTATTTCTGGCAACAGTATTAGGTAAAAGCATCTATAAAACACTTAGACTTGGAAAATCATTTTTCACAGCTATACCCTCTGATACATGAGCCCCATGAGTCTCTGGTCAGTTAAAAAGAAAATCAACAGACTTACTTGTTACATTCATACCCTTCTTTTTCTTTTTTTCTTTTCTTTTTTTTTTTTTATGGAACAATATTTGTTTCTCAGAATCCATTGTGGATTTAATGCTAATATAAAAAATATATACATAGCCCATGGGGATTTTAACAAGAAGAAATAATTCAAATAATAAGGAATCTATAAACATTTTTGTTCAGAGTTTTTCCACGCCACTTTGTAACTCCTCAAGGGAGGATATTATCCTGCAACTGGAAATGAAAAGAATTCTTACCCTCTCTCCTTAACTTTAACAGTGTATTAAAAAAAATACTTTTCTGGGCTAGTATTTTCTCAGACAGTTAAATTAGAAATTCATTAAGATCCTTTTCAGGGTCTGGATTCTATATTCTGCCTATAAATTGACATTCTTCTCTTCACTGTCCCAAGAGAAGAGCCTAAGGGTTTCTTATTTTCACAGAAGGGAACTGCCTAGGGACAAAGCAGGAAGGAGTTGACTGACAGGAATGCTGCTTTAAATCCTTAATGTGCCAAATAACTATGCTCACTCTCAGTTGTAACACCCTTCATTCTCAAATAGTTGTGGGTGGCCACATGCCACAGAAGGCATGATGAAAGACCTGGCAGCATCTATATATAACTTCAGGTCTTCACTGTGAAGACTTTCTTCAGACTAGCTCTGTTCCCTCTGTCTTTTTATAATGATGAGGTAAGTCTCTCTGCCTGTTAATGGAAGTCTGAGGAAATGCCCACAGATGTCCGCAGATGGTACCTGAATCTCCTTGTAATCTCCAAGGGGTTTATGTCCATCTTTGACCTCATAAAATATATAATTACTTCACCATCCTCTACACTTTAGTCCCTTCAACATCTGGTAAATTTTCTCATAAAACAGCTACTTTTGTTGAGTTTCAAGCCATCACTTTGACTAGCTTTAGTCATCTGTGAACGTTCATTTTTATAGCACTTCTAGCTGTTGCCTGCCTTGACTGCCATCAGTCCTTCCTGCTTCAGTGCACAGCCCTTAAGTCCTGCAGAAATAGTCCTTGCTATCCAGGAATTCTAGTTTCTGCCACCTTGGGGCCACTGGGCCCCAAGTCAACCAGGGATGACTACATAGTTTTGTAAGAGGAAAAGGGAATAACACACAACACTATGTCCCCTGGAATCATTTATGGTGAACAGCTACCATCACTTTTCCTAAGGGCTTTCTACCTCACTAGTTTCTCCAAATCAGACACGGTCCCCAAATACACTAGGAATGGAGGAAGAATCTGGTGAATCTTCCCAGAGCAGCAGATCATAGAAAACAGCAGGAATTTTAACATTAACTTAACTTTTGGTCACCTACCACAGAAAGGTTGGCTACAGACCCTCGGCAGTTGGCTCATAAAGATATTTTTCCTTTCCTCCTCCCTCCTTCCCCACACCCAATTTCTCTTTTCTCCCTTTTTTAATTCTTCCTCCTCTTTTCCCCCCTTCTGCCTACTGAGCTCCTTTCCCAAACCCTTTCCTTGGAAAATTTCCCTTGGCTTGCCTTCTCTTTTGTCTTAAAAATTCAAACTCCCCACACTTTCTTGGATGCTAATGAAGTTCAGGGGAAAAAGAGATATGTTCCTGTTAACCTCTAAACCACTACCAGGAGGTGAAAGGTGGTGAGGCATCCAATAGGATGCTTTCTCATTCTCAATTCACACATTCTCCAACAAAATGGTGGTGATAGTGATCTTGACAAAGAGTGCGACCTTTGTTGCTTACTCTCTTAGGACACACAAGCATGGTAGAAACCAGTGTTCCAGATTTTTCAAAAACAAACATAAGGCCCTGTTAAAAGAATAAAGCATTTCCTTGACGATAATGGAATTTTCATCAAACTCACAAAAATATAATTATTTGTAATCCAGAAGGATGAATTATTTTGCTTAAGGGGGTAGGAGAAGAATAAATGAAACAAGATGGGATTGGGAGGGAGACAAACCATAAGTGACTCTTAATCTCACAAAACAAACTGAGGGTTGCTGGGGGGAGGGTGGTTGGGAGAAGGGGGGTGGGGTTATGGACACTGGGGAGGGCTGTGCTTTGGTGAGTGCTGTGAAGTGTGTAAACCTGGCGATTCACAGACCTGTACCCCTGGGGATAAAAATATATTATATGTTTATAAAAAATAAAAAATTAAAAAAAAATTCTATGAAACCTCATAGCCAGCCTTTACTGAATGAAGTGAGCTGTAAAAAGGAAAAAGCAGACCCTGTCTTATTCATAGTCTGGAGGAAATAGGATATGGAACATCAAAGTTAGATGTAGAGGTGACTTTTATGATCACTAAAATAAAAAGATTTTACTAAAGTAAAATATAAAAGGTGTTTTGCACATCCGAAATTACTAATAATGAGCCATTAAAATTCATTTCTATCCTATTCGTTTACTATCCTTTTGTTCACTAGATGATAGCCTCAGATTTTCTCTCATCAAAACCTTCACCCAGATTTTTTATTTTTTTATCTTGGTTGCAGAAAATATATATGCTTAGAAGTGTTTTCATTTTCCAGGATCTGAGATTCTACCCAAACGGTAATGGTTGTTTGATACATGGTTTAGTGTTATTAATAGCCTCTGTAGTCTCTCTACTGTCCTGAAAATGAGTAATTTGTTGGAGATGGAAAAATGGAGGTATCTTTAGTAATATACTAAGCTATGCTAAAAGCTATTTTTCAGCAGCTCTCCCCAACATTTGGGGTTACAGAATCTCAGCTCAGCTAGGGATGACTTTAGACCAAAATATTTGTTTATAAGGGGGTTTTCCACAGAACACCATAAATTCGATTTCTAATAACCTCAGGGTGCAAATCTAACATGCTTGTTGACCTTTATAACTCCCAGACTTAATTGCAAGAGCCTCTATTCTTAAACTCTGTTGTCTGTTTTATTCCCCATTTCTATTTCCAGTTTTTCTCTTTTTCTAATTGTTCCCCAACAGAAATAGTCATGATCTGGTAGAATCAAAATGCTCTGAGCCATGGAAAATTAAATAGAAGGAAATCCTGGAATAAATGTTTCTGCTGAGTGGATTAACTGCCACTCCAGTTGTGCAGGGACAAGGGGGTAAGGATTGCACAGAAGGTTGAGAAAGGAGCTTTAACATTAGTTTTCATAAAGGGGCCCAGGGGAGAGAAAACTGATGGAAAGAAATAGATATTATTATAGGGCATCTGCTCTCTGTCCAATCACTTGGACAAGTTTTAAGCCCTCTATGAAAAATGGCATAGGACCAGGAAAGAGGCTGCTACTTCTAAGAGACACTAAGTAAAATATTGCTGTTTCTAGACTGAGGTGAAACAAGGCAAAGCAGACTTGGAAAGAGTGTAATTCCTCCTCTTCTGCAAAGAACTCAACACATCTCTAGCCCTACAAGGAGGGACAGCTTTGGACACAGCATTGGACAGTATCCTTGATGTGCACATTGATGTTCTTATAATATTCTCAGTAGGCACTTTGCCACCAACCATACTGGTGTTACACTTCTAGAAGCTTCACAGAGAGTCAGAACAGGAAGGAAAGGAGTTGATGGATGCCATCTTGTACTGCAGAAGGCAGGTGTGTGAATGCCCATAAGGACGCCCCTCTGGTCCCGCAGAAATATCAGAGGAGTTTCATGAAATTTCTGCTCATGAAGTTGGTAAGACTAGACATTTAAGCTCTTAAGATTAATGTAATTTCCTTTTCTGTCTATAAATAGTTTAGGACTGGTGATATTTAGGTTATAATTACCTACCAACAAAAAGGGTTCCAAGCTGAACAGGAGTTACTCTATTTAGGATGTTTTTATGTGAGAAATTAGTTGGGAGTCTTTAAAAGCTTCTCATAAATGTATTTATCACTAGCTCCAATTTCAGTAATTCACTGCAAAAGAAATTACAAAAATTCAGGATTTTAGCTTTTAAAATGCAATGAGAAAAGATGTCGGATTTTGAGTAACTACTGAAAAAATTATCTAACTGGAAAAATCTGCCCACGGGAAATGACTTTCAGAAGGAAAGTGGAGTTCCAGATGAACTATGTTATATCAGAAGAGAATCATCTCAGATTGCCCTTTTTTTTTTTTTTAATATGGAACGCTTCACGAATTTGCATGTCATCCTTGCACAGGAGCCATGCTAATTCTTCTCTGTATTGTTTCAATTTCAGTATATGTGCTGCCGAAGTGAGCACCAGATTGCCTATTCTGAAAACTAAAAAAGAAAACTTTCATGATGGATAACTTCAAGATCAGGACCTCTTGCAACAGACAAATAAAGACTTAAATTAAAATGAACCTAATACCTAATATTATCATTTGACATTGATTAAGTGCTAGGAAAAAAATAAAAAGAATATGTTTCATACTGTTAGGGCATTACTGTGTTTGTAAACCTTTGCTGTTGGTAATAGGGTATAAAATTAAAGAGCCCATTTTCTGGAGCCAGACTGCTTACATTTAAATTTTATCTCCATCAGTTTCTAATTAAATGCTCTAGGTTTCTTTAGCTGTAAACTAGAGATAGGAAGAGCATCAAACTCACAAGTTTGTTATGTTGTTTAATTTAACTAGTACACATAGAATGCATGCAATATGGTCATATATAACAACTTAATTTCTTTAAAGAACTTAACAATTATGAATTTTTAAATTAAGGATATATAGACTTTTAAAAATGGTTCCTCTATTGCCAGACCTAAAGCATCATCTTTACTGTAGTTTTTTCATAGTAATTAATAAAAAAGGACATATGCCCACTTTAATCAGACTTGCTTAAGTCTAACACAAAGAAATGGGACATTCTTAAATATATCTGGCCCAATGAAAAAGATTAATAGCCAAGATATTTGCAGTAACTCGTAAGTAGGCATTCTTGAGTAATGTGTCCTAAAGCACTTGCTCATCTGCCATTACTTGGGAACAGTAGCTTATGGCAGTCAAAAACCTGAAGCTTTCACATGGTCATGGTTATGAATCAGGAAATGGGGAATTAAGCAGAATCAGAAAAGCAGATGTTGACTCTGAGTCAAGAGTCAGTACAAGACCTCACAGAAAGAATGACTCATGGTTCTATGCCTTTTAGAACAATATTCAATGTGACTAACATGTTACCAAATTAAATACCTGCTCAGGACAGTCAAAAAGATGGCCTTGGATTTTTTAAGGCATATTCAATAAGCAAGATTGAGAAAAGGCAGAGAGAGATCCCAGAAGACTAGGACATTAGAGGTTATGAAGATTCTCAGCAGGAAGTAGGGTTGGGGGAGACTGGAAAAGAATTCTTTAAAGCTGCCTTCTTTACTTTTACATGTCTTCTGACTCTCTACTACGTCCTGTAATATAATTCCAAGAAAATGAGGATGAACTTCCGCTCTAAAAAAGCTATATAGTTTGCTAGTGATTAATAGACAGATGGACAGATAATATATTACATAGATATGATCTATATCATTCAACATTCATAGAGGTTATCAATTAAAGCATTAAACTCAATAAAGAATAGGTCTATCTAACTGATTTTCCATGTCACTGTCTCATAATTTAGGGATAAAAATCTCACCTATGATCTGCCTTCAGTCTTTACTGAGTGATCATGACATGCTGAGCATCACGCTGAGAGACATGAATGCATTGCCGAGAGATTTGCATGCATTCTACAAATTCAAAATTAAGTACTATTATTATCCCCACTGTATACATGGGGAGACTGAATCTCAGAAAGGAAAAGTGAATCTCCCCAAATAACACTGTTCACATGTAGATCTGTGATCTCAAACTCAGGTTACCCTGATTCCATCCTGAGTACTTAGACTTTACTGTGAAGCCACCCTCAAGTCAAGCCTTTTATTTTTGCAGTGGACACCACCTGGGCCTTTCATAAATCCTGGTACTCAACCTGCACCTCGCACCAATTCAGGAGGAATATCTGGGGTGGAACGCAGGCATCTGTTATGTTTTTAAAGTTCCCCAGATGAGTCCAATATCCATCCATGGGTGAGAACAACACTCATGTATTCAACTTAAAATTTCATAGCTCTCAATATTTCCTTTACATATATTTTCTTTACATAAAACCTCTCATTTTCATAAATGAAAAAATATTTTTCTTGGAAATTTATGTCCAATTTATGTCTAACTATTCTCAAGGCTCTGAAATGCTTCTGGACAGACCAAATCCAAATGCTTATCTCCTACTGACATTTTTCTCTTGGTTCATTACTTTTTATCTTATGGATCAGAGTATTTCAATATTTAGTAAATTTATAAGTATCAATAGCATGATGGTTAAGCATTGAGAATTTGGAGCTGACATGCTCAGGTTTGAACCCCAGCTCTATCACTAACCTTGTGCTTTTTTGTGCCTCAGTTTTATCATGTATAAAATGGGACTGGTAGGGGCACCTGGGTGGCTCAGTGGGTTAAAGCCTCTGCCTTCAGTTCGGGTCATGGTCCCGGGGTCCTGGGATCTGGCCCCACATCGGGCTCTCTGCTCGAGGAAGATGGGAAGCCTGCTTCCCATCTCTCTGCCTGCCTCTCTACCTGCTTGTGATCTCTGTCTGTCAAATAAATAAAGAAAATCTTTTTTAAAAAATTAAAAACTTTTTTAAAAATGGGACTGGTAGTAACAGCTAACTTACAGACCCGTGTCAGAATTAAGTTGCATGGAAAGAAGTCCCAGAATAACTCCGGTCACATAGTAAAAAAAATCAGTACATTTTAGTTATTATCATTGTTATTTTGTACATAACAAGAGAATGTGTTTTCCTTTGTCAAGTGCATATTCATGTGATAAAGATCTAATCATATCTCACGTTGGACAACTTTCGACAATTCTCCCCAAATCTAAAAAGTCATTTTTCCTCATTAGAACTAGGCACATAAGGACCCTCTTTGTAGTGCTGGAAAACTGACTGCCAAGCTCCTTTTACCTTCACCACTGAACATGAGCCCCAAATACTTGTACCAACTCTTCTGATCTGCCACTATAACCACACACCTATTTTGTTGTCTTAGAGCAGCACTCAAGCAATTCGGCTCCAGTGCTAAGTGGATGCTGTTGTCATTAAGACAAGTTCTAGCTCTGGTGTAGCACCTGGAGCTTGAGTCTATTTTTACCTTTGTCATTTTATCAATGCCTCCCAGGGGATCAAAATTAAGGAGGCACTATGCAGTGGATACAGTGGTGAAGTTTCAGGCCTTCAACAGTATATGGGCAACAGAAATTTGACTCTCAACTGATACAGTAACATTTATATCATAATCTTACAAGGTTTCTCAGTTTAGCGATGACACTATAACATGTATTTTGCAGCTGGATCTCCTTTTTTCTTCTGCTTTTCTTTTCTCTATAGATCTCAGGCTAAAGGCTATAGATTTTTTTTTTATAAGTGAATGACAGACTATTTTCTATACATATTCTCTTATCGCTATGCTGCAGTATATTTTATTCAAGCCATTTATTTTCCTCCTTTCTCTATTTCGGTCAACATATGCTATTCCACTTCACCTCTGAGAGGTACATCTTTCAGAGATGGCTAAGAATAAATAAATAAAGCTAAGAAAAATTTTAAAGATAATACAAATTGATTTTCATGTGCAGAACTGATTTGTTAGCTATTCTGAGATCTGAAAACCAAAATCAAATTTCACACAGAAGAAAAGATAGGTATATTCACAGAGGGCCTGGTCAAGTTCTAAAGGCTTGAACAGAAGTGAGCAGATGAACCAGGGAAGTCCAGAGTCTACACCAAAACAAACAAAGAGACTGAAGCATAATTTCAATAGAGGCCATGAAATAGCCAAATGTACTACATTCTCTGAAAGTTCAGATGCATAGAGTAGCTGAAGGATAGCTGGTACCACAGCCTCTGTCCAGAAGGCCGAAGCCAAGACCAACGTGGCCTGCACAGAGCAGAGGTCGAAGCCTGTCAGTCTGGGCTCAGCCAGAAGTTTGCCAAAGCAAGATGAGAAAAAAATTCCCTATTACTAGGAAATCAATCATTGGCATTGGGAATATTTGTCATACATCATAAAATTAGTACCAAGGAGTACACTGTGCACATTTGGAAAGACACATCAAGCATTAAATGGTGCCTCAGTGTGTTAACATGTCCTGATAATTACGCAATTGTCTACATCATACACTGTGAGTAGCTTGAATTGTTCACATGTTTAGACAAGAAACTATCATTCCAGACATAAATGATACGATAATGTCATCTCCATTGCTATATGTGCAGTGGCAATACTTGCAATTTTATACTTCAGCGCCCATTCTTTGGAAGTACACATTTGTATGCTATTAGAAAAGACTTAAAATCTCATTATTCTAGTACTCATGGCCAAAATTCCTAAGGAAATACATCAGATATTGACCACATTATACTAAATCATAACCCCTCTACGGTTTGTACTAGTTATCATAGGACCTGACACTTTTTACATTTCAAAACAAGGGTGGATACAATGGAGTTTTTATACCAGGACAGACCTGAGCTATTACTACTAAGCCTATTATTCTACAATGAAAGAAATTTAGGCCCATGTCAGAGCTGGGAAAAAATCCCCTAACTCAGTATTCTTCAAACATTTTGAATGGTATGACCTGTTTAAAGGAAGCATGCAAAACCTCAGTGTCTTCGATTCCTAATAGAATACTATCAAATCGTTTTCCCTTAGAGAATTGTTGTAAGGTTAAAAAATATGACATAAGGAAAGATCATGTAAAATAAATGGAGATTTATAATAATAACATTATTATTTCTGGCTCTAGGACTATAATAGCTATCTGATATTTCCATAATTTTTTCTCTAGCTTCATTAAAGAATCTTTAAAGCCATAATTATCTTAAATATTACAACCACCATAATATTTTATGAAACTATTTTTTATGAAAAGTTTGCCTACTTCATAAATGTCAATTTTCCAGCCACATTTTTGTAGGTATGCTCAGAAATCAGATACAAACATATGCTTTTTAGTCCTTTAGCTCTTAGCATAAACTATGATCACTAACAAGTTCCTACTAAGAGAACATGGTTTCCATCTAGAAACTTGATCTTAACAGCTAGGACCCTAAAATCCTCCAGGGTCTTCTGAAGGTATTTAGCATACCCACCTTGCTGAGGAAGGGACTTAATGATAGAGTGGGGCTCCAAATCCCTCAAGTTTCAAATTCAGCTGCTTTCACCCTCTCCTCAGGACCTCTCAGATTTGCGGCTTCTTTCTCCTTTGGTTTTTGCATTTGTAATTTTATTATTTAAGGTTATCAATTAACTCAGCCAAAATTCTTCTTTCATTGCCACCTAAGTGCATAAGGAGTGTTTAATTATTAACAGAGGCTAATAAAACAGTCAGTTTTTTGTTGATGGTCTAAAATATCGAGAAGTCTCTCTCCAGAGACTTCTTACTTCTTGGAACTATGTTTCTCTCTCTGCCAACAGCCAACCAGAAGTGAGGAGTGATGAATGCTGCCACTAGCATTTTACCCAGCTGTATGAGCAGCATGATACAGGTTCCCTTTTGTGTCATTGGCTTTACCTTGTGCAATCCCAGTTTCTGTCCTCAGTGTCCTTCCATGGATATCCTAGAGAGAATTCACTCAAAACATCACTAAAGACATTCCAAATCCAACATGTTATCTGAATTCTCCTTGATAATCATACTGGATAAATTTGAGAAAGTGCCAAACAAAAACAGCTTCTCTTCATAAAATTCACTGATTGGTCAAATTATAGGGGAGGGGGGGAAAAAAAAAACAAGCAGAGGCTGCAGACGTTCATTAATTGATTTTAATGTTATTTATTCATTCAATTTGGACAGCAGCTGTAACAAAGTGATTTGATTTTCACTTCTCATTCCATGGCACTCTATTATTATTGGTCTGTGCATAGCTGTCTGTTCATGTTTCTTCATATTCCCTTCATCCTCCATCCCCCAAAATTGTTCCTCTTCCCTCACAGGCACCTACACTGACATACTTAATGTCAGTATCTTCTGTATATAATTTACCTGTATATATACCTGTAATACTTATAATTTATACATTTATAATGTGCACAAGATGATTCTCCTGGGTTTTTTCAACATAATATTTGGAGCTCTATTTACATTACAATATGCAGACCTAGATCATGCCTTCTGACCACTGAACAGTATTACAGTTATTTTGTGTTCATTCACATTTTATTACCCTCTACTCTGATGTACTTCATGATTTAAAGACAGGGAAGCTGTGACTACAATACAACAGATATACTGAATACACTTGTCCTCCCAGTGGGGACTGGGAATTGGGCAGTGGCTAATGAAAAAGTAAGAGTAGAGAAACTATTCTTTTTAACGGGAGGAAGAAAGAGAAAGGCAAGCATCACTCATCAGGGTATGCTGGCTGAAACAGAGACAGAGGACAAGAACATTTGCCTAGATCAACTACTACAGTTAATCTACTGCTTTGTAATTTGTATGATCCCTGCCTGGCCTTGCCCATTAAGCCCATCCTATCAAGTTAGGCCAAGAAGATAACATTTAAGCTTCTTCCTCAGCCATCTTCATTTTCCTTTTTCCAATCTGTTTGGCATTCCATGCCCATATTTCTCACCTTGTCTTCTACCTACAACTTTGTGCATGTATTTTGAATCCCACACCTAATAAAGCCCTGGCAGGGCTCACACAGTTCCCCTTTATCTAGGATTTGCATTCACCCTTCCGACCTTTGCATCAAGCTCCTCCAGCAAACAATCAGATGTCTCAAATTCAGCTTGAAGGCCATCACCAGTAATCAATATTTCAGCAGAGTTTGCTTTATTAAAAGGAATAGGAAAATATGGATCAAATAAACAAAACTGATAGTAATTAGCTGTCAAGTTTTGGTAGATATGAATGGTTGAGATGCCATTCCTCTAGCAAAGAAAATCAATGGGTAGTACATCACCTTCCAAATATCTGATCAGCCTAACCTAATTGGACTATCACAGATCCATGAGAGATTTATTAACAATATCCTATATTTCATCTTTACTGCCCAAATTGGGCAATTTGATTAATTGGCCTATATTTTCAGTCATCCTTAAAATTTTTCTAAAACTGGGCTCATTTCATTGTGGTATTTCACCAAGGTTTTTCTTCCCTGGGTTTTTTCAGTGGTGACACTATACCTGAAAATTGATATAGGATGCACTAATACAAAGAACATTATATAAAAAGAAATTTTATTAGTTTTAAATGAGTTGGAGATGCAACACTTCTCTCATGTGATCTACAGGAAACATTCTAGATACTGTGTCACATAAACAGACCCTGTTTTGAATATAAAGAGCACAGTGATAACCCAGTACAACATGATCAGATTTTCAATTCTTTATTTCTACTTACTTTTCCAAGAAATTTCAAGATTGTAAGATTTATAGACTATGATTATAACACAGATTTTATTATCAGGTAGACGTTATGCAATTTATTAGTCATTAAATATCAAATCACAATTATTGCAATAAAACACAATTAAGCAAAATGACACATGTTTTAAAGTACACCCATTCACTATGCAGAAGAAAGAAAGAAGATAAGGAAAATATGAAATCAAAAGATAAATTAGGAAAACCTATAAGTGGCTATTGCTATTTTCACCATTATCATGGACTAAAATGTCAATTGTTTTGTGACAGATGCAAATAAAATAAAAATTTAGATCATATTATAGTCTTATTCTCTTGGAGTTTTTTCTGTTCATTTTAAGATTAAGAAACTAAGTCAAAGCCTTCACTATTTCTCTGCCTGCTTCAGTCTGTCCTCCATTCTGCCTAGTATTTATCTCTCATTTCCCCCTGTGATTCTAAACCAGGAAAATTCCTCATTCCTTAGAGGATAAGGCTAATCTTTAGCAAACTTGTTTAAACGGGGATGCACACTTATCTGTTCAGCTCCCTCTCACTCTCCGTCACAGGCCCCACTCTACAAATACACAGATTATTTAGATTCTGTAAGCAAGCCATACCACACTTTTTTTCCCTCTGAAGTTTTACTCACCTTATTACCTTTATCTCAAACATCCTTTCCCCATTATCTGCCCCACAAAATCTTGTCCACCAAAGTTTATTCCAAACACTACCTCCTCTGTACAACATTCTTAGAAACTTCCCCACTTCCCCTCCTACTGACAGAATTAATCACCTTGCATGAATTAATGCCCTTGCATGTACCTGGTAGAAGATAAGGCAGTTTAGTAGTGCCACCAAGATAAGAATTAGAGTCAGCAACTGTACGGTCCCCTGCAGCCACCGTGTATCTACCCTCTTCCTAGACTATATAATAAATACTGAGCTTTGAGTGTCTGTGCTAAAAGAAAAGATTGTGACAATCATTTATCTTTAGTCCTAGTGAGAAACAGGATACAAGTTTCCAAGTGGAGAAATTATGTGCCTTTTCAAATTGTTGAGAAAATCTATTCATTGCTTTTACCACCAAAGACACACAAAATACGTAGGAACTCCAGCTAACTGCAACAATTTTTAAATACCCCCGAATTTTGCTCAAAATGGTAACCATAGTGCAATGCAGATCCAGGAAGTTCATATTTCAAAAATGTCCTAAATCTCTCTCAATATGGGAGACTTTATTTTGAGAATTCTAGATTACAACCTTTTATCACAACTCCTATGCCAAGATCCATGTCAACTTATAAGCAGATTAGCATATTCAGTTATATTTATATTTACTTCCATGAGAACATTAGGCACCTGGTTGGACATTCAGGTTATAGTTACAGCAAATACACAAAATCCATACTTAAAAATACTTTTTAATGTCATAATTTCCCTATATCTCTGTGAGAACCGGTGATAGAAAGTGTTAGCTCCCTTAAAAACGAGGGGATCTCAAGTGCAATACTGGGTGAGCCAGCTGGGGACTGGGAACGAGCATTCCAGGGAGAGTTCTGTTTACATGGATGCTGTCCTCCTCTTCCTCCTTCTCTATCAAGTTCTCTCTTCCTCCTCCTCCTTCTAAATAATATTTTTATTATTCATATTCTTATTATTTCATATTCTATTTATCACTCTTGCTACTCATCTGAAAACAGTGGTATGCTGGCGATTACTCAGCTTTCCAAAAACCTCAGTGGTCCTATCAGTGTGTGTGTGTATGTGTGCATGCACACGTGCATGGATGTATATACATTATATTATATAAAATGCCTTTGCTATTTGGGAAATTGTAGCTATTAGGAAAAAGAAAGCCACCAGGAATGCCAGCTCTTGGTATCATTTATCAAGAGGCCCTGGGGACATCAATCCTCTCACAGGAGCTACAAAATTGTTACCAGTTAGGTTTTAACAAACAGAGTTTGAAAAGAAACTGGAGCACTTTGCTTTGTGCATGATAGGTAACCTAGGAGAGGACAGAGCTGTAATCCAAATGAGGATATCTGTACTTAAAAATGCCAGTGCCAGAGTAAACTTAACAGGACATGAATGTCCCTAGGTCTTAACCCAACTCCACATACTATGACAGTACATTACCCAAATATCACAGCGCTAGCTACTACTGCCTAACAAAGCACATGTTTGTCGACTTGGAACAACACCCATCTATTTGGCCACAATTCCCTAGGTCAGCAATTTAGGTGGAACTAGTCCGGGCAACTCTTCTTAGCTTAGCTGGGTGCCCTCTCTCCTGCATCCACTATCCTTCGGAGGCATGGCTGTGGCATCGTCTAGGCTCTTCAACATGTCTTTGTCCTCTGCTGGGAAAACTGACTGCCACTATTCGGATTGAGGCAGTCTCTCATCCACAGCAGGCTTGCCTGCTCCAGGCCACAGGGCACAGGCAGGGTCCCAGGGACTAAGGGGAATCATACAAGACTTCTTAAGACTTGGTCTCAGACAGGCACACGTTTCTGCTGAATACCTACTGTTTGAAGACAAGCCATACTGCTACCTAAATTCAAGAGGAAGGGAAACAGAATCCATCTCTAGCTAAGAGATGCTGCAAAATCATATTGCAAAGGTGCATGAACTCAGAAAGCAGGGAAGGATTGTAGTCACTGTTACCTGACTGTTACTGTACATTAGTAACACTGTATGGCAGAGATGTCTTGTTTCTCATTCCTGGGGAATCACTGATTTCATCTGTGTATTATATAGTCTATATATATGTATATACATATGTGTGTGTATCTGTGTGTATACATATATACACATATATATGTATGTATGTATATACACATATGTATACACACGTATATACATATATATATTTCCCCCCCCATGAGCTAATGCTGATGTGATGCATCCCTTTTTGCATCATTGTGCCACATATCTATGAAATGCTGTGAACTCCAGCTTTAGCTACTGGCTTCTGTTGACATAGAAAGGTTAAAAAAAAAAAATCCTCTTGTTACTATCTACTTACTTGATCCTATTTATCAGTGGTCCAAGAATTTATATAAATGTTAACTGGGTTTTCAAACACAAATTCTTGAATTCAGTTGCTAATGCAGCTTCCATAGTTGTAGAAAAGAGATGGCCTATAATGCTATATATGCCGACCTGCTAGAAGCCTAAGCAGAGATACTAATCAGCATCATATACACTTGAAAAAATAATCAGTGGTCACACACATTTACCTGCCTATCATACTTCAGCAGTGGTATCATTAAGATTCCCAGAATGCTGAGACAGAAGTACACCACATGATATGGAACAGGGCCTGTACAAAAACCCTCAGGACATAGTAGGCTACAATAGGGATGTGTGGCCCTGGGGATCCATTCAAAAGTATAATGATTAATGTTAGGGAGAGTGCTTCTCAAGGATACTGACAATTCAAATGAGAAAAACAACCCAAACATGGGCAACCTACCAGTTTGGGAAATAATGAGATTAAAAATAGGATTATCCATTGTGCAAAGCATAAACTGAGATATGAGGAAGATTCATAAGCCTGTTATTACAACATATCTGAGACTGTCAAGTTCTGTAGGTCCTCTTTCCCTGAATATAATGTCACTGTTGAGCTACATGGGGAATGACTGTAAACTGGCCAAGAAAAAATGAAAACACAGGCCACCTTTCTGAGGTAAGGAATAGAGATTCTATTATAAAATGGTTACCCTCTATTTTCTCAATGGATTTTAACTCAAGGTACTTTAAAATATACTGATGCCTGTGACCACCCCTAGAGATTCTGACTTATCTGAAGTGAGACCCAGAACATGTAGATTTTTATTTGACAGGCAGAGAAAGGGAGAGAGAAAGAGAGAGCTTGAGCAGCAGCAGGGAGAGGCAGAAGGAGCAGCAGACTTCCCACTGAGCAGGGAGCCCTATACCGGCCTCCACCCAGAACTCTCGGATCTTGACCTGAGGCAAAAGCAGATGATGGAGAGGAGAAGGGAGTTGAGGAAAATCAGAAGGGGAGATGAACCATGAGAGACTATGGACTCTGAAAAACAATCTGAGGGCTTTGAAGGGGTGGAGGGTGGGAGGTTGGGGGAGCCAGGTGGTGGGTATTATGGAGGGCACGGATTGCATGGAGCACTGGGTGTGGTGCATAAACAATGTGGAAATTAAAAAAAAAAAAAAAAAAGCAGATGCCTAAACAACTGAGCCACCCGGCTGCCCCTGACATGTAAATTTTAAAAACTGCTTAAATGATTCTAATATGGATTGATTCTTCACTTGAATAGGGAAGAGGAATTATAAAACTTGCGGCAAGTTGTAAAGGGAGTAAATGCCTTTGTACAAATGTTCAGAGATGCTTGCTTCAAGCTGTAAACCATTAGACACTCAGGGTGTAACAGACTCTAAAAGGCTGACACTATCTACTGGCTTGCAAACCTGACTATTTCCTGAACGCATTATTCTTATTTGTAAAAAAGATGCCCTATTGGGGCTATACTCTGTTGTCTGTCATAAAGCAGGCAGACACAGAGGAAAAAAAAAAAAAAAACTTAAGATCTTGGGTTTATATTGTTGCAAATAATATTGGGGCAGGATTGTTATAAAGGATGAAAAATTTAATATTTAGACTATAATTCAAGACTGTTTATCTGTGGGTTTAAGTTACACCGAGAAATTTAATAAAGAGAAGAGTTTCATATTGATTTTTATGTTGCTGGCATTGTATTTGTGATATTTATATCATCATGGGTCACCTACACAGTCTCTACTAAGGTATTTTGGGATGTATAACTAAGTATAATTTAATGTGAAAAGTAAATCAGGGATAGGATTTGGGGCTCAGATTCTATGTAGCAGTGAGTTAAGAAGATACAGCAAGGGGATACACGAGGACCCAGATCTTACCACATTTCCACTGTGATCTCTAAAAGGAATTTACCAATAATTCCATATTCTGGGGAAAAGTATCTACATTTATCTTTACCCTGTAACTGACCCCTCCCCAAGAGAGTAAGCAATGATTGGCACCTGCTACCAGTGAATTCTGCAGAGGTAGTGTTGACAATGCTCTTGTTTATGGCCCATATGCAGTTGAACTTGTTCTCACAGCCCCTAGACCCTGGGCAAATAAAATGTACTTCTCTTAGTAGACCCACCTAGGTCTCAACTCCATCTCAACTTTTGTGTCTAACACTCCATAAAGAACAGGGTCAGCCCCACTCTACAGGCTTGTTGTATTAAAAGAGAACCTTATGCTACCTACCACACTCTACAATTCAACCTTATCAGCAATAAAGCTGATGTAATAATTTGCCTCATCTCACTCTTTGGGTCAATTTTTTGATTTGTCACAGTCAAGAAAGAAAGATGAGAAAGTGAACAGTCCATATCATGACCCCGAAGACATTGCTAAAAGTAACTAAATTAAACAAGCAAACAATATGATTCTAATGTACTCATCACTAAAATGGCTACAAGTGCCATTAGTGGTATAGACCACTAAGATGTGCTTTGAAAGATCCATATGTATATATGTGTACGTGTGCATGCATGTGTGTGTGCATGTGTATAGGGAGAGAGAAAGAGAGAGAGGGAAAGCACTCTCAAAGCAGGTCACAAATATATATATAAATATATATGTATATTATATACACATAATATATGTACAAATGTCGTATACACCATATATGTAAACTATATGTTTGCAATACATAAAATACATATATATGTATATATGTATATTAAGACAGCTTATTAGTTAAGCTTGTTATTATTTAAATAGAAGATTCTTTACTTTAAAAATATTTTTTCATAAACCTTAGGAATCCCTAGTGAATTTTTAACATTTTTTCAAAAACATAAGAATTTTAGTGAAATAAGCAAAGGGAAAACAAAAACAACTCCATAATTTACTCACCATAAAATCTGAGGTATATCACTTGGAATCTGTTTCCTTTGACCAATCTGTAAAAAGAAATAATATTAAGAGATGTCCTTCCAAAAACAATTATTTCAAGGTTTAAATAAATTAAAAAGAATTAAATCCATATGTGAAATTCAAAAGACCATGCAATTTTTATTGTATTTACTTTCATTAAAAATAAATAAGGGGTTAGAATAAAAAACCAGACTCTTCTCCCCAGCTGTTCATGATTTTATCAACCACTGAGAAATTAGAATGCAATTTAATAAACTTATCTAGAAAATTACATGCTATTAACAAAAGTTAAATTCTCATCAAAGTTGTAGTAACATCTGCAAACATTTTTAACCATTTCCTGAAATAAATTACCTAATAACGTGTTCACATTAGCAAATGGAGGCACTGTGAAGTTGACCAGGTCGAACAGAGGCCCTAGAACTAGAGAGCTTGGGCTCAACTCCCTTACTAGTTCTGCAACTTGACTGATCTCCTTTAACCTCTGAGATTCAGTTTTACTCATCCATAAAATAATATCTACCTCATAATATTGTTTGAAGGATTAAATTTGAAAGTATATATTAACAATTTAATACATTACCTGGCATATAGTACTCAGCTCTTATTAATAAAGAGACATTTAGTTTTTATCAATGCTGCTTTTCATTTATTCTAAAATGCTATAAATGTTTAAAATGTTAAAATATAATTTTGCTGCAGTCTTTCTTGAGTATTTCTGCCAGATCTCAGCTCAATTCTTAATCAGGCAATAAAAAATATATAATAGCTCAGAAAACACAACTGAAATGTAAAAAGAAATTAAAAATACCCATTCATCTAACCAAATATTATCTTGCTTTTTCTATCACCAAATAGCATAACTAAGAATTTGCACTAAATTGCCTTTTTTAAACTTACATGACTAAATTGAATAGCTCTTTTGGCAGCTTATAGGCAGATCCTTAGATACAGCTGTGAACATCCAAATCACAAGCCTATATATCAGTCCACTTGTGTCTTTATTTTAATCACATATAATAGATTTATGATCCCTTTGATGCCAAATAAGCATTTCTGAAAGTCCTAGAAGAAGATCCAAGCATCTGTCTTCTCTAAAAGTAATCACATTAGCACACTGATGAATAGTAAAGGACTCTGCCAACTTAAAAGTACTATACTGTAGAGAAAGACACCCTAAAATATAGTTTTATTACAATTTATTTGAATATACCTAATTCAAAGTGCAGATTTTCCTAATACAAGTTCATCCAACAAAATAATGTATATTGTTATGATAGAACCAACATCTACAACACTATTTCACAGTTTCTAAATGTATTCCTAGAAAGCTAGAACTACCTTTAAAAGGTATTTCATCATCATTTGCAAGTTTCAAATCTTGAAAATATGATATAGTGGATGGGTGTATTAACCTTATACCTTAAAAACATATTCAGTAATAAATAATTATACTGAGGCCGCACTTGAAATCCACTATGCCTTTGGGCTGAAATCAAATAATTTACTGAAGTTAAAAAACAGGGCTAAATTCATAGAATTTTGGAAAACCACACTGGGCGTGGAGCCTGCTTAAGAATCTCTATCCTTCTCCCTCTGTCCCTCCCCTGACCTCTCAAAAAAAGTCATAAACTCAGGATGTGCTAAGAATAGCAAAAGACAGTTAGGAATAAAGATACCAAACAAGAAAAGGAAATTTCTAATTAATATTTTTACCTGATTATATAAAAGAACCACAGAATTAAAAAAGAAAAACACATATTAATGCAAAGTTCCAGAATATCAACATAAATATATAATTAGTACTATGGGAGTAGATATAGAAGGTGAAAAACTGACATAGACAAATAGTACCCTACTGTAATCTGGTAAAACACTAAGTCTGGGGCACTATGGATAGAAATACTTCAATCCATATGCACAACCCTCCAAAAAAGAAAGTTTTGCATATATATGTACAAAATGCTTTTTAAGCATATACTTAGATCTTCTTAAAGTTAACAATATGCAATCTCATTTGAGTCGATTATCGAATGCATTAGCAGCTTTTTGCCTTTGTGACTCTCTTTTTCAAAGAAGTGATACTCAAAATACAGCTAACAATAAGTGGTAGTTTGTGAGCCTTATTTATATGCACATACATACGCATGCATGCACAAATGAAAAAATAAAAAAGACTTGGAAACATTTTTAACAATAATACCACTTGGAGTTCAAAGGCAAGATAAAAGTAAAAGTTATAAAAGCAAAATTTTATCCTGAAATACGGGTACACTCAAAGAATTTTAGTAAGAAAATGCCCACAAGGAACACTTTCTTAAGGATCACATAACCAACCCCTTGTTTTGAAGATCAGTAGCGGAATTTTCCTTCAAAAACTATCCTTCCTGGATCCTCAGTCCACAGATCCATGACAAATGTGGAGCTCATCTCATCCTCCAGGTTCCAGGTATGAACTTTGGTCCCCGGCCTGGCCAATTAATGTATTACCACCCCTTGGCCAGGGATGAACTCTTAAGACTTGCAAGACCAGTGTAACAGGATGGGGGAACAGTTGAAAAGAGAAAGTCTCTTTCTGCTGGGTTTTCTAAACTATGAGGATGTAAGCTGAGTGATGCTTGGAGTCACCAATAGAACCTGCTTGAGAATGAGGACAACACAGAGAAGAGAAGAACTGAGAGATGGGGAGAAATAGCTTGCAGGTAACAGACTTCTGTAGGGCACCTTGATACATCTGTTCCTGAATATAGTTTGATGCTAAGATGATCAATTACATCAGTGAATAAATTCCCTTTTTGGTTTAAGCCAGTTTTCAGAATAGTCCCTAATTCTTGCAACCAAAAAGAGGTCTTATTCCCTAATGGAATGAACATGTAGGGTTGTGTCAAAAAACAAGGTCTGTAACTATGGAAAGGGAACATCCCTAGTTACAAAGTCAACATTGTTCCAATGACTTACCACTGAGAACGAAAAACACTTCCCCGGTATGTTACTTCCCTTAGAGAGAAAGATGGGTGGAGTAGGAAAACCATGGAATAAGGAATTAGTTTAACAGACAGTACTGGAAAGCAAAACACCTGACCTCATAAAACTACAGCTAAAGATGGGTCCTGAGCTATCATCCAGGGAAAGTGGTAAACCATAAATTTATGTTAGAAATATACAGTTTACTGTTAAGAACATAGTTTTTGAATGTAACAAATATCATTAGAATCTAAAAGGGACTAAAGGAACATCTTGAAAAAAATCTAAGTGTTTGGGAGATAATGTAGTTTTTTGCACACAGTAAAGAAGCATGAAATGTATGGTTCAGAGCATGAAAGTGAATGAAATGCCTTCAGAGGAACTGATTAAATCTAGCTTTTTAAATCAAATATTTCTGCTACCCATTCTATAAACCAAGTACATAACCAGCTTTTAAAAGAAAATTTTAGTAAATTAAAATTGTGATATTATATCCAAGAGCACTTCAGAAGAAAAAAAAACCTTCTACTATCCACTTGAACAGGTTTCATGTAAGAATCTGATATATAATAGTTTATCAAAGTACTTTCCCATAGGGAGATGCCAGTATTTTAAAAGCTGACGAAGATGTGTCCGTTCGGGACTTTATGAAACAGAACAAGTGGAGTAAGTGGAGCTACTGTGGACCAAGTCAAAGACAGATTAAGTAGAGTGTTTTTTCTAGTTTTTTGTAACATACATAACTTGGTTTCAATATGATGATATAAAAGAATTTACTTCTATATGTGACCTCAAAGTTTTGTGCTACGGAATTCTCAAAAACAACAATAACAAAACCCCAGAAACCTACATAGAGAAGGAACATTCTTAGAGGCAGGAATGGGACACTCCTTCCACCCCAAATAATTTCTAGACAGCAATAAAGGAGGCCTCAGTGGAAGCATGAGGAGGAGTCTATCTGATCATATCCAGGCACAGTAGTCTCCAGAAATAATTGGCCAGGCATTTCATGAAACCCCTACAGGGATGGAGATGGGGACAACGTAACAGCAAAATGTGGATATTAGTAGGATTGTTCAAAGCCAGTGAGTCCCAGGGAAATTCTAAAAAAAAAAAAAAAAAATAGCCTTTAGTTAACTAATCACAAACAAATGTGTAGGTGCAGTTTTCATAGGCAGAGAAAATTAGTAATGGAATCAGACATTCCACACAAAAATTTGAACAGCTGATAAATAACTAGAATATACTGGGAGGGAAAGGCATCTATTTTGGTAATAAGTTATATATTAATGGGATTAAAGATGCTACTTATCAATTGTCTGTTTAAACTTAGTGTTGGGTAGATAGAAATTTTACTTTCCTCACAATATTGCATTTAGAAAAATGTTCACTTGATTCAAAAATGCTGACACTCTCTCAACTACCAGACAATATATCTTCTGCAAATACTTATATCATAGACATAAATATAAATGTGAGCAAAAATAAAATGCCAACTCAGACATGCCTTGAGTTTTTTAGTGTCTTTTTTGTGTCTTTCAATATATTCATCTTCAAAGTTTATCCTTTCCATGTTTCATGGTTAAAGTCAAGCTTCCAAAAATATTGGGCTTGTAAAATAATTGACACTAAATGTGAATCATTTCTTGAGAAACCTGGATTAAAGTTGTAAGGTTAGAATGGAAACTTAGGGGTGCCTGGGTGGCTCAGTGGGTTAAAGCCTCTGCCTTCAGCTCTGGTCATGATCCCAGGGTTTTGGGATTGAGCCCCGCATCAGGCTCTCTGCCCGGCCGGAAGCCTGCTTCCCTTCCTCTCTCTCTCTGCCTGCCTCTCTGCCTACTTGTGATCTCTATCAAATAAATTTTTTAAAAGTCTTTAAAAAAAATTTTTTTAAATGGAAACTTAAACCCACATATTTGACTATCCCCTTCTCCCAAAGGCTAAAGTCTAAGACTATTATGCTATCACGTCTGTCCAGAAGTACAGATAAAGACAAAAGTAAGTATGCAGGAGCCCTTTGAGCTTCAAACTGTTTTTGCGTGTACTATAAGACTGATGCAGCAAACTGGACTGGGTCACTGGGGAAAAGGACTAGGGATATAGCTTTATACCTCTTAACTATTGGAGGACTAGCCTCTAATTTCCCTATCCTAATTTTAGTACAGATGTCAGATATACAGAATACCTTATCTTTAATTAAGAGAGTATTTCTGTTAAAATTTGAAGTAATGAGAAGATAAGGCAACCAGCATAGTCTAGGAAAAGAGATCTAAGTTATAGAGGAAGAACAAAGATAGCCCTTGGAAGACAAGCCAGAGTAAGAGAAGAAGCTGTAGTTTTTAATAGAGACTCTTTATGTGCCAGAAACTTAAATAGTACCCATGTATTCCTCTAAGAATTATTTTGGAGAATTTGTTACAACTAAATTGAAAAAATTCAGATATTGTTCTATTTCAAAAAAATGGGCTAGAAATTTTGGATAATGAAAAAGATGGAAAGAAATATGCTTGAGAGTAGTAAAGTGTTAACAAGAGAATTAGAGAATTAAGACCAAGAGACAAGGGTAACCTAAAGCGATGAACCCAGACTTGGGGCCAGTTCTCCTACAATGGCAGCTGGTGGTTCTAGTAGAGATGGCTGAGAAACTGGGCAGAAATGTCAACAGGCCACCAGCCTGGGAAAATGAGAACTGGATGTGAGGTCAGGTTTGAGTGGGAGAAAGCCAGGTAAAGCTCAAGATTCTGGTTGAGACACCAAAGATCTACCCTGAGGAATAAGCAATGAAATAAAGCAACTTACTCTGGGAAGGAGTGAAGACCACTCACTGTGTGACTTCACTAATGACATCTGGGAAGCCCTGGCTGCCTTTGGGAGGAGAATATCAATTAAGTAAGCTTTGTCCACTATTTCTGGGAGCTGGATTGTATATGTATGTTAGCCCTATTCACTTCATTCCTTGTTTCTTTCACTTTTTTCAGTACTTGCCAGTCTCTGATCTGTCAATATTTCCTCATATATGTTTCTGATCTGCTATTAGTCCATTCTTAATTTCAGTAATTGCGTTTTCAAGGTCTTAAAACTCCATTATTTTAAAATAAGTTTCAATCACCTCTCAAGCTCCCCAATCTTGTCATATATTCTTAGACACATATTATTTTAAAGTTTTGTCTGATAACTTCATTATCTGGATATCCTGTTTACTTATTTCTATTGGTATTGTTTTTATTGATTTTCAAATATTATAAATAAGAGTTGTAGAGAGAATTTAAGGTATGGAATTTATAAAACCATTATCAAGCCAAAGATTTAATAAATATCATAAACTACAAACATTATGGATGCACTGTAGCCACATTTAGTAGAGTAGGACTAAAAACAAATAACAGAAAATTTTAGAATCAGAAAAAAAACAGAACATACAAGATTGTTAACTCTGTAGGAACATAATAACATAATCCCTTATGAAGGAGGAATTTATAGAGCTAAAAGAGTACTAGATTTTAACATATTTCTTTCATTTTGCTCATAAAGTCAGCATACTTAAAAGAGTAAAGATATAGAAGATTTGAATAACATGATGAGACAGTTTAATCTAAAGATCCCTGTTCTTCACCATCATCTGCTGAAGAAGGTTCTATTATTTACATCCTTCTTAGATGGGAAAACAAAACAAAACAAAACAAAAAAACGTGTGGTTCATAGAGGTTACTGCACTAGACAGCTCATCTAACGACTGCCAGAACTGGAATATAAACCCTGAGCCCACGCTCCTCCTGCTACAAGTCCCTACAACCCACAGAGTCACATGTAAACAATGGAGAGAACATGGTTTTTCCTCATAACAATTGGGTGTAAAGATATCAGATTGGATTTTTTTCTAAGTTAAACTACAGATGACTTTGAGTTTCCTCATATCATGAAAGCAAAGTACCAGCATTGTCCACGCCACTGGCTTTTCCTTGGAATATCCATATACAAGATGCTCCATGGAACAGTAGAATAGATTTTAGTTGAGAAGGTGGAAAAATATCTCAGTAAGGTGAGGTGGACTGAACATCTATGAAACGGGAAGGCATTATAAGAAAATGGAATTAGTGGCATAAATCAAGCAATAATCAGCAGCAATAATCAGCAGTGTGGCTAGATCATAAGACAACTGGGGGGGGTGAGAAGAAACAGAGAAGGAAGGAAAAAACAGAAAAGAAGAGTGAAAACATTAATCAGGTCATATTGCTGCCATACTAAAAAGTTTGAACTTTTTCC
Organism: Neogale vison; assembly: GCF_020171115.1. NCBI lineage: Eukaryota > Metazoa > Chordata > Mammalia > Carnivora > Mustelidae > Neogale > Neogale vison. The sequence goes on from NC_058096.1 coordinate 72,274,955, forward strand.
TATAAAATACTGGTTTCCAAATTTTTCACAATTTAAAAATTCTTTTTCATATCAGAAATCACTGTCAGCTCAGCATGCATGTATCATTTGTACAGCATCCCCTCCATTAGGAATCTCATCTCCTTGCTTTCCATTGGAAAAATAAGACTGACTTATTCTTCACAGCCACATATCCCAACCCCAACTATCTCAACAATTACTCCATGAATAAGCAGGGAATCCAATCAGAAGCCTCGAAGCCTCTATGAGTCTTTTTTTTTCTTTCCCTTTTTCGCTGGAGCAAATGGGAAAGGTGCACTCTTCCTTTGGAATTAGAAGCTGTAAGGACAATGTAAGCTGGAACCCCTTCACAGCCATATGAAGAAAGTCTTCTGCACAAGGAAAAAATGAAGCCAATGAAGAAAGCAAAGCTGAACTCAAGGGGAATAAAGCTAAGGTTTGCCTCCAAATTTAGCCATAATATCATCTACCTTGCCTATATTTGTGATACAATCTTGCAAATATATATTAGGCATATTATTTCTTTAGTATACAGACAATGCTTGATGTGCTTGCAGATTTGTGGCTTCCTCATAATAAAACCATTACTCTTCCTGACATCAGAATCTCATGGGTTGGAAATCAAGCCATAGGCAACAGAAAGAATGAGAAGGCAACAAAATTACAGGACAAAGATAAATACAATGGATAACTGTATTTCTGAGGATAATACATATTTGAATAAAATAATTACAGTCTTTTTATGTAAATTTAGTATTACTTGACTTCACTCCTTTTCTTTCAATTTTTCTCTAGTTATGTATATATTTAACACATCTGTTGGCATAGATTTATAATAGATATTAAAGATTGTTCTTGATTTATTATGTTGAAAGAGGACTGAAGTAGTTGAACTATATAACATATTAATATAAGTGTGTTAAAATAGAGAAGCAACTACAATTAAAAAAAAAACACATACACATACACAAAAAAAAACAAGCAGAAATCCATAGGAGTGTGGTTAAAATTCATTCAGGCCCTTGAAAGATCATTTGCTTGGTGTCATCCTTTCTTCTCACTGCTATTCTAAGTAAATGTAACTTTTTTTTTTTTAATTTAAAACTGACCTTTGGTGAAATTATTCATTTTGAGAATCAAAAGTCAGCCTTTGTCAGATGCCTGATTTCTCCGGAAATGAGATGAGTTTTTTGATGTTGCCATCTTTAATTTTCTGAAGTGGAACAGATGTTGTGAGGATATAATAGGTATGTGTCTACATGAATCCTTTATTTCTGAAAATAAACTTTCAGAAGTACTTGTCCTCATGTGAAAAACAAAAGCAAAACAAAATCCATTGTTCCTCACAAGCACTATGATGAATCTTTTCGACAAAGGCTGTTTTAAAAAAAGATTTAAGGTGGTTGTTACTATTGGTACTGTTTTGTGAATGGTTACTTTGAGTTCATGTCTCTAAAGTATCATTATATCAAAGAGATGATGCTCTTTGATGTAGTTAAGGTGCCAAAACATACAAGAGCTGAAGGACCTGCTTCTTCAGAGATAACTATTTTGTCACCAAGTGCTGTCAATTCTTTTAATACCGTTCACAATACCCCCCCTCTTTTTCCTCCCTATTTAACTGCCACCCCATAGACCGTCAGACCTTTTCCATCTCACTGTCATAACTGCCACAAAAACCTCTCAGTTCTTCCTGCATCTCTTTTCAGCTTGGTCCAATCTATCCTGAATACTGCAGTTGGATTCATTTTCCCAAAATACTGTTTTAATTGAGTAAACTTGTGCCACAACATGCTATATTTCTAAAAATACAGTGTATAATTTACAAAGCCCAGCACCATGTTTTCCCAAAATTCTCCCCCAGCTCCTTATTTGAAGACTTATTTGAAGACATGTCCATTTGTCATTTCTTTTTTTTTTTTTTTTTTTTTTTCGGAAACCAGCTCACATTTAATTGTGACATTTTAAAATTGGACAAGTGTTTTGACATCTGCACCCCCCCATATTTAGTCTCTTTAAAGTGACAGGAAAACACCAACCAATTGCAGGCTTAATGGGTTTAATAAGTTTACCCCTTCGGTTCCCATTTGCAGCACCCAATATTCCTTTGAAATACCAGACAGACCCGGGACTGGCCAACAGTACACTTCCGACCTTCAGAGTTCCAAGCTCGGGTTCTCTTGAGCACTCGGTGTTGCAGTGGCACTTCTCCAGAACTGGTACCTCCCTTTAGCTGGGGAACTTTAAATGTACCAGTGAAAAAAGCTTTTTCCCCTTCAAGGGGAAGAAAGAAAATCACTCCTCAAAACCCAGCAGATCTGGCTGTGAGGTCTTTCCTCCTGTCCCATCTCTTCAGGCTTGTTTTTTTGCAGTGGAGCAAGAGAGACCAAAATCTAACCTGAGTTACAAGAAACAACAGAAGAGGCGCAGCTGGAAAAGGTATGCTTTGCCAGGGGTCTTTGCTTCATTGGCGCTGATAATGAATAGAGGAAACAGGATAGAGAATAGACAGCCACTGATAATGTACGAGGACTGCATTGCTGTGAAGAAAGCCAAGGGCAAGCCAAATCCAAAGTAGTAAGGCCAATTCCTTTCTATGTTTGACAACCGCTGGTGCATTTCAATTCCTTTATTGAACCAACGATATTCAAAGCAGTACAGTGAGTAGAGAAGAGACATATGCAGAAGACTAACCAGCTGACCAACAAGGTGGATGGGAAAGAGACTCACAAACATCCCCTGGATGAGGAAAAGAGCCTGCAGCAAAAGGTTGAGTGGTTTTCTTAAGCAACAGACTTTTCCACAAGACGGTCTACCTGCAGTCCGCACTGAGTAGCTCAACGTCTGCAGAGAAATTCCCTTCACCACATCCATTTGTCATTTCTAAAAGATACCTGTGCTTTTCCAGGAAGGATTCCAGAGAAATCCTTTTTCTTTCTGCCACTCAACTATTATCCATATATTACACATCTATCCTTCCTTCAGAATTTATAACAAGAACTAATCTTCTGCAAGACTTTTAATCTCACTTTCCTTTCCAGCTTTTAATTGGCCATTGCTTTCTCATCACATCTTTATATCTTATAAATATTTGTGTGAATATAAAATTTTATATTTGTATTATACATATGGTATATGTATGTTGTATTGTACGGTAAGATTTTGAACAATTCATTACATTTTCCATGATGCCATCACTAGTTTTTTATTAAATATATTTAATTATTGAAAGATAAAAATAGATCTTTATTTTTTAAACTATGTATTAGGCTAGTGGGGACAGGAATATAAAGTTTCCAAGATAAACATCACAATTTGAATCCCAGTTTGAAAATTTTATTTTCAATAATTCCCAGACTATACATGTATAATATGTCTTTTTAACTGAGAGAAATATCAGGTGTTTCCTTCATCGTCATCATGAATCAATCTATTGTCCATATCCCATGTATAACTTCTTTAATTGTGCACAGAATAAAGAAAATCAGAATGAATAGGTTTTAGCATGTATGCCAGACAAAATACTTTCTATGGTCATAGACACATGTAATGCCTTTGAATATTTCATTCCATTTATATATTCCCATTTCAACTCTAGGACTTAGAGACTTTGTTTAATTTATTTGGTATTTCTTTCACTTCTTTTAATTCAGATATAAATTACCAGATACATTACAAGAGCCTAAGTAGTACTAACCAAATAATGGAGAACAGAAAATGTGAGTTTTATATTCAAAGCACTATTGTTTAGATCCCAACTTAATTTTGTCTCCTCTCACCTCAGTAACTTGGAATTTCAGGTTTCCATTCTTAGATGCTCCTTTAGTTAACTCATCACTGCAGACTTGGCATCTGGCTGCAGTGAAGGAACACTGGTAATAGTGATAAAAATGGCTTCCAACAGCTAATACTAAAGGCATGATAGAAAGATCCTTTTATAGTCATTATCGTGCTGTCTTAATCCTTCCTAGAACAAGGTGTGATATAAATGAAGTCATCTTCTTTCTTTCCTTTGGGAAAGAGAATATGCAGATCATTTTCTCATAATTTGGGAAGGAAATTTCTTCATTAGTTTTTCATGAAGGGCCTTATTTTTCTTTGCTTACAAAAAGAGTTGGTGGTGCAACTTTCACTGTAGCATCCAAATTTTTAAATCCTTCCTCCAAATAGTAAAATATGCCTTGATATTAACATACTACAAAGATAAAAATACAACCACTGAGGTGTCAAAGAACGTGACATTCTCACAGAGACACTAACAACCTCCGTGAGGCTCTGACTCAATTGACCAAACCTTCTTTCCAGCCCCTCACCAATCTTTCCTTCTATGAATTGATTATAATTGCTCTGGGCAGCTATAGTCCCCCAAGTATTCACTCCCAACAAAATGGATTCAGGCTAGAATATGAAAATTATCTCCTCTTTCCTCAATACTATGTAGAGAAAAATCCGTCATCATTTTCTTGAATCAGAGCAAGTAGGGAAAAATATTTGCCTTCAGCTGAAGAAAGATTTCTTCTAAAGTACCTGGAGAGTAATACATGTGAAATGCACACACACACACACACACACACACACACACACACACTACTGAGGAAGTTTAATAGGAAAATTGGTTGATATTTGGAATTCACAGCCATCATTTAACCTTAGTTAAATCACTTAATACTTCAGGATCAAATAACCAACAGGAACTTATAACCACTTACTCTTTTAATAAATATTTATTGAATATCTAAAACATTTCTGGCAATATTCTTTGAACAAAGCAGAAAATGGTTCCTGCTGACACAGAGATTAGTACTTAGCAGGGAATGTACATTTCCCATATTAATACATCATCCCTTTCATTTTTGGGGCCTCCTCCCCACATCTCAGATATTGACCTTTCTCCCTGCCAAACACCTGGGACCCATTACATACTCTTCCTTTTCTCTCACTTCGACATTCTCTTAGTAATCAACTTTTGCTGATCCTAACTCGTAAAGCTGCTGTCTGTGCAAACAAGTGACAAATGGGAAGCTCTACATTCCCAGGTGAGATTGTTGCTGCCAGAATTGAATTTAAAGACTGAATACTTAGTCTGTTTTCTAATTACATGGTCACATCTTTATTTGTGTTCTTGTCAAGGCAGGGCAACTTATGATGAGTGTATTTTAACTTTCAGTATATCTCATGCCAATAGTTTTCACATATTTCCTATTTCCTCTTTTTCAGTTTTCACTAAGGCCTCATTTATTTTCTATGAATTCCTCAGCATTCTTTCCATTTTCCTTTGAGTATACAAGTCTTCATTTCTCTGTCTCAGTAGCCAAACCAGGTAAGGTAAAGAGGAGAGTTTTCCAGAAGGAAAATGTGATAGGTTGTGTTTGGTGCTTGTTGCCCAATGACCCTGCTTCGGTAAGTAAATATATCCAATGCCTCCTTCAGTTCTCCTGAAAATTTAAACCTAAAGAAAAAGACCAAACTCTAAAATGAGGTTGGACTTAAAAGCCTACACTTTGTCAATTATCATTCCTATATTTCAGGAAGGATTCCACAGAAATTATGCTTGTAACTTTTCACAGGAATATGTGAAATAAAGGGGTGGGGGGAGAAAAACAACATGTATCAATGGATTGGAAAGAAACTTTCTACTCTCAGCCAAAGAACACCAAAAACATGGGAATGGAGGAAGACAGGACTAAAGATAAAACCTAAAACTGCATAACCATATACAGGGAGGCAGGCACTCTTTTTCAACTCACAAATGCACTACTGATTTGGGGTGGCTATACATTCCAGGCACTGTTCTAAGCATTAGAAATACAGAAGTAAAAATTCTTGGATGTCTCAGTCCCTTAAGCAGATGGCTCTTGGTTTTGGCACAGGTCATGATCTCGGGATTCTGAGATATGTTTCCCCCATGTCAGGCTCTGCTCTCAGCTGAGAGTCTGCCTTAGGATTCTTTCTCTTCCTCTCCTGATGCCCCTTACCCACTTGTGTTCGCCTTCTCTCAAATAAATAATTTTTTTTAAAAAAGAAGTAAAAATTCTTATGTTTTCAAACTGTATTCTAGGAAACAACTGCTAAAAAAGTAACTATACCAAGATGTTTATATTATTTGTCTGACACTATTTTTTTTTAAGATTTTATTTATTTATTTGAAAGAGATCACAAGCAGGCAGAGAGACAGGCAGAGGGAGATGAAGGGAAGCAGGCTTCCTGCTGAGCAGAGAGCCCAAAGTGGGGCTTGATCCCAGGACCCTGGGACATGATCTGAGCTGAAGGCAGAGGCTTTTACCCACTGAGCCACCCAGGTGCCCCGTCTGACACTATTTTAAAATATCTTCTGTTTTAAATTTCTAAATATGCTACAAAGATGTTGTGATTCCCAGATAAGAAAACAAAGAAAAATTAATCATGCATAGTAAAAGAAACAATCAACAAAATGAAAAGGCAGTCTATGAAATGAGAAAACATTTACAAATCATGTATCTGAAAAGGGGTTAATACCCAAAATATACACAGAATTCAGGCAACTCAATAGAAGAAGAGGAGGTAGTGGGAGGAGAAAGGAGGAGGAAGATGATGAAGAAGGGGAAGAGGAGGAAGAAAATAAAAACATCCAATTTAAAAATGGGCAAAAAGCCTCCATAGACATTTCCCCAAAAAAAGACACATAAATGGCCAACAGGTACATGAAAAGGTGCTTGACATTACTAATCATCAGGGAAATGCAAATCAAGACCACAATGAGATATCACTTCACAACTATTAAAATGGCTATCATCAAAAAGACAAAAGATAAGAAGTGTTGGTGAGAATGTGCAGAAAAGGGAAACCTTGTATACTGCTGGAGGGATGTAGACTAGAACAGCCACCAGTAAATCCTCCTCAAAAAATTAAAAATAGAATTACTGTATGATCCAGCAAATGTATGCCATCAATGAAGTCTCCTCAAAAAATTACATGTAGATTTACTATATGATCCAGGAGTTGTACTTCTGAGTATTTATCCAAAGGAAACAAAATCACAGTCTCATAAACATATCTGTACTCCTATGTTTATTGCAGCATTATTCACAATAGTCAAGATACAGAAACAACTCAAGTGTCCATCAACAGATGGATTAAAAAGTGTGACATTTAGATAAAGATATATAATGGAATATTATTCAGCTCTGAGAAACAAAGGAATCCAGCCATTCCAACAACATGAATGCACCTGGAGAATATTATGCTAAGTGAAACAAGTCAGGCAGAGAAAGACAAATACTGTATGATATCACATATATGTGGAATCTAGAAAAGCAGAACTCATAAAAACAAAGAGTGGAACAATGGTTACCAGGAGCTGGGGAGCAGTCAAAGATGAGGGTGCTGGGGAGATGTTGGTCAAAGGGGTATAAACTTCCAGTTATAAGATGAGTAACTTCTGGGTATCTAATGTGTAGCATGATGATTACAGATTTGAAAGTTGCTACGAGAAAAGATCTTAAATGTTCGCACCACAAAAGAGAAATGGTAATTATGGGATGTGATAGAGGTGTTAAGTTTTTGTTATGGAGGGAATCATTTTGCAATATGTAAGTGACTTTAATCAACATGTTGTACACCTTAAACTTACATAATGCTGTATGTTGATTATATATCAGTAAGACTGGAGAGAAATGAATTTATCAAAATATAGCTTAAGTATTTCTAATGCAGAAACAGAAATGGAAGGACACAAAATTAACATTATATATCTACCTTGCAACTGCATTTGGTACTTCATTTAATTCTCTGAATAATAATACTTACAGATAAACTATAACCTTATTCTTCAAACTTTATTGAGATTTGTGTTAAGACCCACAATGTGAGGGGCGCCTGGGTGGCTCAGTGGGTTAAAGCCTCTGCCTTCGGCTCAGGTCATGATCTCAGGGTCCTGGGATCGAGCCCCGCATCGGGCTCTCTGCTCAACAGGGAGCCTGTTTCTTCCTTTCTCTCTGCCTGCCTCTCTGCCTACTTGTGATCTCTGTCTGTCAAATAAATTTAAAAAAATCTTTAAAAAAAAAAAAAAGACCCACAATGTGATATCAGTTTTTGTAAATGCTTTGTAAATATTTGTTCTATATATTGACATTAGGTTAAGCTCATTAATGTTCTTGTTCAATAATTTATATTATTGATAATATAACTTATATCCTTATTAAAATATATAGAATATACTTTAACAAGTTTTAAACCATTGATATAATAATTTGGACAATACATAAAAGTTATCAAACATAAAGGGGAATTAATCACTTTTTAGTTTTGTCTATATTTGCTTTATGTACTTTGAGGCTATGTTACTAGGTTCAGACAAGTTTAGAATTTTAATGTGTGATCTTGGTTAAGTAAATTGATTCCATGCATCTTGGTTTCCTCCTCTGTAAACGGAAGCATTCGTTTCCGCCAGGCGTTAGGGCAACAGACACTCTAGATTCACTTTATTTCTTTTTTAAAGATTTTATTTATTTATTTGACACAGAGAAAGAGAGAGAGAGAGATCTCAAGTAGGCAAAGAGGCAGGCAGAGAGAGAGAGGGGCAGAGAAGCAGGCTCCCCGCTGAGCAGAGAGCCTGATGTGGGGCTGAATGCCAGGACCCTGGGATCATGACCTGAGCCAAAGGCAGAGGCTTTAACCCACTGAGCCACCCAGGCGCCCCTCTAGATTCACTTTAAATCTTAGATCATGATCCTCCAGATCATAATGTTCCACATTCCTCTTATGTAAGAGAAATCAGATAACCAAATTTATCTGATGAATAAGTAAGAGTAAATAAGGTATTCAATGAGAAAAAGTGAGTTCTCTTTTGAGTATAGAACCTGACTTTTCTTTCATGACATATGTGAACATCTCTTTGGTAACACAGAACCCTCTAGTACTAAACCTTAGTTACGGGAAAAAAATTTGTTTTGGAGAAATATTTATTTGCACCAAAAGTTTCTTAAATTCAGTAACTGTTTTTAAGTAGCTATGCTTCCTCAAGGAACAAATGGCACACACGAAAAGCAATAGAACAACAAAATACATCTGGAATTCTCAGTCAACAAACTTTTCTATGTTTACTTATAATTTACTGCCAGAAATAAAAATCTCCCTCAAAGATTAAGAGAGTAATTTTACATCAGTAGAAGTCAGGAGATGATGAATTGTGTATTCCCATTACCACTGCTTAGCCAACATTCAACCAAATGGCCTTGTTGTCATTTATTAAATCAAAATGAACAAAAAAAGCTGTGGGAGTTGTGTAAGACATGCTTTGGAATGGGGATATTTCCCATTTTCTACTTGAAGATATCAGAGGAATGATCATTATTTTCCTCAACTGAGACATGTTTTAATGCATTAAAATGTTTTCTATGGCAACTACTGACTGCAGAATATTGAGAATATAGCCAGAAATACAATTAGTTAAGGCCAAAAAAAAAAATGCCTGAAAATATTTGGTCTTGGAGACGTAACTTTTATCAATTTAGAAGAAGAGCACAATTCTGGAGAGCAGAATGTTTGTTTGTTCATGAATTCAAAGCTTTAACTTCTTACATGTTTATATTCAAGAAAACGTCAAAAAGAGAAAGTCCAAGATTTATGTACATTTCATTTTAGATATCACAAATTTTATCCATTTTTATGAGGTGTGCTTCGTAAAGTTCATCTTTTCATAACAGTTAAGCCTCTCAATATAACTTTCCCTTGACTCATACAGAGATAATAAAATTATACTTAAAAATATCTCCTTCTTACCTCACTCCAGAAAACCATGGTGATAAAAGATTTTTACAAGTTTTCCAGGGATTGTGTTTAAAGTTAAAATTGATAGGAAAGAAATCTATTTGCCAGTAAATATTCTTCCAAGACATCCTAATTTTTAAAGTTTCTTATGCATGGTCATTGATCAATGTGACTACACAAATGAATGCTTTGTAGATTTTCTGTCATATTCAGATGTAAGGCTAGGAATTATATATATTACTTAGGCTATATCTAAATGGTAATAATTATAAATAGTTCAAAATTGTAAGAATTATTAAACAATTCTTTATAAAACCATTAGATATATCGATTATTCTGTACCCTGTTCTACCAGCTGTGATGCTAGAAATTCAGAGTCTAGTTCTGACACATTTGGCTGACATCATTAAGGTGAGCCCCAAACAAGCTGTATTTTGATGCAGAAGTAGGTATTAATTCAGCAGGCATTTACACAGCATTTCCTAAGGGTGAGCAAGTGGAAAACTTTTTGTAAGTTTAGATCCCTGTGAAGTCTTCTTTTCTCATTTTCCTAAATTTCAATTATTCTTCAAGTTCCTGTTTGGGTCCCACATACTTGAAGTATGTCATACCACAATAAAGAATGCAGATTCTGAGATTAGAAAAGCCCGACTATGAATTCTAATACTGTTTATTAACCTACTAACTGAATCACTTTTGTTTTTTTTATCCTGAATCACTTTTCAAACTCATTTAAATGTACAGGGGTTCAAACTCCTCATCTATGCAATGAACACAACTGTAATCTACCTCACGACTATTCTCAGTATTTAACAATATGAATGTATTTATTCATTATGTGCTTTCTTTCAGCTACTATATGAGAACAATACTATAAAGTATTAATACCTAAGTATATTAGTTTCTATGTTCAGTAAGATAATTTATTATTATTTCTACTTTCTCAGCAGACCCACTGCTATTGGCTATGAACCACAACGATTTCCTTCTCCACTGTCAGCACAGCATAGACCTGAGATGTAACAAAAACAACCTCAAGAGATTCTATTCCCACTAATTTTGTTATTCATAAAAGAAAATACGGTTTCAAGTTTAAAGTGAAGGTTACAGGGGCAGCTGGGTGGCTAAGTTGGTTAAGCAGCCAAATCTTGGTTTTGGCTCAGGGCATAATCTCAGGGTCATGAAATTGAGCCCTGCATCCCATCAAGCTCTGAGCCCAGCAGGGGCATCTGCTTAAAGATTCTCTCCCTCTGCCCCTCTCCCAACTTGCATTAGAATGCACACATCTCTCTCTCAAATAAATAAATCTTCAAAATGAAGTTTATAAAGCTTTTGTGACACATCCAAAGTTAACCAGGCCATTGGTGTATCTGTACAAATGTACAATGGGATTTCATCCACTATACAATAGTATTAATATTCCTTTAAACACTTATTCATAAACTACATTGGTTTTTTTCCGAATTTTCTCATTTTATAGCATTGTGTTTAAAATTCAGATATAGTTACTAAAAAATGTAATGATGTTTTATTATATCTCTTTCAGTACCATATTATAGGTACACAAATATTTGACTAAGGATTTAGCCCACATTCAAATCCATGGCAAATTTTTCAAGAATACTTTCTCAGTATGATCTACTTACAGTGAAACTTTGCTAGTTCTATAGGGCTATCTACAATCTTTAAAATCCATATTTGGTGGATTCTAATAAAATAATTCATAGAGATAAGAAAATTCCCCACAGCATGTTTCTGGCTGCTTCCAGACAATGTCATGGTTCAACAGATGATGCTCTAAGGGAGGAGAGAGTTCTGTGTCTTCAAAATGGGAAGAATGGATATTATCTCCACCCTCCCAAGTCCAAAGAGATGACTGAACTGAATGAAAACTGAAAAAGTTTACAATATCAAAAATATTTTACTCCAGGTGCACCTGGGTGGCTCAGTCAGTTGCACTGACTCTTGATTTCAGCTCAGGTTATCATCTCAGGGTCATGAGATTGAACCCTGCATCAGAGTTCATACTGAGCGTGAAGCCTGCTTGAGCTTCTCTCTCCCTCTGCCCCTCCCCACCCCACTTGTGTACTCTCTCTAAATATATACTTTTTACTCCATTTAGTGGAATATAATAATTTCTAGGTGATTAAATAGAAATCAGAATTTTTCATTGGATTTACCAGGAAGTGATTAATTTGATTCAGGAAACCAAAACAACTGTAATATTTATATATAAATAATATTTATATATATTTATATACATATTTATTTGAAGTAAAAGGAACATGTGACTTAATCATATTCAAAATAGTTTTTTATCAGTTAGAGATCATTGGACACAAGCAACAGAAAACAACTAGTTCAATTTTGGAAAAAGAAATTTATGGATGTTTACTGAACTTCCAGATAATCAATGAGAATCTGAAAAATCAAGTTTGAAGGACAAGGTAGTTTGGGGACCTAGAAAACAGGAAGCATCTTGTATAAAAACAGTAAATCAGATATTTTAAACAAAATGGATCTTCAACTACTTCAGCCACTTTGTTTCTCGGATCTTGATTCAAATCTTACAGAGAAAGCAGAAGAATAACCTAGCCAATATAACTGCACAGGCTGTAGCAAGGGAAAGAGAAGACCTAGGTTTGTCCTAATAAACAGAGTTAACAAAGAGGTCAACTCTCAAGCGGAAATTGAGATTGCTGTAACAAGGGCCAAATGAATGCCAAAGCAGCTGAAAAACGGGCAATGTTTACCTCCTTTTTTTTTCTAAATTTTGAATTTCTTCTTGTGTGGCTATCAAAACAAAAGCATGAAGAATTACCATTCTTACACAGTTGTCAGTGCTACTTTTCAAATCATTTTTCAATTTTTGCCTTGAACTCTCTAGAGCTGCCATTATGGGTAAAATAACTACATTTATTTTAATGTCTCTAGCCCACCTGTGCTAAGTCTGTAAACCAGGCTGTTTCTTAATGATATTGTTCAGACACTAAACACACAGAGAATTATAATCCTATGCTATTTATCTGTATTTGAAAAAACCCAGTATCTTTTCGGTCAACTTTCTCCTAAGAGTTGGGCTAACTTCCTAATTCCAGGAGCATTTAAACATTACACCGAGGAGGGTAAGAATTTAAGGAAGTGAAGAAGGATGTGCAGGTTCATTCAAATAAATCAGAAATATTTTTAAGCATGTTTTAAACTTAATAAGTTTCCTATCCAAATGAAAAAAAAAAAAAGCCATTTATGACTTTTGGGCTGAACTCTAACAGTATCATTGCTTCCATAAACAAATTCAGTCCAATTTAGTTAAAAAAAAAAAAAAAAGGCAAGCAGGGGGAGGGGAGGACTTACCAGGAAAACTTTAAGTAGGTCAGCTTTACTGTAATGACTGGAAAAGTACTGAATGGAATAATCTGCCATTTCTCATTGAACACTAGAGGTTAGACATAACCAAAATGGCTTTACGAAGGAATAACATGCCCAAGAAGCTGGCAAATCTTCAGTATAAACAGAAACAGAAGAAAACAGCCAATAGATGCATTATAATTTTAACTGTCTCCACAAAACCAGAGACATTTAGCTACTTACAATTGAAAACAGAGTAATCAAAGGCATTATTCTGTATTTGTTTTATACCAAAGATGAACAGTTTCAGTGTGTCTATTCAAAAACATTTTTCTTGTTAATCACACACATGCACACTTAGTATATGGGAAAGTTAGTTTACCTAGTGACTACAGTGAACCTAATAAGGACCAAAATAACTTTCTTTACCCAATTTTACATATTTATATATTTAGCTATCTTTGCAATAAAAATATATAAAATATTGTTTCATATTTCATTAAAATATATAAAATATTATTTCATAGTTCCTTAAAGATATAGATTATTATGAATAATTTTTACATTAGACTGTTACCCCCAAATCATATGGTATAATTTAGTGCACCACTTATAACTTTTTACTCATTTCTTTCCAAATATCTGTGTAGAATTTATCTAGCTATGTAACAATCCATATAAATCCTATTCCAGCCTTCATATAAAATTAATTATTGAATCAGCAGATTTTTCTCTTTCTTTTTCTCCTTTTCTCCTCTCTCTGGCACTTGAGATTATTGCTCCTTTCACCTTTTTCCCCCCAGTGGTCTCTTAATCACTGGGACCCTCTTTGTTCCATCTTTTTTCTCATCTCAGTCTATGCAGATTCTATAACAATTTCATGTTCTCCTGTACAATGACAGTTTTTAATCAATCATTCTGATCTTCACAGCTCAACAGCCAATGGCCTAGCAGATGTTTCCATTTAAGAGTTCCCCAAACTGGGGGCTGGGGGAGTTCCCCAAATACCTCTGGTCTCAATCCCTCCATACTCAACATTCATCTGCTTGCCACCTTCCTCACATCTGCCAACAGCAACCCCACCCAATCAGGATCTCAATTCATCTTTTACACCATCCCCTTACTTTATCACATATCAAACTTACCATGAAGTCCATTCAGCTCCATTTTATTAATATCTTTTGATCCCCTCTCTTTCCATCTCATCCCTCAAGACTCTTCCTTTATTTTAAGCATCATTACTGTTGATCTTGAATATTACCTTTCCCTGATTAAAACCCTTCAACATTTCCTCAGAGCCTTTAGAAATCATTGGTGTTATGACAGTTGGCTCACAATCCTTATGTCAGCTAGAGCCTACTAGTGTCTCTAGCTTTAATTCCAGCCAGCCCACTCCACCTAACTCATCACACTCACTGATCCCTTAAAAGGTAAGTTCTGTCTTGCCTCTGTTCCTCTGCTCATGCTGTCATCTCTTTATCTGGCTTGCCCATCAAAAAAAGCACATTTTTATTAGGTATCCTCCAATCACAAATTTGCCTGTCTTTTCTGTCTAGAATTCTATGTCTTCACTTTCATTTCTTTATCTACAGCACTTACTATAGTAACAGGTATGTGGTAAATATATTTAAATACCTTTTCTTCAATTCCACAGTATCTACTTAAGTGGTCTGCCTTTGGCAAATTATTAATCTCTTTACATCACTTTCCCCACTGGCAAAATAAGGACACAGAGTAGTATCTGCCTTATACTCACTGTGTTTGGGAGGAATAGGTTGAGTCTCCTATATGTAAAGCATTTATAACCATGCTTAGTACATAATAAGTTCAAAATAGATACATTAGATATTATTCTCACAGAAACAGTACTTATCATTCCTCTGCTCATCCTTTTCAGTCACCTTTTACAAAATTCTTTATTGAACATTTCAAGCATTGTTTTCCTGAAGCACCTCCAACAACATGGGCCTCTGTGGCTTTCCACTTTTTTTTTAATTATTATTATTATTATTATTTATTTATTTGCCAGAGACAGAGGGAGAGAGAGCGCGAGCGAGCACAGGCAGACAAAGAGGCAGGCAGAGGCAGAGGGAGAAGCAGGCTCCCCGCTGAGCAAGGAGCCCAATGTGGGACTCGATCCCAGGACCCTGGGATCATGACCTGAGCCGAAGGCAGCTGCTTAACCAACTGAGCCACCCAGGCGTCCACTTTTTTTTTTTTCAATTTATTTATTTTCAGAAAAACAGTATTCATTATTTTTTTACCACACCCAGTGCTCCATGCAATCCGTGCCCTCTATAATACCCACCACCTGGTACCCCAACCTCCCACCCCCCACCACTTCCAACCCCTCAGATTGTTTTTCAGAGTCCCTAGTCTCTAGTGGTTCACCTCCCCTTCCAATTTACCCCAACTCCCTTCTCCTCTCTAACACCCCTTGTCCTCCATGCTATTTGTTATGCTCCACAAATAAGTGAAACCATATGATAATTGACTCTCTCTGCTTGACTTATTTCACTCAGCATAATCTCTTCCAGTCCCGTCCATGTTGCTACAAAAGTTGGGTATTCGTCCTTTCTGATGGAGGCATAATACTCCATAGTGTATATGGACCACACCTTCCTTATCCATTCATCCGTTGAAGGGCATCTTGGTTCTTTCCATAGTTTGGCGACCGTGGCCATTGCTGCTATAAACATTGGGGTACAGATGGCCCTTCTTTTCATGACATCTGTATCTTTGGGGTAAATACCTAGGAGTGCAATTGCAGGGTCATAGGGAAGCTCTATTTTTAATTTCTTGAAGAATCTCCACACTGTTCTCCAAAGAGGCTGCACCAACTTGCATTCCCACCAACAGTGGAAGAGGGTTCCCCTTTCTCCACATCCTCTCCAACATATGTTGTTTCCTGTTTTGTTAATTTTGGCCATTCTAACTGGTGTAAGGTGATATCTCAATGTGGTTTTAATTTGAATCTCTCTGAGGGCTACTGATGATGAACATTTTTTCATGTGTCTGATAGCCATTTGTATGTCTTGATGGGAGAAGTGTCTGTTCATATCTTCTGCCCATTTTTTGATATGTTTGCCTGTTTCGTGTGTGTTGAATTTGAGGAGTTCATTATAGATCCTGGATATCAACCTTTTGTCTGTACTGTCATTTGCAAATATCTTCTCCCATTCCGTGCGTTGCCTCTTTGTTTTTTTGACTGTTTCCTTTGTTGTGCAGAAGCTTTTGATTTTGATGAAGTCCCAAAAGTTTATTTTCGCTTTTGTTTCCTTTGCCTTTGGAGACATATCTTGAAAGAAGTTGCTGTGGCTGATATGGCTTTCCTCTTTATAGCAATAGTAAACATGCTAAGCTTTTAGCAGCACTCAGAACATCTTCTTTTTTAGAACTGGTAGCCATTTTCAACTTCCTTTCACTGCCAATATACCACTTGTTTGAATAAACACTCTAGCACTATACCACAGATAGTAGGGAAGCAGCTTCCACAGCAAAACAGCTTGGGTTTTTACTGGCTCCCACGGGGGAAGTAATTTCTCTATGACTCAGTTTCCTTATCTATCAAATAAAGTCCGGAATAGTAGTTTCTTCACAACATCACTATCAGGTAGGATTAAATGAATCAGTAGTTTTCGCATACTTAGAACATTACAGGGAAGTAGCACGCTCTTAAAAAATGTCATCCATTCGAGTGGCACAGCCCAGTCTATTAGACGTACCCGTGCCAAAGGTACTTTTAGAATATTGCGTTTATGCCAAATTGGGCATTCACAACCACAAGCATAAACAGAATATAATTATTTTTTGTCTAAACATAAGGCCTGGAAAGACCTTGACAATAGTACTTCCAAAGCCCTGACTGACTAATTAGAAAATAAAGGCCAATGTATGTTAGAGGATTTGTCTTCTTCTACCAATCTAGTTCATAGCTTCTGCACCAACCCCTACATCTGATATTTGGCTAGTGCTAGCAATAGAACACTACTGTACACAGAGAGCAGCAGACCTATGGTGTACACCATACCATCATTACATGCTGGAAATGGCCAGACTATCATAGCATACAGTTAAATGCTCTTCCACTGAACCAAACTGATATAGCTCACAGGTAGACTGGCAGAATAGAGGGCAGTAGTTAAAAGCACAGAGCCTGAAGCCCACTACTTGAGTTCAAATCCATGTTCTGTCACTTAGTAACCATCCAACAATGGGCAATTTATTAAGTTTTTTTTGTGCCAGTATATTTTCATCTATAAAATAGGAGGCAATTAAAGAAACTGAACCAGTATTTCTTGAGAGTGAAAATGAAGATACACATAGCAAGAACTTAGAGCAGCATTTTGCATTTTGCATGTAGCAGCACTGTGTCTTATTATTATTGTGAAACACATAGCTACATGAACATTATTAAAAAGTGTTACTAGTTCAAAGTTTGTGTATCTTATACTAAAATTCTATATACTTATTTTCCCCCACATACTATAGGCTACTGGGCACTAATGACTTTTATCTTAAATAATTTTAAGTAAATTAAATAATTTTTTAATTTTTTTAATTTTTAATTTTTGATTTTTAAAAAATTAAATATTTTTTTTAAATTAAAATGAAGGTAGTTTACTTGGCTTAAGATTCTGTAAAGTGGTAAGCCATTTTCCAAAGTGATACTAGCAGAAGTAGAATCACCATGAAGCCAATGAAACCTTAATTTCAGAGCCCCTCAGTTCTATATGCTCCTCCAAGGCTATGGGAGGGTATAAGAATGTTTTCAGTAAGTAAGTATTTTAATTTTTAAAAGTTGTATGTATCCATGTTCTTATTTAAAAAGAAGACACCTGGGCACCTGGGTGACTCAGTGGGTTAAGCCGTTGCCTTCGGCTCAGGTCATGATCTTAGGGTCCTGGGATCGAGATCTGCATCGGGCTCTCTGCTTGGCAGGGAACCTGCTTCCCCTTCTCTCTCTCTGCCTGCTTGTGATCTTTCTCTGTCAAATAAATAAATAAAATCTTAAAAAAAAAAAATGGAAGAAGACACCTGGGGAAGTCTGGGGGGCAGTCGGCAAAGCATCCAACTCTTAGTTTTGGCTGAAGTGATCTCATGGGTCATGAGATCAAACCCCTTGTCAGACTCTGTGCTCACCAGGGAGTCTGCTTGAAGACTCTCTCCCTTTGCCCCCTCCTCACTCACACACGCATGCCCGCTCTCTCTCCCTCTCTCAAATAAAAAATAAAAATAAAAAGACACCCAAGCAAGAACATGAATGGACTTAGAGGGTATTATGCTAGGTGAAATAAGCCAGACAGGAAGACAAATACCATATGATTTCACTTATATGTAGAATATTAAAAACCCAAACAAATGAACAAACCAAAAAGAAGGCAGAAACAGACCCATAAATACAGAGAACTATTGGATGCCAGAGACAGAGGGTGAGGGGATGACCAAAATAGGTAAAGTTATGGAATGAATAAGTAACAGATAAAAGATAGAGAAGGGGGAATATAGTCAATGGTATCTTACTAGCATTGTTTGGTGACAGATGGTACTGCACTTGTGATGAGCACAGTATAACTTGTAGAGTCGTCAAATCACTATGTTGTACACTTGAAATCAACGTGATATTGTGTATCAACAACTTCAATAAAAAGACACCTTAAATCATATAACCTTCCCTTTGCACAAAATCTGGATTTGCCCTTGGGTAGTATTAACATCACTGACATAACTGTATAAAAATGAGACAGAAAAACTCTCATGTGACAGTGGTCCCATCTATACTGGGTACCTGGGAAGATTTCCATTCTTTGATTTGAAACCACAGCTATTATTTGCAGGAAATTCCTGTCTCAAGGCCTCAGACTGGGTCCCATTATCCCTGACACAGTCACAAACTAAGTAAGCTTTGTGTAGTGCTTTCCAGCAGCCCACAGATTTGGTGTTATCACTTGAAGCATGCTTTAGATCAGCTGCACTGCAATTCTTTTATCCACCCTGCCACCAAAGCTCACAATAGCTGCTGTCTGATTACCTTGTTTTCTTGGTAATTTTGGAGTCCTCTGATATATTCCTGTGTCTGCTGAGATTTTCACAAAGCAATACTGATCCTGAGACCAAGAATTCTATTATACAAGCACGTGCATGTATACAATATACTCAGAATTCACTGCATTTTCCATGACCTTCCTTTGAGTTCTTCATATTCTTTAAAGAAAAACTCATCTACTACCCAAGTATTTCTATTACTGCTTCTGCCACTGACACCAGTCTTTGAGCTGTAAAATTAAAGATACCCGCCATAAAACATTCTACGTATTTGCAATGGAAAGTAAGAGAATTCTTAGTCCACAAGCTGTTATGTATTAAATTGGAGCTACACCTGTTTTTCTCTTGCTTATACCAGGCTTTGGGGAACTCAGAACCAGATGGAAGTTGCCACTGCCTTGTGAAGTATTATTCTCTTCTGGTTATTATAACTCAGATACTGTCGATCACAGCGCTGAAACAATCTTGCATCTGCAAAATGTGCTCCAGGGAAACATCAGCAATTCCATTACTGTGAAAGGTATTGGAATATTGTTTGTGGGTAGCTGCTGGCTCCTGTTCAGCTGGTTATGCACTCATATTCTACAGGCCTCACAGAGAGTTTTACTACTGAATAAAAAACAAAGAATTTTGTTATAACATAGAAAGCAGGAAAGAAGGAAATTCCTTGACTGACATTGCAGTTCTGCCATTTCTTTAATACTAGCCTACTGGCAATGTTGTGATACAGAACTGAACCCTGAAACTCCACCTTATCCTTATGGAGCATTTCTTGACTGTATAACTGAATGCTCTAATACAGTTTCTCCTAACACAAGTAGTCACGAGTTAGACAATATATTATCCTCAATGTACCACAACTGTCGATAAACCAGTCATTCCCATGGGTTTGCTTAATCTAAAAAATTAGTCAAGAAATATTTTAGAATTTAAATTTTTCCCTTATAGTAATACTTGTATTTAAATAATTATCAGAGTTCACCAATTCTTAATAACAAAAGGACACTTTTAGACTTAAAAAGAGAGAGGCAAATGTGATAGATTGGCACAACTCATCCCATTCCCTTCAGTGTGTTCCCTCGGCTGCCCTTTCCAAATCCAAACATCTAGAAAACTCATTGTTACTGCATGTGTGCTTGTTACTACAGTGGCCCCTTGGTATTGCTAGGGACGTGTCTTTGCAAATTCATAAATATGACAAATATGGAACAATGAGGACACACTTTAGTTCTGAATTGCTTCTGAATCACAACTGGTGGGAGGTCAGGGGTGCCCTTTGCATATGAAAACACATAAAGCAGTTAACTGGTCTTTAAATGTTTTTAGTCTTTTTCACTCTCATTTAAAGAATATTTTCGAGATTAAAAAAACAAAAAACAAAAAAACAAAAAAAAACCCTGATAAAATCTCAAGCTTTACCTAGACCAGTAAGATGTGAATGGAGGTTAGGGACAGAGGGAAGGATTGGTAATTATACTGTAGAGGCAGCCTGAAAATTTTTATCAATACCTGCAACTAATATGTAAACTGGGAGGCTACAAGTTTGTTTCCAAAGCATGATTTAATGAGACTTAATAAGATCTATAATACAATTTTATTTCATCTCTCCAAAAGCTTTATTAATAAAGCTGTTCAAAAAACAGTACCTTGAATTGTACATGTTTATTATATGGTAATCAAACATCATAATTCATGATTGTGTTTATTTTGATAGAATAGGAAAAAGAAAAAATACAAATTGATTCTGAAATATACGTGCAGAAGTAAATTCTACAGTACAATCACCAAGATTACTGTTAATGTCCCTAATCTTAATACCTGCTAATGTGCTTAAAGTGGTCCTACCACAATTTTTCTAGATAATTTGGCCTAGTAGCTTAAACATTTTCCTCAGACCATGTAACTATGACCCCAAGCACGGAAAAGATGAACTGATTTGCTCATCAAAATAAGAAAAAGAAAAGTTCTGTTTACTTTGTAAATGTTTAATTATAGAGGTTTTAAGCTGGTTGAAAAATGCTGATTTCTATATCAGAGTTCTCTTTCCTTTTCATTTAGGAAGTAAAGATGCATCAGGATATGCAAATACAGAAAGATTTGTGGGTCATTTTTTTCTTTTCTTCACCTATGTCATGATAAATTAAAAATTAATTTTTTTAAATCCTAAGAGTAAGCACTTTTTAATTTACTTTTGGCTTTATTCTTCTAGAAGCTTGACCTTATCACAAGCTGTTCATGATATTATTTGCATTTATCTGGGGTTTTCTAAAGAGAAGCCTATGGTGTTTGGCTACCTACAACCACACCAGCTTTTTGAAGAAAACCACCAACATGCTCTATATAATAAGTGATGTCTCTCTTGACAAGAACTGATTGGACTAGGGAGAGGAGGCTGACCCACAGACAGTTATTCATAGGCCATTAGCTGGCCCTCGACATGGTAGCCCAAAAAGGACACATTATACTAAAAAGAAACAAAACACCTAACCAGAATCTTAACACTCCATAAAATCGCTTGAACTCTCTCATTATGCTTCTCACTCATTAAACCATCTTCTGATAGGTTGGCTTTCTGTAAGTTCCCATACTATAATGAAAATTGGCCTGATAAACTAATTTGCCTCTGTACTCTTGTATTTTCCAATATGAATTAATAAATTGTCAGGCATGTAGGTAAGCAAGTCATTCTTCTGAGCGATAGATCAAAGCTTTGTATGCTGACAAACAGAAAGTCAGATTGCAGAAAACAATGTTTAACACTCATCAACCTCTAGAACAGCACTTCTCAAAATTTAAATACACACAGAAATCACCAGATGCTATTGCTAGTACTACTTAGTAAGTCATGCAAGACTCTAGACACCCTTCTATTCAAAGCATAGTCTTTAGTCGAGCAGTATCATATGGGAGCTTATTAGAAATACAGAATGTTAAGCCTTGTTCCAGATCAACTGATTAGAATTTTGACTTCAGTGATTTTATACACAGTAACAACTGAGAAGCATTAGTTTAAGATCAGTGGTGGTAAAGGGTATTAGCTGAAAAGTTATTAGAAATGCAAATTCTTAGACTCCAAAATCTCTAGGACTGGGGCCCAGTCATCTGTGTTTTAACAAGCCATTCAGATGATTCTGATATAGGTTAAAGTTTGGGAATCACTGCTCTAGACCAATAGTTCCCAAACTTTGTTGCCCATTAATTTCATGAGGAAAGGTTTTAAAATTTCTGAAAGCCATATTTTGTCTTGTGCATTAAATCAGAATGCCTAGGGATGAGAGACAGACATCAGTATTTTTAAAGATTCCAGGTGATTCCAATGGGCAATAAAGTTTAGGAACAAATTCTTATACTATAGTAAACTCACCAAGAAATGGAAACTCTAGCAGAGATTCTCTATTTTATTTTTTTTATTTATTTATTTATTTATTTTTAAAGATTTTATTTATTTATTTGACAGAGAGAGCTCACAAGTAGACGGAGAGGCAGGCAGAGAGAGAGAGAGAGACAGAGAGGGAAGCAGGCCCCCTGCTGAGCAGAGAGCCCAATGTGGGACTCGATCCCAGGACCCCGAGATCATGACCTGAGCTGAAGGCAGCGGCTTAACCCACTGAGCCACCCAGGCACACAGTCTATTTTAGATCCATATTAAAATCACCTGGTTAAGCCAAGCTCACATTCTCAGATATGCTGATATAAATATTGTGAGAAACGGGGTTTTTTTCTTTTAATTTCTTTTTAATTTACAAAGAGAAAACCTATTTGTGATACATTGTTCTGTGGGCCTTCACAAACATGTAGAGCCATATTTCCACATCCTCGGTTGTTGACACAGAAAAGTTTCATCATCCACAAAATTTCCTCCTGCTGCCCTTTCCTGATTGACCCTTCCCCAACCTTCAGGTCACACAACTACTGATTTTTTGTGTGTTCCAGGTAGGATCATGGATTTCTGCTGGCTTAACTTCAAGTTAACTGATTCTCTCTTCATCTGTGTTGAGTCTACTGATGAACCAGTCAAAGTATTCATCTGTTACATCTCATATCTAGCATTTCCATTTAATATCTCTCTGCTGAAATTTACACCTGGCCTTAGATACTGTCTAATTCTTCCTTTAGAGCTTTTTATCTACCACACATTATTTTAACTTCTGTGTCAGAAAATTTTGTTCTCTGTGTCATACGTAACAATAGATATGCTGATTGTTTCATTCCTTGGCAATATGTTTCTTCTTCTTGCCATTTTTATACTTTTTTTTTTCTTAAAAAAAGACCCCACTGTGAAAGATAATACAGGCTGAGGTAAATAATTTTATGCCTGGAAATGAATACCCCCCCTCTTCCCACTAGACCTTTAGTCTGGGATCTGCTTTAATCAAGTCAGAGGTCAATCTGAGTTTAAGGTTTATTGAAGCTATAGTTACTCTCAGAAACCATATGCTTTAAATTTCTCTAGAAATAGCTTGGAGGTAAGAGCTGGTTGGCTGGAAGGTTTTTTTTTAACCATCTTATCCACCATCACTTCAGATCTTCCCTTTATGTTGTGTCTTAGAGTGGGTGTGTCTATATATATATATAGACACACACACACATACACACACAATGTCTTATATTCTTGAATACTCTCAACAGTATTTCAGTCTGACTTATTACTTGACCTTGTTGACCTGGTGGTCTATTTTGTTCTAGTTAAGACTCAGTCTTAGGAAGACACTGTATTCCTGGGTCTTAGGATTGTGGATTTTCCAGTGCACCTGCTTCACTGCCAGCTGTCCTTCTCCTCTCCTGTGATGCAATGGCTTTCACCAGTGACTTAAGGCAATTTAAGGCTTTTTTCCATAAGAGATAAAGGACAGAAGAGAGACCAGATAGAAATTTTGTGCCATAACATAGCAGCCATTTTTCCCCCTCCCTAGGCTTGCACTCAGGAATATTGTATCAAAATTCTCACCAATCTTTTTGAACCTGTTGGGATCTGTGAAGAAGAATATGCAAAGGAATGAGATCGTGCCCTTTATGGTCCCCAGAGGCTCCAAATGCCTTGCTAGACTACACTCAATCTCCACCATTTGTTACCTATTCTAGCTGAATCTTCCTTACTTGTATCTTCTTACTAACATCTCCCCAAGTAAGCACATGCCTGGGTCCTGTCTATTTCTGCACTCACCTGTCCTTTTTGCCTCTTTTTATATTTTGGGCTAATTTGTTGCCCTGCAACCTCAACTCTGACACTTTTAAGAAAATCTATGAATTCGCAGTACATTCATCTCTTTTTGTAGATGTCACTTACGGTGACATCTCTAAGTGTCACTCTTCCTATCCTCCTACATTCCAAAGCAGAAACCAGAAGTATTCACATTGGAATTCTAAAGTATCCCAGGTGATTTTAACATGCATCCAAAGTTGAGGATCACTGCCTTTTGGGAATAATCTTTGAAGCCAGCTATGTTCCTCCTGCTGGAACATTTCTACCTTGCCCTTCACTGATCAGACTGTAACAATATTCAAAATAGTTGCAGGAGTGATTTTTAGGCTAAGAGTAGGTCAATTAATGGCACTAAATTAATCTTCTTCCAAGTGTTTCCTCCCCATCTTATAAGCCAGAATCCAAGATTTCCCATAAGGTGATTAGCTTGATTACACTGACATTTCCAGATCTGTTGCTAAACTAAGTAGATACATTTTTAGCTTAAAAAAAAAAAATCAAAGGAGAGGAGGAAAAGAAAGCCTAGTACCACCACAAATAAATTTTCCTATGCATTTTTCAAGCCAGAGCCCGATAAAATATGACAAAAATCAATGAAACCTGAAGGGAAAAGAGAGAAGAGAAATGGGAACACATATATGAAGTAACTAGCTCACCAAAAATTACAATTAAAGAAGGAGTATATATAGGCATATATGTCTTTTCCAAGTCAAAATATTGGGGGAAAGTGAGAAATAGCCAAATACACAAAATTATACACTCCTTTTTTCACTGTAACAATACTGACAGAAAACCTAAAAGCTGGAACAGACAAAACAATAAATGATCATTTCAAACATCCTTAGTTCTGCACTGTAACTTTCATGATAGAAATTCCAGGGCGCCTGGGTGGCTTGGTGGGTTAAGCCGCTGCCTTCGGCTCAGGTCATGATCTCAGGGTCCTGGGATCGAGTCCCGCATCGGGCTCTCTGCTCAGCAGGGAGCCTGCTTCCTCCTCTCTCTCTGCCTGCCTCTCTGCCTACTTGTGATCTCTCTCTGTCAAATAAATAAATAAAATCTTTAAAAAAAAAAAAAAAGAAATTCCAATGTTTTGTATCCATTCTTTGTTTGAAAATCGAAGCCTTTCAATTAATTTTCCATAGAGATGTTAGGGAAATCGCTAAAACCGCCCTTATCTTTCCTCTTTCGGGATTTATATTACTGTATTATAGGTACTACTTCCTACTGACTGATATTGCCCAGTTTCAGAAATTTCCCAGTTCTCCAGATCCCCATATCTCCCTTGACCTCAAAAGAGACAAATCTACAAAAGCGTCTAAACCAGAAATGTAAGAACATCTAAAGGTACTAAAGAATTACAAAATGAAGGTCTTTAGGCCTATTGTTTTTTATTCACTTTGCTTCTACCCTTAACCTTCCTAATCCAACACAGAAACATACACACAGCTACACTCATTTAATTACAGATAAGTGATCTATATCCCTGGAAATACACAAAAGTGAAATGTAACTTCTAATTTTGCATCCAGTGCTCTAGCTGACTCCTCGATGTTGTTCTATTTTACATTCCAGGTATATACCCCATTATGCATATCTATGCATATTTATAACAAAGAAGGAAGTGTAAATTCTGAAACATGTTTTGCTTAGTTCCAATTTCAACAAGCCTCATTTCACTGAACCATCTAGCCATGTGCTTGCTATTCTAAAATTTAAATTCAGTAATTGCTGTAAAATTTAATATAGGCTGTTTTAATACCAGGAGTCACTGATGTTGTAACAGCTTAAAATAGACTCCCTAATTAAGAAAACACTGTTTAAATTACATTTGTTAAAAACAGTACCTTTAGTAGGTTCACATTTTAACTGATACCAACAATTGCCAGAGAATGTGGGAGTCAATGAACCAAACAAGGAATATTACCAATTAGTGCTTTTACAATCTGTGAGCAATTTGGAAACAGGTTTCCAAATGTAGATAAGAACACTAAAAACATTCAAGAAACTACTGATGAATAAACCCCAGGGTGTGTAGGTTACAGTGTGATTTACTACTCTTATCTGATAATTCTAGGTCACCTAATCCACAGGGCATGGTTGTTTCATATAAAGTTATATACATTTTACTTTTGTTGATTAGAATTTCACTGGCATGGAGGATTTATTAAGTAAGAAGAAATAAAATATATTTACTCAAAAATGTATATACTTGGACATGAATATTTCCCCTTCCTCAGTCAGTCTGGTTAGCTAACTGCATCCTAGAAATTAGAATGCATGTAAAGGTTCCCAGGCCTCCACAGAAGTGTGGGTAAAAAGACAATCCTATCCAACTTCAAGTTGGTAGATTCCAAGTTTCCTCAGAGATTCATAGAAGAGCAAGATTGTAATAATATTGAGCTCTGAAAAGAAAGATAATAAGAATAATGTATTGTAGTTCACTCACACTGGCTCCAGACAAGTTGTGTACTTTTTCCCAACTCTACATTGGTAGCTTGAAATCAGCTGTGATAGGGATATTTAAAGCATGAAAATTGACAAATGCTACAAATCGGATTTGATTTTTTTCATCCCACAGAACTAGTTTACCAACACACTTCAAGAACAGAATTTGCAGTCAAATTGACATGAATATCAATAAAAATATTATAAGAGAACTGTGCAATTGTGTTAAAATTATGGAAGAACTTAAATAACGAAAGATTCTATGTCATTTGTGAGGAAGCTATTCATTAGAAGGTCTATTTAAGCTAATACCCAGAGACCAAAGTTTACTCTTATTTGCCCAATATAACATAGTTCCCAGGGATGAAAGTGTTTCTTAAATAGCTGTATTTGCCAGTCAACAGGTTGGTATGCAATGGTCTGAGTGTTTGTGTGCCCCCAAAACTCCTATGTTGAAATCCTAACCTTCAAATGTGATGATATTAGAAGCTGGGGCTTCTGAGAGGTGCTCAGGTCATGAGGGTAGAGACTAAGTGAATGAAATTAATGTTCTTGTAAGACAGACCCCACAGAGATCCCCACCCCTTCTACCATATTGAGAACAGAGCATGAAGGCACAGACTATCAACAAGGAAGAGAACATACACCCAACTATGGAGGCACTGTGACCTCGGACTTCCAGCCTTCAGAACTGTGAGAAATAAATTTCTATTGTTTGTAAGTTACCCAGTCTGTGGTATTTCATTAGAGCAGCCCAATCAGACTAAGACAGAAACAATTTGGAATGAGAAACATGAAAGTACCTAAAACGGTAGAACTTGGTTCATTTTAGTTGCTCTCTTTTTCCTACATCATGAAGCACATTTTCTCCTTTCAAAATAAATACACTGTTCTTTGGCTGGAAGTACTAAACTATAAACCAGAAGGCCAAAATGTTTGTGGTTCAGATGAGAAAGTCTGGAAAAGCAGCCTAAGTGAGCACTGTGTATTTTCCTTGCATGTGATAATAGAAACTTCATGTTTATCCTCAGACTTTCACTTCCTAGGCCAATACAATCTTGCAACCTCTTTTATTCTTGAGTCCTATCCTGACTTAACCTCCAGGTGACTAAAGAAATCTTAGTAATAGTAAAAGTTATATGTAATGTTCAAAACTGGGAAATAGTCTGGTAACATTCATGAAAGTTACCTTGTGTTCAATGATTCCAAAAATATACCAGATGTAATACTGAAAAATGAATTCGAACATTACAAAAACCTGCTAGAAAAATTTAACCTTAATCTTAAAGAAGTCCACAAGTCCTTTAACCAAGGAACTGTCAAAATTAACAGAAGCGCATTGGAAATGAAAGATGCCAGAGTTTCAAACACTCCAGAAAATCTTGAAATATTCAATATCTGGAATGCTATAATTACTCAAGATTAAATTAGATGATCTCTGTTCAATTAGGCTATATGAAAACAGTCAAAATTATGCTAAAAACAAGGAATGCTTTTCGACGTTCAGATTTTGCTCTTAGACTTGGCAATGCTAATTAATAAATATTGTGGCATAACGATTTCTCAAACCAAACCATTCACAATATTGTTTTATTATTCTAAATATTTTCCACATCTTAAGTTATATGAAAACAACACTCCTTAATAGCATTTTTGTATATTGGTAACATAGCATATTTAGATAAATCATAGAGTAATAAATTCATTTTTTGCCTCTTACTGTCAAAATATAAACACCTATCTTAGACAAAGTGCTAAAAATGTTAAATTGTGCTAAATTGTTAAATTTATAAATACATGTGAAGTTTTTGTTTTCTACATTTTTTAAAAAACCTTAATATTTCAAGTAAGTTACCAGATGTGTAAGTATGTTGATGTACAATGTAGGAATAGAGGAAAAAGGAGAGCTCCACTTTTCACCCACAATGTACAACATGGTATATTTCCCACTCCTAGAAATTTCTGCTTTTTGAAACCAAAATTTAGAAAAGAACCCAAGTAAAGTTTCTTTTAAAACTCCATGACTATTACTTGTGGACCAGCCTCCTTACTGGACCATTTTGGATGCTACACATGCCTGGTCCATGTAGGAACACCAGTGTCCAGGAATGACACTAGCTGCAAGCATCCTACTTTAGGACATGGATGAAGAAGAATCTGCAAAATACATTGTGTGTGAATACTGTCAAATGGAAGAAAATCTATGATCTTATAAAAAGGAGGCATTGAGAAACTATTCCCTTGGGCCAATATCTGGATGGCTTTAACCATACTAAGTCCCAGATTCCTCTTTTAGCTTTTCTATATTGATGTCTATGTTAGGAACAATGAAAATTTAAACTACCATAAAATTTAGTTTGGACAGATGAAATCAGTGAAAACAGTGGTATAAGACCTCTGAAAATTCTCTCTACCATGAAAGGAATGAGGAACTGGCCAAAATCACCATCATCATCATCACCATCATTAGAAACCTGGACATTAACCAAAGGCTTGCAATGATCTAAGGAGTATTTATTCAAAAAAATGTGACTGAACAAATTTTTTTGTTTTTGAAAAAAAAATTTTCAAATTTTTTAATCCAAATAAAAAATGTGCAGAGAGGGGCACCTGGGTGGCTCAGTCGGTTAAGGCCTCTGCCTTCGGCTCAGGACATGATCCCAGCGTCCTGGGATCAAGCCCCACATCAAGCCTGCTTCCTCCTCTCTCTGCCTGCCTCCCTACCTGCTTGTGATCTCTCTCTGTCAAACAAATAAATAAAATCTTTAAAAAAAAAAAAAATGGGCAGAGAACCTAAATAGATGTTTTTTTCAAAGAAGAGGTACAGATCACCAACAAACACAAGAAAAGATGTTCGACATTACTAATCATCAAGGAAAAGCAAATAAAAACACAATTGAGATATCGCTTCACATCCAAATGGCTAGTACTGAAAAGACAACAAATAACAAGTGTTGGCAAGGGTGTGGAGAAAAAGGAACCCTTGGGCACTGCTGGTGGGAATGTAAAGTGATGCAGTCAATGTGGAAAACAATATGGAGGAATCTCAAAAAATTAAAAATAGGAACATACACCCAGTAATTTCACTTCTGTGTATTTACGCAAAGAAAGCAAAAACATTACATTGAAAGATATATGCACCCCTGTGTTTACTGCAGCATTATTTACTATAGCCAAGGTATGGAAGCAAACTAAGTGTCCATCAATAAATGAATGTATAAAGAAGATGTGGTATGTATATATAATAAAATATTACTCGGCTACAAAAGAAAAAAAAAGATCTTGCCACCTGTGACAACACTGATGGACCTAGAAGAAATTATGCTAAGTGAAATAAGTCAGACAGAAAAAGGCAAATACCATATGAGAACACTTACAGATGGAATCTAAAAAGAGAACAGAAATAGACTCATAAATAGAGAACTGGTTGGTGGTTGCCAGAGGGGAGGAAGGAGGGACAATGGGCAAAATAGGTGAAGAGGATTAAGAGTTACAAACTTCCAATTATAAAATAAATAAATCACAAGGATTAATGGCATAGCATAACGATTACATTCAGTAATATTGTAATAATTTTGTGTGGTAACAGACCCCTTGATGAGCATTTCATAATGTATATAATTGTTGAATCACTATGTTGTACACCTGAAACTAACATAATATTTTATGTGTCAACTATACTTCAACAAAATATAAAAAATAATTATTTAAAAAAAAGAAATGTACCTGAATATTAGTAAAAAGAAAAGGTTTTGTGGCATTTTATTTTGTTTAAAGATTTTATTTATTTGAGAGCAAGTAAGAGTGAGCACAAGCAGGGGTAAGGGGCAGAGGGAGAAGCAGACTTCCCGCTGAGCAGGGAGCCCAAAGTGGGGCTTAATCCCAGGACCCCCAGTACCCAGAAATCATGACCTGAGACAACGGTAAATGCTTAACTGACTGAGCCACCCAGGTGCCCTGGCTTTGTGGCATTTTAATTTGCTCTATTCCTATCCCTTTCTGAAGCCCTCTGATAGGCTTAGAAATCCATAGCTCACAATCATAATGAAAACTAGCAGTCAGGCAGCCACCAGTGGGTGCAGAATGGGATTGGAACTCTTTCAGAATCTCAATGTCAAAGGATTGTGGCTCCTTGGAAGACTACTTGCAAAGCTGTCTTTATTTGACCTGCCTCTGAATTCACTCAATGCAAAAAGTGCTTTCCCCAAGAAAGCTTTCCAAAAACCTTTAGAGGCAATGATTTAATTTTGTGACTGCCTGAGGTGATAAATAAAAACTGGGGCAGAATATAAGCTACTAAAAGGCTTAAAAGAAAAATCTATAGAATATATGTTCAAAAGGGCTTAGAAAATCTAAGTTTAATCTCACCACAGAAAAAGAGTGACATATTCTCAGGAATCCAGAAGCCCATGCATGTTGAAAACACTGCAAGTACGCCCAAGGCTGTACACACGCTTGGGAAAGACCTGAGAAGGCTCTAAGCTCTAACTTCAGGCTGATTTTGAGGCTCTGAGAGGACAGTGAATAAACACCAAGGCAGAGTTGTCAGCTTCCTGGCTGAGTGCTGAAGGTATGCCCAACAAGCAAATAGAACCCCCTGGCAAAAACTGGGGTACTTACTGGATCCAAGCATCAAGGAAATCTTTGGTCAGCCATTCGCTGTAACTGATCTTACCAATCAGTGGTCACAAATGATGAAGAATAGACAGACATTATAGAATTAGTTCAGAAAAAAACATTAAAACAGACAATAAAAACAATAACAGCAGAAAACCCTGGGAAGAGAGGAGACTATGATTTCCATTGTTGTAAAAGTATATTATTTTAAAATGTTTGGTTTTTTTTCTTTTTTTCAAAAAAATGTTCAAGGCATGCAAGAAACAGAAAATCTGACCCAAGTACATGAAGAAGGCAATAGAAACTGCCCCTGATGTTTGGCTTAACTATACAGGACTTTAAACAAGTTATTTGTTTATTTTTTTAAAAAGATTTTATTTATTTATTTGACAGAGATCACAAGGAGGCCGAGAGGCAGGCAGAGAGAGAGGTGGGGAAGCAGGCTCCCTGCCAAGCAGAGAGCCCGATGCAGGGCTCGATCCCAGGACCCTGGAACCACGACCTGAGCTAAAGGCAGAGGCTTAACCCACTTAGCCACCCAAATGCCCCTAAACCAGTTATTTAAAATTTGTTCAAGGAACTAAAGAAAACCATGTCTAAAGACTTAAAGGAAAATGGAGAATGTTTTTAGACAGATAAAGATTATCAAATAAAGAGAAATTATTAAAAAAAAAACCACATAGAAATTCTAGGGTTAAAAAGTACAATACTGAAACAAAAAATTCACTAGAAGCTCTCAACAGATTTGGAGAGATGAAGAAATCAGCAAACATTAAGATACGTCAATTGATATTTTCCACTTTGGAAAAAAAACAAATGGAGATAAATGAACAGAACCTGAGAGACCTGAAAGAAACTGTCAAGTGTACCAACATTCAACATATGCACAATGGGACTCTCAGAAGTCTGAGAGAAAGGAACAGAAAACTATTTGAAGACACAATGGCAGAAAACTTCCAAAATTGGATGGAAAACATTAATCTACACATCCAAGAACTTAATAAACTGCAAGTAAGATACATCCAAAAAAGACTACACCCTGACACATTAAAATCTAACTGGGAAAAATCAAAAAAGGAGAGAATTTTGAAATCAGCAAGAGAGAAGTAACTCATCACATAAAATAATCCTCAATATGATATACAGCTGATTTTTCATAAATCCACAGAGACTAGGAGACAGTTGGATGGAATGTTCTAAGCACTGAAAGAATAAGAATGTTGACCAAGAATTTTATATCCAGTAAAGGTATTCTTCAAAAATGACAGAGAAATTAAGACATTCTCATATTTAAGGATATGAGAGAACTTGTTAGTACTAACCTCCACACAAAAATGCAAACGGGAGACTTTTTTTAGACTTTAATGAAAGAACACTGTATAGTGACTTAGATACACAGGAAGAAATGAAAAGCACCAGTGATAGTAACTACAAAAGTAAATATTTTTACAAAGCACAAATACTTTTTTTGTTGTTTATAACTTGTTTTCATCTGTGTGATTTAAAAGACATTGGCAATAATTGTTAAGCGTGTGCTCATGGGCATACACTGTATAAAGACATAACTTGTACGATAACAACAGCACACAAAAAGGCAGGAGGAGAACACAGCTATATAGAAGCAAAGTTTTTCTATGCTATTGAAATTAAGCTAGTATTAATACAGACCAGATTATTACAGATTAAATATTAACTTTAACAAACACCAAGCAACCACTAAAAATAGTAGCCCAAAAAATACAGTAAAAAAATAATAAAAGAATTAAAATGGTACAATAAAAGATATCTATTCAAGACAAAAGGAGGCAGTAATGGAAGAAAAGAGGAACAAAACATATAATACACATAAAATAATAAATAGCCAAAAGGCAGATCCAAATCCTACCTTATCAGTAATTTCATTAAATTTAAGTGGATTAAACACTGCAATAAAAGGTAAAGGCTGCAGAATGGATATAAAACACGATCTAACTATATGCTGTCTATAAAAGACACACTTTAAGTTCAAAGACACAAAAATTCTTTTGAAAGTAAGTGGATATAAAAAGATACACAGTATACCATACACTGAAAGGTAACTAAAAGGAGCTAATGTGACTCTACTCAAATTAGTCAAAATAGATTTTAGAACTAAAATTGTAATAGAAACAAAGAGGACATTTTATAATGATAAAAGAACCAATGGGGCGCCTGGGTGGCTCAGTGGGTTAAAGCCTCTGCCTTCAGCTCAGGTCATGATCCCAGGGCCCTGGGATCAAGCTCCATATTGGGCTCTCTGCTCAGGAGGGAGCCTGCTTCCCTTCCTCTCTCTCTGCCTGCCTCTCTGCCTACTTGTGATTTCTGTCAAATAAATAAATAAAATCTTAAAAAAATATATATATAACAATTATATAATATACATGTATCTAACAGAGTCCTAAAATGCAAGAAGGAAAAACTGTCGGAATTAATGGGAGAAATAGCAAATCAATAATAATAGCAGCAGACTACAGTATCTCACTTTCAATAATGGATACAATGGGTAGAGAGAAGACTGATACTTAAAGAGAAGACCTGAACAACACTATAAACCAAGTAAACCTATCAGATATGAATATGCCACCCCACCCTACAACATTACAGTGCATCTTCTTCACTAATATTCATGGGACATTCTCCAGAATATCATGTTAGGCCATAAAATAAACCCCAGGAATCGAAAAGAATAGAAATCATTACAGAATGTTTTAAAACCACTATATCATTAAATCAGAAATTGAGAATTAAAGGAAACTTTGGGGATTTTAAAATATGAAGTAATTAAATAACACATTTCACTGTGTCAAAGAAGAAATCACAAGGAGATTATAAAATACTTTGAGATGAACAAAATAAAAACATAACATACCAAAACTTATGAGACACAGCAAAAGCAGGGCCTAGAGGAAAATCTAGAACCATAAATCTCTATATTAAAAAAAAAAAGAAGAAAGATCTTAAGGCAATAATATAATCATTCTTTCCTTCAGGGGAAAATTACCTTTCATCAGCCCTTCTAGATAGTCTATGGATATACCTGCTCCATGCCTGTTGCTTCTTCTTATGGCAGTTTTATTTATTTGTTTTGTTTTTCTGAGAGAAGAAAAGAACACAAGCTGGGGGTGGGGGGCAGAGGGAGAAGAGAGAGAGAATCTCAAGCAGACTTCCTGCTGAGTATGAAGACTGACATGGGGCTCAATCCCAAAACCCTGAGATCATGACCTGACCCCAAGCAAAGAGTCAGATGCTCAACCAATTGAGCCATCCTGGTACCCCACCCACCCTTTTTTATTTTTTAAGATTTTTCTTGTGGCAGGATTTTTAAACTTGTATACCTTCTCTTGACCCTACAGGTACCAGGCTAAGTGATGACAGCCTCTTTTTCATTTTTACCTATGTGATATTACAACCCATGCTTGTCGTCTCTCCTCAACATACAGATTTGAGTCTGGCTTCTGCATGTGTCACTAGCTGTCTTCCAAAACTTGCTTTCACCATGACCTTCGGGAACAATCACAGAGAGCCTGCAATAGGAAGTAAAAAGAGTATGGGTGAGAGACACAAGGTAGGGGGTGTTTGTCAGTCAGATGAGTAGACCTACTGATAAGCCTTTTCTAGTGGCTCATGACAGGCTCTTGATGGAGTCCATGTCACAGTCACTAGTATCCACATTTCTTTAATGCCCTCTATGAGTCTTTCTGCCATTCTCCCAAATTATTCATTTCCCTCAGTCATGGAGCTCACAGTTGAGTATTCTGGATGGGACAAAGAGAAATGAGCCTCTTCAGCAGAGTCTTGCCCAGCTGGGGAAACCAGGTGCTCACTCACACACTCCTCTTTTCCTCCATGGAAGACATCACAGACCAAGAACCTGTCCCTTAGCTCTAAATTTTGCCAAGTTGAGTGAAGCGTGGGTAAAGTCCAGTTGTTCATCTTACTCACTCCATTATGTCTAACAGATATGTTTTTACTAGGTAAAGAGGAGAGTTTTCCAGAAGGAAAATGTGATAGGCTGTGTTTGGTGCTTGTTGCCCAATGACCCTGCTTCGGTAAGTAAATATATCCAATGCCTCCTTCAGTTCTCCTGAAAATTTAAACCTAAAGAAAAAGACCAAACTCTAAAAGAGGTTGGACTTAAAAGCCTACACTTTGTCAATTATCATTCCTATATTTCAGGAAGGATTCCACAGAAATTATGCTTGTAACTTTTCACAGGAATATGTGAAATAAAGGGGTGGGGGAAAAGAAAACAACATGTATCAATGGACTGGAAAGAAACTTTCTACTCCCAGCCAAAGAATGCCAAAAACATGGGAATGGAGGAAGACAGGACTAAAGATAAAACCTAAAACTGCATAACCATATACGGGGAGGCAGGCACTCTTTTTCAACTCACAAATGCACTACTGATTTGGGGTGGCTATACATTCCAGGCACTGTTCTAAGCATTAGAAATACACCCCAGGAATTTTTACTTCCTGGGGTGCCTGGATGTTTCAGTCCCTTAAGCAGATGGCTCTTGGTTTTGGCACAGGTCATGATCTCAGGAGTGAATTTCTGTAACTTATCCTAGAGTGGATTTCTGTAACTTATCCTCTGGAAACCTGGACTTCCACAAAGGCTCTCCTATCTGCCAGTGATGGCTAAGTCAGTGTTCTCCAGGGCCGCCCACACTATAATGGAGAGGGAATGAAGATGGTTCATGGGTCACTACAGAGCCCATAGCAGGACTGACTTCTGTTTGCCTACTACTCAATGCACATATGAGAAAGACTTCTACCACATTCCTTGGAGTTCAGTGCTGGATCCCACAGCCCTCAAAAAAGTTTTTGTTCATGGAGAGATACTGAAGTTCCATTGCTGGGCATAGGAGACAAAAATGAGGGACATCTCATGTTATGATACTAACATCACTCCTCATTTGTAGACAAAATAATCATGATAAAGAAAAACTCGGACTTTACTACAAAGCTTTTTAGTAATCTAGACAGTATGATACTGGCATAAAGATAAACATAACCAATGGATTAGAAATGAGGGTCTAGAAATAAACCTATACCTTCATGGCAACTGACTGACAACAATGCCAAAACAATTCAATGCAGAAAGAACAGTTCTTTCAATGAATGCTGCTGGGACTCATGTTTAACAGAATGAATTTTAATCTCTGTCTCATACCCTAAACAAAACTTAACCCAAAATATGTTAAGAAACAAAATGTAAGCGCTAAAACTATAAAAATCATAGAAGAAACATGAAGTATAAATCTTCATAATCTTGGATTGACAGTAATTTATTAGATATGATACCTAAAGGTCAGAGGAAAATAGGTAAACTGGACTTCATCAAAACTAAAGATCTTGGGGCAACTGGGTGCCTCAGTGGGTTAAACCTCTGCCTTCGGCTCGGGTCATGATCTTAGGGTCCTGAGATCGAGCCCCGCATCGGGCTCTCTGCTCAGTGCGGAGCCTGCTTCCTCCTCTCTCTCTCTCTCTCTGCCTGCCTCTCCACCAACTTGAGACTGAAATAAATAATATCTTTAAAAAAAAAAAACTAAAGATCTTTTAGCACAATTAGACTATCAAGAAATTAAAAAGACCAAAAAACGCCTGGGTGGCTCAGTTGGTTGGGCAGCTGCCTTCGGCTCGGGTCATGATCCCAGCGTCCTGGGATAGAGTCCCACATCAGGCTCCTTGCTCGGCTGGGAGCCTGCTTCTCCCTCTGCCTCTGCCTGCCTCTCTGTCTGCCTGTGCTCGCTCTCTCTCCCCCTCTCTCTGACAAATAAATAAATAAAATCTCCAAAAAAAAAAAATAAATTAAAAAGACAATCCACAGATTGGGAGAAAATATTTGCAAATATATATTTGATAAGAGTCCTGTATAAGATTATAAAAGAATGCTTATAAATAGCCAATAAATAGAAACACAATCTAATTAAAAACAAGCAAAGAATTTGAATAGATCTTTCTACACAGACAATGGCTAACTGCTAAAATAGCTAATACACACGGCCAAGATGCACATGGCTAAGTTCAACATCATGAATCATGAGGGATATGTAAATCTGAATCACAATGAGATCATATTTTGCACCCAGTTTAGCCCATTAGGGTGGCTATAATTTTTCTAAAACAAAGAAAGAAAATAGTAAGTTTTGGTAGAATATAGAGATTGGGACTCATACATTGCTGGTGGGAATGCAAAATTTTGCAGCTGCTTTGGAAAACAGTGTGGCAGTTCCTCTAAAGTTAAACATGGAGTTACCATATGGCCCAGCAATTCCACCCATAGGTAGATACCCAAGAGAACTGAAAACATGTGCCTGCACAAAAGCATGTACACAAATGTTCATTAGAGTATTATTCATTATAACCAAAAACTGTGAACAACCCAAATGCCCATCAACTGATGAGCAGATAACAAATGTGGTATATTGATACAATGAAATAATATCCAGCCATAAAAAATAATGGAAGTGGTGGGGCGTCTGGGTGGCTCAGTGGGTTAAAGCCTCTGCCTTTGGCTCAGGTCGTGATCCCAGGGTCCTGGGATGGAGCCCCACATCAGATTCTCTGCTCAGCAGGGAGTCTGCTTCCCTTCCTCTCTCTTGCCTGCCTCTCTGCCCACTTGTGACCTCTGACGGTCAAATAAATGATGAATCTTGAAAACATTACACTAAGTAGGAATTAGACACAAATTGTCACATAGGGTACAATTCCATTTGTATGAAATGTACAGAAAAGTTGAACCAGAAAAGTAGACAGTAAATCAGCAGTCGCTGAGGCTGGGGGAGTTGGGTGGGAGTTTAGAAAATGACTAATTATGGGTACAATGTTTCTTTTAAGAGAGTCTAAAATTAGGTTTTGGTTATGCTTGCACAACTTTGTGGATATACTAAAAACACACTGTGTGCTTTAAATGGATGAATTTTCTAGTATGTGAATTACACATCAGTAAAAAGAAAAAATTTTAATGAAGGAATTAAAAAATATTTCTAATGTGAAGAGGGAAAAAATACGGACAAGAAGCAAAAGAGAACGTGCTGGAAAAAATCAGTAAATGGTCTACAAAGGAGAAGGAATGAAACTTAAGTAGCTAATCCAAATACTTAAATTGAGTAAGTTCAAAGAGGTCAGATAAGGATCTCACACTATTTTTAAGGAATAATTTTAGGTCTTGTAATCCCCTTTCTCACAAAAGATTATTTATCAATTTTGATCTTCACTGGCAGCCTGGGATCAAGAACAATGACATGAGGCAAGCCGTCCAACCAAATTCCAAAAGGTACCGCAGTGTCACAGTAATTAAACTACTGTGGTTTTGGTAAACACACTTACCAATGAAAATAACAGAAAGAATGGATCTGTGTATGAATGCCACTTTAGATCATCACAAAATGGCAACTACATTAATGGAAAAAAGATTAACTGTTCTATGAAGGGATTAAGAGAATTGACTCTCCACTAAAAGAAAATAGTATGCTTGATTCCTGCCTTCTCTGGAATACACAAGAATATTTCAGATGGCTTAATGATAAAAATGGACTTTTTAAAAATTTTCTTAAAGTTAAATAAGTTTGTCTATTTCTGCAATCGCTCTGATAGGT
Source organism: Neogale vison (assembly GCF_020171115.1). NCBI lineage: Eukaryota > Metazoa > Chordata > Mammalia > Carnivora > Mustelidae > Neogale > Neogale vison. Next base: position 72,313,984 of record NC_058096.1, read on the forward strand.
AGCTCTGGGAAGACAGAAAAGAAAAGATATGTGAAAATTCCCTCCTATTCCACACCTTTTCTGTGTGACCTGATAACATATTTGTAGTGAAGACATACGTGAAAAAAAAAATGGGGTCCTTGAATTCTTTTAGAAAAAATTAATCCATGGAGGATTTTAGAATTTGAAAGTTAAGATAAATACTTAGTAGATGAAGCATTTCTTATAGCACTTACATCAGTAATAATACCTAACTTAATCACTAATTTAAATGATCTTTTAGGCTTTTCTTTTCCAAGAAAACAGAGTCTGCTCCAAGAGCAAATAAATCATTGTAACTCTCTCCTGAGTTTTTCCCTAAGCATCAGTCTGTGTGGCATTTGCACACAAGTTGCCCAGTAGAAAACTGTCTGGAAAATTATATGCCACAAGTTTGACAACAGTTATTTAAATGTTCATGGTAAAGGCACTTTGTATAATCTTCTTCTCTATACTTCTAAATTTACTAACATAAACATAAAATGGCAAATACCAAAAAGTGAAAATCAGTAAACTTTAAGCAGCTACACTGGAAATACCTGATTTTCAGAGCCAAAAATGTGATGACAACATCAACAGCCTCAAAAAAAGCTTTTCTATCACTTATTAGAATGAAAGAAAACTTTACAAGTCAAGTATACTTAGGCCAAGAATATTTGGAGGGAATAACAAGATATTTTAAAAGAAAATTTATAATCACCTTTAAAAAATAACTAAGTCACTGGTATAAGGAAGGTATTTGCACATTTTTTTTCAATATCAACCCAAAGGAACTGTTTTGTAATAAGACATTCTAAAGTAGAAAAAATTTTATTCATCTCCCTTAATTTATAATTTCATACACTAAAAGAGAGGTAGCCTTTGTTTTACACAGTATTGGGTTAAGTGAAACTTGTTCACATTGAAACTGTGTGCTTACTTTGACCTGTAACCAATCTCAGCTACCCTGGAGCCACGTGCATTGAGGACATGGTTCCCCCAACATGCATTTCTATTAACACAGTACCATAAAAAAGTAAGAACCGACTGTATTAGCTTATTTGATAGATTCCAAGATGATTAAAATTAAGACAATAATCACACATGTGATCTGAGAGACCTATTCAAACCGCTTTCTTCTAAGATATGTTACCTAATTTCTGAGCTATTTTTGCTAAACTCATTGAAGGAGCTTGAAAAAATTACCACATATTCTGAAATTCATTCCTGTAGATCTTTGTACCTATAACCTTGAAAAGTTGTATTATTCTAAGGTCTGCAATATGTGTGATGTGTGCCCAAGTACACACACACACATTTCTTCTTTTTTTTTTTTTTAAAGATTTTATTTATTTATTTATTTGACAGAGATCACAAGTAGGCAGAGAGGCAGGCAGAGAGAGAGAAGGAAGCAGGCTCACGGCTGAGCAGAGAGCCCGATGCGGGGCTCGATCCCAGGACTCTGGGATCATGACCTGAGCCGAAGGCAGAGGCTTATACCACTGAGCCACCCAGGTGCCCCCACACACACACATTTTACTTAATTTCATCTCTTAGGGATGTATGATACTCAGATAAAACTTGTGCTAGAGTTTCAGTCAGTTATGGGGGTTTTTTTGGTCAAATTTTTGAAGAATTGTTTTAGAATCACATATAAATGTTAAATGTTATTTTATGATCATTCATTTTTGAGTGACAGACATTTACTAAATTTATATAAGGAGACAGAGATAGCCAACTAGTGTATGAGTTCTTACTTTACCAGACACAGACATCAAAACACGTCAATAACATCAATTAAGACTTAACTAAAATGTCTAAATTTTCACTTTTTAAAAACATGAACATTCTCCATAATGAGTTATTAGAATGTCAGCATTCTTTCTCCTTACAGATCTACACTATTTAATTCAGCTCTCAGGGGAAATTAAACCAACCAAAAGTAACTGTAAAAAACAACAACAACAACAACAAAAAACCTTTCTGCATTATTTAACAGTGCAAATTTGAAGTAACAAGGATAAATAATTGTGCATGAATATGTCATGAAACAGAGACTTCCCTAGTGCTCCCACCCTGGTGATAATCCCTAAGAAGGGTTACCATTGTTCTGTCCTTGAATTTTATAGTATGTTTGTTTCTGAACTTCATATGAACAGAATCATATATTATTTGCTATTCTTTCAATATTTTTTCATTCATCATGATATATGTGATATTTATGTTGTAAATAGCAGTAGTCCTTCATTGCTATGTAGAATTCCATTGTATGAACTCACGACAATTTATGCAGGCATTCTACCATAGGTAGATTTTTGTGCTGTTTTCAGTTTCTTACTACTACGAGTAACACCACTAAAAATATGTTTTGACAGAAATAAACATTCATTTTGCTTGTCATATACTCAGTAGTAGCAACGCTGGGTCATAGGTATAAGTAGGTTTAGCTTTCGTAGATACCACCATCTTCCCAACATGGTCATGCCTATTAATACCCCTCCCAGCAATATGTAAGGGTTCCAGCTGCTCCTCATCCTCACTGTTTTTCATCAAGTCCAACTTAACGGTCTGTCAGTCTTCTCTGGCTAGTGCTTATTGAAGCACTGCTTAAGAAATCTTTGCCTGTTCCTGAATATATTCTCCTATATTTTACTCTGGAAATTGTGTTTTTTACCTTTCACTTTTCAGTCTAAAATCAATCTCAAAATAATTGTTGTGTATATAGTGACCAGATTTAATTTTTTCCATATGGAAATCTAATTAATTCAGCACCATATACTAAAGCAACCGTTCTTCCATCATTGCACTGCCACTGCAATTTTGCTTTAATCCGGTTATTGTATAAGTGCAGTTCTGTTTCTCAGACGTATTTGGTTCCCTTGGTTAATCTATCTTTGCACCAGTAATGCACTGTCTGAATTACCGTAGTTTGAAATACCCTATCCTGGCTGGCACTTTGTATTTCTTTGTGTATTTAAGGTCTTTTACATTTCTTCCTAAGTTATGGAATCAACTTGCCAACATTGACGAAAAAAGGAATGTTGGGCTATTTATTAAGATTTCGTGGAGTACAGGGAGAAAGACATCTTAACAAAAATGAATCTTCCATTCAATGAATATAATGTTTCATTGTAAATTGAAAAATGCTGTTTTAATTCCCTAATTGTTACTGGTTTATAAACAAACAATGTAGTTTACATACTTACCAGTGACCTTAATAAATTCCATTATTTCTTTTTTTTTTCCAATTTATTTATTTTCAGAAAAACAGTATTCATTATTTTTTCACCACACCCAGTGCTCCATGCAAGCCGTGCCCTCTATAATACCCACCACCTGGTACCCCAACCTCCCACCCCCCCCCGCCACTTCAAACCCCTCAGACTGTTTTTCAGAGTCCATTATTTCTTCTAGTAGTTTGTAGATTTTTGCACAAATGATAATTATACCTGCAAATGGCAACCTTCTTCTTACTGTCAAAACTATGTATTTCACTTCTTTTCCTTTTATTGCATTAGTTAGAGACTTCAATACAATATTAAATAGACGAGCTAATAGAGGACATCCTCCTCTTGCTTCCACTTGCAGGAGGAAAATGTTCAGTATTTTACTAGTATGTTGGATGATGGCTGTAGGGTGTCATTGTTTTATACACCCTTGATTATATTAAGGATGATTCCTTCTATTCCTAGTTTTTCGAATGTTTTTATACTAAATGGATGTTGGATTTTATCAAATAATGTTGCTGTACCTATAGAGTTAATCATGATTTTCTTCTTTATCTGATAAAAGTGGTGAATATCTTGATTGATGCAGCAATGTTTAACCACTCTTGCATTCCTGGAATGTACCTCACTTGTATTGTCTTGTTTAGGATGCTTGCATCTGTGTAGAGGAAAGAATTTAAGAATAGTTTTTTTCTGGGGGGGGAGGTGTTGTTTTTTTTCCTTGCAAAGTTACTGTATGGCTTTGGGATCAGGGTTATCCTGGTCTCTAACACAAGTTGCAAACATTCTCTCCTTTTTCCATTTTCTGAAATAGTTTGTGCACGATTGACATCGTGCAGATTAGTTCATCCTTAAATATTTGTAGGAATTTACCAGCGAAGCTACTTAGGTTTGAAGTTTTTGTGTGTGTCTCAGAAGGCTTTAATTATGAATTCAATTTCTTCAGCAAACATAATTTAAAATATTAAAAAATAAAATATTTAAATGTTTTATTTGTCTAGATGCCAAGTGTGTTTTTCCAGAATTTTTTTCATTTACGTTTTCAAACATCTTAGCATGAAGGTGTTCGTATGTTCTTTTGCTATTGAGATACAAATCACATACCATAAATTCACCATTTTAAGGTACACAATTCAGTGGTTTTAGAATGTTTACAAGTTTGTGTAACCATCATAGCTATTAGTGCGAGAACATTTTCACTAGCCCAAACAATCTCCTATTATCAGTAGCTTTTCATTCCCTTCTCCCAGCCCCTGGCAACCACTAATCTTATTTTTTTCCTCTAGAGATATGCCTTCTCTTGATATTACATATAAATGGAATTATACAGTCTGTGATCTTTTGTTTCTGGCTTCTTTCACTTAGTATAACCTTCTCAAGGCTGATTTACTTTGTAGCATGTATCAGTATTTTATTTATCTTAATGACTCACTAATAGTCCATTGTATAGCTCCGCCACATTTTGATGATCTATTCATCAGTTCATGTATATTCAAGTCATTTCTATTTTTTGGTTATTGTAATGCTGTTGCTGTAAAGCCTTGTGTATAAGATTTGGTGTGAATGTATTTTCAGTTCTTTTGAAATACCTAAGAGTAGAACTGCTAAGTCACATGGTAACTCTATGTTTAATATTTTGGAGAACTGTCAGAAACTGTTTTCCAAAGCAGCTGCACCAGCAGTGTATGAGTGTTCCCATTTCTCTATAGTCTCACTAGCACTTGTTATTCACCTTAAAAAAAAAAAAAAATAGCCATTCAAGTGGTTGTAGAGTGGTATCTCATTTTGGTTTTGATTTGCATTTTTCTAATGACTAGTGATGCTGAGAATCATATGTTTTTATTGTGTTTTCAAAGTCTGTAGGATGTAGTGATGTTGCCTTTTTCACTTCTCAGAGGGGTAATTTGTGTTTTCCTTCTATTTGTCCATTACCTGTCTTGCCGAGTTCAAAGAACACATTTTTAGCTTTGTTAATTTTCTGTGTTATGTATTTGCGTTATTTTTTCACTATTTCCTGCATCCTCTTATTTCTTTGGATTACATTTACTGTTTTTTTATGGCTTCTTGAAATGAAGTACAGATCATGTATTGTCTTTGTCATATTCTAGTACATGCATTCCATTCTAATTTCCCTCCAAAGTACTGCTTTAGTTGCATTCTCCCCAAATTGAAATACTGTATTTTCATTGTTAAAATATTTAATTTCCTTTTTGATCCATTATTTGGAAACTTATTCCTTAATCCAAATGTTTAGGGATCATCTATTTTTCTGTTGTTAATTTCTAGCTTATTTTCACTTTTGTCAGAGAATATAGTCTATAGTATTTAAATCCTTGGAAATTTTTGGAGACTTAAAGTAAATGTAGAATATAAACAAGCCCAAAAATATCTAGAAATTAATAATCACATCCCTCTATTTCAAGAGGTAAACAGAATTCTTCTAATTTTTGTTCTTAACCTCTTTCATATATAAATTTAAAATATTGCTTAGAAATGTAACCATAATGAAAACTGTGCATGTATTCTGTGTACCATCCTATAAGCTATAGTGCTCCTATCACTTGGGCAAATTGGAATTACTGAAGAAAATGAATGAAGATTATTCTCATTCAGCCATGTAACAAAAACCTCCGACCTTTGGAAAATGAGTGGAAATTCTAGCTATATGATCCATCACTACGGCAAATTGTCTCTGAGCTTCCCAGAGTCACACTGATAGCACCTTGGGACACAGATTCCTTTCTTGCACTTCAAAGTTCCATTTTACTTACAGCTCTATTTTCTGGTAGATACTGGCTGACAAAATATGTCCTCAGACCATCTAAACTTCTGTCTTGACAATTTTGTCAACAATTATTCTACCTTTAGAATAAGAAGAAATGCACTAATTTTACATTTGTTTTCACACCTACACAAGGGATGGTACAGGCCAAAACAATGCCATCCAATACTGTCATTGACAATAACCCTGTTTTTTCATTTGAATTAAAAAATAAATAAATTACATTTCAAGATTATAGAGTTATCAAAGGAATAATTTAAGTACTTAATAGATTGTCTTTCACATGGGTAATGCTCACAAAAACATAAATCATTTCCTCTAATACATTCTGACTTCTCTTACATGTTATCCTAAATTCACTGACAGCTAAAATGCATCCTGAGAGGTAAGCAAAATTCAAAACCACATTGCCTGGTAGTGGGTATTATGGAGGGCACATATTGCATGGAGCACTGGGTGTGGTGCATAAACAATGAATTTTGGAACACTGAAAAGAAATAAAATAAAATAAAATAAAATAAAATGGAAAAAAACCCACATTGCACATTTCAGGTTAGATTAAGTTATGCTGTAGTAACAAATGACACCAATATCTCAAAGTTTAAAAAACAGATTATTTCTACATCTATTAAATGTTCAGTACAGGTCTGGGGGAGAGTGTTTACTATGTACATCTAATATTAATTCTTAGATTTAGACAAATGCAGTCTTATCATATAATCCAGAGAAAAAGAGATCTGAAATATTTGTGGCAGCCCTAATAACTGGTACAGCATTCCTTATGTCCTATCTTTCAGCTTTTATTGATAATGTTCAAAGTACACCATTACTCAGCCAAAAGTATGCCTAAAATGGAAAAGAATAATGATACCAAATGTTGAAGAGGATCTGAAACAACCAGAATTCTCATACCGTGTGCTACTAGGAGTACAAAATGGCATGATTACATTGGAAAGTTATATAACAATTGATTAAAAAGTTGAATATAGGGCGCCTGGGTGGCTCAGTGGGTTAAGCCGCTGCCTTCGGCTCAGGTCATGATCTCGGGGTCCTGGGATCAAGTCCCGCATCAAGCTCTCTGCTCAGCAGGGAGCCTGCTTCCCTCTATCTCCCTCTCTGCCTGCCTCTCTGTCTGCTTGTGATCTCTCTCCGTCAAATGGATAAATAAAATCTTTAAAAAAACAAAATAAAAAATAAAAATAAAAGTTGAATACACACCTAACCTTCAACCCCATAACCCCAATCCAAGAGAATTGAAAGCATATGTTCACACTAGTACAAGAATGCTCAACCAAATTTATTCATACTAACCAAAATCAACCTGGATGCCCACCAATAAGAGAATGGATAAATAAACCATAGTTGTAGATTTATACAATGTATACTACTCACAATCAAAAGAGACAAACCACTGACATATCCAAAAACATGAGTGAATATCAAAACAGTTTGCTGAGTGAAAGAAGCCAGAAACAAGGAATATTCCATAGATTCCATGTACATACAGTCCTAGAATAAGCAAAACTAACTTATGATAATAGAATCATAAGATCATTATTACCAATCATTAGATCAGTATTTGCTGCTAGCTTCAAGGGTGGTAGAAACTGAACAGGAAAGAGCACAAATGAATTTTTTCTTTTACTGACAGAAATGTTCTGTGTCTTGAGTGAATGTGCATATATTGGTTAAAACTAATTGAACCATTCACGTAATAATTGGGCATTTTGTTCTATAATAATGATAACCTGACTTTTTAAAAATTAAAAAGTATTCAAGGACATTTCAGCCATATAATTTTTAATATTACTTTGACAAACCTAATACTATTCATTAGCCATTTCAGGACATTCTCTTTGACTCAAATTTTTAAAGTAATGTTGTACTAAGAAGCTTGGGAAAAAAATTAATAAAAACATCAACATCACCCTGAAAATATGCCAAGACAGTAAAATTCTCATGGACCATATTTTAAAGTCTGTAAAATTCAACTCATTTTAGACTGCTTTGGCTGTTCATTTAATTTTTTAAATAAGGAAACTATATTCAAAGAAAGCATTAAATCACCTAGCTGCTGACATCTCGTGAAGCATTTCTACCCTTTATTTCACCAGTTATACAGCTATTTAACTATTTACTAACATCACTTAGGATAAAGCTGTAAAGAAAACACTCCATCTACTAGTAATTGAGCAAGAGTCCTAATTACTCTTAGCTTTTTTCTCACTTGCTAAACAATATAAAAAGCATCTGAAACAGTGCCTGGCCCATGATATAAACTTACTAAGTGTCAGTTTCACTCTTGTGCATGAAGCATCCTTAACCAATGGGTTTCCCTTTTCTTCCTCTCCTTCTCCCTCTTCTTCTCCTACCTCTTCCACTTCTCTTGCCTCTTCCTTTTCTTCTCATTTTCTTGCCTCTTTTGCTTCTTCTGGCTTCTCCCTGTTCTCCCCTACTTGCTCCTCCTCTACACCCTCTTCTTTCTCTTTCCTCTTGTAATATATGCCCATGAAAGGGGTGGCAGAGAAGAATGAGAGAAAACTTATATATGAGGTTTATAAAACTGTATTTTCCAGTTGTTTTCAGATGTTACCTAGTGAATTTTAGTATTCTAAATAACAAAAATGTAAAAATCATCAAAAACATATTTCTGTTGTATGAATCAATTCCAAATAATTTTTAAACTTCTAAATTTAGGCCTAGAAGATGGTTAGTCACAAAGAGTTGGAGTATTTTCTACAAATATGGGAGAGTTCCTGATATATTAACTTCCTGACTTAGAGAAAGAACAAAAATCTCTGGGCAGCTGTGGACACCATCACTGGGAAAACTTGGCTGACCCAACACACTGAACCTAACCTGACAAATGCACTTTCTCGTTTCTCCAGAATAAATGGGCAAATCAAGTCCTTTAATATACACTTCTGACAATTGTATTCTTTTCTCAATGTTTTAGCATTCAGTGATATTTCTTATCTGAATTATTTATTATGATGGCTGTTTGTGATTTTTCTACTTCTGTTATTATAGGCTTATGAGTTAATATTGTATTAAAGAAAATCTCTTTATTTATTTATATTAGTGTAGACCCATGGATTCTTATCTTATTCCATAGATTATGATATATTATTATCAATTTTGTCCCCAAATTATCCCATTTCGTCAGGGGGAACCTCCTGAAGCTATCTCTTGTGTCCTTCTGCCATGACGAACCTCAACATTCTTTGAGAACTCCTTACTTTCTAACACAAAATATTGTTCCAGGCTCATCTTGTGTTTTCCCTCTCCAATCTATCAAGCAGTCATTTATTTCTTCATGAAACCCCAGTTCTTTCCATGAATTCTGTTTGATAGAAATCAATATCTGGGTGATAGGTATGCTCATTATTACTGGGCATTGTTATTCTCAGAACTGGGAAGCCTGCATTATATATATTTATTTATAACAGTTATCTCCACATTAAAAACCATCAGTTTTCATTGATACCATTAGAACCCTAACTCACAGGTTTTATATTTTTCATATTTGAAACTCTTTCCATATTTACAACTCTCATTTCTGACAGTGGCAAACTTGGCCGCTCTCATTATCCTTATTTCTGTTGTATCTTTATACAACAAATGCCCCAATGCTTCCATTGTCCTTCATCGCTAATGCCTCTCTTCCCTCACTTGGATTCTGACACCTGATGCTGAGCCCCTGCAGCCACTACTGCTCTCCTTGGCCAATGCTCTTTTCTCCCTGCTCTGCTTCCAGCACCTTCTTCCAGGCCAAGGTCACTGGCACACCCAGAGAACCCTCCCCACGTTGTGCAGCCTCCGTACTCTATCAGCTCTGATAGCAGCATATCCTCATTCAAAAGCCAAAAAGCTAAGTGATTCCAAAGCACTTATATCAGCCCAGGTCCTCCAAGAAGTAGATGCCAAGACTGGATTAAGTATGTAAGAACTTTTTTCAAGGAAATGACTGTGTGAGATAAAATAGGAAGGTAGCTAGACAAACCTGAAAGAGCCATCAGAGCGAAAAGAAGCCTGACTCCAAGTGAAAATATAGATGAGAAAATTTGGATGGAAGGGTCTAAGGAAAACGCAGCAAAAACCTATCAAGCGGTCCTCGAGCCAAATCAGACTATCAGAGGAGTCCTATAACCGCCAGAAATCTTTATGCTTCAGTATCCATCCGTGATATACTGTTATTAGACACAAAGAGCCTGTGGAAAGTGTGGAAAGAGCACAAAGGAGGGGGTGGAATAAGAAGCACAACAGCTGGGAGCCCTCAGCCATTTTACCCCTGTACTCCCTCCCAGAAGCAGGATCCATATTCTCACAGCTGCTCCAACACCAAGATCATTTTTTTCTTTGATTTAATATTGCCAGTCAGAATCACAATAAAACAAACTCTTTCTTATAAATTGCATGCAGTAACAAGAAAACATCATGTGCCAGACCACTGGGCCTTTCTTTTTCTTCATAACTCAGAAGGAAAGAGCACTGCATTAAGTTAAACCCTTTCTAACATAAAGATTATTTTTGGAAGGGTGTCCTTCAGAAAATTTCTGGAATGGTTATTGCATAAGTTATTATCAGTTATCAAATCTCTGACCACATGTCTGGCATTATCAAATCTCTGACCACATGTCTGGCACTATGAGACAATGCTGAACATGGTGAACCAGAGGTCTAACTAGTAAGTACATTTTTGCAAGTACATTCCTTATTTGTGGCCCACAGCATTTCTGAACTTTAATTTTCACTTAATATGTTTGTATTTGTTTAAATGCTGTGTCCAACATTCTCAAATAAACATATACAAAGAACAGGCAGACTGTTTACACTTTGGAAAATGAAAGATAAAAAAGTAGGGGGGTATCATGGCAATAGAGAACTATTTTATTTATTTTTTTAAAGATTTTATTTATTTATTTGACAGACAGAGATCACAAGTAGGCAGGAAGGCAGGCAGAGAGAGAGGAGGAAGCAGGCTCCCTGCTGAGCAGAGAGCCCCATGTGGGGCTCGATCCCAGGACCCTGGGATCACAACCTGAGCTGAAGGCAGAGGCTTTAACTCACTGAGCCACCCAGGCACCCTGAGAACTAGTTTATATTACACAATTTTACTGAGCAATTGTAGACATAAATCTAGCTCTTAGAGCTACAATTCAGCATTCATACTCTCCTGGATATTACCTCTGCATTTAATCCTCACATTTTAACATCAATTTGAGTGGAGGCCATATGTTTAAACTTCATTAGCTTGGCTTAAATTTTGGCATAATGCTGAAAAGCCCTGTGGTCCCTAAATACACAAAAAAGTTATTCAGAGAATAGAACAAGAAATCATATAGGTATAGAACTAGGTACCTACAGCAAACAAATACACATATGTAAAAATTAGACACTTGTAATGACTTTCTGAAGAGTTTTGAAATCTAATTTTCATGAATATCCCTGAAATTTAGGATGGCCTTAAAGAAACACAAGAATTGGAGAAGACAAAAACCAAGATCTGAGCACTATTAGTATGATAAAAAAAATGTAAAGCTATTTTAAAAAATATTTCTGGCTTATTCAACATTCTGTACACATTTGCAAAATGTCTACTGTGTGGCAGATACAGTATTTACGTGCACAAATGCTGTCCAAAATGGCAATCTCTAGCCACCTGTATTTATTAAGCATTTGAAATGTGACTAGTTCAAACTGAAGATGTACTCTACATATAAAATACACACCCGGGCGCTTGGGTGGCTCAGTCGCTAAGGATCTGACTCGATTTCAGCTCAGGTCTTGATCTCAGAGTTGTGGAATCAAGCCCCACATTGGGCTCTGTGCTTGGTACGGAGCTGTCTTAGGATTCTCTCTCTTCCTCTCCCTTTGCCCCTCCCTTCTCTCTCCTTTCTTTAAAAAAAAAAAAAAAATTCACACCAGATTTCAGAGACTTAGGATGTAAAAAAGACGAAAGGAAAATATCTCATTAATACTTTACACTGATGAAATGTCAAATGATAAATTTTGCATATTGGGGGTTGATAAAGTATATTATTAATATTAATTTAACCTACTCCAAGCTTTTCTAAAGTGGATACTAGGTAATTTTAAATCACATATGTAAATTCCATTATATTTCTATTGGGAAAAATGTTAATACATACTATTGTGATAGATAATCATGTTTGCCTAGAAATCTATCTTTCCATCCTTTTGGGGGGCTTGGTAGGACAGCACTTCCTCACTCTCTTTGACGTTAACTGGCCAAGAGGCTTCCTTTGATTTGGTCAATTATGAGGAGAATTATGGAAATTATGAGGAGATGCAGCAAATGTCACTTCCCAGAAGAGGCTTTAAGAGTCTGTGTGAGTTTTACTTCCCCGCTGCTGTTACCACAGAAACAGACATTGTGGAGAGGCCTGTGTCTTCCCGGCTGCTTAGTGCCTAAGAACCCCTTCATGGGCACTGCAGACATGGAGTCTGAAGCTGATATAAACGTAATGTTTTGATGCACCGAAGTTTGGAGTTGCATCATAACGTAGTGTGGGGGAAGGTCACCAAGAGGATGTGACCATCAGTTGACCCCAGAGCTGGACTCCAGCAATCAGAGGCTCCTCGCCCCCTCCCCTGTCCTTGGAATGTGCATTCTACTTGCCCTCCCCACTCCCACAAACTCAAGGGCACGGCCTTGAGATAATAAGATGGGGCTGGACCATCTGAACAGTACACATGACTGAATCCAACTAAATCCCCTAGACAACCTTTTCAGATGTAGCATGTTGGTGTGGAGAGTTACTCATCCTGAGCCACCCAAGATAAGTAAATAAATTCTCTTTTTAACCGGCCACCTACCAGCCTGCAGTGGTCTTCTCTCTTCGGTCTCTTCCAGCCCTTCGAGGCGGGGCGTGGTTTCAGGTTATACCCCTGAGGACCCCCCCGCCCCGCCCAGGTTGCGGACAAAACCATCGGCAGCAGCCAGGTGACAACGGAAATAGTCCTGGGGAAAGAGACATCCGTGGGGGAAAGCCCGAGTACGTCAGCCAGGGACCTCCGCGTGCGGAGAGGTGGCCCACAGACAAGGGCTCGCAGACCAAGCCTCCCCGTGAGAACAAAGCCGGGCAAACACCAGCGGGTCTAACACCAGCCGGTCTCCCGCGCTCCTTTGCGGAACTGCGCAGACGGCACTGCGCAGAGCCCCGAGACGCACTGTTGCGCAGCCGGCTGGCGTCGGCCGTGCGTGGTAGGGCTGCACGCCAATGCCCTACCGAGGCTGAAGGTCAACCTAGAGAACTGGGAGAAGAGCTGAGGGTAGAGAATACGTCAGCTTCAGGGCTGGCAGCTTCAGGGCTCTCCCAGCTTCGTGGGAGAGCAGGATGGCAAATTGGAGAATTTAGCCTGGGTTTGGAAGGTGGGGCGGGCGCAAGCTGCCACGGATTAAGTCCAGGGCTTGTAACTGAGGTTGACCCGGAGGTTCACAAGTGAAATCCCTGGGAAAGGGATGAGGAGGAGGATGTTGTGGTGATGGGCAGTGAAACAGACCAAACGCTTTGTGTCATCTGCCCCACTACAAAGGCAAGCAAAAGCACAGCAACAATTCCAGCTGGCAGAGCAGCCCCCAATTCCAGAAACATTCATGATGAGAGAATTTACTTCCACTGAGCATATTGACAGAGCTGCCAAGTTCCAGCAAAAGGCCAGGGAAACTATCCGGACATGGTTCGGGCGGCTATGGAATAGGGGAGACAATGGTATTTCTCTGACGTGGTAGGAGGGACAGATAATGAACATCACCACCACACTTCACACACTTGGCCTTGTGCCAGTGCCTTCATGGCACTTGGAGGGTGAAAGAAAGCTGTTCAAAGCCCCCCCCCCCCCCCCAGTTTACAGACGAAACTCACAAGTGTCTGCACTTGGCTCTAACTCTGTTTTTCCAGGGGGATGTGCCCTCCATTCTCGGAAAGTTGACCCCAACTACAAAACATATTCTTCTCTAGCCTGGCAACAACCCATATCCCAGGGGAGATCAGAACAGACCCCCTCGAAAAACTTGTCACCTCCTATATCTGGTCAAGAGCCAACCCCCTCTTCAGAACTCCCATCCCTGAATACAGCTGCAGCCTTCTCACACCCTTCAAAACCCCTTGAAAGGCCTAGCCTAATGATGAGTGCTGTGAAATGTGTAAGCCTGACGATTCACAGACCTGTACCCCTGGGGCAAATAATACATTATATTTTATTAAAAATAATAATTTTTTAAAAGGCCTAGCCTAATAGAAATTCAGGATGATATCTCTCTTGATGTCTCGCCTCTCTCCTCCCTTGGAGAGTGAATGAACTCTGCCCTGCTTGTGCTTCTACTCTTGGTGCAATTCTTTGCCGCCCACATCACCAGTAGCTCTAACAGGGGTTCAAGGTATTCATCCCTTACAGGTTATTATCTCTCAAGGAAGCTTGACCCAATGAGCATGAACTTCCTGGGCATATGAGACTAAGGATATCTATACAGAATGCACAACAAATTCTTAGGGATTTGGGAATGAGATAGGCAATTTACACACCTGTCTTTGAAGGTCCTGACTGGGCCACATTCACTGCAGGAATAAAAGCTTAAATACTCCAGCATTTGGCTTGGGATACTGATATTCATGCTGAACCCAGTCATGGGGCAAGATATTTATGATGTTAGACAATCCATTGCTGATGAAAAGGAAACTGATGAATCCCAAAAATGTGTACAGACTGTAGGAAAGGCCTAAGACAGAGAGGTAGCTTGAAAAACTAAAAGATTATCATAACTGCCTATAAGGGCCCAGTAAAAATAACCCGGAAGTAAATGTAGTTTGACCTCACTGTGGTCAGGTCCCCACCTAAACAGATGGATGGACAACACAATGCTATGTTGGTTGGCCTATGGAAAGGCTTAAAATACGAACAAGAGTTCAGATCTGCCCCTGCTGCTCTTACCACCCTTGATAACCCCCCTGCTCCAGCAGAGGCCTCAGGGTTATAGTCCTAATCAGGGTGGGTGCCTCCCACATCCTGGGTAGAGGATACAAGCCAAGATGTCCTCCAGGTGAAAGTTATTGGAGGTGGCCGAGACCTCATATTGAGCTCACTATTCACTGGTTCTTCAGAAATAAACGAAAGGTGGCAGCTCTGGTGGATACCAGAGCCAAATGTATTCTGTAGTACACGGTAACCCTCCAAAGTTTTCTGGTTCCCTCAGCAACACTGATGGTTACAGTGCACAAACAGCTATGATCAGGAAGTTCTTTTTGACCTGCAAATTACGCATTCTACCACCAAGAAAATAAGGTTTTCATCTCTCCAATACCAGAGAACATATTGGGCATTAATATCCTACACAGTCAAACACTACAAACCTCTATTGATGAATTTCACCTCCACATTAGAATACTTAAACCATCAGGATGGGTGAGTTACTTGGCACCTCTGAGGGTGTGGGGCTAGGGACTAATCAGTCTCCACTGGAATCCCACTGTCCTGCTACTAGCTGGACCTGTTGAAATACACTGTGTCCAGAATGGAACATCCGCCATGAAATAGCGGTGAAAGCTGGAGTCCTGGTATGGCGTATCCCACCCTCAGACTATCTTCTCATGCCTGAGAGTGCTACCTCTCCAAACCAATATGTATGGTATATAAAATCAGGTCAAGTTCCTAAAGCTGCCAACCTCCATCTCCTTAAGGCCAGTTAGGTATGTTCTGTCTTCTACTGGTACAGTTATTTGGCAGCTCTCCTTGTTCTCCCACTGTCCTGAAGGACATTATAGCACACACAGAAGCCCTCACTAAATTCCCTCAGCAAGCCTTCAATGATAACCAACAAAACCTGGTCTTCATCGGACACTGGAATGTCTCTGAAGAGAAAAGCTGTCCTCTAAAATAGGATGGCCTTGGATATTATTACTTCCTCATAAGGAGGCATCTTTGCCATTATCTGTCTAGAATGTTGTGTTTATACCTAATGAGACTGTTAATGTATTATCTTTATTAAATTACACAAGGATAAAAGTGAATGTCCTGAATGATCTGATTCCTAGCCTAGGGGACTTAATAAATCAATAGTTCAGATAATAGGGCTCTTGGTGGAAAAAATTGTCACTGACTTTGGGAACCATTGTCTTAATCCGTGTTTCCGCTTGCATGTACCTGTATCATTGCTGTGTCATCTGCCTCCAATGCAGCCAGAGAGCCACCAAACAAGCAGTACCATGCTAGTGAAACCCCTTGCTGACCACTCAGGGCACATTGTGGAAGAGGCGGCCATAAGAGATTGTAAGAGCTGGTCACAAGGGATAGAGTATTGGGTGGGTCGCTGAGAAGCTATGATGGTGAGTTGACCCCAAACTGGACCTCACCAATTAGAAACTACCTACTCCCTCTCCTGTCTTTGGAATGTGCATTCAGCATGTCTTCCTGCTCCCAGAAGCTGCGCTAAGGACAGAGCCTTGGCTTAGTGACATGGTGTTGAGAACACCTAGAAGGCATACATGTACAATATGTAGAGAGACTTGTACAATATGGCTGGCTGATGTGGAGATCTGTTTCTCTTGTGGTTATCCAAGACAAGGCTCGTAGTAAGTTCCCTTATGAAATCTGCCACGTACTGACCTGCAGTGGTCCCCCACTTCTCTTCAGTCTCACCCGCCTTCTGAGTACTGGGCTGGTTTCTGATCCCACCCAGAAATGCCCTAGGTTAAGAAATAACACCTGGAGTCCCATGTTTCCCAAACTTCAGTTTGCATCAGAATCACCTAGAGGCTTTGTTAAAAACAGACTGCATGTCTAGTAAGTTCCCTGGTGCTGCTGATGCCACCAGTTTGGGGAGCACACTTTCAGAACCACTGGCCTGGCCTAGCCTGGCTGGCAGCGGCTATGAAACTTGGGGCTGAATAATAGTTTGAAGAACTCCTACGTAATCGTAGATAATGAAGCCAATATTATTGTTTATCCTAATATGCTAATGAGATGAACATCAGCCCATCTGTGTTATGAGAAATTAAGATTATGTATTAGATGGAATTTTATTATTATTATTAAATGTACTTTGATTTACACTATTCTATCTCAGGTATTCTATCTCTACATCAATACAGTGGCATCTCCATGCATCCTTTTCCTTTGCCAACCATTGGAAAATATAGGGGTTACATTGTATTCCAGTAAGGCTAGTCATGCAATTTAAAACTCGGCTTGGAAAAAAAAAATTCCTCTTAGATGGTCTCCGACAAATGGTACAATTTATTTACTAATCGACAAAAAAGTAAAACTAATTTTGCTAAAACAGTTTTTAATAAAAATTAACCTGGAAATCACAGAAACGTCTCTAACTGCCCACAAAGGATAATGACTTTATTTTCAGCAAAGATATCCAAGAAAATCCAATGCTTCTATCTAATGTGATTAAACACACACACACACACACACACACAGAAAGCACAGACAAAACCCACCAATGCCCATGTATCTCACTCTCCTTCACTTGGGGGCAGTGTGGGTAGCCATATCTCCAACAATGCCCAACAGAAAATAACCAGCCACATACAAGTAAAAAGTAACTTTTAAGAATGACTCTGTAGCCTGTGCCCAGTTCTTGTCTTCTAATGCCACTCTCCAGTTTTTCCTTGAAGAATTAGCTGATTATAGGATAGGACAAGGTGAGCCTACAGCATCTTGAAGTGCCAGAAAGTAAGAAAAGGACACAGAAGCCCACGGAAAGAGCTCCAAATGGCTAGAGTTGGAAAAATTGGAGCAGCAAAAAACAACACACTATTGCATTATTACTCAAAGTACAAAATAAATATCTAAGAATCCATAGTCAGATAAATAAGTCATTAGATAAATATATAAATAAATGGGAGAGAGAAGACAAATCTCCCTACAGGTAAATTCTAAATAAATCATATAAGTAATTACATAGATATCCCCCACCCCCAGGGAAATGATGCTTCATCTCTCAAATTTACCTGTGGGCTATGCTTAGTGATTTGTTTCCAACTACTACATACAGTGTGGAAAGGGCAGTGGGAGGAACAAGTCACTTTACAGTGGAGAAGACTGGCAAATGCTCCCTTTCCTAGGTGATAAAGACTGGCAAATTCTTCCTTTCCTAGGTACATACATAAAGGTATGTACATGGATCGTACATACCTTTCATTTATAATGTTGAGAATAGCGTTTCACCTCTGTTGTCTTCCTCCCAAAAAATCATAACCCACTTCACCTGAGAAAAACATCAGAAAACCCCACGCTGAGAGACATTCTACAAAACATCTGATCATCACCCTGTAAAACTGTCAAGGTCATAAGAAAGCAAGGAAAGTCTGAGGAACTGCCGCAGCCCAGAGGAGCCTAAGAAGACATGAAGACAAAATATAATCTGGTATTCTAGATGAGACTTGGGAACAGAAAAAGAACATTAAAGAAAAACTAATAAAAAATACAGTATGGGCTTCAGCTAATTATTACTAGCTAAATATTATATATATTTTTATATATATAAAATATTATATATTAGTTCATTAGTTGTGACCAATCTGTAATAATAGTATAAGACAGTAACAATAAGAAAACTCAGTGTAGTATATGTGGAAACTTTGTGGTCTGTCTTTGGAACTTTTCAATAAATCTAAAATTTTCTAAAATAAAACTTTCATTTAGATATAAAAAGATGATAACTACTTAAAAAAAAGTCCTCATCTTTTAATTATGAGATAGCTAAGACAAGATTTGAGTCTTTCACATCCTGAATGAACTTCTAGAAATTTTTCCTGACCAGCTTTCTCAGAGGGTGTCTGTGTCAAGTAAGGAATGCTTCCTTCCTGAAGACAATATGTGAGCCTTCAATCTGGTGAGACTTTCTAGTGTTCAAAATGACACTGGTAATTGTTTCAACTAGGCTTGAAAATGAGTTTCAATCTATGACTTGAAATAAACTGGATGATGGAAATGATTCCATTCAAAGTCCCTGTCAACTGATTTATAACATACACAGAGTGTGGAAGCCAGGAATGTGATATGTGTTCAGATTTCATACATAGACTTAATCCCCAGTTGTTCTCAGGGCACCTCTGCGGCTCAGTGATTAATTGTCTGCCTTTGGCTTAGGTCATGATCCCAGGGTCCTGGGACTGACCACATCATCAGGCTCCCTGCTCAGTAGGGAGCCTGCTTCTCCTTCTCCCACTCCCCCTGCTTGTGTTTCTTTCTCTCACTGTGTCTCTCTCTGTCAAATAAATAACATCTTTAAAAAAAAATTTCCCAATTGTTCTCATATAACCAAATTCAAATTTCAAGCTAAAAATGTTTTTACTATCTTTCCTTTATTTTTCCCTTTGACCTCTCTCTCTCTCTCTCTCTCCCTCTCTCTCTTAATTTTGGAAGTTTTTTCATAGTTCTCCATGTCCTAGAGAGACACCTGAGGATGGGAGGTTTCCAGGGAAGCCTGGGTGCCTGCTGCTGGATGGGACAGAATGGGATGTGTACACATACTCCCATATCCCCGTGTGATGCAGGGCCAGCCCAGGGACAGCATTACCTGCCCTGTGTATTCGCATAGCTGCAGAGTCATTGAAATGACCTATGGGCCCTATCACTGTACATATTCAATTAGAACCCTTTATTAATGGGCCAAAGATGAACAGGGAAATGGGAAAATTACCGTGCAAATTGCTTTAATCCATCCAGTCCTCCTTGGCTGTGCCTTCCCTGATTAGTCTCTAAATTTTTTCTCTTTACTTATCCTCTGTCTATAAAATCTATTTACCTTACTTTGTGGTGTTCTACATTTATTTTCCTTTCCATTTACCATGCACACACATGCACACACACACACATCCCAGAGGTGCACTAATGTACCCCTCCCTGTGAAGGGTTTCTTGACTATACTAAACTACTTACTCCTCCCTGCATATAATTTCTTGAAAAATACTGCCTAAGATAGTATTCTAAATCTCATAAAATGAATAAATATATGGACTAAGGGGAGAATTCAGTGTTTGACTACAATTTTGCAGGAATTATATTGTGCTACTGACTTCTAGATAAGAAATTTAAAAACCTTTAGTCAAATAGTTCTCTACATATATCCCAACCATGTCCTTTAAGAAAATCACATTGGGTTCAATTCATCAGACATCTTAAAGTTCAGAATAACAAATCAGAGGTCATCTTTTAAAGTAAAATAACTAAACAGAAAAACATACCTACTGATTATTATATAAAATCTACTTTTTCTGATAAGGTTAAAGTGAATCATCCAGACAGTAGTTCAGACCCAAACAATTCTTCCTGGTTGTATATAAGCAGAATAAATCTCCCAAAGATATTACTCAGATCTAAACTATGGATTAAAGATTGTGAGCCGATGATTTCTGCATTTGGCTTTACAAATACCTGCCTTTAGCCCTGCATAATTTTTTTGGTCATAAATTATTTATTTTGCCAAATCTACCATATAGGCCATATTACGCTATTGGGTTAGGTATAATGGAAGACACTGAGGATGGTAAAATGCAATTTATACCCTCTGGGAAATTATCATTCATTTATCATACTATTATAATATAAAAGAACACAGTTCTGCCACCATAAATGTGAAGACATATAGGTAGACTGAAAGAGTCAATGTTACAGTGACATTCCTCATCGGCACCCTTACCCCTTCCTATCCACCCATATCTAAAGAAGTGCCACATTAAACAAAAGATACTGGGCTTATTTAAAATGTTTTTTAAATATTTATATGTTTCCCCTTTCCTTTTGAACTGCTGTGTGTATCACCTCTCCTAGTCTTTGACTCCTCTGTTTTTTTTTTTTTAATTTAATTTAATTTATTTGAAAGTGAGAGAAAGAGTACGAGCAAGGAGAAGAGGCAGAGGGAGAATCAGACTCCCCACTGATTAGGGAGCCCGATGTGGGGCTCAATCCCAGGACCCTGAGATCATGACCTGAGTCAAAGGCGGAGCTTAACCCACTGAGCCGCTCAGTCACCCCTGACCCACTCTGTTTTTAATCTGGAACTGGCTATGGGGAGCAAGGGCCCTGGATTGTACCTGGCTGTCCCTTGGGAAGCTTTGTGCCCTTGAACAAGTAATTTACTCACTCTGCAACTCAGCCTCCTCCTCTGGTAAATGATGTTAATAATAGAACTTTCAGCATTTTCATGAGGGTTAAATAAATAATGGTATTAAATGTTAGATATTAGATAACAGGGTTTGATATATAACAAGCACAATCATTTAATAAATGTTGACTGTTATTACTGACCTAGTGGTTTGCTGCCTCTATTAATTGCTTACTTGGATGCAGGAACTAAATCACCAGCCAGATGCCCCAATCTCCTGTAGCCAGATGATGCCTTAAGGCAGCAACAGCCAGACCCGTATCACTAGGCTCTGGGAAATGGGGCATACAGCCATTCAAAGGGTAGAGAAATTGCTTTTTCAATGTAGGACAGTCAGATAAAGCTTCACACCAACATGAAATTTGTGATTTTCCCACACAAATATATAATTATATTGAAATTCTCTTTACAATGCTTTCTTCAAAAATTTAAAATAGACTTGGCTTTCAATACAGGTTGAAATGAGAACGTGTTGTATTGCTCCATGACTCCTCTCATGGAAATCATGCTGATCTATTACCAATTGAAATTTAATTTTGCCTTGTTCTTTCATAGCTCATTTTAACTATTACTTTGGGTTAACTCTTTGCTCTGAGAGCCTTAGGTTGGCATTTAAAGGCAACCTCACATCTTCAACCAGGGAAAGGTCTCACAGCGGATGAGAAATTTGAACGTACAAGAATTCTTATCTCTTGAAGCACAGCCATCATCAGCAGACCATGAGTAAAAATATAAAAGGATATTACTCTACTTGTAAAGAATTAAAGCATTTCCACCATGTAGAACAAAGAAAAGCTACACAAAGGAGAACCCAGGTTCTCCAAAGGGACTGCAATCATTTGGCTTTAAGTGACAAGGATAATTTACATCAATTTACAAATTAACCACCAGTATGACAAACATGAAGCCAGTCGGTATTCGACGTGGGGATATTATTAAATAACTGTCATCTTGCAGTATGTTTAAATTAGTTAATTTGTTTCAATTCATTAATTTTTAAATTAATCAGTTCTATATGTTCTTTTGCACAAAACAGGAAGGATTTTCCTGCAGCTCAACATTGCCCTCCTATGGACTAAAAACCATAATACGATATTTCAGATATTTAAAAAAGAAATAGGAAAGTTGTTCTCCTATAGCACAGGTTTTAAAGTAAGCGATCAGTCTCAGAAATCTGAATAGCAGCATCGTTAAGTGATCGTATCGGATTTGAACACCTCCTTCCACAGATCAGTTCTGCCCTGGGGAGATTTCCTGACTTTAGATGTTCATGTGGTCTTGCGGGTGGGCAATCATTACAGAGAAATGAACAACATCGTGAAGAATAATTTATTTCACTGAATCTCACCAGTCATTACAGGGACATCCCAAGGTGATTTTGCTTACTGGGTATCAGGTATTTTCTAAGGTAACAGTTTATAAAACCTGGTAGATTTCTGGGAGGTGTGGTGAGCTTACAAATAAAGGATATTTTCTACCAATTAGGATTAGATTATAAGTGCTTGCCAGTTTTGTAGTCTAGGCTGCCCAAGAGAAATAAGCCCGATTCTGTGAGGAATTCAACTGGCCTTCTGGACTGAATTTGTGTAAGCGAGAGAGTTCAGTGATTGAGTATCCTAGAAACAACCAGGAGTCATCAGATGGGATCAAGCCGGGTCAAGGAAAACAAAATACGGGGGGATGGGACAATGATATTTTTAAAATAAAAACCATAAAAAAAGAAAAAAATTAAAAACCATTACACTCTCCTTTTTTGAAATTACAAAATTAAGAAAATGTTTTATGCATATATAGCATATACAGATAATAGTGGGGAAAGTGCTCCAACAGCAGTCACAAACTGCATGAAAAGCATATTCCTAAATGATTGTAAAATAATGACAAATCCATAATGATAAGTTATTTTAACCTTTATGAGTCTCAGTTTTCTCTTCTGTAAAGTAGTATTTTCATTCCTATTTTTCAAGTTTGAGGGTAGAGGTAAGAAACAACCTGGGGAAAGTCTCTCACTTAGCACACGTACCAGTACAGCCATTGTATAAAGGGCAACTGATTAATAAACAGTATCCATAATTGTCACCTTGGATTTTACAATTTATCATGCTTTTTTACAGATATTAATTAATTTTATTTTATTAAATTGGGTAGCATCGTCACAGTCACTACTCAGTGGCGTAGCTTCCTTCAGAGTAGAGAACAAAGAGATCATTCTAGCTTAGGGAACTTTAAAGAATGTAATGAGAGTAAGCAACAGATTCACCATCTCAAATGCAACCGCCAAGAGCACAACCTTTAGCCAAAGCTTTATTAACAAAACCCCACACTCACAATTGACTAATTGACTAAATCCCTTCTCATCACTTTTACAAATCTACATTCCAAAAAAAGTGGTAGGAGCCTTTTGCAAGAGAAACTGGAGAAATGAGGCCAAGGCCTTCATCTTCAGGTCAAAGTGTTCCCAGAAGTCTTTTCTGGAAATCATATCTTTTTCCTTTCCGTATTTTTTCCAATCATATTCTTGGTGTGCCAGGATATGAAACTTCAGCCATTCACTCTACAAAGCTTTACTTGAGGGACGCCTGGGTGGCTCAGTCAGTTAAACATCTGCCTTGGCTCAGGTCATTATCCAGAGTCCTGGGGTCCATGCTCATTGGACTCACAGGGCTCCTTGCTCAGTGGGGAGCCTACTTCTCCCTCTGCCTGCCACTCTCCCTGCTTCTGCTCGCTCTCTCTCTCTCTCTCTCTTTCTCTGACAAATAAATAAATAGAATCTTAAAATAAATAAATAAATAAATAAAGGCTTCTTTGCGCTTAACACACTCCAATTTTTTTTTTTTTTTTTTTTTTATTTGAGAGAGAGACAGTGAGAGAGAGCATGAGCGAAGAGAAGGTCAGAGAGCGAAGCAGACTCCCCATGGAGCTGGGAGCCCGATGTGGGACTCGATCCCGGGACTCCAGGATCACGCCCTGAGCCGAAGGCAGTCGTCCAACCAACTGCGCCACCCAGGCGTCCCACACTCCAATCATTTTGGTCCCAAGGACTATTTACCCCATATGCATACTCTTCCACATCCAGTATGTTTAGGTAATTCAAATACTAGCTGCAAGCAACGGTGGGGAAGGTAAAGCTTCCATTTATTAAATTATGTTCCAGTCACAAAAAGAGCTGAACGAGTCTTCTGAGGCAAAAGAAAACACAGTATGTTACTTACAGTTCTCAATATCAATATGCCCAAAATATTAGTAGACATTAACTGTTTAAAAGAACACTATCAAAATATACAGAAAGGAAATGTAAGCCAAACCATAAAGTGGTTTGAAATAACAAGAGTTAGTATTTCATTAATGCTAAGGCACTATTCTAAGTCCTTCACATGAATTGACGCAATTAATCGCTATAGCAAGCATATGAAATATGAATGTATTATTATACACGTTTTACAAATTTGGAAACAGGCCCATAAAGGATAGGTTCCTTACCTAAGATTACGTGTGTTAACTAAGTATACCCATATTGAAACCACAGACAGGGGCTCCTGGGTGGCTCAGTCAAGCATCTGCCTTCGGCTCAAGTCATGATGCCAGAGTCCTGGGATCCAGCCCCACATCAGGCTCCCTACTCAACGGAAAGCCTGCTTCTCCCTCTCCCACTCCCCCTGCCTGTGTTCCCTCTCTCACTGTCTCTCTCTCTGTTAAATAAATAAAATCTCTAAAAACAAACAAACAAACAAAATCCAACAATAACAAAGATAAACCCAATACACAAATCAAAGTTGTCCGAATCTAGAGCCTGAGCTCTTATCACTCCCTGGTACTGCCTTTTTAAAATTATTAATACCATTCATACATACTTTTTTTCTCATAAAATATTCCACAAATCAGATTTCTTTGTATTGGTTAAGACACCTAGTAAGTTTGATTTAATATGTCTCCTTCTATGAGGTAAAAATCTGAGCCAATGTAATTAGACTTGTACCTTACTAAGAAATGACACAATGAAAAAATCACATCTTCTGCTTGGGGGAGAGAGGCTTGTGAAAAGTTAGTTTTCTTTTGAAGGGTGTCATCTTTATGGGAGAATATAGAATGCCTGGTCCTGAGTCACAGACCAGGATTGCTTTGGGTGACATTCCATTGTCCCTAATTAGATGCTGCTCAGGGATCCAAGTCCACCCTGCTTATCTCTCTGAGACATGAAAATGTAACTCTATGTCCCTGAGCCATGGCAAGAGGGCATCACTTTCAGCAACTACAGAAATCATTACTTGTTCCAGGGGAAAGAATGCCTGCCCCCTAAAATTAATGTATGCTCCAATAAAGACAATGAAAAGATCATAGTTAATGACACTTTCTTCTTTGTTTATAATATCCAAATACTTTTCTTTTCCCAATGCAAAAAGTAATTAATTTAGTTGATCGTTTTGTTTTGTTTACTTGAGGGACGCCTGGGTAATGGGGCGGAACAATTTACAGGAGCTGCTGGAAAACTTGTCAAGCTGGTATGGAAAGCATTCTGGAACAGACCCTTAAGCTGAGTCTCCCTAACAAAATGCTTAAGAGGAGTGGGACTTATCAGGAGTCAGACTAGTTCATTTTAGAACTGACTTTCCACAAGTAGAAAGTTTAAGTCCGTTATAGCATACATAAATGAAGAAAATAAAATGAAGCTCAGTTTTGTTCAAAAGAAAGAGAGTAAGCATTAGAAAACAGACTTTCAAAGTCTTGACTATCTGGCTCTTATGGAGGAATTCAAAACCCTATCAGAATCTTAACCAATTTTAATATAAATTTCTTATTAAAGACAATTGATGTCAGAACAGTAATGAATATTAATCAACTGTAATCAAGAACTTTGTTCGCGAAGAGAGCACATTGCCAGAGAAGGAAACAAGGCAGTAAATTAGAAATAGTAGTAAAATTCAGCCCTTATTAGCTTTGAAAAAGACACATCTATTCCAAAGATCAGCAGAGGACTAGATTATAAAGGGGAGAGGGGATGGAGTGTAGCCAGATATCACAAGGTAAGTACTGCATGTTAATGAAGAGGAGCACTGAAAATAGTCATTTGTCTCAGAAGAAGATATAGACAATTTTCAAAATGCTTCAAAGCATCACCATTCAGAAACAAAGATAAGCCAATTAAAAGGTTTGAGCTTGAGAGACATTTATTTTAAAAGTTCCCATAAAATTCATGATCCCAAACACAAACCCTGCCTCCAGAGACCAACTGTACATCATGATTGTGCAGATTCCTTCTGTAAGGCATATTTGAAAAAAGTTAACAGAAAGCTTTTCATGTTCAATAATGCTTGATATAACTCCAATTTCAATTAGATATATAAATGTTGCAGGATGCATTGTCAGGTTTAAAAAGAAATGAAACAAATTAAATACACCAATGGCCCTGAACTTAATAGGAAACATGGAAAACCATTCGGAAACAGGCTCCAGGTGCCTGCCTTGCCTCTGTTTCCTTGTTCGCCTCACTCACTTAGGGGATGAGAAGGCAGAATGAAGAGGGGAGAGGCAGACAGTGGTGAGGGAGGAGAAGGGGCTTGGAATAAGGGGAGACATTCTGAGGATGAAAGGAAGAATAAGAAACAAAAGGAAGAAGTGTGTATTGAGTGGAAAACTTGGGGTGGAGAAAGAGGAGTAGATAGGAAATGGAGGGAGGAAAAAGCTTCTTGATCTATTATTTCCCTATTTCCCTAAAAGATGAGACCATTGGGAGAGTCGCCTATGTTGGAATTGTTTAAATTCTCAAGCAAATGCTTTGTAAGTTTTAAAGTTGCATGCTTTGTAGTCCAAAAAAAGAATCAGTTCTAAAGGAGAACAGGAAGCCGTTTTTTTAATTACATCATCCTGTTATGAGGATATGGTGGTTAAAGAGAAAGTCAGTGTCTTCAAAAGATGCAGGAAGATACATGGTATAGAAAGTCTGCCACCCACAAGGAGAATCTGGAGGAGAACAAATTTCTGGTTATGTTATTTAAGTCTGGTCTTGTACTAAGGTTTTCCAGCCTATTTGCCAGGTTGCTGAAATGGCAACATAAATAAGATGTAATTATTGGTTTGTCTTTGAGAATTACAGACTTTCTGAGATGAAAGTCTGAGAGGTCACAAACCTAAAATCCCTTAGGTCACAAACCAGACATATGGACTGAGGCCAGGGGCATGAGTGTCTGCGGGGCACCCAATGGGGAGCGCGGTGAGCAGCAGAGGTGAGCCCGGGGAAGGGGGCAGGCGACATCACTTGGCCCCAGCTGGTCTTGCCCTGTGAGAACCCAGGTTCTGCAGGGCCAGATCTTCTAATCTCTCACAAGAGACTGGAAACACAGGTTTTTTGGGTTTTTTTTTTAGATTATTTATTTATTTATTTGACAGAGAGAGATCACAAGTAGGCAGAGAGGCAGGCAGAGAGAGAGGAAGGGAAGCAGGCTCCCTGCTGAGCAGAAAGCCCGATGCGGGACTCCTTGATCCCAGGACCCTGGGATCATGACCTGAGCTGAAGGCAGATGCTTAACCCACTGAGCCACCCAGGCGCCCCTGGAGACACAGATTTATATGTAAAATAACCTAGTTTTCTTTTTGTATTTGCTTATTTATTTTAATCAACTGTTTTCTGAGTAGTCTGTTCATGACAAGATTGAACAGAAGGTAGAGAACTTCCATACACCCCCACACATGTATAGCTTCAAATCATGTTTGTCTGATTCCACATGCCATGTTATTTTCAATGTGTCAAATGAATTCTCAATTCCAAATGCTTCCAAATGCCCACCAACAACTTTTTTTTTTTGATTAATAAATTTGATTTTTTAGAGCAAACTTGAAGGAGTGGCAACTGAGCACAAATGGAATGGAAAAGAGTCCTGGGTGCCCTCCTCCCCGACACATGCCCAGCCTCCCCCACTACCAGCATTACCCACCAGAGTGGTACATTTGTTACAACTAATAATCCGACATTAACTCATCATTGGTCCCCAAAGTCCACAGTTTCCACTGAGGTTTACTCTTGGCGCTGTACATTCTATGGGTTTGGATGAATGCATAATGACATACTGCTCACTATCATACAGAGAAGTTTTGCTGCCCTACATATCCTCTGCTCCTTGCTTGTCCATTCTTCCCTCCCTCCAACCCTGACCACCATTCATCTTTGTATTGTCTCCATAGTTGTACCTTTTCCAGACTGTCATCTAAGTCCCTAGCCATGCAATATATAGCCTTTTCAGATTAGCTTCTTCCACTTAGTAATATGTGTTTAAGATTCCTCCATGTCTTTTCATGGCTTCATAGCTCATTTCATTTAGCACTGAATAATATTCCATTGTCTGGAAAAGACCTCAGTTTTTTTTATCAGTTCACTTACTGAAGGATATCTTCATTGCTTCCAAATGTGGGCAATTATAAATAAAGCTGCTTAACCATCTGTGTGTAGGTTCTTATGTGGACATAAGTCTTTAATTCTTTTGGGTAAATACCAAGGAGTCCAATTGCTGGATGGTATGGTAAGAGTATATTAGGTTTTTTTTTTTATTAACATATAGTGTATTATTTGCTTCAGGGGTACAGGTCTATTAGGTTTTATAAAAAACCAGCAAACTGTCTCCCAAATTGACTGTACAATTTTGCATCCCATCAGCAATGAATGAGAGTTCCTCTGACTCTACATGCTCACCAGCATTAGGTATCATCAGTGTTTTGGATTTTGGCCATTCTCATTGGTAGTAGAGGTATCTCTTTGTTGTTACTGGAAGTTTTTAAATGCTCAAGAATCTTTGGGGGCATCTGGGTGGCTCAGTCTATTAACCATCCAACTTGATTTCGGCCAAGGTCCTGATCTCAGGGTTGTGAGAGTGAACCCCACGTTGCACAAGGTCATGGTCAGTGGGGAAACTGCTTGAGGTTCTCTCTTCCTCTCCTTCTGCCCCTTCCCCACACTCAGGAAAGAAAGAAAGAAAGATCTTTAACAGAAAAGAAATGCTCAGGAATCTTTGACTAAAAGCAAGAAGAAAGAAAGAGTAGGAGGGAGGGAGGTAGAGAGGAAGGCAGAGCACTATGTGAATCAAATAAATCACACCTAGGGGCTACCAGAGTTCTGATCCCATGCAGCATTTCAGAGACAAGGAGACAAAGAGCTTGGTCCACAAGAAGGGAATGACTTGCTCAAGATCATACAGTTTTATTGGAAGAGCAGAGGTCATCTTAGGATGCAGGTTTCCTTTTCCTCAGCTCAGCTTGCCTGGTTTGTGCAGATTCAGATATTTTCACAAATTCACACTGAAATTCTTATGTCTCTTCAGAGCTTGGCAGTGGCCTTGTTTGTGTGCTTCCCTCAATTTAGCAGTTTGGTTGAAAAGTTTCCAGAAAAACTCTAGCTCCACAGCCAACGTTGCTCTGGTCCATCAAGTAAATCTTCTCTCAATCTGGGAGGCAAGTTGGGAAAAGAAGGTTAAACACTGATGTTTTATGGAGGATCTGAGAGTTAGAGTCAGTGCAATTGAAACCTTCACTCCATGCTGGGCCTAATGTTCTGGAATCTATGTCTTTTCTTTCTACTAAGTATTTCCAATGTGTTGGTGCTGAGGTGAATATAAAAGTGGTTCAGGAATAAGTATTTAACAAAGGTTTTTGTTTACTTTTGTTTTGTTTTTAAGTACTCTGACTTGACTTATATAAGTAAACCCTGGAGACAAAGCTTCCATGAAAGAAACCAAGTTCTAAGTAGTCAGAAGCATAAAGATGTGCATAAAATGATGATTATTAAAGACCAAGGGACAGAAAGATGACAAAAAATGAGGGGGGAAGTGTGCTCAGTTAACACTATTATGGAATGATACTATTTCATTAAATTATAAACATGACTCAAAAGGTATTTTTTAGAAAAGGGATCCTTCAGTACACCTTCAATGACATACAGGAAAAATTAAGGCAGTTTTTGAAAAGTAATTATGTAAAATAAGTGTCTATGGCTTATAGCCCCTTCACTGTCAGAACTCACTTACAATCAATCACTCAGTACCACGTGTCTGTTTTTTTGCTCTAAAATTGGCCCCGAACAGAAACTTGGTAGATTTCTAGAAATTCTCATGTAATGATGATTAATTGAGGAATTAGGAGTACTGTGAATTATAAATATTTTAATTATATCTGCTTTTATATACCAAAAATACTTACCATTTTAATGTGTGAGAGATTTGAGGAGGGCAATATTTTATAATAACGGAAAAGACCTGGTGATCCCAGAAGTCAGAGCACTATTTTCTTCTGGGAACTGATGTGATTATTGTCATTAGAAATCTCCTTCAAAGACCTGGAGATTTTGATAAAAGCAATAGAGAGCTACACATAAATGGGAAATCTTTTATGAGCATTCAACCAATAGAATTTAATAAGATACAGTTCCTGTGTTTTGTATTTTTTTAATTCAAATCTTCAGATTTGTCTGTTATTGTTGATAACTTTAATCAGCAAAACAAACATTTTGGGTAAGAAGAGATGTAGGCATAGTATTTACCATTGAAATTGAGGAAGGGAGGAAAATAAAGGTAAGGTGGTTTGGGGTTGATTCTTTTTCTCTATCAGTATTAATAAAGACACAACTTTCTGATAATCAAATTCATTGCCAGAAATGTTATTACAAAATTTGTAATATCTTTTGTCGTACCTCTAGAGTGAAGTCTTTTCTTTCTGCCTTGCTTCCCTATAGAGGCAGCCTGTGGTCAGTCTGTGTGGGATGTACAGAACCTCCTAGGATAACTACAAACATGGGGCCCTCCCCTCAGTTGGTACATCATTGAGAAACTTGACCCCCCGTCCCACAATTCCTTGGATTGTGTCATCAGCCCTGAACCTGGAGACTGCTTTATCTTATGCCCTAATACTCTTCTTGGGGTTGGGGGGGTGGTTTCCTCATCTAACCGCATGATGAGAAATACTACCTTTATCCTTAAGTCATATGGATTTCTGAGGAAGAGGATTCCAGACAAAAGAACAATGCACACAAAGACAGATGGGAACTGAGCCTAATCCAGGACAAGAAGAGGCTTAGGAGACAAAAGGAGAAGATAGGGGTGAGAGCAGAAAAGGGAGACTAAGGGGCAGATGGCACAATCATTAGGCCACTGACCGCTCCCATGTACACTCTGGTTTTATTTTACCTAGAATGGAAGCTATTGAGTTTTAAACAGAAGAATAATGGGACCTTACTTAAAAGGATTACTGACTGCTGTTTGGAGAAAAGACTGTAATAGACAAGGATGGGGAAAAGAGAATATTTGGAAAACTACCGCAGTCAGTAGTCTTGGCAAAAGCTGATAGTAGTTTAGACGGCTATGTAGTGTTGGAATTAGTAGGAAGTGGATGTTCTTGGAACACATTTTGAAGGTAAAGTCAAAAGTATTTGCAGATGTCTGGGACACAAGTTGTGAGGGAAAAAGAGGAGTCAAGTATTACACCATAGTTTTTATGTGAGCAACTAACAAAGTAGAGCTACCATTATGTGGAGATAGAGAAGTCTATGGCAGGGCCAAAGATGGTAGGGGGAAATCAAGAATTCAGTGTTGGGTAAGGTAGATTTGAGATGGCCGTGAGGGATCTAAGTAGAGATATATAGAGGACCAGTTGGATATATTAATCAGAATAGATGTAGTAGTCTCCTGGCTTTATCACAACCTGAAATTAAACTATGTGAGGATTAGGACCTGGATTTAAGTTTTTGTTTTTTAACTTCTAAATTCCTATCCTTAAAATGTGCTTGGTACGGGGTAGGCATTCCATAAGGAATTGATATTTGATTAATAAATGTATAAATGTGGGGCATCTGGGTGGCTCAGTGGGTTAAGCTGCTGCCTTCGGCTCTGGTCATGATCCCAGGGTCCTGGGATCGAGCCCCACATAGGGCTCTCTGCTCAGCGGGGAGCCTGCTTCCTCCTCTCTCTCTGCCTGCTTCTCTGCCTGCTTGTGATCTCCGTCTGTCAAATAAATAAATAAAATCTTTAAAAAAAAAAAAAAAAGAACAGGCTCCTTGTTAAAAAAAATAATAATAAATAAATAAATAAATGTATAAATGAATTTATAGTTTCATGATTTGGAAAGGGCCTCAGGCATTTTGGGTGATTTCTGAGTCACCACCAATGATTCTATGATTTCATTTGATGAGAAACAATGTGAATCGGGAATGAGGAAATGTTCACTCCAGAAAAGTGTACTCTGAAACAATATCAAAAAGACAACACAACTCCTTTTCACTGGGCAAACCAGTTGGGGAATTGTTTACTGGAAAATTTACAAATTTCACCTATTCAAGGTCTAAGGGTCTATGATCTTGTATCCAAGAGATACTTACTAAGCTCTGTTTGCATAGTCCACCTGTGATAGCATAATCACTTCTTCTTTGTAACTGTGATGAAGTAGAGACAACCGCCTTCAGTCAGCAGTCACTGCCAAGTCTAGGCAGGAGCTTGCAAACTGCCTTCACAATCTAGATCTGACTTTATTCAGTGTTGGCCTAGAGAGTGCTAAAAGAAAATTAATTGTCAACTAATAAATAATGAGAGAATTTTACTAGTATTTGGATTTCTGCTTTTTAAAAAAAATAACAAAAAATGGTAATATTGAACCACACAGGGCCAGCTCTCTGGTTCTGCATTAACTGGCTGGCACTGAGTGGCTATTGTGCTCTAGGATGGCTATGAGCTCCCACTCCAGGAAGCGATCTAATTAGCGTTATATTAGGCTGACAACAACAACCCAAAAATTCTCTTTCTTAAAAATATATAGTTAAAAAAAAAGTATCAGTATTGTCTCAGTATTGTCTGGGGGAAAAAATAAGCTTCAACCCATACCTCATTTCATATAGAAAAATTAGTTTGAGATGGATCATAGTCCTAAATGTAGAAGCTAAAATTATAGAGTTTCTAGAAGAAAGCGTAAGAGAATGTTTTCATAAATTAAGGTTAGGCAAAAGTTTTCTAGATAGAATCTAAAATTAATTATTCTAAACTATTTAAAATAGACTATTTTAAACTATCAATTATTGAAGTACTAAAAATCAATGCAATAGACTTTATCAAAAATTTAAATTTCTGCTTATTAAAATGTTAAATTTCTGTTTTAGGTTACCACCATTGTGTTCTATTCATTAATACATTGAATAGGAAAGTCTTGGACTGAGAGAAAATATTTCCTATACATATAAACAATTCTAACTCAATAAGAAGGAAAAAATCTAATTTAAAAACGGGCAAAAGGCTTTTGCAGACAATTCACAGAGGAAGAAATACCCATGGCCAAAGAACACATGAAAAGATGTTCAACACCCTTAGTCATTGGAGAAATGCAAATTAAAGTCACAATGAGAAAGCATTACATACCCACCAGAATGGCTAAAATAAAAAAGTCTAATAGCAAGTATTAGCAAGAATATGGAACAACTGGAACTTTCATACATTGCTGGAGTATAAATTGGTAAATCATTTTGAAAGTTAGTCAGGCAATTTCCTATTCAATTGAACATGCACCTAGTCTGTGATACAAAAATTCCAATTCTAGGTATTTACCCAAGAAGAATGAAAAACATACCTCCACAAAACAATGTGTACAAGAATATTTATAGCGGCTTTATTCTTAGTAGCTAAAAACTGAAAATAATAAAATGTCCATCGGCTGTGAATAAAGAAATTAGGGTGTCTTCACACCATAAAGTAGTATTCAGTGACTGGTAGTATTTAGCAATTGACTAGGAAGAATTTCTAGGGTGTGAAATATTTTCTATCTTGATTATATGGGTATATGCAAATATCCACACTCTACAAATTCTATATTTAAATCTATGGATTTCTCTACATGTTAATTTTACCTCAATTAAATATATTTTTTTATTACCAAAAGAACATTGTATTCAATTAACTAAATGTAATTCTCTCTACCAAGCACCAAACTAAACATAAATACCCAGTAAGTAAATGTTTAAAGAAAACAAAGGGACCGGGTGGCTCGGTCAGTTAAGTATTCGCCTTCGGCTCAGGTCATGATCCCAGGGTCCTGGGATCAAGCCCTGCATGGGACTTACTGCCTGTTGAGTGAGGAGCCTGCTCCTCCCTCTCTCTCTGCCCCTCCCCCAGCTGGGCTCTCTTTCTCTCTCTGTCTCTCTCTCTGACAAATAAATAAATAAAATCTTTTTAACGAAACCCCAACAGTTGTTTTCTTCACTTAGTACCGCTACCTCAGATATCAATTTAACTAATAAACCTCTTAGCGAATTTTGATGAAACGATTATGTTGTTTTCATCAGCTTACACTTTGTACATCTTAGTAGTGTTGGAAAATCAAACTCTGACAGGTCCAAGGTACTGCAGCTAAACACAGCTTCAAAATGGCCTAAGCAGAATCCCTCCTTCAGCAACAGAGGCCCCGAGGAGCAAGTGAAAGCACATACTTTTTTTTTTTTTTTTTTTTTTAAGATTTTGTTTATTTATTTCACAGAGAGAGCGCAAGCCAGAGGAAAGGCAGACAGGCACAGGGAGAAGCAGGCTTCCCACTGAGCAAGGAGCCCAATGCAGGACTCCATCCCACCACCCTGGGATCATGACCTGAGCGGAAGGCAGATGCTTAACTGAGACACCTGGTGCCCTGAAAGCACATACTTTTGCTAAACATCGGAAGTTCTGCCTCTATCAATATTTCTAATCCACAGCTCCCCACCTGTCCCTTCCCAGTTGGCAGAAACTGACAGAAAATAATAAGGATTACTCGTTACCATCTGTGTAAAATTCCACCAAGTAACCCCCTCCCCTGTGTCTTTGTCCATTTGGACTGATTTAACAAAATACTAAACAACTGGGTGGCTTATAAACAACAAACATTTATTTCTCACAGTCCTGGAAATGGGGGAGCCAGAAATCAGGCTGTTGGCAGATTCAGTGTCTGGTGAGAACCTGCTTCCTGGTTCTTAGTTGGCTGTATTTTCTCTGTGTCCTCACTGGGTACAAGGGGACAACTGTGGTCTCTTGAGATTTTTCCTGCTGTTTGTTTCTTTCTTTCTTTCTTTCCTTCTTTTTTAAAGATTTTATTTATTTATTTAATGGAGAGCCTAAAAGAGCCAGAGAGCACAAGGGGCTGGTAGGGGTAGAGGTGGAGGGAGAGGGAGAGGGCAGGAAATGGCAGAGGGAGAGGGAGAAGCAGGCTCCTGGCTGAGCAGGGAACCTGACGGGTGGCTTGATCCCCAGGGTCCTGGGATCTTGACCTGAGCTGAAGGCAGCCTCTTAACTGACTGAGTCATCCAGGCGCCCTTTCCCTGCTGTTTTCTAAAGAGGGCGCAGTCTCCCCTAACCTCACTCAGATTTCTGATTCCTCAGGAAGCCTCTGAACTACACTAGCACTTTCTCTTGCTGCCCTCAAGAGCGTAAAAGCCTGCGACTCTGCAGGGCTTGCTTTCTGGAACAGCTTAATTCTCTTATCACAGATGATTACCTTTTGAACAATGGTTTCAAACTAAAACTAAATGAGATTTTAAAAGGCGATATGAAATGATTTTGTTTTAAAAAATTGCTGTATTGACTACCCAAAGGAAATAAAGTCTTTTCTTGCTTACTTTAATCCTCAAACACTAAAACCCCATATATTTTGTTCCATAGTAAATAGAAGTGCAATTTTACTGGAATCCAGGGCATTTCCACAGTCTTTTCAAATTCCATTTTCCCACAATATAATTTTTTCCTCCAGAGACCAGTAGTCTAAGGTTGATGTGGTGTCCCACCCAAGGAAGGTTGAGAAATTGAGTATTTCCACTCTCCAGCTGTGATAGTGACAAGAGATGAGAAAACTGAATGACATGTAGGCAGCCAAAGCCTATAAACCGACATTCTGGATGGCTTGATGATGACACAGAAGGGGCACCAAAAGTCACAATCTATAAATGAAATTCTTCTGTACAAATATGGAGTATATCAGCCTTTTGTAATAGCACCTCTCACAGAAGTTTTGACTCTTATTCAGAAAAAGATGAGCTATAGACATTGTTTAAATCACCTAGAGTGTTTGCATATTGCCTTT
Source organism: Neogale vison (assembly GCF_020171115.1). Taxonomy (NCBI): domain Eukaryota; kingdom Metazoa; phylum Chordata; class Mammalia; order Carnivora; family Mustelidae; genus Neogale; species Neogale vison. Next base: position 72,350,186 of record NC_058096.1, read on the forward strand.
AGCTAGGGCCATCAGACGTTGTTCTTTAGAACACAGTTGATCTCTCAATAACACGAGCCAGATCTTGGTCAGATGCTAGATGTAGCTAGACTTGACCCCAAATGTGACTTTGCTGTTACTGTGGTAAGTTTGAATTACCATTCTCTGTGCTTTATTTATCCTAGGCTTGTAAATTAGCAAGTCGTGGCAGTCTGTACTCTCAAAATGCATGCATGGCAAACCTCAGTATTGTCTGCGTGGCATAGACTATGAGCATATAGGACTGATAAATTTCACTAGGGAGAAGTAGCACTGAACTACAGCCATAATTAGAGCTGGATTATAATGTGATAAAATGCGTAATGATTACCTTTTTAAAAAGACGATTCTTGACCAAAGTTCAGGTCTTCAGTACATGTAAGTTTCTCTACTTACTACCTCTACTTACTACCTTCTGAAGTACACATATAAATCAATAGATTGGCATTTTAATGACCCCTTTCTAGAATTAGATCTCTTTGTAGTGAATTTGGGATTTTAAATAGATTCATAAATTAACATCCATGCTTTACCCTCAAAATATCAAATTCCTTGTCTAAAGCTATACTGTCTTCATTTTCTCTTTTAATAAGTATCAATCTCCTTGCATTTCTTTTGTTTATATAAACTTATTTACACAAAAACCTAAAGTCTAAGAGAAAAATGATTTTGAATTGTGTCCAGTTTTGACCATTAAAGATAGGAAACAGGAGTCCTACAAGAAAATGAGGTTACATACATACAATTTACTACTGTGTTATGTTCCTTAATTCTTCAAATTATTTTTTAACTGAAAGAAGCAGGAGTTGTAAACAAGGATTCAGATAACACTTTGCTAAACACCTGGGCTTTATCTCTAGTATAACAAATGGTACAAGTACATAGCCTGAATTTTTGTGGCGGTCCCAGATTCTAAGAGGGCCTTCTAATTACTCTTACATAATAGACCATGGTGTGAAAAATAAAGCCTTGAATGGAACTTTAGAAAGATAACCAAATATACATTATTTTATTTTGTGTCTGTGGTTCTTTAAAGCCTCATGTCCTCCCCAAATATCTTTTCTTTCTATAGTCACATGCCTGTCACTGAGCAAGACTTTCCATTTGACAGGTAATTAAAAGGTGTAAAGATTTTGCCAAGGCTTACAATACTCTTATTCAATGTTAAAGATTCCATAGAGAAGACTTTTCTAGAATGTAATTATAATATATAGTTCTACATTTATTTCTGCTTAAAAGACCTATAGCAAGGAAAATAGCTGACAGACAAGCCCCTAAACCTATTCAATTATTTCTTGGGAACTCAAAATGTATAGTAACCTTTCAGAGACTTTAGGAATTTCTGTTGTAGGGAAAGCTGTTTAGCTTTGTTTAACATGGGTTCTCAACTTTTCAGGCACTGTAATATTTATTAACATGGCTGTGTATGTTTAGGGAACTACCAAAAGTGAAAAAGTTGAAACAGGATAAAATGTTTTCAAATTGCATGTAGGTATTCAAAAGTCAATATATCACCATGATCACAATCCTAAGGTACATTACAGTTTGTAAAACAATGTCAAATATGCCATTTCATTTTATTTCTGTAAATATCCTGGGAGTTAGAAGAGGCAAGTATTAATCACATCTACTTTGAAGATGAAATAACTAAAGTTTACAAAACTTAAGTGAGGTTTCCAGTTCTGGGGAAGATGAGATAAGCAAGTCCACTCTATCTTATCATCTGAGTATGACCAAAAGTCCCTCCCAGAATGCATGCAGTGAATGCTCCATGACACCTCTAAGTAAATGGGAGCAGGTGATTTGGTGAAGAAAACCAGAACTCAAAGTAGAAGAAATCAGTGGAAAGTTTCCTTGTTTTGCTCTTTTTCCATCCATATTTTTTTGTCTTTGAGTCAGCACAAGTCACAGAATAGTATAGCAGGCATGGACAAAAAGAGCTCCAAGAGAATTTTGTTTGTTTGTTTGTTTTTTGTTTTTTGTTCTTAGTACTGGAAAGTGGAGCCTCTCAAAGGAGGATAGACTATGGAGAAATTCATGGTCTTTTTTCCTTTCTCTCTCAGCTTTATCTCCAGCAAGCCCCACTCCTGAAGCTGTAGCCATGTGGCAACAAGAGGTAGATACTTGAAGGGAAGAGAATGCTTCTCTCTAACCAGAGAAACTCTATGATTCAAGGACCATGGAGGAAAATCTTCATTTTCCCTTCCATCTTCCTGCCACTTGCTTCTGGAAGCAGAGGGTGACTCAGGACATGTATGTAGTGTAAGGAGACTAGCAGGGGACAAGGAAGGAGGAACCCTGGGAGCCAGACCATCTAGGGAAGACAGTGGAGAAAGAAAAGGACCCAAACATTTTATATGAGCCCTTGGGCTTACTCCTGAGCTGAGTAGTGGATCTGACCATAAACAATATATCAAAAGCCTTGAGGACTGAATTAGGAAGTAGACAACCACCCAAGCCTCAGACAGGCCCCCAGGTGGGACACATGCAGGAGAATGCTGAATAACGGCAAAAGCTTTAAACAGTATAAGGACATTTGAACCATAGTCCACATAAGCATTTCAGACATTGCAGCCAGTACCTAACTGACTCAACCGCCTACTAAAACAAAAAAAACAACAATAAAACATTCTCCATAGGATTCAACCAGGACCCGGATCCTCATAATGTAATATTCAAAATGCCTAGCATCCAACCACAAATTATTCAACTTATAAAAGAATAAAGAAAATCTGACAAATTACTAATGGAAAAGAAATAAACAGACATCAATTAATATGAATCAGATGATAAATTATCAAAGACATTAAAGAAGTTACCCTAAAATGCTAAAAAATGTAACATTCTTAAAACAAATGGAAAGATAGAAAGTGTTACCATAGAAATATAAGTTTTAAAAGAGAGTCAAACAGAAATTTTAGAACTGAAAAATACAATTACTAAAATTAAGAAGAAGAAAAAAAGAAAAGAATCACTGAATGAGCTACACAGCAGAATGGAGGAGGAAAAAGTTAATGATAGATTAGATAGATCATAGAAATTATCCAGTCTGAAAAATAGAGAGGAAACAGTTTAAAGAAAAAATGAACAGTCTTAAAACTTGAGGACAGCATCAAAAGGTCTAACATTTCTGTCATTAGAGTTCCAGAAAAAGAGAAATGCATTTGAAGAAATCATGTCTGAAAACTTTCCAATTTGGATAAAGATATAAAGTTACAGATCCAAGAAGTTCAGCAAACCCCCAATAGGATACACTTAAAAAAAAAAAAAAAAAGATCTATGCCCTATTGCATCATAATCAAACTAATAAACATCAAAGATAAAGAAAAATCTTGAAAGCAGTTAGAATTAATGTATTACATATAGAAGAGTAACTATTTAAATGATCCTAGATTAGTCATCACAAAGAAAGCATTGTAACAAAAATGATATTGTACGATTGAAATCACAATTTTTAAATGTATTTAAACTAGTAAAACTAGTTTAAACTATTTAAACTGGTAAAAATAACTTTCATTCACAAAATAAAGACATTATCAAATGGATGAAAACTAAGGGGATTCATCACCAGTAAAAACCTGCTATGAAAGAATTGCAAAAGGAGTTTCTTTAGGTGAAAGGAAAAAGATACCAGAGAGAAATAGATTTGGAAATAAAAGAAGAGCAACACAAAAGGTAAAAATCTGCGTAAGTAGACTGTACATTCTTTAGAAGTTGAAAGTAAAAATTAAATCATTTTCTGATGGGTTGTCCAATAAACATAGAGTTAATGAATATTACAAGTGAAACATAAAGGGAGATGTGGTAAGGTTTGTAAATTAAACAGAAAGAGTAAAATATTAATTAAAATATGTTAAAATTTACAGAATTATACATCAAAACCAGAAAAGGTTAAAAAACAACAATAAGAAGCCATTAAGTGAATTGTCCGAGACTGTGTGACTTTTATGTGGTGAGTCAGAAGAAAAAGCAGATGCATTTGTACTGGGTTCTCAAATATTTGTTGAAAGAAATGAATTGATAAATGAACCAACACTCTTCTCTCAAAATAATAATTTAGCAATATAGTATTTCATTGTAAAGATTGAAATCACAATTTTTAAATGTATTTAAGTAACGCTTTATACCTTTCAACAATCCTCCTTGCTTCAACAGTCTCTGCCATATGACTTTGGAGTTTTTAAAGGTTCCATGTATATTTCTCCAGCCCTCAGTCTGGATTCAGCTACGTGACTTGCTTTGGCAAAAGTATAAGGTAGAAGTGATGATGTGACCATTCAACCTACAGCCTGAAAGGCCTATGTTTCCCTTTGCCCTCTTATGCCTCTATCAGTGCCATGAGGAACACATGCTAGGATTAGCCCACCGGGCCTGGGAGGGAAATAAGAAATTTGTAGAGAAAATCCCATTATACTGAGCCCACGGGACTCACAGATCCATGAGTCTTTTGTGTGGCAAAGGCTAACTGCTAGCTTTCTAAAGCACAAGCTGACCCCTAGTCCCTGAGGGGATCCCAGTCTTAGGGTAAGAGCAATGAGACTCAAAATATCTAGGAAGGTATTCAGACAAAAGGAACAAGACAAATCCAGTTCTAGCAAATGGAGTGTATGATTTCTCCACAGTCTCAAAATAAAACTTGGTTAACAGATCTGAAAGGGAGAAGTCAAAAGAAGACAAGCATCAATGTTAACTTGTTACTTGATCTACTTGGGGCCCCCTTAAACACAGACAGGATTAGAATGGAGTTAAAATCAAGCAAGACTTTAATCTCTAGGTTAAGGCCTAATAAGTACAGAAATAGAAAAAAGAAAAAAAAAACACAAGATGATAGCTGAGGAGAAAGGAACGCCTTTATGGCAACATAAAGAGGCCACGACATAGATAAGCACTGTGTTTCTTCTTTTGACTTGTATAGCAAGGGAGCTTAATGATAAGTTTTATGTGCAATTACCGTAAACTTCTTAACACTTCCTGCAAATGTTTCCTGACCTTTTTTAAAATTTTCAATTGAATGGTATAAACACTATTCCTTTGGATAAAATAAAAAACGAAAATAAAACACTATTCCTTCAGACTATCCATAATTCATTTTACAGATAGGTATGACAGATATTATAAATATCAATGTATGATGCCTTAGCCTATGAACTAATGCCTTCAAAATTGTACATTATGATCATCATCAACAATATACTCAATATACCAAGAATAATGGGGGTTACTACATGAGGGCTGCTTCTGCCTTTTAAATAAAGGTCTAATAACATTGACTTTTGTGAAATTCTCATTCACTACACTGAAATATTCAGGCAATATTAACAACTTCGAAAAAAAAAATGCCTTTGCCAAATGCCCCAGAAATGCAAATTTAAGTAATTACAGTTGTTCCTCTTAACTCTTACTCAATACTGTGATTAATTTCAGATGTGCCAGACTGAAAGCTTTCTGCTGCCAAACTATCTGAAAGAATGCTCCTTTTAACAGCTGAAAGATATCAAAAGTCAAGGGACCAAAAAGTAGTTTAATTTGGATACGCCTTATAACCCAGTGCTTTGAATAAAAAGAGAGCCAACTAGCATAGCATTAATGCTTGTTTTATTTGGAAAGACCTTGAATTTGGAAAACCACTCTTTTATCCCATGCTTACTGGGCCATGTCATTTGCTATTGATGATCATCCAAATTTATTCATACTATGATGGCAGAATGCTTTTATATACAGTACAATTATGTTGTGCATAAATTCAATAAGATAAGAAAAATGAAGTTGAAATGAATTAATCTTTATGCTTTTTCAAAATCCTTTCCAAACTTTTCTAAACATTTTGTGGACATCAATAGCAATTTCAATATTCTAATTTAGTTGAAAATTGACCTCATAAAATTACATTTGGATATTCTGGGAATCCTATTATTAGAGATAATTACACTGGAACAGAACAAAATCTGATATTTACATTCAAACTTCAACATTGCATTTACACATAGGTGGAGAGAAACATCATTTAAGAGCAAAACCCATTTTGTTACACAGTAGAATCGCTGAAGCACATTTAAAAAATACCTGTACGTGGGCCTTGCCTCAGAGATGCTGGTTTATTTGGTTAGCGCCAGAACATTAGGCATCAGTATTTTTTATTTTACTTTTTCTAAAGACTTATTTATTTATTTTAGAGAGAGACTGAGAGAAAGAGTGTGGGGGAAAGAAGCAGAGGCAGAGGGAGAGAGAATCTCTTCCAGCAAACTCCCCGCTGAGTACGGAGCCCAATGTAGGCCCAGATCGTGGGGCCCTGAGATCATGATCTGAGCTGAAATCAAGAGCCGGATACTTAACTGACTGAGTCCCTCAGGTTCCCCATGCATCAGTATTTTTTAAAAGCTTCACCAGGTGATTTTAATTTGCAGTCTGTTTTTAAAACCACTGATCTAGTATTTTCCTTTAAGTCATTGTGGTATGATCCCCATAAAAATTAATAAAATCTTAAGTGCTCTCTCTAGAAGTACAGTGACTAGACCAAAGGAGGCAATCAGAGCCACTGCCATAGTCGATGCCCTACTCAGATGACACATGGCAAGTGTCATGTTGACAAAGGAGAAAGCAGCAGGGAGTCACAGAGGACAGGATGATGAGATGGTTGCGAAAACCTAAGATATTTACTTTGGAGAGCAGACTTAGGGAAAGTACAATCCATTGGCATTGCTAACACATGGAGAAAGCATTCAACTTAAGTCGATGTTCCTCCAGAAAGCAGAACTAGAGCCAAGAGGAAGAAGTTAAGAGGGTAACTTGCATCAGCTCAATACACAGAAAATTCTGATAACAAAAGCACTTCATCCACAGATGAGCAATCTAAAAATCCTCAAGTAGAGGCCAAGTGATCTGTCACTGACATGGGAAGGAGGTGGAACAAAAAGATCTTTTCTTTCTCATTGTACTAATAAGCTGAAAGAACATCTTGAAGTTTCATAAAATTTCTCAAACTCTGTTCTAGTGCTTTGGGAGCTAAAGCAGAAGAAAGAATTGACTACAGGAACTTGGCTGGAACCATGGCTGTCTATAATCCTAAACTGTTTTGTGTGTGTGTGTGATCACACTAGGTCCAACATGGCTGCCTGAACACAGCTCAAGTGTCTGGATGTAGTAACCTAGGGAGAGGTTGGTTATTTTTGTCTTCCAAGACAGAAACCTTGAGATTTCATTTAGATTGCCATTTGACAATTAGACACTTTCCATTTAACACAGTTCCACTGATTATCTGAAAACCCTCATGCAGTAAGCTAAGTATAGGTTATGAGTATTGTATGATAATAGAAATAACATCTTTGTTAAAGAAAAAATATTTAATGACACCATTAAGTCATAGTAAGGCGAACTTTATTCAGAACCATTGCAACAGGTACAGGGACCACTGCAGGGGGATGCTGCAGTGAGGGGGAGAGACTGGGGTCAACATGGAACACAGCTTGGGCAGTGGGAATATACAGGTGAGGAGCAGGGTGGAGGTCAACTGATGGAAAATTCTTAAGAGACAACACTGGGGAAAGGAGGAATTCTGGCCAAACCAACCTAACAGGATTCTTGCTGAAGGCAGGCCAGAGCGATCAAACGGCCATGGACATACTGGCAGATCATTTCAAGCGGAAAGGAGAATGCTTGCTGTGATGTTAACACTTCGTAAAATCAGCAAGCCACACTGAGCAGGAGGAGGTCCAAAGGTCGTCATACAAGGACTAGTGGATAATATGATATTTTAACTGTGGAAAAGAAAATATGGCGAGGGGAAGGGGTGAGGGTGGGAGCAGGGCAGAGATTGGACCACCTAGCTTCTAAGACTGCTTCCAATCCTGAGATTCTATTGTCAGATGAGCAAATTAAATCACTAAACCCTACAATAACTCTAGGTTTTTATTAATTTATAATCAATACATATGTCAATCCATCTTCTCCAAGCAAAATATGTATCATTTTCTCAAACATGCGATTGGTTTTATAAATCAGGTGAAAAGCTATCTTTCAAAGCCTCGAAACCTTAACATATAAAGCTTCATTTCTTTCTGACACGCATCTGTTGTGGGCCTGGCACCTGTTAAGGCAAACTCCCTTCCAAATAGTGACTCAGCACCCAGACATTTCAATATATATGCTTTAAGGGTCACTACTGTGGGCTATTAAATGGTTGGCCTTGGGAGTGATCCATACCGCTTCTGCTCATAAGCCACTGGTCAAAAGCAGTCACATGGTTCCACCTATGAGTGGGAAATCTGGAAGCATATGGATATTCTGTGAAAAGCACATGAAATTGTCACAAAAGGAAACCATCTTTGAAGATTTAGATTCTGGGCTACAGGCATCTGAGAGTGTATACCAATTAATCATGTCACATAGACAAGCACATATTATTCTGCACTTCTTGTTCTGTATTCACTTTACACCTTAAAAAATAGTGTAACATTGGGCTGAATATTTGCAAGAAAGTCTTTTGATGGATGAAACTGAAAAACAGTGCACACGACATATTTTCCAAAAATAATAGAATAATCTGACATTTTAAGGTTGATACAAATGTCCCAAGTTAGTAGATGTGACCCTTCTAATTCATGGTAAGTTAAATGTAGGTTTTTGCCCATCTGTCATATTCTTGTTTTTAAATATAATTAGATTGATTATAACTTCTGAATCTCATTGCTCTCTCCCAGGTTTTTACACACTTGAATTCATTGTTTGTTATCTTTTAAATGTTTCAGATCTACCAAATCCTTAACCAATTTTTAAAAAGATTTTATTTATTTATTTGTCAGAGAGAGAGAGCAAGTGAGAGAGAGCATACAACCAGGGGGAGTGGCAGGTAGAGAAAGAAGCAAGGAGCCCGATGCCAGGCTCCATCCCAGGACTCTGGGATCATAATCTGAGATGAAGGAAGAAGACCCTTGACCCACTGAGTCACCCAGGCACCCTAAACTTTAGCCAATTTTAAGTAGTTAAAAATAGCTCCTCCATATTTTATAAAAATACTGCTACCCAAATCTGCTTTATTCAAACTCTTCGTTACATGCAGTCAAGAAGTTTCTAAAAATTCTGGATTTTTCTGACATAATTTCCATCACAACTCTCCTACTAAACAATTCTTTTTTTTTTCTAGATTTATACAAGTCCATACTTCTGAAATTATGAAGTTTTAATGCCATTATTCGTCACATTTCTAGGACCACACTGATGTTAAAAATGGTGCTTGGTCAAAATCAAGGAGCCACACCCAACAGCAGTGCAATCTGTAACCATAGTAACAACCTTAGTTCAGTGAAAATGCACATCAAGGCCACACTCTCCTTGAGGTGTCAAAATGCACTGTTTTCCATTTTTCTATTTTATATTTTTCTGTTTAAAGTGGGATGATAAAACAGAGTTTTTAGTTGCTATATAAGCATAATGCTTTTTAAAGCATTTTGTTAAAAACTGTTTGAGGATAGGTAAAAACAAATTCATGCAATTCAAAATACTTACTGAAATTCTAATACACATATGGCCACTAAACAGGTTACTCATGAATTGATCACTCCCTGTCTCAGTTCTTCAGCAGAAAATGCTGAGAGTAACAATGAAATCAGTTTATTTTTTTAAATTAAATTTATTTATTTTCAGCATAACAGTATTCATTAATTTTTTCACTGAAATCAGTTTATTTTTATAACATTATAGTATATCATTCTATCCAACTTAAGGCCACCTACATATCCCTTTATTCAAGAACAAACTGTACAATCTTTCTCAAGTCTTCCCCTCACGTCTCAAAACCAAAATATACATTATTAAAAACAGATTTATTTTTATTTTTAGTCTATCTGTTAAATTCAAAGCTCCTATTCCCTTCAGGGATCATTTTGATTCAAATACAATAAAATCTGACATAAAACCAACTCTCCATTACTTATTCACACATAAGTGTATACTATATGCCAGGCTGTATGCTAGGGTCTAAAACAGAAAAGACTAAATAAGGCCCGATCCCTTTCCTCAAATTGCTTATGACCTCACTGAGGAAAAAGAAAGGTAAACAAACAATGCAGTATGTTAAATGCTCAGAAAAGCAGGGGCAATTAGAGAGGCAAGATAGGAGATTATCCCCATTTCAGTTATCTGTGGCTATGTAACAAACTACACAGGACTTAGTGACTTAAAACAAGGTTATCTATGTTTCTCATGGTTCTATGGGTCGACCGGGCCTAAAGGGTGGATTTTTCTTGGAGACTCACATGTGGTTGCAATAGGAAATCAACCATGGAGACAATAGCCATCTGAAGATTCAGGTGGGCTCATCACATCCAAATAATTCACTCACGGGTGCCAAATCACACAACAGCCCAGCTACAGCTGTTAGCTAGACTGCTTGTACATCGCCTCTCCATGTGGCCTGGGCTTTCCACAGAATGGCACCTGGATTCTAGAGGGAGTGTCCTAATACTGAATATTCCAAGACAGCAAAGCTGCAAGTTCTCTTATGACTCAGTTTCACAGAAGACCCACCCAGATTCAACATGGGAGGGAACAGGACAAACGTATGAATCCTGGAAGTCATGGCTCATTGATGACCACCTTTGGAGACTTGCTGTCAGAGGTACCAAATCGTTTAGGTTTCAGTAATACATATTTTTTTTAACATTTCCTTTTCTCTTACCTCACAGAAGATCAACAGAGAAGCTATCTTGAGACAATGTGGAAATCAGTGGAGTCACTCTAGGGTTAGAGGAGGAACACCTGAATTCAGTCAAGCAGCCAGGGCACAGGGTGACCCAATGGAAGGAAAGGCGATGGAGAGGATGTGTGGTCAACATTCGAATATAGGAGAGCTGGAGTAAATTAGCACTATTTTAATACACCTCCTGTCAACAACTTCAGCAGGAACACATTTCATTAATCCTCAAAAAACCAAAAAGGAGATTATTAACTTTCATAGTTTGTCTGAATCACTCAAATTTTGTACCACAGGAATCCTGTCCCCATTGCTGCCCTTACTAGCCCTTTGCTGATTATAAAGGGAAAAAAAAAAATCATTGTGATTTATCTTTGCCTACCATGAAGTTTTTAAAAATATATTTATATTTACAATTAAACTCTGGAACTGTTCTAATGTAAGGTATTTTGTCTACTCAAAACCAACTATTGTAGCAGTTGTAGTTGAGTCTGACCGTTTCTACACTGATTTTATTATTCATCTAGGCTCATATTCCATAGTGAACGTAGATTAGCAGTTTACAAAGTAGGTAAAAAAAAAAAAAAAAGAAAGAAAGAAAAAGAAAGCAAATAGGGACACTTGGGTGGCTCAGAGGATTAAGCACCTGCCTTTGGCTCAGGTCATGATCTCATCGTCCTGGGATCTAGCCCCCCACTCCTGGAGTCCTTGAGCGCCTACCTTGAACCCCAAGTAATCTGCTTCTCCCTCCGCTCCTCCCCCTCCTCGCTCACCCCCTTCCCTTGCTCATTCACACTCTCTCTCACACATGCATTCTCTCTTTTTCAAATAGATAAACAAAATCTTAAAAAAATAGAAAAATTATTTCCTCAGTACAAACCGAAAATAATGCTGGCTATCCTTTATTTCAGAATAAGGTATCTAATTCTCTTTAAAATATTGTATTATATTACCAAAATAAATAAGAATTTCCCCCCAAATCATCCAATGTTATCATTTTTATTCATATTAGCCTTTAAGAAAAATTTTGAAAGTATAAAAAAAATTAAGGTTCCTGCTTTTTGTATCAATTCCGGACTCTACTAGTTATCTACATTGACCACAAGATGGGGCTGTGATGTCACAATTTGGCAAGATTTATAAAATACATAAAGACAGATAAAAATAATTTAATAAAGCAAAGTTTAATAAGCTAATCTCATGTTTCAAATATGCATATATTTTCAATTAATCAATTATCCAATCTCTAACGCTCAGCAAAGGAAAATCACACTGTAATTTGTCCATTTCTCTCTTGGAGTTACTGAGCTTTTTTCTAACGCAAAATTCTCCTTCGTAGGTGCAAAATTATATATAATGATGTGATTTCTTTAAGGATTCTTGCTACCACTTCACACTGCATTCTTAAGTTATTGTACTTAAATCAGTGTTAGGAAAAATGTCTTTTAAAAAGACTTAAAATTATTATATAAACATAGAGAAGTTCATTCCTCATCACAAATCTACATGAAATTTTTTTCTCCTTTTCTATCCCTTAGTTCTTTTTTTGTAATCTAATATAGTTGACCCTTGAACAACACAGGTTTGAACTGCACGCATACACTTGGTGAGGTTTTTTTGCATACCGTACTGTAAATGTATTTTCTTTTCCTTATGATTCTCTTAATAACATTTTTTTCTCTAGCTTACCTACTGTAAGAATACAGTATATAATACCTGTAACAAAAAGCATGTGTTAGACTTTATATTATCAGTAAGGCTTCCAACCAACAGGAGGCTATTAATAAATTTGAGAGGAGTCAAAAGTTACACACGTATTTTTGACTGTGCAGGGAGTGATGGTAGGAGGGTGGTCTGGGTGCCCATAACCTCTGCATTGTTCAAGGGCCAATCCGTGGTTACTTTGGGGTAAGGATGATTTGAAAGAGACGGTATTTTCTTTATGTTATTTATGGCATGCATGATCTCTCTATATCATCTGTTAAAACTTCTTTTAAGTTGTGTGTTTCGTATTGTTAAATAGGCCAAAATTCCTTTCCAATTTTCAAAAGATTATATTCAGATTTCTCAGTTAACCATTTTTCAATTGAGACACAACAGCATGCCAAAATAATGTTACTTGATTTAGTAAAGAAGCGAGCACCACCACCTCAAAAATCAGCGAAGAAACTATTTTCACATGAAGTGTTTTCTTTTTTTTTTTTTTTAAGATTGTCTTTATTTATTTGAGAGAGAGAGAGCAAGCGAGCACAAGTGAAAGGCCACAAGCAGGGTTAGCAGCGAGGAAGAGGGAGAAGCAAACTCCCCATTGAGCAAGGGGCCAGACAAGGTCCCAGAGTGGAAGGGAACAGCTTAATTGACCGAGCCCTCAGAAGCCCCCCACGTGAGTATATTCTAACCTATTTTAATATATTAACAGTGATACAAAAATATAATTTAATCTTTTAAAAAAAGCTGTCAAGACAAATTTAGATTTAAAAAGTCCTCACATCCCTAGAAAGATGTATATTCATCTTTCCAATTTTTCTAGTTCCTTTTATTAGAATAATTAAGCTATATCATACTTTGCTTGTAAGGTTTTCTACTCTTTTCACTGCTTATTTGCATTTTTCTTCAAATTTCATCCAAAATACATTGCTATCTTTAAAGAGTTTTATACCCCAAGGGCTTTTTAAGAAAGAGTTATTCTTAAGTTTGTACCTTGCTATTCTGAAAGACCACAGGAAAAAAAGTGCTGTTTGACAAAGACTGCTTTCATGAAGTCTTAAAGACTTTAATTTTCCAAAATAGTCAACATCTAGTCAAAGAGGGCTATTTGCTGAGACTTTCAGCTGTGACTAAAAATTATATCTGGCTTTTCCTGCAACTTGAAGAGATCTGTTGAATAGACTACTCCATATTCCAAATAAATGACAGGCCCCTAAAATGTCATATAAGATGGACTGTATGGCTTAGCAAGCAGAGAAATTAATAAGTGCAGATGACAGACAAGAAAATGGGAGTGAAGGAATATATAAAGAGATTCTGCCATTAGGATGGACAGAATGGACTCAATTCATATGGTAATAGTTTTCCTTATTTTAATGCTGTAGAGGGGTATTTGATCTCTTCGGTAAGTTACCAACACAAGTAAATTATTAGTGTTTTTCAAAAATTAGCAGGATCAAGAAAATCAATATACTAGACTACTACTAAAGTATCTGTATTAAGGAAAAATATTCACATTAATTCCTATGCATACTCAGAATTAGGAAAAAAGCCACCAATATAAGCATTTAAAGCTCTCTGGGAATACATATATATACACACACAGAGACACAAACATGTATCCATAGACACAAATAGTTACTATTGATATCAATATACTTCAATTATTCAAATTAAATTAGTCATAGGAATTTTCCCCTTTTCTTTCTACTGTTTTTTCTTTATATTTAACAATTAATACACAAATATATATCCACAGTAAAAGATTTCAGTTCCACAAAACACTAAAAATAGCAAGGATATGATCTAGCAATTTCATTTCTGGGAGTGTATCTAAAAGAAAATCATTATCTCAAAAAGCAACCTCATGTTCGCTGTAGCAGCATGATTTATAATAGTCAAGACATGGAAACAACAAGTGTTCACAGGTGAATGAATAGATTAAAAAAACATGTGGTATATATGCAAGGGAATATTATTCAATCTTAAAAAGGAAGGAAATATTACCATTTGTGACAGCATGGACAAGTCTTGGGGGCATTATACTAAGTGAAATAAGTCAGACAGACAAAGGCAGAGACTACCTATCACTTGCATGCACAGTCTAAAAAAAAATGAACTAACAGAAACAGGAGAACAGATAGGTGGTTGCCAGAGCGGAGTTCTCCATACATCCAATCCTACCTATTTTCCATCTTTCCAATTTGCTGGTCTACTTATGGGAATTTTTCACACTTTCCCTCACTAATCATGAATTGTTCTTTTTAAAATTTCATATCATTTCAGGAAGACTGGGACAAGAGGGAAGATAGAAAATGCTACTGACTGCCTTGATCCAATTTCTGAAAACAAAGCATGAGATTAAAATAGTTACTATAGGTTGCCACAGATGTGAACCACAACTAAAAAGAACGAGGATCTAGCAGATGTCTTTCTTCTTAGGTATACAAGGGGCATTATGCTGGCTTGCATTGTTTTTTTATAACCAGAGTCTGCTCTGATTGGCTGACATCCATGACATATCAGTTGTTACATATTTAGAATACCATCCTTGAAATATAGTAATGTAATTCAGAAATAATAACATGTCTCTTCAACAAAGTTGATGGGCTATAGGAATTTACTTTGAGTATTAAGTGCCATCAAAGAAGAGAAAAGAGATAGAACCCAACTTCCTTATTTCCTAAGTCCATCATCCAATAATCATAATCTTGATCATCACTATCTCCTCAGTGCTTGGAACATTGCATGGCCCATAGTAGGGACTTGAAAAACACCACTGAAGACATAAAACACAATGGAATATTACTCAGCTATCAGAAAGATTGAATACCCACCATTTGCATTGACATGGATGGAACTGGAGGGTATTATGCTAAATGAAATAAGGAGAGAAAGACAATTATCATATGGTTTCACTCATATGTGGAACATAAGGAATAGCGTGGAGGACCACAGGGGAATGGACGAAAAACTGAACAGGAAGAAATCAGAGAGGGAGACAAGCCATGAGAGACTCTGGACTCTGGGAAACAAACTGAGGGTTATGGAAGGGAGGGAAGTGGAGGGATGGAGTGACTGGATGATGGGTATTAAGGAGGGGACGCGTTGTGTAACACTGGGTGTTACACACAGCTAATGAATCGGTGAACACTACATCAAATACTAGTATGTACTATATGCTGACTAACTAAACATAATAAAAAAATTATCCCCCTAATAAACATGATCTGAAGAGTCAATAAATAAATAAACAAACAAATAAATACATCACTGAATAAATATGTATTGAATGAATGTTTTGTCTTGATTTCTTCACTTATAAAATAAATTAGATCAATCCCTAGTCATTATGAGACTGAAGATATTACAATTCAATTCATAATTCAATAAGTAGAGTTATAATATTAAGTTATAATATTAGTAAATACACCAATCAAAATGAAAAAATCATAGCCTATTACATCTAGATATTCTTTTAGGATACTCCCAATCATACATTCTCTTCTAAAGATAAATCACCAGTAATAAAGAGACCAACAGAAACTTATTTTAAATTATTTTATTTTTCATAATTTTCTAACACATAGTGTTAGAAAAATGAATTTTGGCACCATGACTTAGAATTTTTTTTCAAGTTTAACCTTTAAATTAAAACAGTAGCTACAAAAAGTATATTTAAATCTCACTCAGAGGAATGGTGAAAAATCAAGTCACAAATTTTTTGTGCTGGGGAATTTTTAAAAAATGGGATTAAGAAAAGGTAACAAAAAGAGTAGGAAGGATGAAAGGAGACTATGCTGGAAAGACAAAAAGGCAAATAACCTTCTCTAAAAAAGGAATAATGAGGGAGACAAGGGGCAAAGAGAAGAAGAAAGGCTCACCAACTTTATTTTCCTGATATAAAATTCAAGTACTTAACAAAGTTTTTAAAAAACTATAAAATGTACTAGTAATCTCGTGAAATGTTCTTTTTCCTCATTATTTTCTAGAATTAAAATCAAAAGCCTGTTTTGACTTAAGGACACTTGGCGATCTTAAGTTCATATTTGATATCCTTTGCAAAACGGAAAGGCTTGAAAACTTTCCTAAATCTAATACCTACTCAATATAATCCACCTTGGAAAATTAATCTGAAGGAATATTGGGTTTGATTTTTTAATACAAACGTAACAAACAAAAAAAATCTAACAATCTAAATAATGTTTTCAACTGGCTCTAAACCTCAGTTGTATTCTGTACCAAGTTTCTTGAAGAAAAACGTTGCATAATATTTACTGCTCTTTGTATTCCTTCAGTAACTACTGTAAAAGGTATCTGTATAGGTCATCAAAAAAGTACTTACACAATTAGTTGCATACAAATTCAGTTATAACTCCAGTTTTCCAATGTTTCAAAAATTGCCAATTTTCACTTATATTCATTTTGTTCATATGTTAATAAATAAAATCCTTCCCATGCTTTTTTAATAATAAAATACTATGTCTCTTGTCCCTTGTACATTTATAGCTGAGTATTTTATCAACTGAAACACAAATCCAGAAAACTGTCGTTATTCTCAGAGACAGTAAGGCATAGAAATAAATATTTGTTTTTGCTTTTTCTTTCTTTTCTTCTTCAATCTGTGTTTTAAGGCTCAGAGCAGACATTAAGAAATATCAAACAATTTTTTACAAAAAAGTTTTTCAAATGTTTGGCCCAAAGTGAAGTTGTTCTGTTGAAGTTATTTAAATATTCCTCTCATCTTCTCAAGCACAACTTGAAAGACATGTCCGTCCATTCCAAAAGAAAATTCAATTCAATGAAAAGCAAATCACTTAGGGGTCTATAAATGACACTGCAATGTATCTTGTTCCATTTTTAACAGGAAGTCCTTCATGCAAATGTGTGAGTCTCCCTGGATGCATGAAACTCCAGCCTTTTCTGGGTGATTCAATAGAGCAATTGTACCTTAGAAATTTGCATCCGCCTCCCTAAAAAAGAGATGGAACAAATAAATGTATCAGTTTATTATGTTTAATTTTTAATCTTTAGTAAAATTCAAATTATGCCATCTAACCAGAATCTAAAAAAAAATAAGGCAAAGGCCTCTCGTGAACGTAAATTTATGATTTCAAAATGTAAAAAATCAAAGCCATAATTACCTGAAAATCTTCTCCCACGTTATTGAGTGCAATGTTGATGGTAAATGTAGAAGCATCATGATGAGGGCGAAGAGAGCGCTGTCTTTCAGGGGAGTATTTTACTACAAAATTCAATAGTGCAAACCCCTAAAAAAGCAAAGTAAACCAATGGATTTGTTTATCAATAAAAATATAAAATAGCACATTTGTATAAAAACGAGTAGGAGGTAGATGGGGGGAATGGGAAGATAACTACCTTCGTATAATAACCTGCAAAGACCTTCAGTGTAACGGGTGCAATAAACTCCCGGATAAAATGAAGCCATACATTCTCCAGATCAATTTGCTTCATGTGGATATCATCGGTTGGGACATTTTCATAACCACCAGATATACGGCTATCCTAGAAACAGCATTAATGATGTCATAAAGTGTGGTCCACGTGCAATTCACATTTATATTACCTTGGATTTTTTTTTCAACCACGAGATCATAATAGACAATAAAAATAACAGTTGTTCAATTATGGTGTACCATCTGCTTTAATAGCAAAACTATCAAAATAATATATATAACATGTTATATAACATGGTGTTGCAAATGTATCAATGATGAAGCAAAGTTGGGCAGAGTCAGTAGACTCCTTTTTTACTTACTTAATATATATGGGCGGTCTGACTATAAAGTAAATAAAACATTTCCAAAGCCCTCCCATGCCTCCCAAAAAATTAGTTTTTTACAGTAACCCTTCAGGCAGTCTTAGCTACTTGACCAACAAAGATTCTGCTTGTCTGCCTTTGAATCCCCTACCACTGAAAACAAGCTTTCCCTGCTATGTTCCCCACTTCAATTTTAGGATACCCAAAGTACTTCCATGATTGCTTTCTATTATCCTACAACCTGCTGACTCCAAGTTCTTCCTCATACTTTGAACTTCTGTCTCTCTGGTCAGTTGACTAGCTAGAGTATGAAATTGAGCAGAGGCAGTAATATTCCAGAGTATTCCCCTAGAATTCCTGGTATTGTTAAGGAACAGGCATCTGTGGATACTCTGAGGAAAAGAAACACACTGAAACAAAAACAGCAATACTTCCTGCCAAGCCTTTGACACTGAATATAAATGCAAAACTGAATTACACCAATGGCATTCAAACAGATTTTTTCCACCAATGTTTACACACCCACAAAAAGCTTTGGCAGTCAACCAGATAAACTTTGTCTCGGTACTTCCACTATAGCTCACTGTGAAAATGGAGAGAATAGGAAGTGGCCCTGGAGAAGACCAATACCACACAATAGACATAAATTACCTTACCATTCCAGCCTAGAAACACTGACCTTTAGAAACCATCCAGTGTAATTACATACATAAAGGACAACCTGAGGCCAGACAAATTAAATGCTATCAGAGTTCTCCTGCCAGCCTTGTCAGCCTTATATTTAGGTCTAAGAGTCAGAGATACACAACAAAACAGATATATCCCCTCTAAATTGTCTAAAGACATTTACCCCGCGTCTATCCCCACATACACATTATAGTTCTTTGTGTGAAATTACCACTTACATGATGTTTCCCCCCAGACCACTGGCCATAATGCTCCATTTCTTCCACCAATTCGTCACAGGCTTTTTCAGAAAAGATGGGAAACCAAAAGACATCGGGACAAGGCTATAAAACAAGGCATCACCATGAAGAGAATAATAGTTCTTATCTCTTAAGTAATAAGTGGCATTTCAAAAGTAACAGGACGGAATATTCAATATTCATCTCACTTAGATGCCTTTTTAAGAGGTTTGGCCAATATTACTGACATTACTGTTACAAATAATAGTAGCTTTTCTTTAATGCTACAACTTTTTTCTTTTTTTGCATTTTACATCTGTAAAATCAAGACAGATCTTAGTCTCACATTTGACCAGGCAGCCACTGATACAGCTGTAATGCTACAGTCTGCCTTACCTTGTGTGTACGCGTACATCTGTGTGTGTGCACGTACGCACACCCATGTACCTGGTGTTGACTTGAGTTGACTTACCCTTTGAAATGTTTTCTAAATAATTTATACTATACTAAATTATTTAGTATAAATAATTTATACTAAAATAATTTATACTCAGTTTGCCATTGAAATGAAAGTTATTTTGTACACAAGGCTCTACGACATGTGATAACATCTATACCTTAATAAGCCTAAATGAGCTCTTCCAATATGTATAAAATAAAAAATTTCTAAATGACTAGACAATGTTGTGTCCTAGTTTAATTGGCAATATTCTTATTCTTTCTCACAGTACACAAAATAACAGCATCTCAGAATCAAAGATGCCTTACATTCTCTGAAATAAGCTATTAGCAACAGTTTGGAACATTTAAAGTTCATTTCTTTAAACAAATATCTTTGAAAAAAGACTCCTGAAGTTCAATTTCTTTCAAAGATAAATTTAATGAATGAGGCCTACACTAGAGATTTGCCAAGGGTTCCTTATTTTCTGTGGTTTGAGAAAGATACAGCATTTGAAAGCATCCCCCCAAAAAGGGCAAGATCTTAAAATTATTGTTCAATTCCATGTTCTACATTTTTACAACTACATGACCCTTAAGGCTATAACATTGGTAATTAAGCCACATGATTTTTACCTAAGAGATGGTTTCTGTACTTTCACAACATTCTCCGCTAAAGCCATACTGCATTAATATTGTTCCCTTCTGGAAAACAAGGCGAAAGTGCCTTACACAGCATAGTAATTATTAATACAAACCTGTTCAACTATATTTTCGGTGAAAATCTTTGAATAATCACGGTTTATATACTTTTCCTTCCAGTCCTATAAAAAAAATTAATTGCACAGATTAAAGCAAGTACCTTTTTATAAGTAATAGAAAATCCAAAGATCATTTTAGAAATTGCTCAATTTATGAATGGCTGCATGTACTAGACAAAAAAGGAATTTTCAGAAATCAGTTTATGTTTATTAAACATAGTCTGAGTCTGCATATGCTCACATCATTCTATGAAAATCAAATTTTTATCTATGAAGTTATACCTCAAGATTTTAAAACCTGAGTAATCTTATAGCAATTAGATTTATATACTGTATTTTATGCATATACACAGGGATAGGTAAATATGTGCTTAAAAGTTAATGATAACAAAATCCTATCAACAAATACTAGTAAAATCAGCAAATTAATAAACTAAAGTCTTACTTATATGTACTTTAGTAGTAAATCACTCTAAATAATTTTGATTTTGAAAATTATTTCAAAATTTTCTCTTCACTTCAGTTTTTAATATGTATCAAAGAATGATCATGCATTACTAACATTTTCATTTCTTTTAATTACTGAAATTAAGGTATAGAACCATACATTGAGAAATAGCTTCTCTTCATGCTGACTTAGGAACTTGATTCTTCTCTTTGATAATGACACCTGAACTACATACTAAGATATCTCAGTTTTTGTCAACATCAGCTAAGGAATCCTTTTCCTTGGTCAAGTGTTTTATTTAAAAACCACATATTCAGAGGGTATATATGAAAATATAGAGTGTTTTAGTATCCAAAAAGATCTCTTCTTAAATATATTTAGACATGTTTAACAAACTTTTAATTTTCTCTTTACCAAGTACAGACAAAGGGAGCCAGGAGGGAAGAACTGAGGTATAGACTCAAAATAATTCCAAACAAAATATGTTGCAGAAAATGTCTCTGAAATACATCTTTTGAGGTCAGATTTCAGAGAGGCCCTGATAATTTATACACCATTCTTAGTTTTGTACATCTTTGCCTATATGTAGCTCAGATATTTTTGACATGAAAGAACCAAAGTTATCTTCTAATTCTTTAGTACATTTCATTTATACATAGTATGTAATTATAAGAATCAAATTATTGCATTATGTCATTAATCCCTTTAATAGTGGTTATTTTCTGATTCCAAAATATGTGGGAAATTAGAAAAAAACAGTCATTCATAACATTTCAGAATCTTTAAGTATTTTTTTCCATGCATCATTATTGATTTTTTTGGAGAAGGAAAAAAAATCCCTAAGATCTTACAGTAAGGCATTTATTTCTCATTTTAGGTTACCTTTCAAGTATCATTAAACAAACTGTGACTTTACTCATTGCTTAGACATCCTGATAATAGGACAAAGTCAAATAGTTTGCTATGGGACATCCCTCAGGAGGCATTAACCATCAGGCTAATTTACCAAAACAAAACAAAGCCATGGAAAGAAAAGCAGTTCCTACTTACTTCTGATGTTTTCCTTTCATATTTTCCAAAGATATGAATTCTGACACAAATGTCTACAATTCAGGATATAATTTGGGACATTTTTTCAGGAACTAATACTACCCAAGAAAAAATTCTATTCCTCAAAATAACCAAGAGACTCAGTGCCAAAGTAAAATATGTAATTCTATCCTCACCATTTTAAAAAGCCTTTTTTAAAATTATACTCCTGTGAAAGATTAAGATATATAGCTAAGATGAAATGAAAATACTTCTAAAATACAAAAATGTCAAAAGACATTGTTTTTCTATTGAAGAGAGTCTTCAGAGACCACTAAAATTCCTATACCTGGATGTCAACTACTCCTACAAAATAAAAGACAATTCTGACCAGGTGGCTAGAGTCTTTGCAATTTAAAATTTTTACTATGGAAAAGAGGAAAACCATGAACAGTAGCATTACAGAGATGATTACTAAAAAGAGTATTTTGACTTGAATAAATATTCCAAATTGACAAAAATAGGCTCCCATAAAACAAACAAAAGAAAGGAGTGAATTCTTGTACGATTCAAATCTTTAAGATACGAAATAATTTTAGAGTTAGAAGGTAATAATTTCTTCAACCTCAGACTTTTGATATATGCTGAATCCCCTTCTCTGTCTTTGGCATACATTCACAAACTTGTTATTAAAAAATAAATAAGATGATAAAATAAAACGTATGTTCCCATACTAACTTCTTGAATTCTCTTCTGGAAAATCAAAACACAATATTGTCATATGTGAGCTACTTGTAAACAGTTTTTCTGAAATTACAATTAAAAATTTTATAATGCTTTTGAATATATAAAACAGAAGTATTGAGAAAAACCATAGAAACTGATAATTCTTTTACCCACACCTAATATGTGTCTTAATTTAAAAAAAAAAATTCTTGGGGGGGGTACCTGGGTGGCTCAGTGGGTTAAGCATCTGCCTTTGTCTCAGGTCATGATCTCAGGGTCCTAAAATGGAGCCCCACATTAGGCTCTCTGTTGAGTAGGGAGCCTGCTTCTCCCTCTCTCTCTCTCTGCCTGCCTCTCTGTCTACTTGTGATCTCTCTCTATCAAATCAACAAATAAAATCTTTAAAAAAATTCTTGGGAAAGACCAAAGAATAAATTATTACAAAAAGTTTTTAAAAAGAAGGAAAACAAAGAAAAATTTTTTAAAAATTTAAAATTCTTGGTCAAGAAATATAATTGCATCTTTTAAAGAATAATATAAATAATAATATTTTAAATTATTTTATTTTTAGAAGGCACAATTAATTATATTTCTTAAGTTGCTTTTTAAACTTTAAACCTTTTTAAAGTCTCTTACCACATTTTCATATTATTAACCCAACTGACTTCAATCCATTTAGAGTTATAGGAAAAGAAGAAATGAATGAAGTTGAGTGTGAAATACTTACCACAGGATTTTCAAAAATCTGCCAGAGGTCATTGTTATAATGGGAAGTATTGTAATTAGCAGTTGATAAAAGTCTTCCAAATTCATGTCTATTAGAAATGTACATAAATACACCCTATGTGCCAAAGAATAACAATATTAACAATCTTACAGGAAAATACAAGGAAATAAACTTAACCATAGGAAAAATATAAATGAGATATTAATTTCAACTTTCATCTCTCATTCCTGAACATGCATTTTTATTTTTCATATAAAACATGCATGATTTAAAATAAAAGAAATAACATTTTTATTAATTATGGATTCAGACACCACATAAAGCTAATTGATAGCACTGACACTCAACTGAAAAAAAGAAGAGGAAGAACGACTGTTTTTGTCCCTTTCTCAATGATCCTAGATGTAGACATCGGGGGAAAAAAATCCTGTTTGAAAGCAGAAATATTTTTGAGACACCAAAGTGCAATGAACTGTACCTCTTTTGGCTTCTTTCCCTTTCAAAGAAAATGTCATATTTTTAAACAAGAATTCAAATGTCAGTATTATTTCATCAGACTATGTCATTCTTTTTATTGTCCTTACATTTAAAAACTGAACATAGAAATTACTTATTCATTAAAGGCAGCTAAAGAAAATCAGTCTCATTCCCTTGCCCCAGACCAAATAAATGTGGCAAACACCACTATGGTAAGTTTGTTTCTTTTTGTACCTGTTTTAATGATAAAGGGGTTAGTTATTAATAAAATATAAAAATAATGAAGAGTACCGCAATCTCATTGTAGTCAAGATGTACTTTATACTTACTCCTATGTCTTCTCCCCCTTAAAAACAAAAACAAACAAACAAAAAAAAACCTAGAAAAACTAGTAAAAGGGATTTGGGTTTAACGTTCTCATTTGTCAACCACAAAATATGAATTGGCCCAAAGAACTAAGAGTTGAATATCACAATAATGATACCCCAACACACAAAACATACACACACATATACAAATTAAGAACCAATGAATACCAACATTTTACTGGGCTAAATGGAAAGAAGACTCTTAAAGAAACTTTACTGGTAGGCAATATACCATATATCTAGTATTAATTAAATAAACAAAAACAAATAAAAATAAATAAAAATAACACCTTTGGGGGGCTGAGCATTTGGAATGTTTCCGGAGTAGGGGAGTCTTTTTCCCTTTGTAAAGTCTAAAATGAAGAGAAGCATTGGGTAAGTTGACCTGCACACCCACACTCTCTCAGGTAATCTTAGATAAATAACATTAGCAGCCCTTGATCAAAAGCTGACATTCTGAAATGTCCTTCATAGACAACATGCATAACAAGCAAAGCTTATAGCGCACACAAAGAAACAACTCCAGCCCCACCCCCTTTTTTTTGGTCAAACATAAATCCAAGCTCATTCCTTAGTAGAATTGTCATTAGACACAAAATTAAGACAAAGGAAAAAATGTGTAAGAGAGGCCATTCCAGGATGCGCTGTTGAGTCAAATTAGCAGAACATGAGCACAAATTACAATCACAAGTACTGAAGATACTCGGTATAACAATGCACATAGGTTTGTGGGAAAAACAAATATACTCAAATAATACATGCCTTATTAAACTGGAAAGAAATATTTGCCAACTTTTCTGATTTTTCCCCAAATCACATCTGCTTATATAAATTTGAGTAAAATAACCCAACCACTTCTAAAAAAAAAAATTATAGAAACATGTTTTAAAACATTTACACATTTTGAAAAACAGATTATTTTCTATAAACACTGAAAAAAATGAAAGTACATTTGTAGAACAGCAATGTATCATTACTTTTCACACAGATGAAATATACTACATATCCCAATCCCTCTCTCAGTTTAGTGGTCAAGAACTGCCTTGAGGAGTGTGCAGTTGATAATAATAAAGAAATTGACATTGATTTCAGAACACAAGTCTGTTCTTCTTAAATGTGTAAATGATTATTTCACCCTAGGTCAGTTTTCCACCATAAAATTTCAAGTGGAAATAGCCACAGTAAAAAAAAAAAAAAAAAAAAAAATTCAAGTGGAACTGAAGATAAATTCCTAAAAATGCAAACTTATTTAATAGGCACCTGGGTGGCTCAGCTGGTTAAAAATGCCAACTGATTTGTAACAAATCCATGTTTACGACTGAAATCTTTCTGTTGCTTATGAATTAGCCTAAGCACAGAACCTAATATTTTCCAAGCTATTTCTACAGGTAAATGTTCACAAATTATCTCCATAACTGCTCCCAATTTTTCAATATGGAACCAAAAAAATTGGCAAGTACTTACAAATTAGAAAGAAAAGGGGCATCAAAACACAATGACACATCAACTGGTAAAGCAAGCCATTTTATAGGAACATTCATGCAAGCCATCATTGTATACCCTACCATTTCTCTAGCATTTCGGCACAGAGCCATATCAGGATCCAATTTATCACGAACAAAATAGTTCCTTTCATTCATCTCTGATCGAAGCGTTTTTCCCTTAATTAAGTACACATTAGCCATGTATGGGACATTCCATATCCCTCTGAAAGTAAAGACAAGACATTCCAAAATACCACAAATAAAAAATATTTAAAGTTTTATTTTTATGTTCTCAAAACAAATGCCTTGTATGTTTTAAATTTTGTATATATAAAGCATTGAATCAAATTACATGCAAATGCAAACACATGTAATGATATGTAACATATACACTTAGATGACATTACTTGCTATATACCACACAATAAATCACTATCTCTCTACATAAACTTCATTTTAGGGTTATCTGTTTAGCATTTTGGCTATACTCTTTCACTTCATTTATAAGAGTATAATATTCTGTTATACAGAAAGAGCTTCCATTTAGGATCAAGCAGTTTGACAGCAAAAATAATCACATACAACCTGTGGTGTGCTAGAACTAGCTCACACTGACTCCCCAGAGCACTTAGCTATGCTCAATGACTTCATCTTGGAAGCTTGAAATCAGTTATGGCAGAAGCCATTTACGCCACAGAAATGGGCAAACACTACAAATGAGGGCAACCCTCAACCCTAAGATCCAGTTGTTAGACCCTTACCAGCACACCACTGAGTAGAGCCTAAACTTCTTCTAAAAGATATTCTTTTGAAATTCACTAAACCATCTCAAATTTCTTGAGAAAGAGAAGATATTAAAAAATAGAGCTAGAAGTACGTGAGGGGTGGAGATACTTTATTTTGTCCTTCATTCTTCCCCACATTTGTCTTTTTACTCTACACATGACTCACTTCCTAAGAACAGTGAGTAGGCTTCACTGAAAGGCATATAGGCCGGTTGCTTTTAGAGAACGGAAAGGAAAGATTTTGACCAAGGAAATGTAGTTAGATATTAAAAGGAATATGATTTCCTTTTGTTTTGCTAGATGAACCTCAAGGGAAATAGCCATAAAAGATACACAGTGTATCATCTGAACTCAGAAATTTGTCACTGGCAGAGTATGCAGTATCTCAGTTTTGAAGAAACACACGCAGACACGCATACTCGTGTGCATACATGTCATAAGATGTCATTCCATCATGTAGCTTTTGGACATGAAGTGCATTTTTGTATTAACTAGATCTCAGGGTCCTGGGATCGAGTCCCGCGTGGGGCTCTCTGCTCGGCAGGGAGTCTGCTTCCCTTCCTCTCTATCTGCCTGCTTCTCTGCCTACTTGTGATCTCTGTCTGTCAAGTAAATAAATAAAATCTTTAAAAAAAAAAAACTTCTCCCATATTCTTTTCCCTATACTTTAAACAACAGTGACAGGAGACTGTACAAAATATCACCAGTGCCTAAAGCAACTTAAAGGAAACATTAATTCTATATTCTACTTCTGTAAACCCTTACTTATTTTGGTTATACCCACAGACAATATAGAGCATTTTGTCTACACAAATCATCCCAGAGACAATCAAATATTTTGAAACAACAGAGTATGATCTGAACAGTGTTTACTCAGCTATCATGCTTCTTAATTGCAGCTAAAAAAAGCTTTTATCATATTATTCAAATCTACTATTACTATTTTCACAACTAAAACATCTTTTTAATACTCAAATATTCATCAAAAAATATGTGGGGTTTTTATTCTAAATTTAGAGGCACATATCTTTAGTCATGAAAGAATGTTTTCCTTTTTTAATTGGGCTGATATATCTGAGAAATTAGGCAAAGCCTTTAACATCTGTCATTCTGGTTCATCATCTATATGAAGAAAAAGGACAACATTCCACTTTATTATTACCTTAGCAAAAAAAAAATTGTTTCAATTCTGATTATTTTTCAGTCTAAAACATATCAACTGTTGTCTCTGAAATAAATATCAATCACGTATACACTTGGTAGCAAGTATATTCTTTTTAAACTCTAGAAATGGAAATCAGATATTGGAGAAGAAATTGATCTTTAAAGCAGAATATTAGCTATGTTACATAGAAAACTCTTGCAGTAGGAAATGTTGGAAGGTAAATCATTGCTTTTGGTATTGATTTTGTTTGTCCACTTGTAATTTTTTTTTAAATTTTTTAAAATTTTATGTCTTTATGTGAAGGGAGAGAGACAGCAAGAGAGGGAATACAAGCAGGGAGAGTGGGAGAGGGAGAAGCAGGCTTCCTGCCGAACAGGTACCCACCCCCGCTTCCACCCATACAGGGCTTGATCCCAGGCTCCTGGGATCATGAACTGAGCCAAGGCAGAGGCTTAATGACTGAGCAAGGGGAGGAGGGAGGGGCTGTTCACTTGAAAGCCATCAAAACAACTGTCATCCTGGCTTCATCCTGCCAATAGATAAGCTAAATGAAATTCCTTTTCTAAACTTTTAACTAAATAATATTAGTCTTCTGACGCCGTCTCATGGCTACTCCCACCTACCATGCAGTATCTTAGTATTTTCCACAACAGTTAAGTTTGTTCCTGTGAAGATTTAGAACTTCAATGACAGATTTTTGTAATATTATTTTACACTAGTATTTCAGGATCTCAAGTGGTCTCCAGGTTTTCAGATTTTCACTAATCATGAAGAAAAGAGGGGAAAAAACTCAGGTCATGTGAACAAGACCACATTTAGAGATTATGGCACTTTACATTAGAAGACCAACCAAGTAACTTACACTCTATTCCCTTGAACAATATCCACATAATCTTCAGATCGGGCATAGTATCCATCAGGACTCAAGGCTCCCCAGAAGTTGGACCACAGCTTTCCATGACGAGTTACGAGAGGAGCAATGATCTTTCTAAAGACAGCGTGAAAGGAAAAACAAATCCAAGTAATTATTTATTCTTAGTTACCATAGAATTTTGTTTTGGGCTTAGCACGATTCATGCAACACTAAAGTTCATTTAATACCTATGTAATGAGTTCAAAAAAAAGTAAAATAAAAGAGAAACAGAATTCCCACTTTTTCTTAAATAAGCACACTGCTTATTTTCAATGATGTTTCTTAAGAGTAAGAAGAAAGGCAAAGTAATTGAAAATGCTAATGAAAGTATAAAAATGACTTTTAAAAGTACTTACTTATATCCAACTAAGTCAAATTACCTTAATTATTTAATTATTTTAAGCATTTCAGAAATTATGCAAAATGAAATAAAATATTTTCATTGTCATTGAGAAGACATAACAATCCCTGGTGCATTGATGTACCAATAAATATTTGTTGAATAAAAAAATGAATAACGATGAGCTGAGATATTTGTAAACAGGCCAGTTTTCCTAAAGTTAAGTCCTGAATTACTTTAAAGTATGTTTCCTTTTTCTTTTTTTTTTTAAACTTTTAAAATGGGTTGTGCTAGTCCTGGCAATACTGGACATTCTTCTGGCCCTTCATCTACTTAAAAAAAACAAAACAGAGGGTAATTGCCATAGCACCCTGTCTGACTACCTACCAGTTCCTTTGAGACAAGCACATGTTACAAATTCAAAATATGTCAGATTTTTTTCTTAGGAAAATCTGATTTATAATGTGTCAACACTTTCCAAATGAGGTAATTCTGAGATTCTTCTAGAATTACTTTAAAAACGAAGTGAATTATAGTGGTGTCAATTTTTAAGAAAAGCTCACTCAACTCTTCCATGAGGAAGTTTATGAACCAGGTATTTGCCACAAAAAAACCTATATTCCAGTCCTGTGAGCACCAGGGGTGCTTTTTCCCTTACCTACAGAAAAGTGAAACATAGTCTGTAAATACTTATCATTCAAAATAGTGATTTTCATTATTTTTCCTGGTTTCTATTAAAAGGAAATGTTAACCAGAAACATTTAAATGTTGTTTTGTTTAGAATATCTATAATATTAGAAATGATAATATAAATTAGAATTTACATATTATGTTAATTTAAGGAATAATTCAATAGCGATAACTGATAAGATCGAATATATACTAGAAAAACAAATCTTGGAATTTATAATCCCAGCTACCTTCCAAAGAAGGTTGGGCAAAGAAATGGAATCAAAATCCATCTTAAGTGTGCCTCAATGTTTTGTTTTGTTTTTTTCAAAATATTCTATTTATTTATTTAACAGAGAGATACATAGCAAGAGAAAGAACAGAAGTAGGGGGAGTGGGAGAGGGAGAAGCAGGCTTCCCACAGAGCCTGCTCCATCCCAGGACCCTGGGATCACCACCGGAGCCAAAGGCAGACGCTTAACAACTGAGCCACCACCCAGGCACCCCTCAACGTTTTGAGTGCTGAAATACAGTAAAGCCCCTCAACCATCACTTTCCATGGTTTCTATGACCCAGGGCCAACCATGGTCCAGAAGCGGATGACTTCTTCTGAAGAATCATCAGATCAACAGTAGCTTAATACTAAGTCACACTGCCTGTGTCATTCACCTCCCTTCATCTCCTCATACTGGCATTTTATCATCTCATATCGTCAAAAGAAGCATGAGTACAGAACAAAAGGATATCTTGAGAGCGATCATATCCACATAACTTTTATTACAGTATCTTGTTATAACTGTTCTATTTTTATTATTGCTGTTAATCTCTTATGTGAACAACTTATAAATTAAACTTTATTGCAGGTCTGTAAGTATAGGAAAAAAACAGCGTATACAGAGTTTGGAATTATCTGTGGTTTCAGGCATCCACTGGAGGTCTTGGAACATATCCATCCCTTGTTCCTCTAACCTTCAGTCAAGTCTGCTAAATCTCACAAATTTTTGTTGTATGCAAATTCTTTACGAAAACTACACACTTGGATACAGAAGCAAGAACCATAAGTATCATATGAACCTAAACATTTGATCAGCAACAGAAATTTATGGAATTGGAAAAATATCCTAAGTTTTATTGGCCTTTCAAGGGCAATGGCCCCAGAGGGCAGCTGAGTTACTTATGAGGGAATTTTATTTTTTACAAGGTTTAAAACATTAGATTAACATTAAGGGGATATATATATATGTTAAATACATAATATGAATTCATTAAATAGTTCACTGTAAGAATAAGTACCTGCAAAAATGTCATATAATAAAAACATATAAATATTATCTAAAAAATGTGCATTCCAGGGATGCCTGGGTGGCTCAGTCAGCTAAGCGACTGCCTTCGGTTCAGGTTATGATCCCAGGGTCCTAGGATCGAGTACCACATGGGGCTCCTTGCTCGGCAAGGAGTCTGCTTCTTCCACTGCCTGCTCTGCCTGTTGCTCCCCCTGCTTGTGCACTCTCTCTCTCTGACAAATAAATAAATAAAATCTTTAAAAATAAAAAATAAGAATTGTACATTCCATAATATTGAATTTAAATCAAATTAAGAAGCAATTAACAGTGCAAATTCAAGAAAATATTACTGAATTCCGCTAGGTTTTAAGAGTCACAAATTGCAATTCAATCCCGTATCTCTAAGGTAGGCTGTTCTTCCTTATTTAATGATTAAAGCATTATTTATATGTTTTGAAAAATTGCTTGCAATTTATAGATATACAGTGGGGCTGTATATACAGATTAATACTAAGTGGTCTTAGATTTTGAAGTAGTAACTAAATTCTCAAACTGGCAAATCATGACATATAGAGGAGATTAGTACAGTATAACAGATTTCTCATATATTTTACTCAGCAAAATAAAACCAGTAATTCTAACATTTCACTGCTAACCATACTATTTGCTAAGAGAAATAATTGCATTAATATATGTAAACATACTTAAAAACAATACCTGGCATTTAGTAAGCGCTCATTAAAGGTGGGCTATTAGTAGGAGGATTAATGACTACTAGGAGCAATAGGTGTAATATAATAAATAATGATTAATATCATGATAAGCTGATATAGATGATTTTTCACACTTCAATTTCATTAAATAAAAATAGTCACTGCCGAGTAGTAATTACTAGTTCAGAACTAAAAAAAATCACAGATCTCTGAAATTTCTTTCAAATTCTAAGAACTTAGATCTTTGTTTGCAGTAACTTTTTAGGTCATAAGTTTTATGAAATTCTACTTCAAAAATATGTACAGATAATTTAAGAATTCCAAATTTACAGATATATCATGATTTCACATTACTTTTAACAGAAAAATAGGTCAAATATAATTGATAAACATTGCATTTATAGTTGTAACTAATATTAAATACTTCTAATTTTCATTAGGTTGTTTTCTATTTAAATTCTTTAAAAGAAAACTAATCAGAATTTTAAGTTTATAATGCACAGAAAATAACTTCATGTGATTTCCCTTAATTCACTAAACACAGGTATGTAAGCATAGTGTGTCCACATAGACACAGAAAATGATTATCATTTTAAAAATAAATTGACAACGAATCTTATGCAGTACCTGTTTTGTTCAATCAAAATTTTTAAGGTCCTTGGATTTGTCAAAACAACATCTGCATCCATACTAAAATAATAATCACAATTTTCATCCTGACGGCAAAAATCCCTAACATTGAAAAAGAAATAAGAATTAGATAAAACAAATAGTTGAGAGTTGAAAAATGTCAACATAAAGCTTATATATAAAATAAAGTTTCTCTACCATATTCTTCTAATCAAAATAGTAAGACAGTCTCCAAAGGGATAAATATTGTCTTAGATTTCAAAATGGTCACTTTATCAACATAGATATTCATATGGAGATCACACTAAAAATTTTAGGTCAAGTATAATACATTTTCAAGCTATTAAAAAGTTTAAGGCATAGAAGACCCAGTCAGAAGTGCAATTTAGAAGTTAGTACTTAGACCTCTCTAAAAGGGAAACAGAGTTTATCTCAATATATTTATCAACAACTTTTTTTCACAAATCAAAATGGTTTTTTGCACACATACACATACACACAGTGCAAAATCTCGCTTATTCAACAACTCAGTTTTAAGTGAAAGTTGGAGATACAAATGTGAATCTTGGAGATACAAATGTATTATTGCTGATAACTGATTCCTAGATATTTAGATATACAAATATCTTGGAGATACAAATGTGTATTATCAATACTTTTTAAACTTGATTTGCATGGAATTCTTTCTAAGAAATTTACTCCCCTGCTTCTTATCAGGGGTCACGGATTATGATATATATTTTTCTTGGGAGAGTCTGTAGCATTATCATCAGGAACAAGAAGGAAAGAACTACTTTTGGTACACAGGATGCTTCCAAGTATTAATGGTTTCTACATCCGGGGCTCTCACCTTTTGAGCTTCGCTCCCTCACTGCTGATCCCAGGTACCACTTTCCACCATGATCAGTATGTATCCCTATTCCACATTTGTTTCTACACAACTGTCATATAAGACAGCAGAGAGGAAACTTTGCTAAAACTTTGTGCAAAGAAATAGAGAAAAATTTTTTAAAGTTTTGTAATTATGTATGATGATAGATGGTAACTAAACTTATTTTGGTGATCATTTTTCAAAATGTATACAAATATTGAATTATTATGTTGTACATCTAAAGCTAATATATGTGAATTATATCTCAATTAAATACATAAATAAAAGAAAAAGAAAATAGCCAAAATTATTTTGGAATTAAAACTGAAGGAATTAGACTACTTGATTTCAAGATTAATATAAATCCCTGGTAATAAAGTATGGCATCGATCTAAGATCGATGAAGACAGTACAGAAGACAGTAGAGAGTTCACAATCACTCGTAAATATTCAGTAAATTGATTTTTTACCAAAGCCAGGTCAATTAAATAGGAAAAGAAAGCCTTAAAATAAAAAGGAGTGTGGAAACTACTGAAATTCCTTTTGCAAAGAATAAAATTTGATTCCTACTTCACTCCAAACACAAAAATATATTCAGGATGAATTGTAGATTGAAACATCTTAAATGTAAATGCTAGAACAATAAAGCTTATAAAGTTCCAAAGGATGTTTTCATGACATTGAAATTAAAAATATTTCTTAAATAGAAAATAAACCCCAAAAGCACAAGCATAAAATTTTAAAAAAAGAGAGAAGTGGAATTTTATTGAAATTCAAATTTCTTCTCCTCAAAAGACATGGTTAAAAGTAAAAAATCAAACCACAGAATGGAGCAAATGTTCATAAAATATCACACACACCCCTTGTATACAGATTATATAATGAACTCCTACAAATAAACAACAAAAAAGACAAACCAATGTAAACAAAAATGCACAAAAGACTTCAACAGATACTCCACAAATGAATATATACAAATAGCCAATTAATATACAAATAGGGAATTCATTGTCAGGGAATTAAATTAGAATCACAGTAAGATATTTTTGTTACCCAATAAAGTAGCTAAAATGAAAAAAATGGACAACATTAACTGTTGACAAATGTGAAGCTGCCAGTGGTCTGGACTACTTGCTGTCAGGAGTATACAATGGTATAATGGTTTGGAGGATTATTTAGCAGTTTCTTATAAAGCTAAACATACATTGACTCTAACCCTACGCCCTAGTTAGTCTACTCTGGGGTATTTTCCTAAAATATACTGAAGCAAAATATGTACACACATACACATAGACATATACTTCTAATAAGGAGTCTTCATTAGCAATTTTATTCAAGTGGCTCCAAACTGGACATGATCTAATTCTATCAATCAGTAAGTATAAAATTATTTGTGCTATATTCATATGACAGTCTTAGTGATGAAAAGAATGAATTGCTGATAACTGTATTGACATGAGTGAATGAAAATACACTGTACTGAGCCAAAGAAGCCAGACACAACAGAGTATATTAAAAAAACTTAGAGAAAATAAGTTCCAAATGTGGATCCAGGATATTCTTCAATGAATAAATTATGGAACCATTAGCTTTGTCTTTCTGAGGCCTGTTTTCCTGCCTATATCTTTATTCTCACACAAGGCACTACCCATCACTCTGTACCGTGAGCTTCTACAACACATGAGAACATCTGAAGAGAAGTCACATGACTTATTCACCTTTTTCTCAGCAGCTCTTAACTCACTGCTGGCATATTCAATTAATATTCACTGAAAAATGATTGTTTTATTATAACCAGAATTTTACTAGTAATCTGGCTAAACAAAGAACCTAAAACTTTCCTTGGAGGGTTATAGTTTTATCTAGATTAGTAGGTGGCTAGAAAATAGGAATACCCTTCACACCCCATAATCTGAAACATACATTTAAGCCACACATAATCTTCAGACAGTAAACATTTAAATCACCGCTACCACAACCATACTATTGATTTGTCTAAGGATTTTTTAAAATATCTTATTTTAAGTAATCTCTGCTCCCAACATGAGGCTCAAACTCATGACCCAGAGATCAAGAGTCATATGTTCTTCTGACTGAGCCAGCCAGGCACCACTGTTGGAGTATGTTTTAAAATTTTGATCTGCAGTTCAATTAATAGTTTGATTAAATATGTTGACTCTTAGCCATATCTGTCTGTCTCTCTCTATATATGTATATCTATATGTATTATGTATGTAATTTCCATTGCCAAGTAAATACACACAAATGTAGATACAGTGTAACAGTAGAGGTATGGCTCATGAGCATACAAAAGCACATACGCACGTGCGCACACACGCACGCACACACACACACACACAGTTGACATACTCAAGTTCAGGATACTAATTTTGAAGAAAAGTTGTTTTTCTTCATATTTCTTTAGTAGCAATTACTTAATTTAAATTGATTAAAACATACATTCCCATGTTCCTGGCTTCAGCTTGACTTAGATTTTCTTCTGGTCCTACTATTTTTATAGTATTGATTTCACGTTTAGCTTTATCAAAAAATACTTTGATGTCCTTTTCATGATAAACTTCCTGTAATATATTTTAAAAATGGAAAATTAGTGTGAAAATGACAATAGGATGACTGAACTATTCAGAAGTATTCATATGTAGCTTTGGCATCATATTCAAAGTTGTGAATTCCACAATTACATATTCCCTCAATTACAGATGAAATAACCTATATCAAACACATTATATTTAAATGTCACCTAAATATCAAATGAAGAATCTAAAATAGATACATATCAATATCTTATAAATAGAAGATACACAAGATTTTTCTAACATCTACTCCTGGACACGTACTTGAAGAAATATTTAAATCCTGAGTGCTACAAAATGTTTCTTCTTGAAGGAAAAATGGCTCATAGACTGAGAATTTCAGACATGTGCTTTAAAACAACCAATATCCAAAGAAAAAAAGTCTATTAAACCTAATAGAGGGGCGCCTGGGTGGCTCAGTGGGTTAAGCCGCTGCCTTTGGCTCAGGTCATGATCTCAGGGTCCTGGGGTCGAGTCCCACATCGGGCTCTCTGCTCAGCAGGGGGCCTGCTTCCCTTCCTCTCTGTCTGCCTGCTTCTCTGCCTACTTGTGATCTCTGTCTGTCAAATAAATAAATAAAATCTTTAAAAAAAAAAACCTAATCGATATTAATCTGTTATAAATATAATATTTTATAAAATAAGTATTATAATTCTCTCTGAAGCCAGAGAGAAAAATGGTCATATATAAAATTGTATTTTTACAAAAAGTAGGTAAAGTTTAACAAAACTTCGTTGATAAGGAAATATAATAGGAAATCATGAACATAAAATTCATCAAATTAGTATGATTCAACTGTGCTAAAATTTAGATAAGATTATGTGTGTCCAACATTAGAGCATTTCAGAGCTTTCTGTGTATTGTTTCCCTAAGTTATTTGAAAGATTTTCACAGTTTGTTAAAACTACTTATAGCATAAAAGCTGCACAGAGTTAATTTTATATATAAAAAAAGAAGACAAAATCCCCTCTCATCACAAGGTCTTATGAAAGGAAGGGGACATAAATATAATGATACAATATATAAAATCAAAACATTTCAATGTAAATAAATATATCATGACACATTTTACGAAGCAAATGCTAAATGATTCACCTTTTAAGCTAATTTTAGCTGGTTTTCTGCAAATTTAAAATATTCTCTGGAAAAGGCAAATGATAAGCTGACATGTACATTAGGAAGAAAGAACAATGTTAAACAAAAAGCATTGGGCAAAACAGAAAAAATGCATACTTCATAGTTATTGTATTTTTGTAGAAGATGTTGAGTGTCAATTGTTTTAACTGGAAAGAGACAAGTAAATGGGAAAATATTGAGGAAAAATGTCTTTAAGTTTAGATTATATGTGGGAGGTTTGGGGGAGGTTCTGATTATTTTTGGAGGAAATGACAGATTCAAAATCCTTTGGGGAAGAGAATGCCATTATATGATTAATCAAAACAATACAATATCTGGAAGCTATTTTCAGTTCTGATGTCACAGTATTAACTTAAACTGCAAACAATTTCATGACCAGTTCCAACAAAGGTCCTAGAACTAACCCAAAGGCAAAGGAATATGAGGACCTTTGGCATTCTTCACTTATATATTAAACTGAACCATATGAAAGTAACTGATATTCCACTATTTGGGGTCTACAAAATTGGGTTTCATGGAACTCACTCCAATATTGTGATACTAGTTTCCAAACTCTAAAGTCCTTAGGTCCTAAAAAACCGGGCAGTAATTACCCCTCAAATTCTCCACTGTATTTAGCTCAATAGGTTATTTTAGACATAAATAAATAATAGCAAATAGTTCCAAAGAAGATCAAAAACAATTTTCACATAAAATATTCATTTCTCAAATACTTACTTTGTTATGAATAAAGAGTTTAAGTGCGTCTTTTGGGTAATCCAGTGTCAACAATATGTCCAGAAATCGAGGTAGGAAAGGGGTTGGTTGTTCAATAAAAACTCCTATTGTTACATTTGGATGGACCTTTGTTTTATGGCAAACATAAAAGCAAATTATTACTAGTGTGGATGTACTCTAAATACTATTTAAGTCTTAATCAATACACCATAAAATATATTAGGAATATGAGTTCAACATAATCTGCTAAATATAATCGTCCCGTGGCAATTGTCTAACACTTAGAATACATTCCTATGGCCCCCATCAAAGTGATTTACCCAATCATATCTTGACATTATGACTTAAGTTTGAGGAGGAAACTCACTATCATATTTATTATATAAAAGTAATAAAGGAAATTGCCTACTCTATCATTAATGCTTCCTTTATGATAGTTTATAAAGAAATGTCCTTCAAATTTCAATCTACTTATCATCTTCATCTAAGAATCAGAATGCTAATTGTGTTTCCCTTTTGGTTTCTATGGCTTGGAAATTCAGCATTCAATTTATAGCTCAGATAAAGCAATCATAGAGGTCTTGAGCCTTTATCTCTATCTTTAAATATTTCTTTTAATCTCCTTTATGGATAGTACTTTATTTTGCTTCTTTATTATATATATAAGAAAACCATTTTCTTTCACTAACATAGTTTATCTTGTTCAATCTATTTCTATAGATTTTTAAGAATTCTTTTTGGTTATGTTTTAGAGGATAGTTTATCTTTCATTCATTGCAATGAGAACTCTTGAAATAGTCATTATTATTTGTTCATCCTTATGATGAGTAACACTTACAACAAGGAGTAAAACGTTCCTGGCTTAAAAAATTTACAAATGATTGGGGAAGACCGAAACGTAAGTAAATGACCATGTAATAGTGTTATTATCAAAACTATATGAAAGATTTTGTTATAATGTCTTTTTAAAACATGTCCTAAAGCCTGAATTTAAAAATTAAAGATTTTTAGAAGTATCATATATGTTTGTACTGAATTAGGTACCTCCTCTCCCATCTTTTCATGATGGATGCTTCATATATTTCTGTTACCTGGATCATAACTTATTATTTGTTTGCATTGAAGTACACCTTATATACTATCATACTTCTTTATCAATTTATTCACTCACCCAAATATTTATTACTGAATAAAAGAATACAAACAACTAAAGACAAAATATCTACCCTCTAAGAGTTCTCAGTTTAAGAGGGGAAATAAGTAAAAAGAAAATTACAACTCTCCCTTATTAAATGAAATAATACATTTCATAATAACTTTAGAGTTACTTATTATTCCAAATTTCCACATGAGGAAAATGGAATTTACAGAAATTAAGCAACTCAGAATACGTAATTAGTAGGTAAAGATCAGGGTTTCAATGTGTTACCTTTTCATTACCCATCTAAGTTTGTTTTATATATTAATGATAATACAACAGTTAACATATATTGAAGGCTTAGCACTTCATATGTATATATAATTTATACATATAAAATATTATTTATATAATATTTCTTTACATAGAAAGAAACTTGCCTATGGCCCACATCTAAGAATATGGTAGGCCTGAGATCTTAACTACCCACATAATTTTAATTTTCATATCCCTACTGCATAATAACTAAAATTTTTTTTAGTTTAAGTAAATATTTTTTAACTTAAGTAAATATTTTTCTATCTTTGCACAAGAAAGTTTATGTAAAAGAAGACCAAACAGATAAAAAGCATTAACCCTCCCTCTAAAGGACAACGCTACTTTCTGCAAAAAAGATCAGGATGGATTTTTAAACATCACGGTGCTGCTTCATTCAGAAATATTTTGGCACTCTTTTCAGATAGGAAATATTCAGTTTGTTATTTGAGAGACCAGCCAAAAAGTCTTATTTTTAAGAAAAGTAAGGCTCTATTCAGAAGCTCCTAAATGTGCACAAGTTACTCTTTGTCCTCCTTTTAGACAGTGATAAGCATAGAAACTAATTCAGGAACTTCAGTTCTTTCCAGTGAGAGTATATTATATTCACATGGATCCAGGAGTTACCAAGACCATATAACTGGGAATTTTATTTTTGCTTATATTGGTTCTACCTATCTGGCATGTGGTAGAAACTCAATAAACCTATGATGAATGAGGGAAAGAATCAGTCTTAATGAAAAAATCATCCCTAGAATCCAGCTGTTCATATACACAATAAGTCTTCCAAGTAACGAGCAATTTCTTGGAAGAAAAATGTTACTATAAGGTATCCTAAAACTGCTCTGGTTGATGACAGAAGAAGAATGCATCAAAATGTTCTACAGGTAACTATTATTTCTAATTGCTCCTTTAACCTCTAGGTATAAAAGATAACCTACAGCTATAATTGTCTATGAAACATACAGCACCATGCCTGGCATATAATACGTACCTGCAGTGGTCAAGAATACAGGGTCTAGAGCCTGACTGCCTACATTCAAATCCCACCTTTAACGCCTAAAAAAACCGGGTGTCCTTAAGCAAAATTACTTAATTTGTATGTACTTCAGTTTTTCATTTGTAAAACTGAATCAATGGTACTTAAGAGATTTTGTGAATTTTAATTGAGTTACTTTATGTAAAATACTTACAATAAAATCCTTAGTTATATAATCATATGTTTTTTTTTAAATCATCAATTTTGAAAATCAAACATGGAGAATACTAGTCAATACAAATGCTAAAGCATTTTTTCTTCAGTGTTTTGATTAAGTTAGCAGACTAAAAACAAGAGCATCCAATCATAACAAGCTATTAAATATTTAACAACTAAGTCCCTTTTGTTGGGATCAATTACTAGCCAGTTTTACTTTCAAAAACAGTTCAGAAACACACAAATCTAGCAATTTTCTGAGTCATCATGTTTTGGCTTTATAAATCTATATCTACCAGATCACTAAAACTATAAAATAACACGCTTCTTTTGAAAAATCATTGCATTTCATGACACTGTGCTTTTTATTTCCACATTTCACACATAGTCAATTCACTCACATCCACTGTTGATAAGTCAATGGTATCCAGATCACAAAGAGTGCAGCCATTATCCTGTGTCCACGCATTTGGTACATAGTTTCCAAAATAGTTCAGGAGAATCTAGTAAATGAAGGAAAACTGTATTAAGAAAGTAAGCCTTTCCTATCAAGTACTTTCATTCCATAAACATCTAGCTTCAAAGCAGGTTTTCTGCATTAGATAGATTCCTTAATAATTCTGCTAACATTTAGCACCTAGAGGTATACACTGAACTAAATTCTCTCCAGACGAAGAATCATAAAATCAGGGCAAACTTTGTCTAGAAAGGTCAAAAAATTATTTATAACTCACAAGGTCACTTTATTTCAGTATGTAAGAAATAATACCAGATGAGACAGAATTTAAGAAATATGCCAAATAATTAAACACAGTTTTAATTGAGTTAATGAGACTTAGCAAAAACACCATTGATAAGAGCCATCATGGGAACTGTAATCTGGTAATAAAATAAATATGATAAAAGGCCTAGTGCAGACACATGCAGTAGATGGGGGCAGTGCCAATGTAATCTCTTGCCAACCATCACCACACAAAACAGGTATTATATATTTACCTTATCACCAAAAAGCACTAAACTCTTCCAGGAAGCTCTGCGACCTATGACTATAAACTAGGCTTCTGGGCAGTGGTTCAGGGGCACTGACTTCAGGAAAAGAAAGCTTACAGATTAGAACAGATCTAGAACAAGGTCCTAATTACTGCCCTCTACCCCCCACAAATCCTATAAACAGTAAACTGAAGTACAATACTGCTTCCCCATCTACCCCTTTCAGACCACTCAGAGCATCTCCTTTGTAACTCATCATCCGCTCTCCTCATTTCATTTGAAAAATATGAGTCGCTTGTATGTGTTTTGGGTGAAGAAAATGAAGATAGAGACATAAACACTAAAATATAAGCCCTCAAACAAATCCTGAGTATTTCGAGAGTGTAAACATTATAGGGAAAATTCTGATTTAATTTTTAAAAAATCAGCACACTTTTCTACTGCAATTTCAATACCTGAAGTGGTATGAACATTGGTAATTTTTAAATTTTTATGTTTTTAATTTCTTTTCAAAAACAATTTTACCTCAAGACAGTGAAGCTGCAGCAAACTAGCTTTAGCTGTGATTTTATAGTACTGTGAAAAGGAAGCACATAAAATCATCACTATGCTTATAAAATCATTAAGTCTTCATTAGAAAGGTGAGATAAACTCAAAAGAAAAACATGTCAATATATTAAAGATGGTCAAAAATGTACGGAAGTGCCAACTGG
Source organism: Neogale vison (assembly GCF_020171115.1). Lineage (NCBI taxonomy): Eukaryota > Metazoa > Chordata > Mammalia > Carnivora > Mustelidae > Neogale > Neogale vison. The sequence goes on from NC_058096.1 coordinate 72,391,911, forward strand.
ATTTTTCTAGCTTCCTAAGACCATAAAAGATCCTCCAGTTCAGAATAGGCGAGGTAATTAGTATAGTACCATTTTTCTAGATTCCTCTCAAATATTTCAGATACCATCCACATATTTCTTCTGCACTAAAACTGAAACAAATGTTGTTCAAACAGTACAATATTCATTACAATGAGAAAATCTTGGTGTGATCTGTAGAGTACGATCACAGGACGTGGAAAAGTAACTCATTCACATCTCTTTTGAACTACATGATAATTCAGAAAACAAATTACAAGGCAGGAAATATGTACTCATGAAATTCATTAATGACATTTCAAGAGTCAATGTGGTCATTTTAAATGTGCCTCTAAAGTAAAAACAAGTTTTGCTATTGTCAAATTACAAATGCAAACATTAATCATTAACATTCTATATAATATGGTTTTGAAGGAAGAAAAAAGATTCATCTGAAAATGGAACCTATACTAAGCATTATTTCTAAAAGAAATTTAAAAACCCTTTTTTAAAGGCTAGTGGGAAATATAATTTGTTTTTGTTTTTTTTTTAAAAGAAAAAACATCCCCCAAATAGTTGGCCATATCTAGAATTCCCAACAATGTGTAAACACTGGGACTTTCCTCATCTCAGAAATCTCATAAAAATTAAATATTTATTTCATGAATTATTGATCAGTCTATTAGAACGCTTATGTGAATGTGAAAATGATCAATCTCTTTTAAAAGGTTAGAGCATAAAAGGCATTACTTTTAGTTTTCAGAATTAAGACTTTATTTTTAACCACTCCACTTTCTTTTTATACCTCAATTTAATTTTCATAGGATAATTAAGATATTTTAAAAGCATTACTTTTGACTGGACACCTCTCTCTTTCGGATCTCTCACTACACATGGAGAAGCTTTCCATCACGAACCCACCCCCCTTCATTTATATCTGTTTTCTTCATTAAAATCTGCAGACATTTATGCTGGCAGCTTTGGAAAGTTCAGAAAACTGTTTCTGTAGTTTGGCTGTTCCAGGCAGTTCTCAGCTACTAGGTGGTAGTACTTTCCTGATCCTTCTTGCACAATTATCAAACCCTTTCCAGGAATGATGTCATTTCATTGGCAGAGAAACGTTTCCAACCAATCTTTTCTTTTCTTTTTTCTTTCTCTTTCTCCCACTCTTTCTTCCAAATCATCCAATTATTCAAGGTCATAGTGACCAAGTATGTACAAAATTAACATCCCTATTTTTATTGCAAATGCTTATTTTCATATGCAAATTAGGTGATTGGATCTTCTTCTGTTCAATCTTAGCTTCTATAAAAATACCACCAATTTCATGATTACTTTAACATGTATATTATCTGATATTTAAAAGAAAAGGTTAGGTATTAAAGTAAGCATCTTATGATGTGTTACTAACAGTAAATGAGCTTCAAGAATAAAAAGTAAAGTTTCAGTCAGAAATCACAGTTCCTGTCTAAAAACTTATTTATATCAGATTCTATGTATCTAACCAAGTATGAAAATAATTATGTAGATAACATATTTCAAATAAAATGAAACTTTATTTTAAATAACACATTTTAAATAAAATAAAACTTTTATTTTAAAGAACATATCTTAAATAAAATATTACTTAAAAACAAATTTACATATCATTATGAAAACAAATGAAAACTTTAATGCTTATAGATATAGACTGAAAGGACATAAAAACCGAAAGAAATCATGAACAAAACAATATCAAAGTGTAGGTTAGTGGAATAAAGTGATTTTTTATTAATTAAAAAATTATAAAAATTTTAAAAAATTATAAAAATTTAATTTATAATTAAAAAATTTTAATAGCATGAGATTTAGAGAAAATAACTTTAATAACTTCAGTCCACAAACACATTAAAAATAATTTATCATTTACAGATTATGTTCAATTTTTAAATGAAAGAAATGGCTTAAATATTATGTTAGGTCAATGTTATGGTCCAAAGACACTGACATTATAATCACCCTTTACTAAATAAAATAATAAGTAAAATTAACTTATAAAAATTCATACAGAATATCCTTTTGCCTTTCATGACGACTAAAAAAACCAAGTTTGTATCTAGAGAATAATCTGCTTTCTTTCCCCATTAGCCTGGATGCAGGGGAAAATGTGATATATTCATGTGCCTCTAACTTTAACATAATATTACTAAATAGGTATTAACATAAAGTAAAAGTTTATTTACATGATCTTTTCTCAGATGTTTTTGTTATAGTAGGTATATTTTTTTAAATTAACATATGATGTATTATTTGCTTCAGGGGTACAGGTCTGTGAATCATCAGTCTTATATAATTCATAGCACTCACCAGAGTGCATACCCTTCCCAATGCCCATAACAAATATAATTTTTATAATAAAAAAAATTTACTTCACTTTGTTGCCAAATAGAATCCCAGGAATATACACGAGATGGGATCATTTCATTGTTTCAACTTTATGGAAGTATATTTTAAAACCTGAATAAAGTGCATGATTGTGTAGGAAAATAGAAGATATTAGAAAAAGGGCAAGGAAGAGGAGATTAAAACAATGAATTTACATTTGATTAAAAAAATTACCAAGAAGCAGCAGCACCCTACTTAGTTATAAAAGATGTCTGGTTGTGCAAAAGCCCTGGCCTAATTGGCACTAAGGGTCTCAGACAGAGAGCTAAAACAGACACAGTGAGCATGCATGCACACTCACAAACACACGTGCATGCACACACACACACATCCTGTAAAGTGCTTCGTAGAGAAATCTGTCCATTTATCTGCTTATGGAGAGTTCCAGGACCCACCTCAATTTTATGAATTTTTGCCCTGCCAAAAAATCATCTGTCTTAACACTTTCAAGAATAATGCTAGGTCACTAGATAGTTTCTATACTCTAACATTTATTTGAAAGGCTAATATATGCCAGACATGGGCTGGACCCTGGGGAAACAAAAAATAAATGGGATAGATATGATTTCTATAACCCCTAGGCTAAAGGCCCAGTAAGAGAGACCAAAAAAACAAGTAAATTTCACCCCTGTCCAGCGTGTGGCAATATGTACTGTGACAGAGGAAGTTCCAAATATTATAAAAGTATGCAGGAGACCTAAGTCTTTAGTCCTTAGTCCTTTTAGACACCTAAAAGGTAAAGAAGATTTAGTAAGTGGGTACAGCAAGTGGGAACTGGGGCCAGAAATGTGAATGAAAGGCAGGTACATAAGATTTGTAGAAAGAGAAAACACAAAACTTGCAAAGTTCAAAGTAATTCAGTATGGTAGGAGTTAAGGGAGAGAAAGGGGGAGAGAATGAGTGAGTATGAGAAATGGATGTGTGGATATTTGTAGGGTCAGGAGAGGGGGAGTAGATGCAATGGTGACGACTAAACCCAGAGTGAAATTTTAAAAAGAGCTTTAAAAACTAGTTGAGAATTTGGATCTTTACCCTGAAGTCCACAGAGGGCATTACACAAGTAAGTGACGTGACTGGCTTTCTGCTTTAGCCAAATGCCCTAGTTCCAGGCTCCTGGTGGGTGAATGTGAGGGGTGGTAGGGTGCAGGTGGCATGAACTAAAGAAGCTGTCAATGGCACTGAGAATATTAGACAAACCTCCATGTACAGGAGTCAGAAAAAACAGCTCTTGGATTGGGAGTGGGAAAGCGATCAGAACGCAAACAAAACCTACTTTCCAGTTAACCAAATCGATGAAAGAGGAGGCAGAGCTGGTCTTAAGCTCCAGGTCTCATATGATACACAAATAAATCTACCAACTAAGTATGCAGACGTGGAGGTCAAGGAAGACACAGGAGCTAAAGCAAGGACTTAGAAATCACCAACATTAAGATAGGATTTGCTGATGTAGGAATGAAGCAAATTAACCAAGAATTTGTGTAGAAGAGAAAAGGAAGAGGTCTCAGATCGATACCTGTGGAATGCGTCACTGAAACTAAACTAAGTAAAGGGAATGCCCCCAACCACCCCCAAATCATCCCCCCACACAATGTGTTAGATTTTTTTTAGATTTAATAAAGAGAAAAAAAGAGAGATTCAAGAAGCCAGAAAATTAGTGGACAAACCAGCAGAGAACTGTGCAAACAAAGAGAAAGAGAACCAAGTGGGATGAACATCGTCAAATGTTATCTTTGGGTAAAGTAAAAATCAGGGCTGAAAAGGATGTCACAACAGATGTCAGTGGAGGATTTACTGGTATGGTGGGAAGAGGAACTAAGGCGGCAGTAAGTTATCTCTACTTTAAAGAATGTGGCTGTGAAGAGGGGGGAGACGCATAGGATGGAAGGCAAGGGGACTGAGGAGGATGTTTTAGTTTGTGCTGGCTCTGTTTTGTTTTAAAATGGGAAACACTAGAGGATCTTTAAAATGCTGATGAGTATGAGAGGATAGAGCAAGGAAAACTGATCCAAGATTGAGAGTCCTTACCGACCCAGCAAGAGGGATTTGCAGGAGGGCTGGAATGGGACAAAAAACAAGGCAGAAAGATGAACTAGAGGAGAAGAGGAATCTACTTCTTCCAGTTTGATCACAGAAAAGCTGCCGGTATGGGCTTCCCCTTGCATTTCTTCCCATCCATATAGCTTACATTGGAATTCCAGACTACTCAGTCCTCTGAAACAGCAGACATCACCCTACCCCCTCTTCCCACAGCGCAGATCTGTTAATCTCTTTTCCAGGGACTTGTGAGTAAACTAGGCATCTTAGTATCTCATAACACTGCTTTAAGCACAATTTTTATGAAATAGATACCTAAATGATAAATAGGTAGATAACTACCAAACTTATCCATGAATTTTTCTCTCAATAACATTTTCAGCAAGCTCAATTATATATATTTGAAAAGGATCCAAAATTTTATTAGTCACATTAAGTCTTTGTCAATGATAACCCAGTAAACTTTGTATAACATAAGTGCAAGAAGCTTCTGTCCATAAAATGTTACACCTCAATCTCAACAGAGTTGTTAAGCAAGAAAATGGTGACTTACAGACCTGAACATTTCCTATTCAGATAGGATATCCTGTATGAGGGAGATGGCTTATTCTCTCGTTTGCTGTTATTATTAAACACTAAAGTGAAATGTGTTAAAAACAGAATGGAAAGGTATCCCTTTGCTTAGGAGATATCATCAGTTGGATGAATCTGAAGGAAACCACAATTTACAGTGTAAAATATGAAGCTAGTAGATTGCTAGCATCAAAATAGAGCCTCTTACAGACACTAAAAAAGGATGAGGAGAAGGTGAGGAAGGGAATGAAGGAGAAGGAGGAAAGGACATTCTATATATTGCTCTAAAGTCTATCTCCAAGAAATAAAGAAACGGGGAAAAATCACTGTGACTCACCTTGGTGGGTCCATTTCCATTAATTGCCACTGGTAAGGTTTCATAAAATACATTCTTAGCTCTGGCTTTGCCATTTTCAAATCTCAAAACAACTTCATCTAGGTTAAAAAGAAAAAAAAGAACAGATTTTAGTCATTTAAAATGTGTGTGTATTCATATATACATATATGTGTGTACATTATTCTCTATCTTCTGGTTGTTAGAGAATTTCCCACAAGTGCCATTCCATGTGCCACAACATTTCTATGAATTTTGCCTATGCCACACCAGAGAGCACTTCAGTCACTCCAGCCAGGCACCAGCAAACTGAGGTGCTAAGCCACTGAGGTTTCTGGCAGAAGGAAAGCTTCTTTGTAATCCTGCCCCCAAGGACTCTTGATAGTAATGTGATCCAGGATGAACTAAACCATTGAATTGATTCAGCTGTGAAATGGGATCCTTGCCTGCCTTTCAAAGTTATTATGATGATAATAACAACATAAATATGGGAAATAGAACACTGCCAGACATAAGCAAGGTCTCCACAGTTGGACATCATTGAGAGCATTGCCAGTTCTTGAAAATCAGGCCTTATGCCAATTCCAGGAATACACAGGTCAGGTGGTGTTGTTTCCCACATTTTCTAAACACTCCAAACTAAATGCTTTCATCCTGAGAAACTTTATAGCGTATGCACTGCCTTGAAAAGTTGTACTGAATTGCAATGTATTTTTAATGTTTAAAGTATTAATGCATTAGTTAATTAATGTGTTTTTATTTTTAATATATTAATTAATTGATGTATTAGTATATTTTTGCTAAGATATATGTCTATCAAGGAAAACAAACACAGGCATACATGCATAGGCACACAAAAACACAGATGCATGAACACCCACACATTCCATAGTATATGTGCCTGATTACCAGTTACCTTCAGCTAGGTAAAGTACTCTAATACTCATACTCCTAATAATTCACAATATGAAGAATTTATACTGAAAAATGTGTAATAATAAGGTATAATTAACTTAAAAATATATCTACAGTCTCCAGATGGTGAAACACTAAATTCTAAATTACCTAAAGCTAGAAGCTTATCTTTTTTTGCACCAGTCTTAGGACATGATTTTAAGTAAATGAATTTCACTATATCAAGTTAAGCTCAAGTCCATTATTTTTTATTTTTATTCTATTTTATTTTTTTAAGATTTTATTTGTTTATTTGACAGAGAGAGAGAGATCACAAGTAGGCAGAGAGGCAGGCAGAGAGAGAGGGGGAGGCAGGCTCCCTGCTGAGCAGAGAGCCTGATGAGGGGCTCAATCCCAGGACCCTCCATCCCAGGATCCCGAGACCATGACCTGAGCCGAAGGCAGAGGCTTAACCCACTGAACCACCCAGATGCCCCCTTAAGTTCATTATATTTTAAAAGTGGTAATATCTATACAATAAACCTAAATCATACCCCCAAAATAGATATGACAAAGGACAGACAGTTGAAAACACTTGTATTCATTTGTATACATGAGCAATTCAGTATTTAGGAAACATACCTACAGCTCCGTTTAAAGCCTGGAAAATTTTGCATTTGTGATCCAATGTGATGTTAATAGCTTCCTAAAAAGGAAAATACAGATACCATTGAAATATGCAAACAACACTATCATGTTACTATATTTTATTTTTTGCAGATTTTAAGGATCTTATTTGTGAATTTTTCCAGCAATATTCTTCTGAAAGACAGAAAGACTGTAATTTTATGGTTGACTGAGTTAAAGGATAAAGCGAATGGCAAAGTATTCATACTACCCTCCAAATATTTCCACTTCCTTACCTTATGACTAATTCTGACCAGTGACTTTTAGCAGAGTTGAAATATTTTGCTTCTAACCTGAAGCATGGAGCTTACAGTTTGAGACCCTAAGTGTGCTCTCTCTCTGGGACATGCACTGGTAAAGTCTAAGATGGCTGCTCCATCTGCCCGGGTCCCAGGTGAGAACAGTAAGCAGAAACACTCTGCGGACCTACAGTGGACGTAGAGGAGGAGAATCAGACCTCTGTTGTGTTAAGCTCTTGGGGTTGGGATTATTATTGCAGCATAATCCCCAATCCGCCTACTACAATAGGTTTATAATTAATCAGTGTAATCATAAAGATTAATCTGCTTTACAAACTTTATGATTCTCAACATACCAGTTTTTCAGCTACATTTCTCTGTATAATAATACTCCTAAAATTGACTTTATATATTGTTAGAGACTGATGTTTGTGTCCCCTCAAAATTCATACGAAGCCCTAATCTACAATGTGATGGTTGGTATTTAGAGACAGGGCCTTTGGGAAGTCATTAGGATTAAACTGAGGTCATGAGGGCGATGTCCTCATGATAGAATTAATGTCTATATAAGAAGAGACACCAAAGAGTTCATATATACTCTCTCGCTCCCTTCATGTATGTCTGAGTGTGCCTTTGTGTCTCTGTGTGTGTGTCCCTCTCTCTTCAGCATGAGAGGACAGGGCAAGAAGCTGCTGTTGTCTACAAGCCAGAAAGAGAGTCTACACCAGAAACCAACCAAGCTGGCACCCTGATCTAGGACTTGCAGCCTCCAGAACAGTCTATGGTATTTTGTTATGACAAACAGACTAGGACACATGCTAATCAGATAAAATTTTATACTGCCAGATAATCTTTTTTTTTTTTTAAGTTCAATTAGCCAATATATGGTGCATCATTAGTTTTTGATGTAGTGTTCAATGATTCATTAATTGTGTATAACACCCAGTGCTCATTACCACATGTGCCCTCCTTAATACCCATCACTCGGCTACCCTATTCTCTCACCCCCTTCCCTTCTGCAACCCTCAGTTTGTTTTCCAAAGTCCAGAGTCCTGAAAAAAATCTTAAACAGGATTTATACGACTAAAAATATTATGGACTCAGCAGTGAGAGTTCAGAGAAAGCATCCTGAGGCAGAGACAACTAATAAGACTCAAAGTACATTCATAGTTGAATTACACTGGGAAAGACAAGCATGATGCTTCATGGGCTAGGACTCATGCCAACAGTAGGTCTCTCCTCTCAGATTAAAAGCAAGTCCTCAGGCTTGCTCTGTCAGGTACATAAGTGGGAAAGCAAAAAATGGAGATGAAGAACGATAAACACTTTAAGAATAAGGTTTCTTCAGTATTAAGTGTCTAATGAAAATATTTAGATGACTGAACTATTTATCTAAGGAACAGAAACAGCTAGAGTTGGAAACTCACCATAAAATATACTTTAAAAAACCTGTTTAGAGTAATACCACCTACAAATTACCCAATTCAGGACACTTGAAAATATGTCAGTTCTAACTTTTATCAGTTACATACAGGGAATTTATGAAACATTAACTTACATTATGTAAATATACTAAAAATATTCTCAAATTAGGGAACTTTGGTTTTACTTTTCTCCAAGGTTTCATTTAAATCAATCTCAGGATTGTTCTCTCAGGGACTGGTAACACAGCTATTGTCCCTACATTCCCTTCCTTAATAACAGAACTCAGATTTTCAGTAGGATGTTTCTGCTTGAAATAAAGGCCAACATTTTCTTTCCATATTGTGCATAGCCACATAAATATGTTCTGGTCAAAGAAAAGAGAATTTTTTTTTTCTTCTAGAAAGGTTATTTTAAAGAGAGTTGATACAACTGAGATGGCCCTTTATTTACTATTTTGCCTGTTAACTGCCATATTCTAGGTGGAGCTAGATGGCTGGAGCTGCAGTAGCCATCTTAAACAAGGAGGTTACATTGAAAATGGGAGCTATTCCATACCCTCTTCAGTGGATCAATGTAAATTTTGGTGTAAAATAGCTGATCATCATCATTATCCTGGAGATTCCATTGTTGAACAATCTTGTTGATATATGGAGCATAACCAATAAATCCTGCAATATAACAGAGTGAGATTAGAGAATTTAGTAGTCAAAGACCAAAGCTTGTGCCCATAAATTCCACTGACCAGTTGCATAGAACTGTAAAGCCATTAGACCTAATCCTTAGGTTGGAATTTTACAGCCCACCATGAAAAAAATGTTATTGAGCATTGTTTGTTTTATATGTAAACTAAAATAGAATGAGTTTTTACTACCATCAACTACAAATCAGAGACTCACATAACCACATTCCCAAAATTAACTGACACAAGAGAGGGAGTAATGTTTTCCAAGGCCCCTAAGGGAAAAAGTTACTAGGAAAAGAACAAAATAAGACAGAGAATTTTCTTCTTGACCTTCTAAAATGCTCTTTCTTGAATCCTTTGGAGAGAATTCACTGTTTCTGGAAAAAAAAAAAAAGTCTCTACTACAGTGGTTTTAATATCAGTGCCAGTGATGCTAACAAAATCAAAGGAATGTTGGAAATGTCACTGACTGACTGCAAACATCTCAAAGAAATTCTATATCTAGGCCATTTTGGGAATTTTTCCTTTCCTTGAACTAGTCATTATTGTACCTGCTAAACCATTTTCTGGCAAGATTTTGTGTGTCATAGTCTGGAGAAGGAAGTCTAAAATTGGATTGTTCCCCTTGGCCTTCGAGCATAAGTATTAAATTTGCCACTAACATTTGTTTATAAAAGACACAGACAAAAGGATCATTTTTCCCCCTTTTGAATCTTCCTCTCCATTTCAGAAATGCAGCCAAGATGCTATGTTTCATTGACATGCAATACTTTTAAAAAGGGACCAATTGTTACTCCTTGAATTGAAAGAAAACCTAATTTTTTATGCTTAATATTAAAATTTCCTTGTAGGAATAAAAGAATGAAAAGAAATACATCTGGGAATAATGTTACCTAGAGAAAACAAGACAAAATGAAAACATGCTTAAACCAATCATCGGTTGCTCATTCTTATTATTTTCATCAAACTAAAAAATTCTAAAACACTGAAAAATAGTGCATTTTTAAGTCCTATGACCCAACTACTATGATGAAAAATATGTCCAAGTAGTAACACATAACATTTTCCAAAGGCTTATATTGCTGTTTTTCAAAAATTAGTTTCTCTTATCCTTTTTATAAATCTATTTCAAAATTGAAAAGAAATTCCATCTATTTTCAAATTATGTGAGATATATTTCATATGATTTATATTTTTTATTAAACTGCCATATTATGTTTATAACATTCTGAAATTTTCCTGATTAGGAAACATGTTTTCTTTCCATGACATATATTTTTAAACTAAATGATAAAATCAGAAATAAAATTCTTGTCCCTTAAATAACGCCCCATTCATGAAATTACATACACTTTTATTTGAATATATTTAGATTTCCTAGCATCACTTTCATTACTAGGACTACAGAAAGCACAAAAATCATGTTTTGATGTCCTTATATGATCTCTTCCCCACTTAAAAGCACCTTTTCCTTAATTAAACTAGCTCTTAAAGGCACTCACTTGCTAGTCTTCTGCTGTTTCCACAGCACTGTACATCTGTCTGAAATTTAGATTCCTGAATAAATATATCAATATCTAGATGAATTTATATATGATATTTTACTACATATGTCATGTTTAGAAAAATTAATATATATAAAATAAAACTTCTCCCAGAGGTGAATAGCTAAATGGTTTTTAAACAATCTAGGACATCAGATAAATTAAAAGTTGTGTGTTACTGAGAACCTGACAGTTTGGAAGTAGAAGTTGCACCAATCCATAACTGAGAATTCAGACAGAGACATCAAAAGTGAGCAACAATCTTAGGAAAGGCTTCATCAATATATAAAACCGTAAATCTAAGAGGAAAAGATGGCTAAGGCATTGAGGTGGGAGTGACCAATCTGAGAAAACCTAGGTTCTGACTTGAATGTGGAAGTAAAATCCAAAGGTGGTAGATAGATTGGGAGAATAATAAAATGATCAAGAGATTCCCCAAACGATAAACTATGGTTGTATTGAGATGGAGAGAAAAAGTGAGCTGAAACTAGCCAATACAAACTGGAATTTAAGGTTTCAGAAGTGCAGTATTTATAATGAGCTGACCAAGTTCCAGGGTACAACTATGGGAATGGGTTGCTAAAATATATTGTGGGGAAATAGAGCTGGCATTGAGGCATCTCAGAGAAACTGTATTACTTGCTAAAGGTTTCATTGCTATAAGCAGCTTGAGCAGAGCCTAGAATCCAAAAATGTCGTTACCTCAAGTAGTACTTACTTGAACTAGACTGAATAGCATCAGTCATATACATGCAAATCACCCCAAAAATTTTGTTTTCCCACTTGCAAATTCCATCCAAACAGTTTTTCTAACACGTCCCCCATCCTATTTGGTTACATCTTCTGGTCATATGTTTATATTAATCTCAGTCTAAGGAAAACATTTTGGAGTCATAATAATGTCCAAAGTCAGTTTTATTTTCTTTTTTGAAAGGAGAGAGAAAATGTAATAATTTGTTCCTTTAATCCATGATTAAAGCTAATGCAGTACTTTATACCCAGACACTCAATGCCAAACTTTTTGACTAGTGACTTTGATATATTTAAAATATAGATAAAATTAAGTAATGCCTATTTTTATAGCTATGTAATTGTAGCTTGCACTTATTCCTAAATATGGGAACTTACTAAACCCATTATCCTATAGCCAGAAAATTCTCCATCAAACTATGATCAGAAGACCTGAATCCAAGTTGTTTTTCCTTGAACAACTGAATGTCTTTAGGAAAAGTCACTTAAATTGGGGAAACATGGATTTTCCCACTTTCAATCTGGAAATAATACTTATACCGCTTAGTTTTGTTAGGAGTATCATATAATATGGTATGTGGAAAACCTTTTGTCAACTACAAAACACGCCATGGATTCTAAACTGATATATTTTTTCATACTAATAAAAAAGATAATGGTTATTTAAAGTTTCATGTCTATAGCTACATATATCAAAAAAAGGTTGTTTCTAAGGACAATGGGGAGGGTGTGTGCTATGGTGAGTGATGTGAAGTGTGTAAACCTGGCGATTCACCGACCTGTACCCCTGAGGCTAATAATAAATTATATGTTAATTAAAAAATTAAAAAACTTTTAAAAAAAGGTTGTTTCATCAATCTTTATAATTTTCTGTGACTAGCATTAAACTTCTCTGCCAGTATCTTACCCACCTCCCGAATTCAGGTAGCGTTTCCCAATGTGCACAATGGGATACTTGTCTGCTAGTCTTTTATCTGGCCACAGAATTCCATCTGCTGCAAACACAACTTTGTGGTTTGACTTTTGGAACTTTTTTAGAACTTCTTCTGGACCACCAGCAAATATGACATTAAAGCTGTTTAATGAGGGGGGAAAAAGAAGTTTTAAAATACACTTGTGAGAATTTAGGCACATAAACCAAGAAATAGTCACTAATAAAGTTAGAATTTAAAATCCAACCTAAGATTAATACCAGCTATTTACAGAATACTCCCAAACAATTTTCCCTCAAGTTAAATTATATGGATTGTATTAAATTATTCATGTTTACATTACACTGGCAAATGAAGTCCAAACAAAGACAACTTTTCTTAGTACTAGCTTAGTATCCTCCCAAATGAAAATGCTAAAACAGTGCTTAAAGGTTAAGAAATCAATAACTCGCTATAGAACTTAATAAAATATAGATGTAAAAGAAGCTGCAATTTTAATTGCCTAACGTTTCAATGTAATTTGTACCCTTCCATTATAATGTCTGAAGATTTTATTATCTTTGATGAAATGTGTTCAACTACTCAATATCACCTATATAAATTTATATTTGAATCACTATTTAGCCTAAAATCTTTTTTTTTTTTTAAGATTTTATTTATTTATTTGCCAGACAGAGATCACAAGTAGGCAGAGAGGCAGGCAGAGAGACAGGAGGAAGCAGGCTCCCTGCTGAGCAGAGAGCCTGATGTGGGGCTCGATCCCAGGACCCCGGGATCATGACCTTAGCTGAAGGCAGAGGCTTCAACCCACTGAGCCACCCAAGCGCCCCTAGCCTAAAATCTTAAAATAAAAGTGTTCAGACAACTGCATCTTTTTAAAGCTCAATATATTTGAAAAAAAAAAGTCTAAAAGTTTACACTAGAATTTAATGCCTATGGTTCCACTGATTTTTCTGGAGACATTGCTCATTGTTCATTCATAGAATGATAATGATTAATAAAACTGGAAGTGTAACAGCCACTACCTGATATGCTTCCACTCTGCAAAAAAAATTCTTTATTTTCGTTATAACTGACAAATTCTTCAGCATCCTTTTTTTTTTCCACATTAGAGTACCTCAAGACCAAGTTTCTAAAGATCATAATTTATTGGCCTGACATCCCAGGCAGCAAACAATAAGAACAAACAAATGTTGATGAATTCAGCACCAAGTTTTCCTACAAGCTGGTCGTCTAGAGTCACTGCTGTGATATGTGAGTGGAGGAGTAAGGAGGCTGTTCCACGGCCTTTCCCAGCCACCCTTGCTCTCAAAGAGCTTGTTAATATGCCAAGATAGTAATAATGCATCAGACAAGATTTAAGAACTTTCTAGATGTGAATTTTTTATCAAAATAAAACACACTATTGCTCATCTCTGTCAAAGTAAAAACCCCATAAAGTTTTAAAAATTGCTTTAGCAAGAATAGTGTAAGTTTATCCTTGTGGCAGAGATGCTGACTGATCCCATATACTTTCCTGAGCCTTTATGTGAGTAATGGAATCCCCCTGTGTTAACTGGGCACATGGCCATCCTGCTAAAGACTACTCTGAAGATAGATGTGGCCACATGATTACGTCTGTCCCCTGGGATGTGGGCGGAACTGGTGTGCTTCTGTAATCTGCAGGTCCTGTACTTTACAAAGGAAGCTGCTTGTCCTCTGCTCCTTCCCTCTGTTTCTGCTTTCATGGTGAACTACACTTCACAAGTAACAAATACTTGACATACACACACCCTCACTGTATAGCACATTTTTGAATCTTAAAGCAAAACTGAGAGAGTTAAAATGTTACTAATGTGCAACTCAATTTAGTAATTGTGCCCAGCCAATTTTTTAAAAAAGTAAAAATAAGGCTGGGATCAGAGAGATAAACTATTTCTTTTCATTTTATGTTGTTCTAGAGGATTTAAATTTTATGATGTTTTTTTCTTCAGTTACAGAAAACAGTACCTCAAAATTAAAACATGTCTATATATATACATTTTGATACATAGCTTTTTCTTTCTTCCAGAATCAATTGGCAAGCTTCTGTTAGTACTATTAATAATACTATTAATAACATATTCATAAAGGGACTGAGGCCATGCAATTTGAAGTCTGCTAGTTGGATTTCTAATTTCAGCTCTGCCACATGCTATCTGAGTAACCTTAAACCAGTTACTTAAACTCTTTATGCTTCCATTTCTTCATGTAGAACACAGGAGAAGGGAGCACTGATGTCATCGAGTTATTGAAAAAAAAAAAAACAAAAAATTAAGAACAATACATGGCACATTATAAGCACTGGCTAAAGTGAAAATTAACATTATTGTTACTAGAAGAGACTGCAGTAAAGGGAAAAGCAGGAGAAAAACTCACTTTTAAGTTTATACCAATCTGTAATTTAAAATAATTTTATTTTTATATACACGTGTGTTAAGGTAAATTTTAAATCAGAATAAATATGTTCTGACTAAAACCTCAGACTAACTTTTCCCTGTTGATTTAAAAAACTGAATCTGACTACACAAAATAATACTTATAAAAATATCAATTTTCTCTTTTTCTTATAAACAAGTACAACCTAGCTCCTCAGTATGACCACTTTATATTTCTGCCTACTAAGATAATCCTATCTTTTCTAACAGGGCTACTTTCCTGAAGACTACCAGTTGTTGATATATTCTTTTTAATATTAAAGATTAGGAAAGAAGACCAGTATCATAGGTAACTGAGTCACGAGAAGCAAGGCAAATAAATTAAAACTTCTGAGTCAGAGACTGACCTACAAGTTGCAGAAGAACCCCAATACATTGTCTGGACACAGAAGAAAGGGCTTATTGTGTCAGAGAATCACATGATTGGATACTGAGGCCAATGACTCAGAAATTTTGCAGGTAGCATTGTGTCTTTAGAGGTATAAAAACACATTTGGAAAGTGAGAACTTTCTGTCTTTATAATCCTAGTGAAGGATATAGTATCCACATTGCATGTCTCAAACTATTAGCAGAAGCCAGTAGCTTGAAAAGGAGGATTTGTAGCAACTTTTACTTTTATGATTCAGTAGTTATAAGTATGCTTTACCTTTACAACAAAAACCAATTATTTTAAAGCAAAATATAAGTGCAAAAACTACATTCACGTAATTCAAGTAAGAATCTGAATAAAAACTTAAGGTTGCTAAAACTTTCCCATCATATTTTAGTGGCATTGTTATTTCTGTGTTTAAGTACTTTAGAAAAGCTCTCTAAATTGATTTAAAACCTTTCAAAGGGAAGAAAGTTTTTCTACTTAAAATTACTTTGGCCAGAACAAACCAAATAATCAAATTTTTAAAAAATGCACAACAGTCACAAAAATAATTCTCATAGGAATTTGGTCCATTTAAATAGGAATAATAAAATTTCTCCATAGTTAACTCTGGTAAATATTCCTGGGTCCTGCAGGAACTATAAGGTCCCACCTTATGTGGTCATATTGAGTTCTCTAACAGACATGTCAGCGTTCTGTCTCCAACAGTTCATTCAAACATTTACAAGCGTTTGTCCTTCTGTGTTCCCTGTTTCTGTGGCACCATCAACCACCCAGTCACCCAAGGTGAAAATCTTTCTTCCAGCCTTGCCTCCTCCCTTCCTACAGCCTCTCTCATCAAATATTTCACCAAATCCTACTGATTCCATCTACTTAATCTATTTAGCATTCAAATCTTCTCCACTCTCTCTAGAAGACACTGGAATAGATTGATTCAAAAACCCTAGAAGCCCCCACATTACCTATCTCCACTCCACTTCTGATAAGGACTGTTTAATAAACTCTCCTGAAAACCATTCCAGCCAAGACTGGAACAGTGGTTCTCAACTAGGTCTAAAGCAGGACTCTACAAATAATTACTATCTAGCCTTTTACAGAAAATACTTTTGGCTTTGAGGGCAAAAAATTTTTAAAATAATTTTTAAAGCAATTTTTAAAACTTCATGGGGTTTTTACTTTGACAGAGATGAGCAATAGTGTGTTTTATTTTGATAAAATAATTCATATCTAGAAAGTTCTTAAATCTTGCCTGATGCATTATTACTATCTTGGCATATTAACAAGCTCTTTTTTCATTTTGGGTCTCCTTTTCAAGGACACAATTCTGCTGTTGTGATGCACAAGCAGGCAGAAGCAATGGACATAGCTGTGTTCCAATAAAACTATTTATAAAGGGCACCTGGGTGGCTCAGTGGGTTGGGCCGCTGCCTTCGGCTCGGGTCATGATCTCAGGGTCCTGGGATCGAGGCCTGCATCGGGCTCTCTGCTCAGCAGGGAGCCTGCTTCCTCCTCTCTCTCTGCCTGCCTCTCTGCCTGCTTGTGATCTCTCTGTGTCAAATAAACAAATAAAATCTTAAAAAAAAAAAACTATTTATAAAAACAAGAAGTAAGCTAGACCACGGTTTACCAATCCCTAACCTTGGAATAAAGTCTAAAGTAATCAGCATCACAGTAATAACATTCTATTAAGTAACTTGTTCTGAGACCAGACTAAATTATTCGATCTGTCATCTGTGTTTACTCATAATGTTCCATCCACTTAGCACATCTTTTCCCAATTGGGTCCACACCATTCACTCTTGAGGCCCATTTCAAATCTCACCTCTTCTAAAACCTTCTAGTGGATCAGCCTAAATGGAAAAGATCACTCCCTTTCTTTTAACTCCCACAACTCTTTTCGTTTCCCCTTTCATGAAACATTTTATTTCTTGCTCTCCATGCTAGGAATGCCTATTTTATACTAGTCTGCCTGTTCTTCCTTCATCGGCTTGATCCACATCTTTATTTATCCATGTATTCCCCTATGCCTTGTATTTTGAAGGTAGTAAGTATTTGTTGAACAAACGAATGAATGAGTCATCTCCAGTCTTAACAAGAAGCAAAAGTTACTGGGTAGCCAGAAAAGAAAACAACAGAAGTGTTCCCTAATTTTATTTATTTGTTCCTCCCCAATCCAACAATTTCTTCATCACTGACACAAACCTAAGCCGAAAGTTATAATCACCCAAACTACTTGCAGCTAGTGTTTAAAAGCTGAAGGCTAATGAAACTGAAGCACACAAATAGCAACACACCTTTAATCACATCCTCATCTTAATACATGTCAATATTTCTATAGATAATACCACAAACCAGTACTATGAAACCATTGTCCTTTCCCCCTGGGGAAAAAAAAAAAAACACTTAAAACTATCAACCAGGGGGGGCGACTGGGTGGCTCAGTGGGTTAATGCCTCTGCCTTCGGCTCAGGTCATGATCCTAGGGTTCTGGGATCAAGCCCCGCGTCGGGCTCTCTGCTCCGCAGGGAACCTGCTTTCTCCCCTCTCTCTCTCTCTGCCTGCCTCTCTGCCTACTTGTGATTTCTCTCTGTCAAATAAATTAAAAATCTTTAAAAAAAAAAAAAAAAAACTATCAACCAGGGGACACCTGGCTGGCTCAGTCAGTACAGCACGCAACTCCTGATCTCAGGGTTATGAGTTCGAATCCCACACTGAGTGTGGAGCCTACTTAAAAAAAAATAAATTTTTTTTTAAACAACATTGACTCAGTTGAACTTACAAAATACATAACAATAAAAGCACAGTATAAAATGATAAATAAATTTACTGCAAGAATTTTGAAGGAAAGGGTAGGAATTAGCTCTTAAAAAGTGGGTACTACTTTAAAAACTAAATATTACTGGGAGACTTATTTCTCCAAATGGTACAGACTTTCATTTCCTGTACAGAATTCTTACTGAGGTTGCATAGAGGTAGAAGTTAATGAGGACACTGCTGTGCTGGAGAGTCATTTTCTCCAGACTGTTTTCTGAGTGGCTAGCTCTGGAGTAACCTAACAAAGAAGGCAGCCAAGGCAGGAATGGCACCAAGACACCAAACTACTCAAGCTGCTAGCTAGCCACCTGTGAGGCCACGAGTCACTACGACTTGTTTCCGGGTCACTCTCCATATTGGGAAAATAAAAAGTCAAAAGGTTGGGTTAATTAAATGAAAAAATTTCCTCTACATTTAAATAATAGTTAAATTGGGGCGCCTGGGTGGCTCAGTGGGTTAAAGCCTCAGCCTTCGGCTCAGGTCATGATCCCAGAGTCCTGGGATCGAGCCCCACGTTGGGCTCTCTGCTCTGCAGGGAGCCTGCTTCCTCCTCTCTCTCTCTCTCTCTGTCGGCCTCTCTGCCTACTTGTGATCTCTGTCTGTCAAATAAATAAATAAAATCTTAAAAAAAAATAGTTAAATTTATCTCTGCAACATGAGAACATTTAAATCTGACACATATTAAGTACACAGTAAATATTCAATAAATCAATGAGGGAATTTAAAAAAAAATTTTGAAAATCCCCCAAACTTATTATTATGCAGCTACGACATGCCAGATACAATATTTATAGAGCTATGGATGGAAAAACGTATCCAGGGGCAAGATTTCTGTCCCACTCAGCCCTTTCTTCCTGATTCCAGTTCCAACCACGGGGGCTAGCACCGTATTTTGCACATAACAGATACTTAATACATGTTTACTCAAAAGAACAAACTTCAAGGAGTAGGCAATCTGGTTTGGAAAAAAAAAATATATATATATATATATATTACATATTATACACACACACACACACATGTATTTGTATACATACATACACAGGCAAATTAATGCCATATGAGAGTATCATATATCAATTTACATATAGATAATATATAAACATACATATATATATATAAAAACACCCAATGCTTCTCTTGCATATAACTTATTTCATCTTCATTCCAACATTCAGTAAATATTAACAAGAACATTTGAACAATTTGAAAAAAACAAGTCACTCATTTCCTACAAAATTCCTAACCATATTTCAGACTATTCTGGATGAGCCAGAAGGCAGTGCAATATATTTAAGCGACAGCTAATGATTTCAATCTTCCATTCAAAAAAGGGAAAAAAAGAAAAAAGCAATACTAGAGCTAAGAACCGTGATACACTTTGCCCTTCTTTCACACTAATATAATGAAATGTTGTCCATGGCTAATGAATAGGTTCTTTGTGTCGGCACACTTAAAGTGTCATCACTGCCAGGAAGGAGGAGTCCATCAAATAAATCTGCCATAGTTGGTTAAAATTATAGTCATCATACTTGGAAAGCTTTGCTTTCAGAAAATTTTTATTGTGTCTTCTGTATAAACTATGTAAGACAAAAACTGCAGGCATACTGGGTATGTAACCTGAACTATGAAAGGTATAAAATACTTATTTCATAGAATAAAATAGATAGGATCTGGTCATCTATTAAATGAATAATATAAATTATATTTATTACAACAATAAAATCATAAAAATATTTTTATAAATAATCAAAACAATAAAACATAATCTTTGATAATTTTCTAAAAGTAAATGATTCTAAAGAGAATTTGCCAAATGCCAAAATTTGCCAAAATGCAATTTTTTTTAACATCCAAACTTTTGGAGACATATTATGTCTTTCAAGTTAGGTCTGTTCAGTTTTATTTGCAAAATTAGTATAATGTGAATTCCTTGAGCGTGGGATCTACGTTTATCTTTTTCGTAGAGTTAAGTTTAATCCCTAGATCACAGTTTGTGCTTAAAACATGAGTACTCAATGTAAAGTGAAAAGTCTTTCCACTTATCTCACTTTCTCAACAAAGTAATATTTAGATAAAGTAAAAAAAAGAAACATTGGCCTAGATATGGAAGACCAGAAGCATCATATTCATGACTTCTGACAATCAAAATTTGTTTTTCTAATAATTTCAATCTTTGAGATTTAGAAAATTTGGATGCTTTCCTTCCTTTATAAATCATTTTGTTTCTCTAAATTAATGAAGAAAATCCATCTTTAAAAACAGTTACAGGGCACCGGGTGGTGCAGTTGGTTAAGGGCTGTCTCTTGGTTTTGGCTCAGGGTTGTAGGATCAAGCCCCACTCAGCAGGGATTCTGCTTGGGGCTGTCTCTCCCTCTGATCCTCTTCTACGCTCTCTCAAAAATAAATAAGTAAATCTTTAAAAAAAATTAAAAACAGTTTCAAAACATCCACTATATTTCTCCTCTTGGAAGAGCTATTCCTCGCTCTTTTAATGCAAGTTTCTGTTAGCTAATATTTATGGATACCTTGCTATTTACCCAGACAATATTTAAATCAGGTACATCCCCCAGCTTCACTGCCTGGAAATAAGGAGAATTAGAATTCAAGATGATAAGTGAATGGAAGCTAGCAATATACAAGGGGTAAGGCATTCACATTAACACAGAAAAGATTTGTATGACTGAGATTATCCCTGCATTTTGAAGCAGTGCTACTTATCCTCAATCCATGTCCCAGAACAGAGCCAACTAGAAAACTACTATAATTATGGCTTTACTTTATATTCATTTTAATTCTATATTGACTTCTGTATTGTAACATTTACTACAATTCTAATTTTTTAAGTTCAGTCTTCCTTACCAATATTAAATAGCAAGAGCTTATAAACAGCAAAGTCAATTCCTTTATCTTACCTCAAAGTCATAAAGTTAATTATATTTAAACAAATACTTAAATGAATGGAGGAGTCTCTATCTGCCAAAAATCTTGATATTTTCAGAAGGAAATACTCCTTTTTGGTGAGGCCAATAACCACCACCAAAGTCTTTTAAATATCTCACATATTGGGGGTCTTTCAAAATGTAGCATCATCTGCATTCTGTTTAATGCCATTATAGTCAACACCACCAAAAAAACAGAAATTTCTGTTTTGTCCAAATTCAAACTCAAATAATTATACCAACTTTATTTCTAATTACTTCTAAAGATGCTGGAACACTGAAAAAATGAAACAAAATTTTAAAAAAGGAATTTTCTTAAGTCTAAAAGAAAAAGAATAAAAGAAATAACCAAGGTTTTCATTGGACATTAATCTGATACCAAAAATATTCTACCTCATGCTTATTTTGGGGTCTGGATTCTGCTGGTTTATAATTTACTGTATCTAGTACAGAACAAGCCTGTGGAGATATTCAATTTGTATTTAATTTACTTTGCTACATACTGGTATATACATTATTCTAAAAAAAAAAAAAAAAAAAGGAAAAACCCTGTTTATTATGTAATGATTATTAGATCTGACCATCTGTCTTCAATGTGACTAAAGTAAAAGAAACACATAATTTACAAGGTAATTCTAAAAGTATTGCAATGTGCCTTGTAATAAAACTCAAAGGGCTCAGATACCTTGATTAAGGTGAATTATAAAATCATTATGGAATAATTTTTCTCCTTAAGGGAATATGCAGCTACCAAGCTACAATATTTGTCCTCAAAATCGTTATGAGTCAATTCCAAAAGAACTCCTCACACTCCTCAGTTACAAGTCATCAAATTCATTATAATTATTGGTAGTTGCTCTAATCAAGAAGATTTATAAAACATCTAAAATTATATTCACACATATACACAGACATACACACACTACAGTATGAAATAACTTGAAAAAAAAGTTTGTAGTACTTTCTTATATGAATAGCTTCAGTTTTCATTTTAAGTACCCAAACCCTTGACAAATATTTGTTTATATCTAAATTAAACACGATAAATCTTACCCTATAGAGTACATTTATAAATATCTAGTCTCTTAATTTTAAATGTTCATCCAAAAGACAGTTTAGAATACATATTCCCATGGAAGAAATTAATTCACAAAAACCTATCTAAATAACACAAGGGATTATTTGGAGGTATTGGAAATGTTCTAAAGGGCATTTAGGTGGCTCAGTTGGTTAAGCAACCAACTCTTGATTTTTGCCTCAGGTCATAATCTCAGGATTGTGAAATCAAGCCCTGCATTGGGCTCTGTGCTGGGTATGGAGCCTGCTTAAGATTCTCCACCTCAGGGTACCTGTGTGGCTCAGTTGGTTAAGTGCCTACCTTCGGCTCAGGTCATGATCTCGGGGTCCTGGACCAAAGTCCCGCATTGGGCTCTGTGCTCACTGGGGAGCCTGATTCTCCTTCTCCCTCTGCTGCTCCCTCTGCTTATGTTCTCTCACGCTTTCTCTCCAATACAAAAAATCTTAAAAAAAAAAAAAAAAGACTCTCTTTCCCTCTCCCTCTGCCCCCCCCCAAATAAATAAATCCTACTGTTGTTTTTTTGTCAAGCTGGATCTTAACATATCACCTGAATAAACAAATGCAACCTCAAGCAGTTTTCAGATATCTCAAAGTATCCCTTTTCTTAAAGAGAAACAAATGGCATCTTATTACATCAGCTTCTCCCAAGGCTAAATCTTAGATTGTGAGTGGTGGTGGGAGGAGGTCGAATGCGGCAGGAGGGTAAAGGTGGAGGTTAAGAGGTTCTTTTGAAAACACAAAAGGAGGGATGCCTGGGTGGCGCAGTTGGTTAGGCGACTGCCTCCGGCTCAGGGTGTGATCCTGGAGTCCCGGGATCGAGTCCCACATCAGGCTCCCAGCTCCATGGGGAGTCAGCTTCGCTCTCTGACATTCTCTCTCTCACTGTCTCTCTCTCTCAAATAAATAAAATAAAATCTTTAAAAAAAAAAAAAAAAAACACAAAAGGAGGCTTGGGTGTCTAAAACCATTACTGACACATATGTGGTAACTTTCACAAGCAGAATTTGCCTCAAAGTCAAGATCAAAATGTACATGTGGCAAGTGCAAGCTCACCAAAATGGTTGTTTGAAATCCATGGTAATTTTAAACCAAAACATACTTAATATTTCATCTGAACAGTTATTATGAGCTTTCTACTCTTTTTCTCAAGGATAAAAAATATATAATAATAGATTCTGCAGAAAAATTCCCAGTATGCAAGGTGATAACAGCTATCCCACATTTCATGTTGCAAGAACAGGTTAGCTATAAGCAGAACTTTATTTCCTTCCTGGTAGACATTAGGGAATTCTAATGAAGCAAGTATACAGAGCCTCTCAACTTTTAATGGTTGATGGCACCAGGACTTCATTACGTCTATTTTCATTTCAAAATTTATGCCTTTCTTATTTATATATCTGCATAAATTATGGTTTTGGATTTTCAAATTGAGGGAGAGATATAGTTTATGTGCTGCCGAAGCGAACACACAAATTGAAGGGGAGACATAAATAAACTGTCCTAAGTTACAGAGGAAAGTGCATGGGGATTTGAAATGAGCAATCAATGACCAAAAAATAAAAATAAAAAGGTAGAAAAAAATGGAAGAAAGAAGGTAACAATCACTAATAACTAATGACAACTTGACATTATAAAAACTTGTAGAAAGACGGTAAAGACGTACAGTGGACACTTGAAATGAGGTAGAAGGAAAGTAAAACAATATGCAAAAAGATATTCACAAATTGGAAAGGCTTTTCTTTTTAAAAATGAGCTTTCTCATTTCTCACTTATAGCTTTTCATGATCTGTTTCTTTCTGGTTGACCAGGATCCACTGAGTTATTCTCCTCAACAGAGAAGCTCAACATGATCTTTCTTCTACCTCAAGTTAGGATTAAAATATGAATTTCATAAAAATGTTAGCTCATGCCATGTTTTCTCATTGTTGCTTATTCGTCAGATAAAATCCATTACAAAATTATATCAGACCATGGTTTTATAATCATGAGTAAAATCTACTTTTTAAACAATAATTCCTTATGAATAAAATAATTTAATATATAATCTGCAAATATGAATTTTGACACTTTTTAAAATAATTTCATGTAAACTTAAAAATCTATAGAGTATTTCTCTTACCATTCAGTAAACAAAATAACCAAATCCTCTTGATTGGCATAATGTTCCATGACTTCTTTCATTAATCTCACTTTCTGGCCCCCTCCAATACTATTAATTCCATCACCACCTCTCCACTCTTCTCCTTGACCAAGGACCTATAAATGAAATCAACATTTATCACTGAGTAAAACTCAAGTGATGACAGTAACATAAAAGCGAGAAGTCATCAACAACTTGTAGAGTATGACATAGTATCCACTCTTTCAGCATTTTACAAAATCACGAAATCACGATGCTACGGAGAAAAACACTTGATGCACAGGTCAGGTCATGATTCTTCAATGTTATCCACCCCATAAAATGCCATTCCTAATTTTACCATTTCAAAAGGAGAGTCTAATCTAAGGAGATCAAGAGGTGCGGGGCGTGGCGGGGCACAGATAGTATTTCTCATATCTTATTTTTAATTTGTTCAGATAAAATAAAAAAGAAAATACAGAAATTTCCATAACACTTTTCAATCTGGCAGGAAATCTGTATGATGAACACTGAAAGCTCAGTAACTCCTGGACAGGGCCGTTGGATGATTTTCCTACTGAACCGTATGGGTCATTCAAGGAAAGACAGAGGGCATTAGGTCCAATGTCACCTACTTTACCTTATAAATCTTAAAATTCCCATAACCCTCAAAAGCGTCATAATTTATCAATGCAAGAAACTGCCTAAGCACAGTTAATCAAAGTTAAACTTACAGCTGTTCTCCTCACTGTTTGCCTTAGGCTCAGCAGTTGGCTCCCACTTTGGAAATGCGTGGTAACACGGGGCTGCTTCCATAGTTTGGTGATTATAAATAATGCTGCTATGAACATAGAGGGGCATGTATTCCTTGAATTAGTGTTTTTATATTTGGGGGGTAAAAATCCTATAGTGCAATTACCAGGTCATAGGGTAGTTCTAGTCTTAACTTTTTGAGGAACCTCCATACTGTTTTCCATAGCAGCTGCACCAGTTTGCATTCCCTCCAGCAGTGCAAAAGGGTTCCTTTTTCTCCACATCCTTGCCAACACTTCCTTTCCCTTGTGTTTTTGATTTTTGCCATTCTGACAGGTGTGATGTGATACCTCATTGTAGTTTTGACTTGCATTTCCCTGATAATGAGTGATGTTGAGCATCTTTTCATGTATCTGTTGGCCATCTGGATGCCTTCTTTGGAGAAATGTCTGTTCATGTCTTCTGCCTATTTTTTTTAATTGGATTATTTGTTTTTTGAGTATTGAGTTGTATCAGTTCTTCATATATTTTGGATACTAACTCTTTATTGGATATATCATTTGCAAATATCTTCTCCTACTCAGTAGGTTACCTTTAAGTTTTGTTGCTTATTAGAAAATAAATACTATTAGCTCCAACACCACTTTAACCCTGAACCAAATATAAACCTGGCTGGCAAAGCCTACGGGGTCCTAGCCTCAGATCTCTAGTTGTTACTTGATCACCATCTCTACTGCAGGTTGGAGATAAATGCTACCAAGAAAACTCAAAATTGATGTGCCTCTGGATTCATATTGAGGCTAGTCTAAGAGAATTATTAGTCTAGTAGAATTGTTAGTTTTTGTCCTAAAAACTGCTTTCCTATAACCCTGTGATTTGTTATACTTCCACTCCAAAACCCTTCTGGATTTCTCCAATATCACAGTAATACCAGACCCAGCCACATGCAAAAGCCTACTCTGTGCAGTTCACCACACTAAGCTCTATTCTCTATTTTCTTTCCACTCTATCAGTGTGTCAAATTTTAGTATGAATCAAAATCACACAGAGGGTCTGTTAAAACACAGACTGCTTTGGGGTGCCTCAGTGGCAGTCATGATCCCAGGGTCATGAGATTGAGCCCAACATCAGGCTCTGTACTTAGTAAAGAGTCTGCTTGAGATTCTCTTTGTGCTCCTCCAACTCATGACCTCTCTCTCATAAATAAATATTTAAAAAAATATAGGATCCTACTGTCTCTGACAGGGTCCTGCTGCTAGAGTTTGTGATTCAGTAGGTCTGACAGCAGCCTTGAGAATCTCCTTTCTAACAATTCCCCAGATGATGCTGATGCTGGTGGTCTGTGGTCCACACTTTAAGAACTATTACATTTCATGATTGGGAAGACAGCAAGAGTCACTCAAATGGGCTGGTTCCAAGATTTGACATTTCATAGCTATACACCCTAGGGCAAGTTTTCCTTACCTAGAAATGAAGTAATATCTAGCTTATATGGTTTCAACAGAATACTATACAAAGTTCCAAACAGCTTCACATATAAGGAATATTCCACACTCTCCCCAGTCCAAACTCTATAAAGATTCCCCCCCCTTACTGGATTTCAGCATTATGTTACTCCGATTTCACTGTTACTTCCATATGTCTCCTATCAGTACATACTACTATATTTTTCCTCTCTCCTAACAAACTTCTAACCTATTTCTCATTTATTCCACACTAAACATCTGGTTGTTAACACTAGATCTCTTTTCCAGCAGAGCTCAGCCTCCTTAACAGCTACTCTATATTAACATTTGTACCTAGTCTCCCAGGGGTTATGGACGTGAATACCACCTTATTTCTACATTACATACTAAAACAGCTCAGTTTTTCCCTAAGCAAAATGATCTTCTGCTCTTTTTTTTTTTTTAAGTTGTTTTTTGTTTGTTTGGTTGGTTTTAGGTTGTTTGGTTTTGGGGGGGAGGTTTGTAAATGTGTTCAGTTTGTTGGTTAGTTGGCTGGTTTGTTTTCCTACTTGGGATACCTCCCCATCCACCTCTTATTTGTGAAAAGACTTGGCTGACAGATCCTCATTTCTATAAAAAAATATGTAAGTAAATAAAAAAGGCAGGCCTTTCACACTCAGTTTACTAGTTCTACCAAAGTCCCCAGGTTTCCTCTGATCACTTATCAACGAGATATTCTCCTGGAGGTCAGTCTTCTAAAAAACATTTTTATACTTTTATAACCTTCCCAAACTCCTCTAAAACAAAACAGGAGGAACAACTCTCAATAATGGGACAGAAAAGCTATTCTCCTCACAGCCATGTTTCTAATTCTCTATAGACAAAGAAACAGACTATGACAGACATACCCATTACAGAAAAAAATCCTTCAAAGTAAGTGAAAAACATTACTGTCAAATCTGTTATGCTGTGCTTATATATGACCCCTCAAAAGAAACATATATATATATAAAACCATATTTTATGTTGTTTTATATAATGTGTTTATATAAAGCATTATCAAATATGAAGAAATTATCTAAGTGGCACAGTATTAATAAGGTCAAAGTATACCCATAAGACAATTAACTATATACACGAACTCAATAACTATGCAACCAAATTTCATCTCCCTTGTGTGGATTGCAGATTGTGGTGGTGATATTGTTACTACTATGAAAAAATGTACTTTAGTCATATATTCTAACATCTCCATGAATTAAAAGATATACCATACCTTCACAGTATAATTGAAGTATTTGGCAGACTGCATAAATCGATGGAATCCATCACTTTCTTTCGTTGCTACAGTTATGACTAATAATTTATCTGCAAAGACAGAAGGGCTTACATAAGATGGTTTACCAAGAGTGTAAATGATCCCACTTTACAACCTACAATAGTGATTAGAGTCCTCACTAAACCTACCCACCTACCTCCTGTTAGTTTTTGTAATGGACTCTTTTTTTTAAAGATTTTATTTATTTATTTGTCAGAGAGAGAGGGAGAGCGAGCACAGGCAGACAGAGAGGCAGGCAGAGGCAGAGGGAGAAGCAGGCTCCCTGCCGAGCAAGGAGCCCGATGTGGGACTCGATCCCAGGACGCTGGGATCATGACCTGAGCCGAAGGCAGCTGCTTAACCAACTGAGCCACCCAGGCGTCCCTGTAATGGACTCTTAAAAGCCACAGCAACATTGACATCACAGTCAGTACATCGTTTTTTTAACAAATAAAAAAACCAAATCAGCACTGCTCTAGTAAATACACAGCTTTTAGTCACCATTTTATAAAGGATGATGATTATTTTCTATCCAACATAAAACCACTTCTTAGTAGGAGTAGGTAGATTTAAGAAATCATTTCAAAATATCCGTAAAAGCTATTAAGGAGAATCTTTATCAGGAAAAGCCACATTGGAAAATATACAAAGGAAGCAAATACATTAGCAGATATCAAAAGTGCTGGGACATTTCTTTTAACCATAGGACATGGAAGGACCTATGGACTAAGAAAGCAAAAATTAACATCTTTTCAACATTCTAGGCACTGAGCTGTATTGCTTGATTCTCACTTGCCTGTTACCAATAACCAAAAATCCACAAATTTATGTCTTCTAAGTAATAGGCAATTATTGGAAATAGCATCAATGCATTAAAGAATTTAATTAGAGGGGAGCCTGAGTGGCTCAGTGGGTTAAAGTCTCTGCCTTCAGTTCAGGTCATGATTTCAGGGTCCTGGGATCGAGCCCTGTGTTGGGTTCTCTGCTCAGCAGGGAGCCTGCTTCCCCCTCTCTCTCTCTGCCTGCCTCTCTGCCTACTTGTGATCTCTGTCTGTCCAATAAATAAATAAAATCTTTAAAAAAAAAGAATTTAATTAGAAATAATTCCATATAAATCAAAATAATTTTCCATCAATTTTTTTAAATAAATAAAACAATATAATATATAGGTGCAATACATATAAAGAAATAGCAGATTCAAACATTCATTAGTCAACCAAAAAAAGAAAACATTTCCATGGAGATAAATATCAATATTCTTAGGGGTTTTTTTTCCTGGAAAAAGGTGTATCTCACATAATTTTCACCATTATGAGAAAAAAAACTTAAGGAAAAATAAGTTATTTTCATAAAGCTGTCAGGCCCCAAATGAATATATTTTAAGAGTGCTTTTTAAACTAACCATTCTTTTAAAAAAAAATTTCATTTGTAAAGTTTCAAACAAGGCTTAACTGACTGAAAAAATGTGATATACTACCATTCACAATGAATTTTGAAAGAGAATACCAGATTTTTTGTAAATATTTTATACACAAATCGTAAGAATTATCCACAAGCTTAGATTTTGGTCAGATGGATTTTTGATACTTACTATTTTCAGTATGAAATTAACAGCAAGGATTTCAACATCCTTAATAGGAAAAGTAATGTTGGCCAGACCACTGTGTAGACAGAAATGTTACCAAATCCAATGACTCAGAAGGCAAAATTAAAAATGTGTAGTCTGACTATGTCTGGCAATCTTTTGCCAAATAAGGACTACTGTTGCTTTACTATTGTTTCTAATTACAAAACAAAACAAAAACAAAAACACCAAAATCAAATAATGAATTAGTAATTTTGTTAAAGAAAGTTATGTTTAATAGTATTACATATAAACATGTTTCCTCTGACCTGTTATTCAGTATCATTGCTATGATGAGAAGTAAATCTTACTCAATTGGAAGCAATAAAAGAAGAAAGTGTTGACATGTACCACTCATAAGTTTTCACCCATCAATTCCAGAGTCTAACTTGGTCACCATTTATGAAATACCCTATCAAAACTTTAACAAATTTGATACATACTTGATTTAACAATTGATTAAGGAATCAGTGGCAAAAGGGAAAAAGAATGGAAGGGAAACTAATATAGTATATTAATAGAATTAAGAGATAATTCAACCAAAGTAAACCATGGAGTTTAGCTGGGTTCTAATTTGAAAAACTAACTGCAGAAAGTATTTTTGAGAAAATTAGGGAAATCTGAACACTAACTGGATATTTGTTGTCTAAGAAATTACTGTTACTTTTTTATTGTGCTAATAGCATTGATTTTTTAAAGAGTCCTCATAATTTCGAGACACGTATTATTTACCTAATGAAATAGTATACAGTATTTACAGTTTGTTTTAAAATTGTCTGAGATTGAGAAGAGGCAATGAAGGAGGAGGATAAAGATTAAATAAGACTGGCCATATGTGATGACTGTTAAAACTGGATTCTTTTGTATATGTTTGGAAATTCCTACAATTAAACAGCGTTCAAATTTATACACAATCCCTAGTCTTCCAATAAGAAAAATTACAGAAAAATATTCAATATGAAACTCTTAACCATTTAAATAAGTAAAAAGAAGGATGAAACAGCAGAAATAGTCTAACCCAAAAGATTGTAATTTAATAAACTACTATTAGTACTTCACTCAATTCATGCACCACAACCAAAATGATAATGTGAGATGATGGAGTAAGGAAATGGGCTTGAATAAGGGGCACCCATCAACCATTACCAAAACCAATCTATAATGGTGTCAAAGAAAAGGCAAATGGAAGTTTAACTGTGACCAAATGTAACCTCTATTGCCACAGTCTGGTCCTATCATAAAATAGATTAATACAGTTTGCATGAGGAAGAAACACATAATGCATCTATAAAGTATGGTAGATTAGAACCACCATTTATCAATGAAAATTCACACCATGGGAAAAAAAAAACCAAACATACAAAACTTCTGTAATCATCTTTACAATCCCCCAAATGCCTGTCATTCTAATAAGATTTAATAAATATGAAGTCGCAAAATATATAGCTCTCTATAAAAATTCAGATGAATATCAGAATTTCTCAACAAACCAAGAAGTCAGTTTATCTAGAAATGCCATCAGTATGCTATATTCTCTCTTACTAATGCAGTTCTGGAGGCAGGAGAAATACATTGATAAAGAGGCATTCTTTCTCCAAATAGTTGTTGCTATAAGAGCAGAATTTATCAATATTTAGTGCTGACCTAATTTTTCTTTTCAAAAGCAAACCATGGGTTTTAAAGAGAAATTTTTGTGATAATATACCATCTCCAAATGCTAAACCAGCACATAAAAGTCATCTGAAATTCAATGTCTTAATGACAGTCATCATATTAATTAACTCAGCATTAGCCCTGCTGCTTTTGATCCTACTATGGAAGGATAAGTTTATCTTTCCAAGAAACCTTCTCTGCACAGTCAAACCAGTCCTCAATTTTTAAAATTTGCAGATAGCAAAAAAAATAATCCTAAAAACTAACTCATTTTATGACCAGTCCTTTATCAATGACTCTCAACCTTCTACTGAAAGAACATATCGTATCTTCTTAGTAATGGTTAGCATAGTGCAGGACTAGCAAACTTTCACGGTAAAAGGCCTAAAAGCAAATATTTTAGGTTTTGTGGACCATATATAATCTCTGTCGTGATTCTTCTTTATATTTATTCTTTTTTTAAAATGCTTTTAAAAATTTTTTTAAATTATTAATTTTTTTTGGCGTTCTTTACAAAAACAGTGGATCAGATTTGACCTAAGAATCATAGTTTGCCACTGGGGTTGCCCAAATGAATCTTAAGACAAATTCTTGGGTTCAAATCCCAGCTCTTCCATTTATTTGTTAGAAATTGGTCAGCTCTGTGTGTCTCCAATTATGCTTCATCTATAATATTATGTGTAATAATAGCACCTGCCTGATAGGTTTGCTGTGAGAATTAGATTAGTTACTATATAAAAAGTAGCTGACACTGTGAAGTCTACATAAATCTACATAGATAGTATCCTCTTATTTCTACTCAACAAATGCATGGATAAGGTAGGTTTTAGTTGTGCAAATCTCAGCAGGTTATAACTCCGTCTCTAACCAGAGTTACACACTCAAGAATCTGATATCCCTTCCAACTCTCAAGATTTTATGGTGCTAGTAATGACTGAAACACACAAACACAGAAACCCAACCTCTGTAAAAACAGTTCAGCTTGAAGCTATTTATTCTAGTTTAGCAAGAAAATGCAGATATGACTTCTCAAATATTTACATTTCTCCCCATCTCCAAGGAGGCTATAACACTAACTCAAATTATGGCCATCAAGCCCAGGCTTCTGCAACAGTCTCCTAAACCCACTTAACCCACTCCGGTCATAGCTCTACAAAGCAGCCAGAGTGAACTTTTCAAAACACTCAGTGCTAAACACCCTTAAATGGCTTTCCATTGCTCTTCAGATGGTGCCTAAGTGTGGTCTTTGACGGTGGCCCGCTCCAATGTCATCCACTACCGCTCTCTCCTTTCTTCTCTCTGTTCCAACTGCCCTGGCTGTTTTTGACCCTCCAACAACACCTACTCCTTCCAACCCAAAGAGAAGAGCCTATACAACATCATTATCTAATTCCCCTCCTGACCTCTTGATGGAGTCACTCCCTCCTGAAATTTCAGATTCTCAAAATAGGCTATTTCCTTAGGGAGACTGTCCCTGACTACCTCACTTTCAAGGCACTTACCACAAATTGTGTATTAATATTCACAATTATTATTTGAGATTAAAGTCTTCCCCCCCAGCTAGACTATAAATGTCTTACAGGATGTCTTTTTCTCAATACTACCCCTCTAAGGTATATCAGTGTTCAGCATATAGTAGATTCTTAATAAACATTTGTTGAATGAGTAGATTCAGGGACAAGTAAATCTATCCTTCATATGTATGTATATATAAAATAATGTGTTCTCAACAAAAGCCCATGTCACTAGCTTTATTATCTCCAACTCACAGATGAAGAAAGTAAGGTTTAAATAAGTTAAACAATTTCACTAAAGTCAACCAACAAATTACTCCCAAAGCCAGGGATAGAACTTCAGTTATTTCTCAAAGTCCATTTCTTTCCGTTGTTTCACGTGGACTTACTTGCTAGTGAGAAGTTAAGAGACTAGATACGAACTTTGAGTTTTACTACATCTGTAGAAAAGAGAGAACGTGGCAAGCCTGAAGCTTCTATTCTTAGAAAGAATAGTCCTTAGCTGCCATCTGGAAAACTGGATATCCCACCATTCCCAATAGGAATGGTTCATTGTGCCTAAAACGTAGAAACAATGTACTTATGCTGAACAACTGCTTTCCTTCAAGGAGCTTGGAATTTTGATACAGAGCTTGCCTATATGACCAGCCCCCACTAAAAACTTTGGGCACTGAGTCTCAAATGAGCTTTCCTGATGAATAACATTTCACATGTGCTGTCACCGTTAGTTACTAGGGGAATTAAGCAAATCCTGTGTGACGCCACTGGGAAAGAACTGTTGGAAGCTGCATCTGATTCCCCTGGATTGGCTCATGTGCCTTTTCCCTTTGTTGACTTTGCT
This sequence comes from Neogale vison, assembly GCF_020171115.1. Taxonomy (NCBI): domain Eukaryota; kingdom Metazoa; phylum Chordata; class Mammalia; order Carnivora; family Mustelidae; genus Neogale; species Neogale vison. The sequence continues at coordinate 72,425,357 of NC_058096.1, forward strand.
TAATATCCTTTCACAATAATAAATCACAACAATAAGTATGACTTAAATGCTACATCCTCTTAGTCCTCCTAATGAATGGTTGAATCTGGGGGTGGATGGCCTTGAGGATGCCAGACCCCACATGCTTCTAATTACAAGCAGCAAGTCTTCATCTGAAAAAAAGACATTATGGGCCTAATTGGTTATGTGCCTGATAAAGGGATAGGTATTAGGTTTAGGGCTCAAAGGTCACACTACAGAGATACAGAAAAGACTCCAGACTCCAAAGAAGAAGTATTTGGTACATAAGACAATCACACTCTGTTCCTTCGCCAAGAGTAATTTTATTTTTATTATTGGTTTTTAAGATTTCTTTATTTGGCAGAGCAAGAGAGAGCACAAGGCGGCAGGGGGAGGGCACGTGGAGGGGCAGAGGGAGAGGGAGAAGGAGGCTCCCTGCTGACTGAGCAGGGAGCCCAATGAGGGGTTGGATCCCAGGATCCTGGGATCATGATCTGAGCCAAAGACAGATGCTTAATCCTCTGAATCACCCAGGTGCTCCAGAGTCATTTTATTTTAATGTAACTTGTGACTTCATGAATAATATAGCAAAGTCCACTTCTTTTACATAGGAAAAAACAAGACCTAAAGAGAAAACACTTGTTCAGGATCCTGCAACTCAGTGGTAACCAATCTAGAACTGGACTTCAAGATTCTCAGTTATTAAAAACATGGTTTTCCTAGGTCCTATTGAACAATTTTGTTGCTTTCTTAAGTACTGCGTCACCCAAACACTATGACAATTAAACCAAAGCTACAGTGCATAGGTAGCAAACAAATCATACTTTGTGAAATTCTTGGGAAAAAAAATATCAAAAGAATAATGCCTCAAAAACAACTAATATCAAAAATTCCAACAAAGAAAAAAACCGAAAAGGAGTATGTCAGACATCAAAGAATTCCTTAGGATTTTTGTAGGGAAGGGTGGGGGAAAAAAGGGGACACTTAAAAAAAAGTAAAAATAAACTTTCAACCACTAATGCTACATAGGGAACAGCTTCACACATTCACATTCTGATGGATGCCTGAGCTTCCACAGCCTACTCTGGACAATGCACAGATCTACAGCAAATCAGGAGATATCCCGTGGGGTAGAGGGGAAGGGCAGCATGAAGGGTGACCTATCACTCCAGTCAGCCCTGAACTAAGAAAGTTCCCAGAGCATGGGGATTTCCGTTTTAAAACTTGGAAAGTCCTGGGGCACCTGGGTGGCTCAATTGATTAAGCATCTGCCTTGGGCTCAAGTCAGGATCCCAGGGTCCTGGGATAGAGCTCTCCCCGCCCCCCACCCCCAATCTGGCTCTTTGCTCAGCAGGAAGTCTGCTTTTCCCTCCGACTGCCACTCCCCCTGCTGTGCCCATGCACACAGGCTCGCTAGCTCGCGCTCTCTCTCTCTCTCTCTATCTGCCAAATAAATAAATAAAATCTTTAAAACACACACACACAGTTAAGACAAGACAAAACAAAACAAAAACACAGCTTGGAAAGTCCTGAGCAAATCAGGATGATTTGATCCCTATGGCATTAAGTGCAGAGGGATTAGAGAAGGTGAGTTATTGCCTGTTCCATATAAAAGACTGAATGACAAATGGTCCAGGAGCCAAATGGTAGGATAGCATCACGTTAAGGATAAACACTTCTAGAACCAGAAGTTTAACCAACACCAGATATCAAGTGAAGCAGGACCAGAGTAAGACCACCAGAGGCCTTAGGCACCTAAAAGGTCAAAGTCGACAAAGACCACCTCTCTCCCTCATAAGTATTTCAAACCATAATATACATTTCTAAACTTCTTTTTTTTTTTTTCAAATAAAAACTTGTACATACACTAAATATTACCTTTTTAAAAATTTTTTTCTAATTTTCTTTAGGGGGGCCCATTTTTCCAGATAGTATATACCCATGTTTAGTTTATTAGGTAACCTAGTAGTGAATGAAAGACAAATTTCAAGACACAGACACAAGAGATATTTAATATTATGCCTGATAATTCCTAGCAGCTAGTTTCTTTCACAGTGCTATAAGAGGTTAAAGGCATTTAAGAACAGCATTCAAACAGACAATAATATTACAAAAAACATCAATTTTAGCATACGTGTAGTCAGTAAAACTTGAATAACTATTAGGATAACATTGGAATTTTAGAATGAGGTGAAATTTTTAATATCAAAAATTGTGTGCTCCTCTATAACCATATTAATCATAGCAACCATTGAGAAAATTATTTTTAAAAATTGATATAAATACATATTTAATAAATTTAAATAAATTTATACTTAAATAAATTTGTCTTCACTTAATCACAAAAGTATTTGCATACTCTGGAAAAACATTAATATGAACAATATAATCTATTCAAACTGTGTAAAAACAACAACAACAACAAACTTTAAGAACTCCAATTCAATAACTCTCTTTGGTAATACCCCACCATCCTTCACAATAAATATCCATGACCTAAATTTTAAGAATTCAACCTAAAGGTGATAGATAAGATGAAAATTAAAGGAGACCCACTCCTCTACAGTCATCCCCATCCCCTTCCAGAAACATGGAGATAAAAATGCAAGGACTTGATTGCAGCCAAAAACTATACACTGAGTTCCAACAAATTGTTTCTGGAGTTTAGAAGGGGAAACTAAATTTTTAACACTAGGAATGATCACAGTAAGGGGGGCTTTGATCAGGGTAATCAAAACATGACTTTAAAAAATGAAAGGATAAAAAGTACCCTACAGGCTTTATCAGAATAAAAACTCAAAAATGAGCCAATATATGAGACAGCTGGCCAAAACAAACAAACAAAAAAGCTATCTTGACAAGAGGGGTGAGGATCCCTCTGTAATCAGTGTAGCCCATGTATGAAAACTTATGAGATGTCTGGCATGCTACACTGAGGAAAATTTTGACAAATATGGAGTTTGACCATCATGGTTAGAGGTCTGACAATTATTTCATATACTGAATAGTTGAGGGATTGAGAATTTTTCTACCTGAGAAAAAATCCAACATCTCCTTACCTTATCACATTTGAAAAGAAAAAAAAAATAGACTTCCTCTATTTTATTTCAAAGAAGTTAACTGGCTGGGGAAGAATTAATGGAGAGAAGGCAGATTTTTATATCAATATTGTCTTAGTCCATTCAGGCTGCTATAACAAAACACCACAGACCCTGTAGTCTATAAACAACAGAAATTTATTTCTCACAGTTCTAGAGGATGAAAGTCCAAGATTACCTCACCAGTATGGTGACAGCCCTCTTCCTGGTTTACGGACAGCACCCTCTCCCTGTGTCTTCACATGGTGAAAAGGGCTGAGGTCTCTTTGGAGCCTCTTTTATAAGAGTACTAACCATATTCATGAGGTCTCTACCCTTGTGACTCAAGCACCTCCCAAAGACCCCATCTTCTAATACTATCACATTTGGGAGTTAGGTTTTCGACATAGGAATATTGGCAGAGGGGAGGCACAAACATTCAAGCCATAGCAAATACAAAGTATGATTAAAAGTATCCAGGATGAATGGACTGTCTTGGAAAAGCAGTGTTTTCTATCTTTATAAACAATAATACAAAGAGGACAAGTCCATTTTCCACGATTTTTGACTTGGGGGGTACACTTGATTCATTCAAAATAAGAAATTTGTACCTTGGTTATAATCTTATTGTCAATAGGAAAAGGTGCTGCCCCCTTCACGGACAGAACTGATTTTAATCTGTAGAATTCCAAGGGTTCAAAGGTTATAGCAACCTCCAAAATAGAAAGATGTAACAATAATGAGAACCTCCGTTGAGTGGACTAGGGGAACCCATGTGCTAGCCAAATGCTTTAGCAGAGACTATGAACTGTCTGCCAAAAATCTGGTCCCAAGGTTATGTAGTTTATTCAAACAATTTGATTTATTGCTGTTTATTCCACATTTTACATAGGCACTAAAAATATTTCCCAGAGTCATAAGCAAAGGGCATCAATTGCAAACTTAACAACCAGTATAAAACAGCAGAGGCTAAGATAACATATTCCTGCTAATTCAACTACAAATGAAAAGAAGATCTGCCCTTGGGCAGAGGCCAACTTGACTTGGACTTGTGGCTAAGCAAGCCACACTCTGAGAGAAAGTTGGAAGGATAAAGAGTCTGATCCAAAATGGCCTTACTCCTCCATAATGGAAAAAGAAAAGTCATCATGAAGTCTGCCTAACCTAAAGGAATAAAGAAATAAATGAATCTGGGATGCAAAATTAAAAGCACACCTAATAAAGTATAGGCTGAAATGGAAACAAGAAAAAAGTCGTAACTTTCATTCCTCATCTTCAAGTATAAACATTTGCTTCCTCTACTCCACATTGCCATGAACACATTATAAATACATTTTTTCAAAGAGGGTATTTTCCATTGTATCCATCTTGCACAAAATGAGTACATTTAATCTGAGCAGCAGCCCATCCCCACACTGTCTGGAAAGTTTTATGACATCTAGTTTGGCAGCTCAGAATCCTCCCCCAACAACTTCCTAGTTCTCCACATTGTTCAACAAACTGAACTTGTCATATTTAAAAGATTTCTAGAAAATTGAATCTATACATTTGATACCTGGGGAACGTAAAACTAAATGTAGATGATTTGATATCTACAACTTATGGAGAGCTCCTTCTATGGAATTACTATAAGACTCCAAAAAAAAATTAAAAAAAGGAGTTCTATTGTTTAATTTGTGTTGTAAACTGTCATAAGCTTTCATCTTTTTATAAGAAAAATATTCTATTTTTTGGAAAGTATGTCCTGGAAAATGTAAGAAACATTCTAGTATTCACTGTGCCAAGCTAGAGATTTAAAAAATATGTTTATATATACCAATGACTGATTTTTCCTTCCCCAGCCCTTAAATTAGTAATTTACTTTTTTGGATTAGGTGATAAAGTAGGAAGTGACCTTTCTCCGAGACTTCTAGCTGACTTTCCCCTAGGAGATACCAATAATGTTATTCTTATGGATGCTTCAAAAGATGTCAATATATATCCTACACTCCAATTTTGCATATTTTAAATTTTTTATTATTCAAGTTATTTAAAATTTTTTTAAAAAGCAAAAAAAGTTTATCCATTTTTCCTTCCCCTCCCCTATCTCTGACCTCTGGCAACCACCAAATCTGTTCTCTGTATCTATAAATTTGGTTGATACATATTTTAGATTCTACATATAAAAGTGATCATATGACATTTGTCTTTCTCTGACTTATTTCACTTAGCATAATGCCTTCATGCTCCATTCATGTTGTCGCAAATGGCAAGATTCATTTTCTTTTTATGGCTGAGCAAGTTTCCATTGTATATAAGTACTGCATTTCTTTACCTATCTAGCATCGATGGACACTTAGGTTGTTTTCAGATCTTCGTATTGTAAATAATGCTACAATGGACATGGGGTGCATACATAACTTAAGAGTTAGCGTTTTCATCTTCTTCAAATATCCAGAAATGGAATTGCTGGATCACATGGTATTTCTATTTTTAATTACTTGAGGAATCTCCATACTGCTTTCCATAGTGGCTAAAACAGTTTATATTTCCATCAAGAGTACACAAGTGTTCCCCCTTTTTCATATTCTTACCAATACTTGTTATTGTTTATCTTTTTGACAACAGCCATTCAAAAAGTGTCTGTGATCTCACTGTGGTTTTGATCAGCATTTTCTTGATGACTAATCATGCTGAGCATCTTTTTATGTGTCTGTCGGCCATCTGTATTTCTTCTTTAGAAAATGTCTATTTAGACTTTCTGCCCATTTTTTAAAATCAAATTGTTTTGTTGCTGTTTTTGTTGAGTTACATGGGCTTTTATATATTTTGTATATTACCCCCTTATTAGAAGTATGGTTTACAAATATTTTTTCCCATTCAGTAGATTGCCTTTTCATTTTGTTGGGTTTCCTTTGCTATGATGGTCTTTTAGTTTGACATAGTACAACATGTTTATTGGTTTCGGTGGTTTTCTCTTTCTTTTTGCTTTCGTGTATTTTATTGTTGCTTTTGATGCTTTTGCTTTTGGGGTCAGATTCAAAAAATCAACTGCTTTTGTTGCATCTCATGAATTTTGGTACGTTACGTTTCCATTTTCATTTGCCTCAAGGTATCTTTCCTATTTCTCTTTTCATTTCTTCTTTGATCTATTGGTTGTTTAGTAGTAGTAGTATTGGTTGTTTAGTAGTATGTTGTTTCCCCCACAGACTTGTGAATTCTCCAGTCTTCTTCATGTAATTAATTTCTGGATTCATACAACTACAGTCAAAAAAGATGCTTGATATTATTCCAATTCTCTTAAATTTATTAAAACTTGTTTTGTGGCCTAACATATGAACTATCTTGGAAACTTTTCCATGTGCTATTAAGAAGAATGTATATTCTGTTGCTTTTAAGTGAAATGTTAACTGTTAAGTCTATCTGGTCTAATGTATTATTTAAGGTTGGTGCTTTCTTACTGATTTTCTGTTTCGATGATCTATCCATTGATGTAAGTGGGATACTAAACTCACCTACTGTTACTTATTGCTGTCTATATCTCCCTTTAGATCTGTTAATATTTGCTTTATATATTTGCTTATATATGTTGGGTGCATAAATATTTATAAATGTTATTTCTTCTTCTTGGAGAGCCCTTTAACATTATGTTATGTCCTTCTTTGTCTCTTACTATAGTCTTTGTTTCAAAGTCCATTTTGTCTGATATAAGTATAGCTACTCCAGCTTTCTTTAGTTTCTATTTGCATGGAATATCTTTTTCCATCCCTTCACTTCCAGTGTGTCCTTACATCTAAAGTGAGTCCCTCATAGGCAGCATATAAATGTGTCATGGTTTTTTTTGTCCATTCTGCCATTCCATTTCTTTTGATTAGAAAATTTAGTTCATTGGAATTTAACGTAATTATTGATAAATATGTGCTTATTGATGTTTTATTAACAGTTTTTTTTGGCTATTCTGTATCTCTTTATAAAATCTACACATCTTTGAGATATTTTCAAATGTATTCCAGCTACACCATATTCCATCATATAGATAAACTACAATTTAATAAAACACTATGCTAGTGACAGGTATTCACATTGTTTCCAATCCAATGCTATACTTAAAAAATCTGTAATGGATAATGATTTATAGAAGTTTATTATGTTATGTTAGTCACCATAGAGTACATTTTGATGTAGAGGTCCATGATTCATTGTTTGTGTATAACACCCAGTGCTCCATGCAATACGTGCCCTCCTTAATACTCATCACCAGGTTCACCCATCCCCTCAACCCCTCCCCTCTAAAACCCGCAGTTTGTTTCTCAGAGTCCATTGTCTCTCATGGTTTGTTTCCCCCTCTGATTCCCACCCACCCCACCCCACCCCACCCCACCCATCATTTTCCCCTTCCTTCTCCTAATGTCCTTCATGCTATTCCTTATGTTCCACAAATAAGTGAAACCATATGATAATTATCTTTCTCTGTTTGATTTATTTCACTTATAAGATTGTATCTGTAGAATAAGTCCAAAGTAGAACTTTCAGGCCAAATATTTTTCTCCCATTTACCATTTATCTTTTGACTTTGTTTTGATTGTATGATTTTTGCCAGGCAGAATTTCTTTTTTTTTAGCACTGTTTTTATCAGTCATTAACTCTTTTATGTCTTCTAGGTTTTAGAAAGACTTTCTACCTTCTACAGCTATACAACAATTCTTCCCTCTTTTCTTCTACTGCTTTCAGTTTCATCGTTTTACATTTCTTTTTTTTCTCATATCTCTGATGTTGCACAAATGAAGTAATGAACCTGCTGAGATTTTCTCTCATATTACTCCAAACAAGGAAGTCGTTAGATTCCATTCTGAATTATCAAAATTTATGATGAATTAACACAATAATACTTTGTGAAAAATATTACTTCAACTCTGATCGGACAGTGGATTGAAATGTGACTGTTTTAAAGACAGAATAACCCAAAAGGTAGTTTATATGTCTCAAAGTATACAAATCCCTGAAACACTAAAAATAACAGGAAGACTGTTTCATAAAGGTTTTTTCTTAAGTAAAACTGGCTTTCTAACACTATTTTGATTAGAGATAAAGAATTATATAGAAGATTCTCTATAGAGAAGGTTCTCTATTTGCTCCCATCGGCCACACTGACAAAAATTCACCTAAAGTGTAATTACCTCTGTCCCAATTGGCTCCCTATTGTCTAAGTGCCAGTTTTTCCTCCCTTCTTATTTCTTCTCTCAATTTTAAATAGTGACTTACTTGAATTCTGAACCAAATCATATGTTAAAATACATGCATGGATGATTCTCTCTGACAAGTCATTGTTAGACAAATCCAGCCTATGTCTGATTAACCTCACAATCTTAAAACAGCCCCTCCCCCCAGTACAGCCTCAGTCATACCAGTCATAGTGCATCAGAACCCCTGCACTACACACCCAGATCTAGGCAAATTCCACGAGGTGAGAATGATGTGATATGGGTAAGCATGCACCTCTAAGCCCCTCATGGGGCTTAGAACACTTGAAGGACAGCAGCAGAGAAACTCTACACAATTGAACTTCTATCTTATTTCCTGCAAAATATAAAACCCTAAACATGTTCACTTTTCTAAGTTTTGTGCCCATGGTGAGTCAGTTATAGCAGGGAGCCAAAGTCTTTCTAAACATGTGCTATGTTATCCTGGTGATTGAAACACTGTTTTATTCAAGTTCAAAATTAGGAGAAAAAGGTAAAAAAGATTGATATTACATAGTTACACATATATACAATTAAAATATTTTCTCATAAACAGAAAGCTATGAAAGTATTTGATTTCAATCCATTATCATTCTGGCAATGAAGACACAGAAAGATGTATAATTTATAAATCACCTATCTTCAAGTAAAATATTTAATTTGACATGTAACACAGAGTAGACACTGTTGACCTTAATGATTTATGTGAAAACCAGCCCCTCTAAACACTACACCATTTAATGTTGTTCCAGGTCACACTGACATATTCTCAGTGCTCAGGTTCTTCCAATTCCAAGCTCTTCTGCAGAGATATATCCCTTTCTTAATAACTGTGTTTCTTACCCTACTTCCATCAGAAGTCAGAACTCTATCATGACATATCATTTCAGTAGGTGACTAGAATCTGGTTTTGTACAATCTTCCTTAATTTTAGCTCCTGTCAAAAGAACTGTTATCTCAAATGCTCACCACCCAAAAAAGGATATATACATTGCCTTAATCTTTGCATGGCTTACCATTCTCAAGATTTGCCTGATACTAACACTCATAACTTCCAAGTTCCCTGCTAACCATCTAACTTCCAAGTTTCTTGCTAACCATCTATTTTCCAAAATTTACTTAGCAAGAAAGTCTTGGGCAGATTTCTATTCCCTTGACTCTCCTTTATCATGCAGACACACTTCTCAGTTTCTGAGAAATGTTTTTGTGTACTCATTCTTGGAACATTCTACCTCTGGACCTCCTATACCCAGCTTAGTTTCCTTCTACCCCTAGAGATCCCTGAACACTGAAGATCCAACAAGATCCTTAATCCAGACTTTCCCAATCTGATTAAATTATGCCAATGTCCTTGTCCAGTGTTTCACAAATACTAGCACGCATTAGAAATACCCAAAGGCTTATTCAAGCAAAACTTTTGAGACCATGCCCCTAGAATTTCTGATTTGGTATGTCTTGGGAAAAGCCCAGGAATAACTTCTGAGCACCTGGCTTCAGCACTAGGAGATGGTGATGACGCTGAACAGCTATGCCAATGAATATACATGCTTAGGTAACTCCAATTATAAATTATAACCCAATGAGGATGTTAAACAATGAAGGAAGAAGTAAAGAGTAGTTGAGATATTCACACATAAGAAAAAGTTTTAGGTGGGCCTCAAAGATGAGATTAGGCTGCCATCGTGGAATTTACATGCATGTGGTAGACAAAAAACAAACAAAATATGTTCACTTAACTTATAGGATTAAAGAGAAGGGGGTAGATTAGGGAGTCTTGAATATATTACAGTTTGAATAGCATAACCAAATTTCACTTAGAGGGTAGCATGAAGCATAGGAAGTGAGCCTGCTAGGCAGTCACCTCAGGAAAAGCTTTCCAGTAAAAGGAAGCAAAGAATACAAAGAATCTGACTAAGCAGGATCCAGTTCTCATATGTCCTTGGGGGAGTGAGGAGAGGACACTACAGATACCAGAATGGGCAGAAGAGACTAACTAAGAGAGAAAATGAGATGAGTTCAAAAGTCAGAATAAATAGATTGCACAAGGCCTAGTAAATAGGTCATTGTAAAGATTTGCCTTTTGTTCCAAATGCAATACGAAGCTCTTAGAGGATTTTGAGCGAAAGGGTGACATGACAGTTGCTAAATACTACTATTAGTACTACTACTACTAGTACTACTACTACTACTAATAGCAATGTCTACCATGAGGATACTATTAATTAATTTAATCTAAGTACTATATAGTGTGATATAATGATTTGTCAGAAATATATATTTGATCATTCCAATGACCAAAGCATATTTCTCAGGTAGTAAGGTACTTACTATTCAGGTAGTCTTCCTCCACAGTTCCTAAAAATGCCTCAGAGCCATGAAGGTGAAAATGGGTATCCTTCTATTAATGAAGGTGATTTTTGGACCTCATCCAAGGGTGGGGGTTAGTTGTCAGGAGGACCAATCATGTGATTAGAGGGTTGGAACCTTCAGTCACACCTCCTGACCTCTGGAGAAGGGCAAGGCACTGGAGGTTGAATCAGACCATGGCCAATGACTTAGTCAATCATGACAATGCAATGAAGCTTCCATAAAAATCCAAGAGAACAGGGTTCAAAGAGCCTCCGGGTTGGTAAACACATCAAGATTAAGGGAGAATGGCACATCTGGAGAGGCATGGAAGTTCTGCACTCTCTCCCCATACCCTATCTTATGTATCTCTGGATGTTGATACATATATTTTACTACGTCCTCTAATAAACCAGTGGTATGTAAGTGTACCTCTGAATTCTGTAAGCCACTCTGCCAAATTAAAAGAACCTAAGGAATTCGTTGGAACCTCTAGTCTAGAGCCATTTGGTCAGAAGCACATGTAACTTCCAACTGGTGTTTGAAATGGGGGGTGGGAAGCAATCTTCCCAGGATTGAGAACTTAACCCATGAAATCTGATGCTATCTCCAGAGAAGACAGTGGAGAATTGAGTTGAATTCTCAGACACCCAGCTAGTATCTGAGAATTGCTAGGGGTTATTGTGGGGAGCAACCCCAATAGGCATGGGGTCCAGAAACCTAAAAAGATAGAGTTATTCCTGTTTTACATTTAAATATGTTACCCTAAGTTAAACAGACTGTAAATGGCAGGACCTAGATTTGAACCCAGACAATGTGCCTCCAAAGTCTGTGCTCATAACTGCTATGCCATAATCAAACTGAAGTTTAACAGGATTACTCTGACTGCTATGACTGAAAGAAGTCAAGGATAAAATTGGGCGGCCTGACTAGGAAGTGTTCACAGTAACAACCTAGGATAGAGGCCATGGTGATATGGATCAAGGAGTAGCAGTAAAGAAGATAAAAACTGGTCAGTTTGGGTATGTTTTGAAGGTAGATTAAACAAAACTGACTGACTTATTAAATGTCAGATTTGAGGAAAGGAGTGAACAAGAACTCCAGATTGTTTAAGATGACAAACTTTAAAAGACTGGCCTGCTATGTGGGTAAAGTGGTAGGAAAATGTTTAAATTAAAAGTATTTACTGTGCCCTTCTAGATAATAAAGATATCAACTGCCATATTCCCTATCCTGAAGGGGATACGGGCCTTATAACTTCCTTTTAACATCTCCTTGTCATTTGTTTGCTCCTGGAGGAATTATAGACACCCCTAAATGTAGATTAAGGTTTTATTATAATGCATAGAACAGGATAATGACTGAGCTCATCCTAAATGTGAAGCTTTTCTGTACTTCATAATATTTTATTTAGATTTTTATTGGTTTTAGGCAGAAATAATATACAGAAATTTTTTTATAAAAAAATGATTTTAGAATAAGCAAGGCATAACTGCACATTCCTGTATAAATGTCATCACTTTGAGTCATTAGTAAGAAATGTGTTACAAGGATTAGAACATGTACTTTGAAAAGCAGCTGAGGAAAAGAAATATCAGCTGTTGGCAAAGAGCATTGTTGGAGGATGGTCACTACGCAAAAGCTGATCTCTCCCTCCCTCTCTTTCCCTGTCTCTTGTACAATCATGTTCTACTAATACCTAGCTGCAACACATTAGAAATGAATAGTTCAACTGTTTCTTCAAAAAGAACAGAAACATAGCAAGGCATTAAGTAGCCATAAACAAGATGCATATTTAAAACAGATGCTTATATCTGTTTCTATCAGAAGCTCTCTTCTGAATGCAGTCTAATCTCAGTAGTATCAGTCCGATCAGGGCAGGATGCTCTTCGGTACTGGGTCAGGTTGTTCTGAATGAGTCAGCATTTCAGCCAGAGAACTTCTGTAATAGGAATGAAGATCCCCTGGTTGGAAAGCTCGGGCCCGTGTCATGTGGGACCCACTGATGTGAGGAATCCCCCAAAATCCAAACTCTCAAGAGTAAAACGAGGAGACATTCCCACTGCTAAAACAGTTCCTGACATTACTCATCAGAGCCCAGCTCCCCAGTGAAGTCTGATTTCATTGTGACCTAGTAGCAGGGGTAAGTGTTCCGCATTTCTCAGCATCAAAGACCCCTCTGGCACTCCTCACTTGCTCTTCATTCTGGAATTTCTCAAAATAGAGAAAACTCACAGTGATTTCACAAATAGGTATATTGCTTACATCAGAGATTCTGGATTAAGCTACATTATTTATGTGTCATTGTCCAGAAATATACAATATGCCTTAAGGTAAGAATAGAAAATACTTTCCCAAAGTCAGAAATTACTCTGTTAGCCTTTTTAGTCATTGAGCATTCCAGTCAGTTAAACCATGGAGCCTTTGACCTTCCTCTAAACACTTAATAGAAATCATTCTATAAAATACTCTAATTAAGCAGAGAATACCAAATATAATCTCTTCCTGATGTTTCATGATCACTCCTTACTTTATCTTCCCATGATACAGTAATTCCCCAAACACATCTAATTCTATACAGCTATTTCCCCATGCTTTTCACATGCTATTTCCTACCTTTAACTGAGTATCAGTATGTCTGCTTCTATCAACAACATAATATGTTTCTCCAGTTACTGCCCCCTTATAATTTTCATAACATACTATGTACTGAGAGGTAGAAGACTCATTTGTTCATACTCTATATTAAATAAAGTCAATAAATGGCTTTCCTATCTTTAATTATCAGTAATATCAAGATACAGCTAGATGTTTAGATTATATCCAAAAAGAAAAGTACAAATTTAAGTATATTAAAATGAAAATTTCTGTATTTCATAATGTTTATCAAGTGATCACTACCACTGGAAGTCTTTAGAGATGTATCTTGCAACTTTTAAACTATATAAACTCCCCAAATGCAGTTATAAAATATTATCTAACTTTAGGGAGGTTCTAGTTTTTATTAAAAAAAAAAAGTTATGCTGACCTAAAACATTCTTGGGCTGAAGCAGTGAAAAATATCTCTGGCTTCCGTGGTATTTGGTGAAAATTTGTGTTGCTTTGATAATTATTAGAATGGCATGGAAAAAATTCAAAACTCCTTCTGGGGGAAAAATGCACAACCAAACATGCACACACCCTACCTAAAAACACTTCTGGCAAAATAAAACAAGCAGTATTTGAAGTGAGAACTCTCTAGACATAAACTCCATTCTCTTGTTCCTTTGGGATAGTAATTTTGGACCCGATATGCATAATGCAAACACCTAAAGAACTTAAAAAACAAACAACAAAAACTGGTGCCCCAACTTACCTCAGACCACTTAATCATTCAGTATCTCTGGATTATTCTTATTTCCCTTTTCAGAGAGGTAGATCACTGTGGCTAGAGAGAAACCCTTGTTCACCAAAGGAATACCACATCAGCAGGGGCACTTGGCAATTTCAGCCTGCAACAGGGGAAGAGTCCTAGCCTCAGCAGTTTATATTCCTGAACTACAGATCTAAACCTTGACTGCATTCTATCATCAATGGCTTTCATCTTCATTCTTTCAACAAATAGTTATTGATGGTTCTCTGAGAACCAGGACCTGTGTGCTAAATGTTAGAGATACAAGCAAACACCAGAATTTAAGACAATGTAAACTTTAAGAGCTGTGTTCCCAACTCCTAGATGACACATAATAGGCACTCAGTAAATATTCTTGGAAGAATCGATCAGTGCTTTCATGGATTTTACAAAATAATAGGGAGCGGGGTGGCAGATAATAAGAAAATAATTACATAACTAAGTATAAGTAGAAATTTTGGTAAATGCTAAGAATAAATTCAAAGCCAGAATGAGAAGGAGATTTTAATAAAGGAAACTGTTTTAAATTGGGAGGTTAGGAAAGAACTCTCAGGAATTCACATCAAAGCTGAGACTTGGAGGAAAGATGAGTTCAGGTGAAAAAATGCACTGTTTGTATAGAGAGTGGAACTGAATATAATCAATTATATATAATCAATTTTATAATTGATTATATTCATATAATTGAATATAAGCAATTTTTACATTGCAGGAGTCCCCTCTTTAAAAGACAGCTATTCTGGATTTTTTTCATTTCTGTTCCTAGAGGGTTAGAGATGTTGTCACAATGTATCATTTACCAAATGTTCCTGTCAGAAGAACAATTCCCAAGTTACAACTTAACACAATAAGAAAATATCCTGTTGAAAGTAACTATAAACTATAACTGAAGCTACTATCTACTACTTAATTCCCTTCATTAAAAGAAACTAATTTTTTCTAAACAATTTTTGTCACCCAAATCAATGGATGGCATTTTCTTCTCAGTAAACAGAAAATTATGCAATCCAACAAGCCTCCTTGTTTGATTCAATTAGCAAAAAAGTTTACCACCAACTCCACTGTCTAGCTGTATCAAACTATTCCCTCCAGACACTTCTCTCTACTGTTTCTTTTTCTCCTCTCTTTGCTTATTCATTCTCAATGTCTTTCTCCAGTTTTTATCCACCCATTTCCTTCAGAAAACTAACAGTGGCACATATCAGAAGCCCTGGGGACCTTTTTCCAGCTACAGGATAGCTGCATGTTCTATGCAAAGGATAGTCAGTGAAAATACTGCAAAATCCAACCCTCTCTTACATTATTAATTTTCCCATTGAATTAAATGAAAAGCAGGTGAGGAGAGTATTTTCCAGGTACATCCATCTCCTTCTAGGGTTTGCCTTTAAACGTATCAAGCATGATAAATAACAAATAATAAAAGCTGAATTCAAATTAAGGTTTTTAATTAAAACACTGCATTAAATTATAAGAGAAAGGCATTGCCAGCACATTCCAATCTCCAGTCAAATCAAACGCAATGATGCCTTGATGTAAACCACAGCTCACTGAGGGGCTGCAGCAGCACTGACAGATCTTCAAGTCATGAAGCCGAGCTTCCCCCCATTTGTTCCCATCTTCCTTGTTTTGGTTATATGGCATTTCTGTAAACTTAAAAATCTGCTGCAAGCTGCTCTGTAATTTTTCAGCACTTTAACTATCATTTTTGCCGAGTGCTCCCTCCCAAGCTCACAGGTCAGTAAATCATAACAGCTGTTTTGGCTTTCTTCCTGGAGTTTAACACTCTGACTTCTCTTGCAAAATTTCTGTTGTAAGGGATCTGTTTTTCAGTACCAGCAACTTACCGAATAAACATTTGGATAACAATATTATAGAAACAAAACAGAGTTTAAGTTTTAATAATGGTGATTATTAAAATAACCGTATAAAATAGTTACCAAAATCTCTCAGGGAAGTTCCAAACCACAAATCTCACAAAAATGAGTTATGTTATAAGAATGGCAGTTAGACTATATTACTAATATAAATTTAGGTAAATTTAAACTTTTTTATAGTTTTATTGAGAAATAATGGACATACATCAATGTGTAAGTTTAAGACGTGCAGCATAATGGTTTAACATATACAGGAATGCCATACTGCGCGCGCGCGCACACACACACACACACACACACACACACCCCGCTTATTGGTGGGGGATATATTCCAATACCCCTGGTAGGTGCCTGAACTGAGGACGAATTTAAATTTCTAACATGCAAAACTCTGACTACCTTGTTCTGCTCACATTCCCCATCCATCTGCAAATTCTATCAGCACTACAGAATCCAGCCTTACCCAACCACCATCTCTGTGAGTGGTCTAAATCTGGGTACCATGCTCTTCCCTGGACTACCAAAATGGCTTCCAGAAGGATTTCTCTGCATTTAGTCCACTCCAAACTATTCCTTACACTGTCCCTAGAATGACACAACTACAACACTGTCAGCTGTTCAGTATCTAACTGAGTAGCTGTACTCCACATAGCCACCCAGGAGAGGGGCTTGTTCTCAATATAATTCAAACTCCTTACCACAGTCTCCAGGTCCTTAAGTGATCTGGTGACCTTAAGTGACCTGTCCTTCTGAGTTCCTCTTCCATCACTAGCCCCTCCCTGCCCCTGCTGCAGGCACATGGGAAAACCTGCTGTTCCAGGGACACATCAAGCACATTCTAAGGCATTGGTACTTGTGATTCCTGCTGTCAAGAACGTTCTTCCTCCAGCAACAATTCCTCCCTTCAGGTCTGTTCAAATATAACCAGTATGAAAAGTCCTCTCTGAAAACAGTACCTAAAATGGCACTGCCAACCTCAGCACTCTTGGCCCTCATCCCATATGATTTTTCTTTGTGATACTTGTATCTACCTAGTACACCTGTTTATTGTCTTTTCTTACTCCACTAGAATGTATGCTTCATTGATCAGAAGATGCAACTCACAGAGGAAATAGCAAGGACAAAAAAAATGATTTTATTTTGACAAGTAAAGAGAGAAATCATTATAAATTTGAGAATCAAATTCTTACTTCCCATAGAAACTAGATGAAAATCTTTTAAAAGTAATGTTACTGAGAATTCCACACAATAGACCATTTGTGTGGAAAAGATGGAAGAGATGGGTGAAGATGACAATCCATATAACCTCTGAAAAGCAACTCAATAATGTGCAACAAGAGATTAAAAAAAAGAGTTCATACCCATTGATTTCCAAATTTTGTTTCTTGGACCTGTCTTGTAAAAATGGAAACCAAAACACATTTTCAAGAATATCCCTACAATGTTATTTCTGCTACTACAAAATAGAAAAGAAACCATATATCCAATAATAGAATAATGGTTATACAAATTATGGTATAACCCCACAACAGATATCAAAATGTTACTTAAAAATCATGACTTGATCAGTATTTTAAGCCATGAGAAAATACTTACAATTTAGTGTTTTGTAAATAAAGTAGAACGTAAAATGATCTTTATGGTTTTCAATATGTGTATGTGTCCTGATTTTATAAAGTTTATGAAGAAATATGAACCAAGAAAGGGAAAAAACTATCAAATGTTTTATATTATTTACTAATGATAGTGGGATTATGGGTAAATTTAACTTATTCTTCTTAAATGTCTTAATTTTCATTTACATACATTTATTTTCATTGTAACCAAAAATATAATTTTTTTAAAAGATTTTATTTGGGGTGCCTGGGTGGCTCAGTGGGTTAAGGCTCTGCTTTCGGCTCAGGTTATGATCCCAGGTCCTGGAATTGAGCCCCGCATCAGGCTTTCTGCTCAGCAGGAAGCCTGCTTCCTCCTTTCTCTGTGCCTGCCTCTCTGCCTACATGTGATCTCTGTCAAATAAATAAAATCTTTTAAAAAAAAAAAAAAGATTTTATTTATTTGACAGAGATCACAAGTAGGCAGAGAGGCAGGCACAGAGAGGAGGGGAAGCAGGCTCCCCACTGGTCAGAGAGCCTGATGCAGGGCTCGATCCCAGGACCCTGAGATCATGACCTGAGCCAAAGGCAGAGGCTTAACCCACTGAGCCACCCAGGCACCCCCCCCAAAATATAATTTTTAAATGAAATTATACCATCTTCATGAGTCTATTGTACCTTAGTTCTTATTGACTCCCACTGGTGCTTCAACATGTCTTAGGAAAGATCTGTCACTTTTTACTAGTTTTCAGAATGATTTTCAGGTGAAAAACATGTTTAGAAAGGGCTAAACTAACTGCTTACTGGGCACATGCCATCAAAATAAATCCAGATTCACCAAAGATTTATTTTTATCTTCATCAAAATGAAAGCAATTTTTTTCGAGATTTATTATTTTAAACACATACACATAAAATCAAAAAAAGCTAAACTTTCCATAGCTTCATATTAAACCTGTATTAGCATTTATTAATCTAACCCACCCATCTCCAACCTAGTTTTGTTTATTTGTTCATTTTAACACTGAAGTGTATGTACTTATCATCTGGGATTGTCAAAAATAAGCAAAACAAATATAATTTAAAAATAAATAAATACCAAGTGTACTTCGCAAAGAGCTTAGAGCCTAGAGAAGTAAAATGAAGCACTGTATGTCTCAGCTCTGATAATTGTAAGGAAGCCCAACATTCTAATTATAATGCAAGATTCTCCTGTAATTTACTCAGCAGAAGTTTCGACCACAAGCTTATTTATAGTTTCCACAATAAGCAAAGAAACTACAAAAGTTAAAAAAAAAAATTACATGAAAACCAAATTTACATATAAAAATCATTAAATCTATAATTGTGAAGTATAGTTACAGTGATCCAAAAGTTTTCTCTTGTACTTTTGCTTTCATGAGTACTTAAGAAGTGGAGTCAAATTAAATCCTTCCTTCCTAAATGAACCAGAATTTTTCTGCTATCTCTTGACCTTCTCAAATTCCAGAAGCCTTAAATAAGCCCCAGTTGTTTCATCTCAGAAAAGTGACTTTAGTTAGCTAAGTCATTACTGAAGACTAATAGGGTGTTGTGTGAGATGAAAGCGCTAGAAAACAAGATGAATGAATAGCTGAAAGTCAAATAAACACTATAAAATTTTAATTAGCGATAAGTTGCACTACATTGTCTTCCACATTAAGTTATGATCCACTGGCCTAAAAAAAGAAAGAGAGAGTAAGGGGAGATAAATTCCTATTACTATAGTTTTATTTCATTCTCCCCACGACTTTCTTCAGCAGTTGTTCTTAAAACTTCCGAAAGTACTCAAAAATCTTAGAATTTTATAATAGACTTTCATGTTAGTAAGTAGAGCATGTGTTTTATGTAATGCTGACCCCATACTTGGATTCCCCACAGCCATAAAGACATAGAATTCTGAAATTACTGAATCATTTGTCAACCTTCAAGAACAATCACTGAAAAAAGTCATACAAAAATAAATGTTAAAGCTATATTTCTCCAACTCCTTTGGAGCTAAACTTCTAGAAGAAAATTATGCCCCATCTTTCAGATTCATGTGTATGAGATATGAAAGACGATGGTCTTCTCCCCGTGACTTCTGGCTGTTTCTACTGGGAGATATGTTTCAACAAGATGTGGAGTTACCTACATTAGTGTTCCAGTCTTCCATTTTGTGTAGGAAGAAAGAAGAAAGGGAGAAAAAGGAGACAGGGAAGGAGACACACAGACAGACATGTTGCAGAGGCAGTAGTTCAACTCTGCTTGCTAGAGTCTAGTCAACAGCCTCATGTGAGTAAGGGGTCAGTGGAGACAGCTTCCTGATCCCTGAATTGTACTTATGTCAGCACATTCATAACTCAGTACACCCCAACTCTAATCAAGGTAGTAACGTCCTACTTTGGTCAGCTGCTCTGTTGTCCTAGGTGTCAAGGCTGAAGGCTCAGTCGAAAGCCTGCCCTTCCAGCCTTCCCCACAATTGTGTAAGCCCATACCTACTTTCGTTAAATCCCTTTCTGCTCCAAATATCTAAAATGGCTTCTCTTTTCTGAATGGAACTCTGACAGACATAGGTGCCCACTCCTCTCAGTAGTTGTGACTGAGGTGAGCCATGGGTTACCAGACCCCTCTATAGGATCCAAAAAGAAACTTCCAGAGGCTTGCAGTTCTAAGGCATAGCAATTCACAGACTCGGTACCCACAATAAAAGATACCGTTTCTGTCCTCTTTTATGTAAATCCAGCTAAGAAAATGAAGTTAATTCATATGAAAAGACTGAGAATAACATATTAAGTACCTAATTAAGTAACAGATTATATATTAGCATGGGGAGGGACAAAGAATCAGGAGACACCCTGAATGTATCACTTAATACTTCTACATACAGTTACTTGGATTAGAGAAGCGGGGAGGTAGTAAGGGAAAATATTAACATCAGTCTTCTTTTAGAAAGTTCCCAGCTCTGGGGCACCTGGGTGGCTCAGTGGGCTAAGCCTCTGCCTTTGACTCAGGTCATGATCTCAGGGTCCTGGGATTCAGCCCTGCATCAGGCTCTCTGCTCAGCAGGGTGTCTGCTTCCCTTCTCTCTCTCTGCCTGTCTCTATGCCTACTTGTGATCGCTCTCTCTCTCTCTGTCAAATAAATAAATAAAATATTCTTTTAAAAAGTTCCCAGCTCTAATAAGATGATTTTTGGAGAATAATGCGATAAGGTGACATCAAAGCCATCTTCATGAATGGTAAAGATGGAGGTCTTAAAAGGGACAAATGGGATTATGACAGTAGGAGGGAACTGGAAAAACAGATATGACTTAAGAAAGGTGAAAAAGCATGATATCTTCCCTGGATAATGAGGAGTCTGGTATGAATACAGAGTGAAAACTGAGAAATAATAAATACATTTGAAAATAGGGAAGGCACTGGAAGCTTCTGAATAGGGCAGTGAAATTAGAAATTAGAAACATGAGGAGCCTAAAAAAAAAAAAAAAAGAAAGAAATATGAGGAGCCTGATAAGTCTTTCTTGTGGGGGCTGTGCTGCGCACCGCAGGATGTGTGAGCAGCATCCCTAGCCTCTGCCCACAGAATGCCAGTGGTACCCATCACTCATGACAGTCAAAAATATCTCCAGACATTATCAAATAAACCCAGGGCTGGGAACAAAATCACTCCTGATTAAGAGCAACCGGACTCCAAAGATTAGTGTGGAAAGATGAGATAAGAATAATAATTTAAGAAGCAATTATATCTATCTCATCCTGTGATGTGTGCCCAGATCAGGAGTCGCAAACACACATTAGTGAAGAGGCCAGGTGGGAGCTGTGGTGAACACAGGTGCATAAGCAGCATCTCAAGGAGAGAACTCCCAGCATCAGTCAGCTGTTGTTGCCATGGGAAGGCAAATCCAGGCTTCCAGGTCCTTCTTCCCTACCTCCCCTTCCAAGAGAAGTAAATTCCAGACTTTAAAGTAAAATTCCCTGATTTTAAAAATATAGGACTTAGTTTAAGTTTTCTGGAAAACAATAAACAGGATGGGTTTAACCCTCAAGCTACCCAAGATTTGCAGCCTGGACTAAGGTGATGATAGCTTAGGGAGTTTAGGAGAAATTAATGGATACGAACAAACAAACCCACTGTAAAAGGATAGTTTTGAGAACAGCTGGAAAAGTGAACTTGAATAAGCACTAGATGACATGAAGGAGTTACTATTGAGTGTGATAATGGTATTAAGATTGTGTTAAAAAAAGACTCATCTGTTTGAGATATTTAATTATATGTTATATAGAGATATGCTTTCCATTATAGATGAAACAAAAAAAGAGAAAATGAGTGGAATTCAACACAACTGAATATCAAGGATAAATCTGAGGAATGAGGAAAAGGGACTTCAAAGATTTGAATTTGAGCAAATAAAGAATATCACCAAACAGACTGAACCACTAAATTTTTTATTTATCTCCTTTAGATTCTCCTGGAAAAAGCTGTCTAGACATTTTGTTGAAACTTATTTTCTAGAATTTATTGACAGCCTATACTTTTCTCCCATTACCAATCAGAATATAATAATTAATTCTATACAGGAAGTTCAGGTTCCACTTTAGAATAATGTCAATCAGAATTCTGTTTAAAATAATAACATTAGTTAGTAGAACTTACTGGGCACTTTCTGTTCCCAGACACTGTGTTAGGCTTTACTGGCATTACCACATTTATGCCTCAAATCAACCCTAGGCAACAATTATCATTATAAAGAAACTATGATTCAGAGATCTTAAGTAACTTGTTCCAAGGATAATCAGCAAATGAGTGTAGAAAAGAGATTTAAATTCAAGCTGCCTGATTCCAAAACCCTATCCCCTTAACCATTACCCTATGCTGTCTCCCACAGTGCATCTTTCATAATCATCAGGCAAGCAGTATATTAGCCTCTGGCCTTAAAATAAATCATGTATGCCAGTGAGCCAGACAAGCCCATACATACCTTTAATTCACAATAAGAGGTGTCCAATCCTCTTCCTGTATGGTAAACCCTCTTTGGCTATATCTAGAAAGCAAACATTCTCTTCTGTACCACTTAATCTTTGAAGAACAAAGTAGCATTTCTCTCAAAGTATCAGTATCATATTCAAGATAGAAGTGGGACCAAGACAGCTTTCCAGATAATTCAAAGCACAACAGACTTGTACTTCGGGTCATCACGCATACCAAGAGATATGAGACACCCTCTTCCACCATGAACACGGCCACGGTTGGCTTCACAGAGTCACAGTATCTACGTTTCTGAACTTCTGCTGATCCCCAAGACAACCAAATGAAAAGGGAATGCATACTGCACGGTCCCTGGTGTGGGTCCCACTAGGGTCCATGAACACAGGACAGCAGGCTAGGGGTCAGGGCATGCTATTATGGTTAATATGAAATGCTATGCCAGCAACTAGCATAATCCAGATAAACAAATTCATTCCATATGAAAACATGCAAACCATATTTCTGTTTGGTGCATACCCAATTTATCATAAGCAATATTCCCTTTTGCTAGCATTTGGGGCAGTGGCTTCTAGTGCTTCTACAGCAGAGTTTGTAAATTACTTGTCTGAACACATTCAAATAACATTATTTCATAATTTTCTAACGTGCTTACAAGTAATTTCACCTCCTTTTCTCCACTTACCTTCTACCTTCCACCACTTCTTCACCCTGAGTAGGATTCATTCTCAAAAGGATTTTCTACAATTCAAACATGCTTGAAAGTAATTCAAGTGTGGGCTACTCTGACATTTAAGAAAAATTCGTATCTTGCAACTACAAAGAATTTAAATACAGTTACAGAAAAGAAGATGTAACTATCAACCATACTCATTTCTTAAGTTTGCATGTTTGGTTTCAAGTATGCTGCTTACTTTATCTTTCACCTCAACCTGAAAAATCTTACCTATCCACTCGTCCATAAACCATAGCCCATGATGGGGCTGCTGGTACTGCTGCAATAGAGCCATTCAGTGACTTGGCTGTTTAGGATTTTATACTGTATGAAAAAACCAATGCTTATATTTGTGGAATACAAAAATACCAACCACTTTATATTATATAATAATATAAAGGTTAGTTTATCAGTTTTTAAAACAGATCTTTCTTTAACTTGCCTAAACCATGGGAAAAACATCTGCTAATGCTTACTTGCTTATTCAAAAAATCACAGTTAACCTCCAAAAACAACATCCAGGCTAAATGGTTCTGTGATTTTTGGTAATCTTACTTGAAAAAGCAACAACTATATATATTTTCAAAATTAAGCCACCCTCTTCCTCCTCCAATTGTTTTATTTGAACTGCTTCCTTCAATTTACATAAAATCCCTCTGCAAATAGTAGGGGGGAAAACCAAGAAAAGAGAAAAAGCACTGGGCACCACTATCTCCTCCAAAGACTGTATCTAAGACAATACCACTTGCTAGATATGTTCCATTCTAGAGGTAGAAAAACATGTTGAATAAATGTTACTGTGACAATGATCGAGCAGCATATCAAAGAAAATTCCAGATCAAAAGGCATTCCAACGTTCTACTCCATTCTTAAGGCTTAACAGTAATCTCCGTGGCTAGAGACACATACACAGAGACAGATACACAACTACTTTTCTCCAATAAACGGATTTTCTTTTTATTTACCATGTTTCTAGCTTACTGAATGCAATCATATTTTAGTGAAGACATTTTAGTGAATCTAAAAATCAGATAGGTGATTTGATAACTGTTTCAGGAACAATTTGGAAGAGGTCCCCTAATTTTTAAACCGCACATTTCATGTGGACATATGTGCTATGGTGAGTGCTGTGAATTGTGTAAGACTGATAATTCACAGACCTGTACCTCTGAAGCAAATAATACATTGCATATTAAATAAATAAACAAATAAACAAATAAAAAAACCACACTTTTTTCTAATTTTAAAGAGTTCCAGTATCATTTTTGCTAATCAGTAGGGCTTAAACAGTCAAAACTGAAGCAGAAAAATATCAAGTTTTTTTTTAAAACAGCTTACAGTATTCAAATGTACTGAAGAGTATATGATTCCTTTCAGAAGACAGAAAATAGCTTCATATAAACACCAGATTATTTTCTTGTCTCACATTAAAGCACTTTGTAATTAAATGTAAATTTAATTCCAGTTATTCTTAGATTTACTTTCTTGCCTCTAAATCAAAAGTTAATTAGGGAAAAAAGCAATCTCAAGGTTTGTCCAAGTCCAATTCCTGAGTGAATAACTAGACTTTTAAAATACAAAACAGGGGCACCTGGGTGGCTCAGTGGGTTAAGCCTCTCTGTCTTCCGCTCAGATCATGATCTCAGGGTCCTGGGATCGAGCCCCGCATCGGGATCTCTGCTAAACAAGGAGCCTGCTTCCTCCTCTCTCTCTCTCTGCCTGCCTCTCTGCCTACTTTGTGATCACTCTCTCTGTCAAATAAATTGGGGGGGGGGGGAACCTTTAAAAAAATAAATTAAATAAAATAAAATACAAAACTTTGTATCTATGTTTCCTTTGGCATAACGAATGTATTAATAGTAAATTTCCTTCAGGCCTGTTTTCTGATTCCTGCAGGCTTTGACTCTACTCCACATCCTGACACTTAGAATTCAAGAGCCATCAAATAACAGAGCTATAAAGATCATAAATTACAAAGGAAGTCTGGAAAGCAAGGTAATTGGCTCAACGTTGGAGAATGGAAGGGTTAGATCTTAGAGCAAGGTTTCCTGATGCCCAGATGTCAGTGCTCTACCCCATAAGCCAGGCTGATTCACTTTAAGTGCTTCTTTGGTTTGTTCTGTTTTACACACGCAGTATTTCTCCCACAAGAATCTTAGAATTTCAGTGCGCAGCAGGAATGGAGCCTGGTGTGTTTTTTGTTTGCCTTGTTTTGTTTTTCTATTTTTCTTTCGCATAAGGCAACATAGAACACAGGCTAGTCACTAAGTAAATACTTGAATTAAATTCTGAAATATTAATTGTCATATTCAGAGTATTACACAATGTGAATTGTTCTTAGCATATATTTGTATCTAGGAAGTTACAATATGATAGTTACCTCTAGGAAAAATATATTCTGGGAGAAATGTTGAAGTTTAGTTAATTAAATAAACACGTTTATTAAAGTATGTCGACTCATAAAATGTAAATTGCTCTACAAAATGAAGAATTAAAGCAATACCAACAGAGCTATAAGCAAAAAATGCATAAAAAGTTTCACTCACAGAAGAAAATAGATTGCCTAATGGCTAATGTAGTGCTGATATGTCCCATGAAACTATAAAGATATCTAGTCTACCTATGTCTACAGAATACACAGTCATGTCTCTCCTCTACCACTCACACATAATACTTCTGATACCAGATGTATAGATTTTTTTCCCACACTGCCAATTTTCCCACAGCAGCTAAGTGTCCGGTAATTCAATTCAACTCAACCAGAATTAGCACAAACCTTACAGGTTAAGAGCTCAGTCCCAAAAGACTGCTCACACTTCAGATGCCAATCACAAGTAGTAGGTCCCCAGGTTACCCACAACTTCTGTCTGATTTGACTACAAATTAGAAGTTCTGAAGACCTCCTCCTCCAGTTTGATAGTTTACTAAAGCAGCCCACGGAACCCAGGAAAATAGTTCACTATTGCAGATTTATCACAAAGGATATTTTAGAAGATGCAAATGAACAGCCATATGGAGAGGTAAATAGGATGAGATCTGAAAGGATCCCAGTGTCCCCATCAATTTGGGGTACACCACCTTCCTCACACATAGATGCAATCATCAACTTAGAAGCTCTCCAAACCCCATACTTCAGTTCTTTTTGTAGAGGCTTCACCATGTAGGAATAGTCAATTATTAACTATCAATTAGGTTATTTCCTAACCCTGTTCTTTCTTCAGAAAATGAGGTTTAGGCCTGAAAAGAAAACTTCAAGCTGCTGCTGCTGCTGCTGCTTCTGCTTCTTCTTCTTCTTCTTCTTTTTTTTTTTTTTAAAGATTTATCTATTTTAGAGAGGGAGTATAAGGGAAGGGTCAGAGGGAGGAGAGAATCTCAAGCAGACTCCCACCAAGCACAGCGCCCCATATGGGGCTCGATCTCATAACCTTGAGATCACAATCCAAGTCAAAATCAAGAGTCTTAACTGACTGAGCTACCCAGGCACCCCTGAAAGCTTCAATCTTCTAATCATGGCTTGATCTTTCTGGTGACCAGCCCCCATTCAAGAGCCGAACAAGAGTCACCTCATCAGAACAAAAGATGCTTTTTTCACCCAGGAATTCTAAGGAATTAAGTAGTTCTATGACAGATACTCCTCTCACTCAAAAATTATAAGGGTTTTAGGAACTTTGAGTCAGGAACAAGGGTCAAAGACCAAATATTTAGCAAGAAACAGAGGCAGAGACCAAAATATATTTCGTATTATTTCACAACATATTAACACTTATGGACTTCTAAAGCCCATGAGTTTATAGACTCCAACCCTGGAGAAGAAAGAGCTGCCTATGTAAAAGAACACAGTAAGAAGAATTAGAAGTGGGATCGAAGTGTGGAGAAAGTAAAGCTGAGCAACAACACAGAACCTAGGAAGCCCCCAAAATACTCCAGGTATACAGGTTTCTAACTACACTCAAGTCAGAGTAGAGTAAGAACTCTGAGTCGCTACTTTGTAAGTCTGCTCATTTCTTTGCTTTGGTGGTTTTCCAGTTTGGAGTTTTGTTTTGTTTTGCCTTGGTTACCTAGTAAAGTCACTGTTTTAAAAATTCCAACCCTGTTTAAACTAAACTAAGAAGAAAAGGAGAATTGTCCTTCTCTAGATGTGGCCGACAAGAATTTCAGAGGGTCTGGACAAGCAGAGCAGTCTGGTCACAGTGGTGCCAGCTGGAGGCCAGGAAAGACCTAGCATGGCTAGAGAAGGAGAGGGGGGACTTCTGAACACAAGGGGCCTCAGAGCTGGCTTGGGCACGACTGGAAAATCCCATCAAAGAATCAGTTTGCTCACTGCATAACAGCTCTGTGAGACTTCCCTAGATGACTGAATTAGGAAGGTCATTTTAGTCAGCCTGCAAAATGTTTACCGGCTTCTTTTTGGTTTTTTTGTTTGTTCATTTCTAAAAAATGATTTAAATTCTATATTTGCTGATAATTTTCTTTTGAGACGTTGAAATAGCTGCTGGTGTTTATCATCCAGACAATCAGGAAGAAAAGGCCTGAAAGTTTAAAGAACTGGTAGGAGAATGTATTTAAAATATCTAAAAGTAACTGGCTTCCTTCTTAGCCCTCTGTAATCCCTATAGGTAATTAGCACCCTACGGCCCCATGAAAGTTGTGGCTTCAAACCAGTCACCAATCAATGACAGAACATTGCTAATGGGACAATGGCTCTGTGCCAAGACTTTGTGGCCACTGGAATTAAGGAGTATAGCTTCTGGAGTTTCTCCTGAACAATGCCCAGAATCAGGAATCTGAAACTGCCAGGAGTTCCGCTTCCTGCTGTGTGGGCTATATGTCCTGATGCATATTCAACTTCGCGTACTTGAGTGTCTGGGACTGACTGCAGATGGTGGTGAAAGAGATAAAAATTGCATGTGCTTGAAAGTTCCTTCATGCCCTAAGAACGTTTACCTTGTGAGGACCACAGCATGGAAAAGCAGGACCACGTTAGCATTTAAATCAGAGGAAAACCATCTCTCTTTCTCTTTGGAAGGCCCTTTAAAACAGATAAACAGTAACTAGAAAATAAAGAGAATTCCTTCTACAAGTTTGAGAATGGAATCTTAATGGAAATGAATAGATGACCAGTAAACATAATACACACTGGGAAGTCTTATCACCCAAAATAATGAAAGTAATTATTAAAATCAAAATAACAATCTAACAAATGAGATTCAGAAACTGAGCCATTTTAGAAATTTAAACATACTTGTTAGAAACACTTTTCCTCATTTAGCCCTTCACTTTAACTGTATGTTCACCACAACTTTTATTAGTATTAAAAGTTGTATATAGTATATTTGTATACTTATTATAATGTATATGCAGAGAATACATTTTTGCATGTTCTTTGAATTGTATTAAAATTAAAATGTGGTGGATTTTTTCCCTTGATAGTGAAAACTTTGATTATAAAAGTAGTGATTCTCCAGAAATATGAGCCTTCAGCCTAAAGGGAGAAAATACTCAGACGTAGTAGACCCTGCTATTCCATCTTAATAATGATGGGAGTGCTCCCATCACTCAGAAGCATGCACAGAAACTGGATGATACTCCCTTGGAGGAAGAATAAAATTCAAAAAGAACAGAAAAAGAAAATATTTCAGTGTTGATCTTAAATGAAAGCAAAGACAAGACTGTCTACTACTCACCGTTTAAAGCTTTTCTCTTGACAGACAAAATTTAATTCTAAAGTTATACAAACTAAACTTTAAACCAAATTTCTTGGGGTGTCTGGGTGGCTCAGTCGATAAGCGGCTGCCATCGGCTCAGGTCATGATCTCAGAGTCCTGGGATTAAGCCCCGCACTGGGCTCTGGGCTGGGCAGGAAGCCTACTTCTCCCTCTCTCACTCCTCCTGCTTGTGCTCCCTCTCTCACTGTGTCTTTCTCTATCAAATAAATAAATAAAATCTCTAAAAACAAAAACAAAACAAATTTCTTATAGAAGAGAAATAGTCAACAAAGTATATTTCTTTACTAACAAATTAAACTTTTTCTCACTTAATCACATCTTCTTTAAGATATAAATTTAAGGGGCACCTGAGTGGCTCAATTGATTAAGCAACTGCCTTTGTCTCAGGTCATGATTCCAGGATCCTGGGATCCAGCCCACATCAGGCTCCCTGCTCAGCAGGGAAACCCGCTTCCCCTTCTTCCTCTCTCTCCCCTTCTCCCTCTGTCCCTGCTCCTATGCTCACTCTCTCTCTCTCTCTCTCAAATGAATAATTAAAAAATTTTTTAAAAAGATAAAAATTTAAGATGGGAGAAGATACATGCACATTTCAGCAAAAATTAAAAATGACTGCTATTTTCCCAAAACTGCTACAGTATGCTACTAATACAATTTAAGGCCTGAAAAATACTTGAGTCAACTCAACAACTAAGTATATAAATCCACTATCCTGAATTAGTTCTTTTATAAAGAGATTTATATTTAAAAATTAAGTAAAATTATTAACAGAAGTCGATTTCCCTCTTTCAACAAAGAAAAGAAAATATGTAATAGAAATCTTTCCTCTGTGTATAAAAATAACATATCTCCATTCTTTGAACTATATTTTAAAATAAAGTTATCTTGAGTGGGAGATATTGAAAATTATTTTCTCATTATAAACAACAGTTTTTGAAGGGGCATTCTTTTTTCTTTTTTTAAAAAGATTTTATTTATTTATTTATTTGAGAGAGAAATCAAAGAAAGCACAAGCAGGAAGAGCAGCAGAGGGAGTAGGAAAAGGAGAAGCAGGCTCCTCACTGAGCAGGGAGCCCCATGTGGGGCTTGATCCCAGCGCCCTGCGATCATGAACTGAGCTGAGGGCAGACACTTAACAGACTGAGCCACCCAGGCATCCCTTGAAGGGGCATTCTTATGACATAACTGATACGGGAGTAGTAAATTCTGTACTGCTAGACCATCCTAACAGGATTTCAAACACAGGTTGCAACACATAAGCCTTAAGGTAATCAGCAGTACAATGACAACAAATCATAACAGACTGTCTATAATTCTACCCCTCAGGCTGACTGTTTCTTGGCTAACTATAATTTTGATAGCTGTAAAAATTAGTTCTATTATTTAAGTTTAATTTAGTGAGGCAAGCACACTACTGCAAATGCAAACGGGTAAAATGTAAAAGAGAAATAAAATATCTGTCACTTTAAAACCCACCAATTTCTCAGTTTAGCCTAATTCACAGCAATTGTTGAAGAAAAATAAAAGCACTCACTGATAAATGTGCTAATCATTTCCTCCCAGGAATGGAGCCACAAATTCATAACCAAGTTTCTAGACCAAATTGTAGAACACCCACAAGCTATGAAGAAGAAACATGCATCTCCTTTCCAATCGGTCATCAGTGTCTTCTTCCTCCTTTTTGATCGTGAGTACACTCTTTCCACCACAGCAACATGTCTATTTAGCATCAAGGGCCATGTTTAAAAAGACGTAACAGAGAAGCTCTATCTTTGAATTAAAAACATCATAGAAATCACTGGAAAGTCTAAAATGAAAAACAGACCATTCAAATGCCTGGAATCAGCTGTTACTGTCCAGAATCCAGCTCCTTCCAAGAGAGCCGCAGCTCTGCCCGAGCCACAGCTGAAATGGGGATGTCACCTCCTAAGCAAGGATCCACAGAGCTTTTCTGTACAGGGCCAGATAGTAAATAATCTACACTCTACAAGTCATACAGTCTTTATGACCACTATAAGGCTCTGCCTCAGAGCACCAAGGCAGCCACAAACAATATGTAAATAAATAAATAGAGCTGTCTGCCAGTAAAACTTTATGGGCCCTGACTACTGAATTTCATAGAACTTTTACATATCACAATATACTACTTTTCACTTGATATTTTTCAACCATTTAAAAATGTAAAAATTATTGCTAACTCAACAGCCGTACAAAAGCAGACAGCTGTGGCCTGCCATATTTGGCCCATGGGCCACCGTTTGCCACCCTGGGCCAGGGCCCAGTTTTCCTTCAGTCGTGCCAATCCCTTTCCCCTCCATTTACACAAACCTACAAATACGTGCTTTTATTTTAGCAAAGCATTCCTTTTGCTTCTTTAGGTCTCTGATATCTAGTCTCTATTTCCCATAGGTTCCAAAAGCCCAGCAGAACAAGGAGGTCAGGAAAGACATAGAACACAGCCTGGAGAAAGGACACAAGCTCCAGCCATGTTGCTTTCCAGCTCTGTGATCTTCTGCAAGTTATATTACCATTCCAAGTGTCCATTTCCCCACCCATAAAATTTAAAAAAGAAATTAAAATCATGGTATCCAATCATCTAGGAGTATTTCTGAAGGTGTGACTTTATATTGAGGAAGGTAGGTAGAGCAGAAAAAAAGGACATGTGGAAAAAATTGCCAAACCTCAGTCCAGTCCTTGCCAGATATTTCATTGATAAATTGCTGGATCATGGTAGTGTACGGGTCCCTGGGTAGAGTAAGGATGTTAGGGGAATTCAGTTACAATCCTAGGAAAATAAGCATCCAGCAGTCTCACTGAGATGCCACTTTTCAAAATTCTACAAGTGGGTCAGACACTCAACAAACACACATTGAGAATCTTTGTGTTAGAACACAGAAGAGACTATGAGGAGCCCAAAAATGAGTAACTTCGTCCCTCATTTCAAAGAATCTACAATTTATTAAACATAAAAATCCATCACACAAAGCAGGTGTGATCTATATAAGCCAACTGCAGTAAGAAGTTAGAAAGTGAGCCAAACAAAAGATAGTACGGGGTGGGGTGCCTGAGTGGCTCGGTCAGTTGAGTGCAAGACTCTTGGTTTCAGCTCAGGTGGGGATCTCAGGGTCCTGAGAGTGAGCCTCTCTGTCCTTGGGCTCCTGGCTCAGCAGACAGTCTGCTGAGACTCTTTCTCTCTCCTCTCCCTTCTCCTCTCCCCCCTTCAAATAAATAAACGAATCTTTAAAAAATAGAAAGATAGTAAGGGGAACAATTTCCTGAGACCTGGATTTAACAATGAATAGAATTCAAGAACAGACGCAGAAATTTGAGAGTACTGTGCATGTATGTATCTAGAATTGTAAGGTATGTGGGTTATCAATTCTACTAGACTGTTGTCCAAAAATGATGTACTTCTATCAACAGTTAGCAGGTTCCCATACTTACAACATGTTATGATCAGAGTTTATTTTAATGCTTTAGTCAACATGATGGGTAGAAAAGCATATCTCAATTTAATTTTTACTTTCTATCCTTACATACTCCATAGATATTTCATAGGTCCCTTCTTATGTTATGAAATAAAAGGCAGAGTCTGCTTAAGCATGATGAATCGTTCTGTGCGGCTGGAGTCCAGGACACAGAAAATACACAGAGGACAAGCCTCTTTCTCTCCCCTCCAGAGGTTTCTCCAGGACCTTGGCCTTTCCCTCTCCACCCTAAAAATTGTCACTCTGCCTCAGCAGATGGGACAAACCTTTCCTTTCCTTCCTGAATGTGCCAGAGTAAATTAAAGAGTTCATAAATGAACATGGTTGAAAAATACTGGTCTTGACAGAAACATCTGAAACCATTTCCTCCGTTTTTGCCCAAAACCTGGTTTCTGCCCAATTTAGAACATGGAATACTCAAGGTACCTTAGAAAACACACAAAAATTTTGATCCAAGCCTGGAGACCCAGCTGTAAGTATGGGGCGGATATACATCCACACTTCTCTCCCTCTCATCCAGAAGGCAGAAAAGTACAGGAAAGATATATCAGGGTTTTAACCTGCTGCGTGGACACTCATTAGGAGGATTTTGCCTCAAAAGCTCCCACAGGGTAAAATTTTAAGGGAAAATTCCTATAAATAATTCTGGGAGAAAAATAATTGTTTTAACCAAAATCTTATTTAGATTATTTCCATGCTAAAAACAAAGTGGCAACCAAATAGGAATGAACACATAACACAGCGAAACCCTCGGTAGGTGTAACGAAAAGTAGTATTCTCAACTCCAGTCAATACACAGCATCAAAGAAAGCTAGGAAAAAACATATTCCAAAACTTGATTAATGTGATTCAAACAGCACATCCCCTACTACAGTGGAAAACTGGAAAATCACTATAAACATTTGCTTTCAAAAAGGAGTTGCTAGTATTATTCCAGTAACACTACAATACCACATTGCCTCAGATACACATTTTTCTAATCCAGGGGTTTCAACCTGGGCAATTCTGCCCTTCAGGAGACATTTGGACATTTTTCATTTTGAGGCATTTTCCATTCTCACATCTGGAGGAGGGTGCTACTGGGCTGGGGCCAAGGATGTTGGTAAACATGGCACAGTGTACCAGACAGCCCCCATCCAATAAATAATTTTCTGGCTCAAAATATCAATTGGGCCAAGAAAGCGTGGTTTAATGTATTTCTTCATGGCTAAGTGGGACATGGTGACAAATACAGGCGGACAGAAATGTTAAGTACTTTTCTTAAAGACCTCCTGTTAAGCAAAACAAGTTAGAGTTCTAAAGCTCAATTGATAGGGTGGCTCAGTGGGTTAAAGTCTCTGCCTTTGGCTCAGGTCATGATCCCAGGGTCCTGAGATCGAGACATTGAGCCCCACATCCAGCTCCGCATCGGCTCAGCAGGGAGCCTGCTTCCCTTCCTCTCTCTGCCTGCCTCTCTGCCTGCTTATGATCTCTGTCTGCCAAATAAATAAATAAAGTCTTTTAAAAAATTCACTTGATAGATAGATAAATAAAATCTCCAATTTAGCAATTTTCAGTTGCAATATTTTAGGGAGAAAATGGAAATGGTCCACGACTGGCCGTGTTACTGAGCAGTGTATCATCTGTATTTATCAGCTCATCACATTTACCTACACAAAAGTTCATAATCCAACTGGCTAGTGCTGCTTCCATGTACTACAAATTAGTATTTTCTTGTGTTTAGGCGCTAACTGAAATCCCCATGCTTACCCAACAAGATAGATAAGACATCGGATTTCAGCAGTGGGTTTTATGTGGTCAGTTTCTGAGGAAAACATTCATATCTAAAATTCCCTTTCCGTTATGTTACAATCCATTAAAACTTTAGTATTCAGATCCGTGAAACTTAAAAGCCAGAGTGGGAAAGCAAGATGATTTTGACTGTAAACCTAAAAGAAGCTACAAAGAGATGCCTTCTCTTAAATGAAAAGGGGAGGTGGTAATGCACTGAAATAAAATATACAAAGGCTAAAGAGATTCCTCTAAAAGCAGCAAAGCCCTTCGAGGTTATTTTATTTCCCAGTAAGGTTTCCTTGGATGCTTCAACAAAGAAAGTCATTTTTCTGGCGATTTTTTTTTTAATGTCTCCATTTCCAAGTTTGCTGAAGGCATTTACTTGTCTATTTTTACGTGTTAAACTCAATAAAAATTTAAAGTTATGGAAAAACTCAGTTCAAATTTAAAAGAACCACACAGGATTCAGAAATCCATTGTGAAACCAACACATATATCTAGGAGAAAGAAAAGCATCATCTACAGGGTGAAGTTTCACAAGCTAACAAAGCAAGTACTGTTTGGCAGGAATGTAGAAAGATGGGCAGTTTAGCCCACTGAAGCCTTCTGAAACACTTGAAGATGAAGACAAAACTACTGCTTAGAGGGACTAGCTGGGTTCTACACCAAATGTCACCTTCCGACTGTAAATCCAAAATAGAAATTTGTCCTTGTGCTTAAAGTTCAAGCCGAAAAACGCCCTATTTACTTACCAAAGAGAGAGAGAGAGAGAGAGAGAAAGAACAGAATGATCCTAACTAAAAAAAAAAAAAAACAAAAAAAAACAAAAAACAGTACACAAGGACATTTAAGTGCGAGATCTAATTTCAGAGGGCTGAGCATAGTCAGAGCACAAAAGCGGAAAACTCCAAGGATATCTCCTGTGCAGCAAATGGCACCGAAGTATGTTTAGGCAAACAAGTGGTGAAACTTTAACCTTGGTAAAAGTAAAAAGTTTTGTTTTACAGGAACTTGACTGGATTCTTCGCTGCAGTTCCAGCTTCTGAAAACAAGAAACGGCACCAGGCTTAGGAAAAGGGCGGCTGAGGGGAGCTGTGTGTCCTCCTTTTCCAAGGAGGAAAGCTGCAGCCCCGAGGTTACTGGGTAGCCAGGCCCCCTCACTGAAAACAACCAAGGTTTTGAGCGTTGTTTTTGGCAAAAGGTAGGTGTTACCGGCTGCTTCCTGGGGCGCTGGAAGGAATGTGTCACCATCAATCAGAAAGTACACTGAGCCCCGTGTTTAGGTCACAGAGGGACTACTGCCTCTTCCAACACGCATAAATCATGCCAATTCCAGGAAAGGAGGAGAAAGGAGAGCTGCCCGAAAGGTGTCGGCGCCCAGTGACCTGCAAGACGAAAAGGAAACCGCAGCTTGTGCTGAAGAAAACTTCATGCGCTCGCAGGTTACGGCGAACTCCCAGAACCGACAAGCGCGGGGGCTCCCACACTTCCCCGGGGACCAGCGCCGCCCGAGCGCAGTTCTGGGGAGGACTCAGCGGTGCTGAGGAGGCAGGACAGTCCCTCGCCTCGGTGGTCCGGGCGAAGGACAGGCGCCCACCTACACATCTCTGCGGTCCTGGGGAGGCACGGGCGCCCCGCCGGCTCACCTGGCAAGCCCCGCGCGAAGGGCCAGTGGATGAATGAACTGCCCGCCCGGCCGAGCCCCCTGGGACACGGGCAACCCGCGGGAGGGCTCACCTGTGCGGATGCTGAGAGGCTTCTCCGAGTCTGCGCCCAGGCAGGGACTCCAGAGCTGGAACAGCAGCTCCAGCAGCAACAGCTGCAGCTTCACCGCGCAGCACCCCATCTTCGGCCTCTGGAGAGCCCGCGCCGGCTCCGGCGCCCCGACCGCCCAGCGGCGGCTCACTTCTCGCGAGAGCGCGGGGACCCCGGTCCGCCCGGGGCGACGACTGCGGGCGGGACCCCGGTGCCAAGTGCGCGCGGCGGAGGCGCGGCGGGTGGCTGGAGCGGCGGGCGGGCGGCGGGGATGAGGCCGTCGCCGAGACGCGCAGGAGTGGGCGCCCCCCCGGCAGCTGCGGGCAAGTTATAGGCTCCACGAGGGGGAGGCGACAGGGCGGGCCGCACCCCGGCTATTGGCCGCCGGCTGACCCGCCGCGCCGGTGCGGTCGCCTCCGCTCGCCTTCCCCGGCCCCACGTCTGGGATTGTTTGCTCAACTCCGACCTATTTAAGGAGCTGTCTGCGGCTACGTGTAGAGGCTCACGCAGGGCTGCTGGCTGGAACAGGGGAGCGTGTGCTTAAGTTTGGGAGTGGGCCTGGGAGAGTGGGGAGGAGCCGCGGGGAGGCTGGCGGGCGGTGCTCCCCTCCCCTGCTCTGCTGCCTCAGCACCAGAAGCTTCCCAGTAGCCTCAAGGGGTGTGAATTTGCTCTTCTCTGCTTTTGGAGACTACTTTCTAACCAGCAGGGACTGCAAATTCTCAGCAATCTTAGCTGATGAGACCTTTTAAGTCAAGAAAATGGATCGCCCCCCACTTTCTCAACCCTTACTCAGGGGATGAGTTTCTTCACTCTGTAGTAGGAAGGCCCTGTTTTTATTTTACCCTGTAAACCGATTTTTTTTTTTTTATTGTGCAGTGAACATTTCTTCCTCCTCCGCCTGTGCCAGAAGAGCCATAGACTCTCTCCAGTAATGGCTTGTAAATCCTGCGGAATTGGAGTCCAGCATGTGTAACCTGGGGCTGTGCCTTACAAGATCTTCCTTCAGCCCACATGGAAAATCACTCCCAGAGCTGTCTGAGCGATCTCTCAGGTCCCTGGCACGTTCTCCCCTGCTTCCAGTTTTGACTCATGTCTAAGTAAATTCCCTTTTTCTATATCACATCTCATCACATTTTAACGAGCCCAGTATTTAATCTGTTGGGGTGACCAGGGGCAAAAACTTCAATTGTGACAATTTTGCTTCATATATTTCATAACATGAGCTATCTTATGGAAGAAAAAGAATCAGACTGGTAATACAGTAGTATTCTGTAATCTTCTACCTATATTTTCCTAAAATGAAAAAAAATATTAATTTGAGCCAATATCTTTTCCAACTCGGAGTCTTTGAAGTTAAAAACAGAAAATTATTGGGAAAAAAATCCCACTATGACCACATTTTATCTGAAATTAGCATGATTTCAAGATAAGATGAGTAATAAATGTTCACATTTAAAACAGGTGGAAAAAACCTGCAAAGAAATGTTGCCTGGGTGTGACATTTTAGAAAATAATTTTCTGTGCCCAGAACTAAGCCAGTTGTTACCGCTTTGAAGGTTCGGTCTCAGGATTTTAAGAGGAAAATTGGAAAAAATTCAGAGAAGACTAACAAATAATTAAAGAAATGGAAAGTATGACCTGTGAGAAGAATGAAATAGGTTTATTTAGTCCAAAGAAGAAAAAACTAACGGATGGATTCCTTAATAACATCCTTCAGTGTGTGGCCAATGCCACTCCGTAAATTTGGACAGAAAATAAACAACTTCAGTCTTCTGAATCTGAGGATTCTGAAAGGAATGACTGGTCTTTGGGCCAAATCTAGGTCTCCAGAATTCCAGAACCTGCCAACAGTACCTGAACTCTGCCAGACTCCTTGAACTGGACTTCGAGCTTCCCTGGTTGTCCAGTATCTTCAAAAATTCACCTGGTCAGAAACTACCTTCCTGCCCTGTTACTCCCCCTTTTGTCTCTATACACACGTAAAGCCTCTCTACATCACAAGTATGTATTTCAATTGCAAAGTCCACCAATGGGTTGCTCTGAAATTTCTCTGTTGAGAGTCACAATGTCAGGACTGTAAGACTTGAATAAAGCAAGCGTTTCTTTGGGATTTTCACGTAGCCAGGCACATTTATCGCTGTTTAAAAGAGCCCCTATTCTGAAACCAAACCCTTCCTGCCTTCTTATATTTCCAGCTGTCCGCTGAACGTTTATGCTTGGACATTCCACTGGCACAAACTCCAAATGTCTTTAACTCATCAAATCCAGATCCCACTCACAGCTTCCTCATCTCTGTTAACGATACTTCTGCTCTCTAACTCACACAGCCTCGGACATTTTCTGTTCTCCTCTCAACCCCACAACTTTCAGCACTCGATTCCAAATCCTGTCATTTTTTCCCTTGACATTTTCTCTCCATTTATTCCTTTCCATTCTCACTGCCACCTCACTAATGCACTCCTGAATATATCCTAACTGTGCTGCCTGAATGTTTCCTAACTAGACTTCTCCTGTCCCCAGTACAATACCACTATATGCCACAGCTAGATTCATCATACTCAGATATGGTTTTGATTATACTACCCCCAAACTCAAATTTCATAAGGAATTTGGAAACAGTCCAAATCCCTTCATGTAGAATTCAAATTCCTTTACTAACAAACCTGGTCACCTCTCCCTACGCCTATACACAACCAATATGGCTTGCTTTATGAACTCCCAAAGCAAGCCAAAGACTTTTGTCATTTTTACTCTCTAGAGTTTGGGTAAAAGTCATTGTCTTCATTTGAGTTTTTCCAGAAGCCAACTCTGACCCCAGATTCAAGGATCAACAGTTTGTTGGGAGTTTCAAAGAAAAGGGGTGGTTGAGGGTGAAGTGACAAAGGAAAGAGAATTTAGTTGATAATGGGTACATTAGTAAATCGACAACAGTAATTAGAGTTCAATCCTACAAAATTGCTGTACTTACCCCTCAGAAATATCCTGGCCATGAGGCAAGAGAACAAGGGTATATATACCCCAACACTCACTAGTCATTAAGAGCTGAGGGATACTTATTAATTCTCAGGCATTCCAGCTGCTTATGCTCATAGGTGCAGCAAGCTCCCAGTAATGAAGCACCTCTTGGCCACAAGTCAGGTTGACATATTTGGAAATGGTAGAAAGCTTTGAGGAGAAATGAGAGGAGTACTAACAGCATCTGCCCAGATACCATGCCTCTGTTCATGTTGTCCCTCCATCTAAAAAGCTCCTTTCCAAACCTCTCCTTTCATTGGGCTAGCTTTTGTCAGGCTCAGGTGCTGCCTCCTACAGGACGCCCAGTTTTAGGGTCTCATCCTACCTCAGGCTGAGTTAGGTATCCCTATTCCAGGCTTTCTAACACCTTAAGCAAAACTCTCTCATTAGTGAGGGTTTTTTTTATTAGTTTTTTATTAGTTTGTTTTTTGAGGGCAGAATCCAATTGTTTTTTAATCATTGCATACTAAGTAACTGGCACATAGTAACATGTATTCATTCATTCATTCTTTCACTCAGAAAACATTGACTTTGTACCTGCGTACTCTGTCTAGGCACTGTTCTAGATGCTGGTAAAACAGATATATCAGTGAAAAAACAAACATCCCTATGCATTTACTCTTACGTTAAGAAAGAGAAAATAAACATATCATGGGAATAAGTGGTAGAGAGAAAATAAATCAGGAACAGTAACTAGGAAGGACCAAGGGGGAGAGGGTATGGGGAAACTTGGAAAAGGAAGTCCTAGGAAGGCCTCACTGAAAAGATGATGCTTGAGAAAAGACCTAAAAGTAGTGAGGGAAAGAGAGTCATTCTGCTATATGGGAAAACTATGCCTGGGAAGAAGAGACAGGGAGTTTAATGATTCTGAGGCTAGAACTTATCTGACTGGAATGGTAAAAGAAGGCAAGATAGCAATGAGCAGGAGTTCAGTGACAGTGGCTAAGACCAGTGGGAGATGTAGGTCCTGAGAGGTGACAAGGAGGACAAAGGTAAGCAGACATGCAGACAGTGTGAAGTCACTTATAGAATCTGGTAACATCTTTGGCCTTGAAGACATTATCCTGAAGTGAGATAAGCCACTGACATCTAAAATAGTCAAACTCATAGAAACTAAAAATAGAATGGTGACTGCCAGGGGCTGGGGGAGGGGAAAAAACGGAGTTGCTAATCAGTGGGTATAAAATTTCAGTTCTGCAAGATGAATATGTTCTAGAGATCTACTGAACAACAGTACATCCATAGATAACAGTAATCTCTTGTACATTTAACAATCTGTTAAGAAGGTCAATCTCATGGAAGTGTTCTTACCACAAGTGAAAAAAAAAAAAGAGAGAATGCCATTCGGATGGTTGTACCCATAATCTGGTGTGGGGTTTGAAAAGGCTCACAGAATCCAGATGCATGGTTAGACTAAGGAACAGGAGAAAAATGAAATACAAAGCTCGGAGACCGGTTTGGAAGCTAATACAGTGGTCCGGGAGAAGACAGTGCTTTCAGCCTGTTGGATAGCAGTAAAAGCAACTCAACTTCTAAATAGATTTTGATTACCAAGCCAACAAAATTTGATGGTTTGATTATAGGTGTGAGAGAAAAAAAGGAGACGAGGATATTTATTCAATGAATATTTGTTGAATGAGTAAGAAGCCAAACCTTGAGAACACATGAAATAGCTCTGGGGGTGGAGATG
The DNA here is from genome assembly GCF_020171115.1 of Neogale vison. Taxonomy (NCBI): domain Eukaryota; kingdom Metazoa; phylum Chordata; class Mammalia; order Carnivora; family Mustelidae; genus Neogale; species Neogale vison. The sequence continues at coordinate 72,466,000 of NC_058096.1, forward strand.
GAAGGAGAGGTTAAATGCAATAGATGAGAAGGAAAAACAGCCAGACAGCCAAGAGCTGAAACTTGGAGAAGACTAATGCTTTTAGGGGAAGGGGAGGAGTCGACAAAGGACACTGATAAAGTCAGAGAAACAGCAAACATTCTGCAAAAGAGAGACTTGGAAACAGAAGAAACCCTAGGAAAAGACGGGTGCTTATAGCACCATGAGGCTGAGCTTAAGCTCAAATGCTTAGATGGGAGCAGAAACCACAGTGAATGTGATATAAACTGCAGATGAGGGCGTGGAGCTCACAGTGCCACTGAACGGTCAGGCTGTTCCTCTAGTCTAAATCAGTGTCCCTGCACATGTCAAAGGCAGCCTTTCTAAATCTAGGGTGAGCAAGTTGTCACCAAGCTGAAGGTATCTTCTACGAATGAGAGGTTCATAGCACACGCTGTGGGCCCCAGCCATCTTCTTTTTAAATTCTTCAAGCTGCAATTTGAGAGGAAGGATTTCCAAGATGATTTTTCAACAGTTGGCTATTCAGACAAGACCAGTATGAGTAAATAAACACAGGCTTAACATACGGTAAGCAAAAGGACTTTAATCGGCCAACAAAAACATTAACTTATCATAGGGGAAATGTGCATGTGCTGTATTCCAAAGTTTTCTTCTTCTCTAGCTTCTTTTTGTCTTCAGGAAAAGAGAGAAGCTCTTAATACATTCGAGTTACCATTCAGCACTTCCAGCCACTTTTTTAAACCTTCATTATATGAGTTAGTCATCTGAGCACAGCTGTACAGACTCTCCCTCTAGGTAGATATGAATTGTGAAATACTCGTACCTAGCAAAATGATTTCAGACATAAAGCTGAACACAGCCAGATTCAAAGTAAGAAGAGGAGGCCAGGAAAGAGAGCCAGAGAGCACACAAGTACTCCAAAGATGATCCTAACAGATGTTTTGTGACCATTCACACAGATTGGGACAGAGCTGTCTGGGCCATGAGTCACTCTACAAGGTCAGCAGAAGTAATGTGTGGCTTCTGCATTCAGTCTTCCAAACAGTTTTACCAAAGTTTCATACCAAAGCTGTGACATATTTGCTGACATAGGTGACACCAGAATGACATTAAGTCTGATTAACCACAATATAGTGTCAAAATTTCTTATTCAAATAGTAAGTTCTAATGATTTCTTATGGTACCTTTTCTGCTCCTCATTCTCCTGGACCTGCTTCTTCTCAGGACCGTTTAACTCCTTTCTGTGGAAGCATGTCTACCTAGAGGCACATTTACTCTGCGCTAACAGAGTGTAAGCATCAGTGTCCTCACTTGCAAGAGCCTCTGGGCATATCGGGAATGTCTGGGAATTGTATACTATCCTGTATTGAATACAAAGCAAGGTTGTAATGAGGAACAGTTACTAAAAAAACACTTCACAGAAACTGCCAAGGGAGATCCTAGAAAAAAATGGAGACCTGAACCCCAAGGATTCTATCAATTGTTAGGTTTACTTTTCTTATCCCCAATAAATACTCACTCTTTACCTTATTCTATATTTGTAACTCTATGGTCTTTTTCTTCTTAAAAAGGGCTAAAATGATATCAACTTTAATCCTTTGATTTATTCCTTGTCCTACCTCTAAATCTAGACCCAATTTTTCTATAAGTATTGAGAATATAAGGAATCCATAATCAGTAATTCCTGATCAGCTTGGAGTTGGACCTTCCTGAGTCAATCCTGATCTTATACCACGCCCAATTTCCAAAAATGGTATTGTCACCTTATTCTTATGTGACTGAGCTCTCCTTTGCATGCCTTAGCTCAAGTATTTAGCTATATCTTGGGTTGCTTTCTGATAGCCTAATTGATCTCAGACTGAGAGCTTTCTTTGTCTCAAAAATCTTCAAAGAATGGAGTTCTTTAGCTTGGCCAACCTCTGAACCCCCTCAAGGCCTCCTGCTGCCACCATCTTACTACCTGCTATTGGGTGCTTCCTTATATGCTCTGCCCCATGGTTGGCTGGTCTGATTCTGAGCATTCCTGTTCTGGCAGAGCTGATCAAGCCAGAATTGAACTTAGCACACATTGATTATAAGTGTTTGATTCAGCCAGAATACTATGAGTAAAATGATTGTATTATAATTTCACTTGGTGAGATCTCCAATGATGTTAACTGGAAATGAAGCATAGCCTCGCTAAAAAAATGCGGATCCATTATGCAATAAAACAGATATAAGTAGCTCCAATATTAGAGGTTATAAAAAAAGAGAGGGAGAGAGAGAATAAAAACAGAATGTTATAAAGCATTGGCTCCAGAGAAATACTTACTATTTAAAAATATGCCATGAAGGTTCTAGTACTATTTTTAATTCATCATTCCTAAAATCTGGAAACTGAATTTTGTGACATACATTAAAGGAAATATTTCTGCAATAGAAATGAAAGGTAGAAGGGTTTCCTTTAAAGGGTGTGCCAATAGAGAAAAACATGGCGTTGGTCAGCATGCCACGCCATGCACATTCTGAATGCATCCCCAGAAATTATAAGTGTTGTCTTCTTTAGAGCATTTTCCATTACAGGTTTCCAAAAGAGATGGTTTGCATCAGATGTAATTTTCTGTATTATAGACACAGATCACAATTCACAGAGTACCTTCACACGTTTGAAGATAGTTGTAATGATCATGCCGCCCACTTGCTGACTCCTTGTGAGCCTCTTTGTATCATATGTGAATGTTCAGTGAACTCCTGGCAGGCATCATATTTTGCAAAGTTCTCTGACATTATCTCTGACACCACTCTGGTATCTGAAGGTAGCCATTTGGCGACTGCCCTCTAATTTATCTTTACCTTCAATCACAGTGTTTTTCTTAATTACTGCTCTCTTGTTACTTTGTTCATGTGTGGCCCTGGTTTTTTTTTCCAGCTATTAATATGATTCTTAAGAACTACAATTTTAACCCAAAGTGGAAACACTATTTAGTTGCAAAGGATTATCAGCTTTAAAACAAATGTTTCAGGAATAGATTATAAAAGGCGAATAATCATGTAAAAAAAAAGTTTTTAAACAAAGATATTTTTTCTTAAAAATTTAAAAATCTCTTAAAATGAAAAATATTATCAAATCAGTTACATAAATGCCAACTTTTGAGTTTTTCAATAATTATTATTTACTGCCTACATCAAAACAAATGTTGCAACTAGTATCCACACAGCAAAATTGCCCCAGATCAATCACAAAAGTGGGAAATCCTTTTCTCTCTTTATTCCACCTATGTTTTCCTTAAAGTAGGTTCATAGCTGTTCATTATTCAGTCAACAAATAATTACTGGGCAGGTACCCTATTCCAGACACTACTTTGTTCTCAGGATTTCCAAATGAATTAGACACTTCTCTCATTTTGTATATATTCATGCATGTCTAAATCACTGTGTTAAGTAGTAAATTAAATCATGTTATACATTTCTTTAGCCTATAGTATATCTAAATAAAATTTTATTAAAAAAAAATGTTCTGAATTTTGGATAACAGAATATTGGGGATAGACCTTGATGTCTCAGATAACATAATAACTTGAATTATCCTCTCAATGTAATTTTTTTTGTCATTTCTCATTTATAAGGATAAGAGTAGCATCTGTTGTTTACTGATTTTGGCACCTAACTAAATAATAGAATATTATGTTCTTTCAAGTCTTTTTGTTGTTATTCATGTCAATTCTCAGTAAAATGCACACCTAGGAAACAATTAATTTTTGAAAGTATAGTGTATACCTAGGAAATAATTAATTTTGTTACTTCAGTTACATTAAAAAATTACCAAAAATGCCAATTTTTGCAAAAATAAAGCATTAGTAGGTTAGTTATTAAAGTTTTAATGTAGTCTTTACTCATGACCAATACTGCCTATCAGCTAACTTTCATATGCCCTAATTTTTTCCTCTGCCACAAAAACAGTTTTATGAGTATACAGAGTATAAGTATACTTTCAGTGAAATACACTGAAGGTATTTCATCAGTGACAGTTTTGCATTCTGTTTACCTCAAATCTTTGACTCAGGTCAGCCTGGGTCCCCATCCTAATTCTATCCCTTTATAACTGTGAAATCTTGACCTGGTTTCTTGACCTCTTGAGTTGGTTGAAATTAAAGAAAATCTATTGCACAATCAACAGTGTCCAGAAGCAGGGAGGTCCCCAGGCATGGTGTGTTAGGTCTCTGGTACTGATTCTTTCTGATGCTCTTGACCTGCCCTACCCTTGCTCTTGGACTGGTAGGAACATGTGTGCAGGAGTTCTAGGTATTACATTGACATGAAGATATCCTGAAAAAGAAAAGGAACTGCCATTTTTCATGTCTTTGCCCAGCAGCTGTCCCCAAAAAACATGTCAAAAGTCTTCCCCTGGTGTCATTAGCTAGAATTATGTCCCATGGTCACTACTAAACTAATCATGGTGGGGAAAGGGGATTGCCACTCACATTTAGCAGGTCAGTGTCTTTCCCTAGAGATGTGGATAGGGTAACCTTTCTCTGAGTCACATGGGATGGGGGGAGGATTTTTTTTGGAAACTTAAACAAGATTTCATTAAGAAGAATGAATAAATGGTTGACTGCCAACATAGCCCATTATCTGTTCATTGGCTGGCTACCAGGTAAATGGAGTATTAAGTATTTTTATCTCTCTCTCACATACCTGCTCCCTCTCCCAAAATATGTCATGATTTTAGTTAGATTATTATCTAAATTTGCATAATTATGGTTGTGTAAATAATATTCACTATTAAAGTACATAATTTTCTGTGGTTTCATTTCCTTTCTTGTAATTTTGTTTTTCTCCTTGGATTAATAATTACATTTTTAAATATTTAATTGTCATGGGGCACCTGGGTTGCTCAGTTGGTTAAGTATTAGACTCTTGATTTCAGCTCAGGTCATGATCTCAGGATCATGAGATCCAGTCCTACAGCGGGATCTGTAGTCTACTCTGTAGTCTGCTTGATAGTCTGCTTGAGGGTTCTCTCCCTCTCCCTCTGCCTCCTCCCCTACTCCTTATATTCATCTAATATGGGTCCCTGAATCCATGCCCTCTGTTCCATATTCTGCAGAGAATGAATCTCTACCTACTGGGGGAAGGAAGCAGGAAATCAAAGAAAGAGTAGTGTTCTGACCATGCAGGTGGGTCAGGAGATGTGAGGCCTACAGACTTTGTATACAGACCTTTAACCAAGCCTTTTGTTTGTATCACTCAGTCTCGCATTCCGAGGTACTTGGCAGCTCCAAATTATGAGCCTTTTCTCCAACAAGAACTGTTTTCTTTCTTGTCTGCAGGCACTCAGGTTTCAGCTTTCTCCACTCTGCTAAGAGAGTTGCTAGGGATCTATCTGCTTTACACGTTCCCATAATGTACTGATATCACTTACTCTCATCCTACTCATATTATCTTTTGGGTTTACCCACTTTGTTTTTATGCCTTCCTTTATATTTTAGCTGGACTTTTGGAGAAAGTAGACAGGAATCCATGTGTTTGATCTACTATATTTGACTAGGTATCTGTTAAGCTGCATTAAGCCTCAATTTCGCCATCAATAAAATGAGAATGTTAACAGTACCTATCTCATGATATGTTTGATGAATTAAAGGAGCAAAGCATTAAAATTGTTAGTATATTGCCTAACATAATAAGCAGCAACTGAATATTTATTATTATTACAGTTATAAAACAAATATACACATAACCATTATATGCAAAAAATAATTCACAAGAAAATATGTTCTATTCTCTTTATTTTATGTTAAAAATGCCATAAGAATAGAAATGTTGCCTGTTCTGTTTATCAATTACTACCTATTTCTAATTAAATTGGATTGAATTTTTCATACTTACATTCAAGAACTTACTAATTAAATAAAACATCTTTGTAGTTAAAATCATGCATTTCACAGATGAAGACATGTAGGCCTACTATGCTGAAATCATCAAAATGTGAACTTAGCGAACCCATTGTCATTGATATATAGTGATGACTTCCCTGTCCCCCATCCCAACAAATAATTATCTCTTTGTTTTGGTTATACACAATGATATTTTTGTAATCATATCCTATGGACAAACTATTGGTGTGACTAAGATGATTTCCGGGAAAGGGGGGTGAGTGAGACTTTAAAATGGATTTATAAATATTTCTAATATTTCTAATTGTCAAACTTCTGTTAACCAAAATCTGAGGGACTTCTATATGTTACCTGATAGAAACCGTCATCACTACAGACAACATAAAGTCCAAGTGATCAACATATTAGAGGTCTATTCTTTAAAAACTATCATCGGTGGGCGCCTGGGTGGCTCAGTGGGTTAAGCCGCTCGCTGCCTTCGGCTCAGGTCATGATCTCAGGGTCCTGGGATCGAGTCCCGCATCAGGCTCTCTGCTCAGCAGGGAGCCTGCTTCCTCCTCTCTCTCTCTGCTGCCTCTCCATCTGCTTGTGATATCTCTCTGTCAAATAAATAAATAAAATCTTAAAAAAAAAAAAAAAACTATCATCGGGGCGCCTGGGTGGCTCAGTCCTTAGGCTTCTGCCTTCAGCTCAGGTCATGATCCCAGGGTCCTGGTATCAAACCCCACCTCTGGTGCCCTGCTCAGCAGGAAGCCTGATTCTCCCTCTCTCACTCCCCCTGCTGGTTCCCTCTCTTGTTGTCTCTCTGTCAAGTACATAAATAAAATCTTTAAAAATAAAAAATAAAATAAAATAAAATAAAAACTGTATCATCAGGGTGGACCTCGTCACTAAGAATAAATTTAATAGTGTCTGGACATTCTATAAAAAAAAGAAAGCAGCTAATCATTTTATCACTAAAGGACCTCCCTGGTCCATGTTGCTGCAAGTACCCCACTTTCTCTGCCCTGTCTGGCATTTCGCCTGTATCCTTCATCACATCACCTTCATCTTGCCAACTCAGAGTATTTACTTCCTCACACATGGGTTGTATTTTGCTTTGAAACAGGGCTGTACCTGATTCATGTTTGTATTCCCCAAAGCCTTGAAAATTGCAGGCATGCCGTAAGTATCTGAAGAATGAATGAGTGCCTTTACTATTTTCCCCCTTTCTGTCATAATATAAAGACCCAATTCATTGTTTTCTTTTTCTAACTAGTATTTCAATAATGGATATATACTTATTTTACTTACTATACTGAGATTAATAAAACAGGGTATCAACTCCTCTTATATAATTGTATACCACAGTCCACTCTATAAACTATTACAGTTGTACTTCCTTGTTTTTAATTGCTTCACTCTTTTGCATCATTATACCTGAATCTCCACTTCTCCACCTCTTTTTGATTCAGATGTTAGGAAGCTGGTATTACCAGCTATGTTTACTAGCATGTGCTATCAGTTTGGGAAGAGTGACTGTTGAACATGGTACTTTTTCAGACCGCTGAGAGATGTTCAATTGAGCCATAATGTTTTTTCCTGTCAAACTGTAAAGTTTCATCACAAATGAAACATCGTGTTCGTTTGCTGTCTCATATTGTGACCTACTGTGAATATTATCAGAATTTATCTGAAAACTGGCATTTAAAAAATATGTAAAAACTAGTGTGATGTATTATCAGATTTGAAATAATAATAATGTGATAAGAATAAAATGTTTTCTATAGGAGTACCTCTTATATCAGAAGTCAAAAGGAAAACAAGAGGCAACTTACCGACAAGAAAACTAGAAAACTGTAACTAGTCAATAAAACCTTTTCTGATTTTTTTATTGTACATTATTTTTTGAAAGAGAGTGAGAGAGAGAGTGCACGAGAGTGTTCCTCTGTCAGGGGTGAACAGAGGAGCAGGGAGAGAGAGAATCTTAAGCAGTCTCCATGCCCAGCATGGAGCCCGAAACCAGCTTTGTCTTAGGGACCCTAAGATCACAACTTGAGTAGAAACTGAGTCAGGCACTTAACCAACTGAGCCATCAAGGTGCCCCCAAACCATTTTTGATTAAAAAAAAAAAGTATTTACTAGTATTTTGCAAAGTCAGTCAATCTAGACTGGAAATCACTAATAACATGGTGTCACATTGGTTTCTTCAGAAAATATTCATTTTTATAACAACTGTTCACTATAATATATTTGTCATTTCTCCAAAGTGTTTAATTATGGAATTTTTTATTTTTTATTTTTTTATTTTTTAAAGATTTTATTTATTTATTTGACAGAGAGAGAGATCACAAGTAAGCAGAGAGTCAGGCAGAGAGAGAGAGAAGCAGGCTCCCTGCTGAGCAAAGAGCCCGATGCAGGGCTCGATCCCAGGACACTGAGATCATGACCTGAGCCGAAGGCAGCGGCTTAATCTACTGAGCCACCCAGGCGCCGCTGGAATTTTTTAAAGACAATAAATGTTTTGAGGACTAAACAAAGTTTTATTTGAGGCCATGTAAATTTGTTTAAACATATGCTTGTTTTCCTGTTGTGTAGACAACTAGGTCTTGGTATAACTCTACCGATCTTCACATATATGATCATCTAATTGATTGCTTCATAGAGCTAGAAATTCCAAAAAATCAGTACAGAATTGTCTGTTGGATGAAATCTGAAAGAATAAACATATTTGAAGACATAATTTTTAAATTAACACCATTTCTTGTATTTTTGAAATAATATTTTCCCAGGTACGTGTCTCTAAGGCCTGAGGGCTAACATTTGCTGAGTTTCATGATGGGGGTGGGACTCTAAAGGCTGAGGTGAAAATTTGGCTTTTTGTCTTTGATCATCGTCAAGACGGTCCAAACTAATATTGTCCCCTTCTTGTCAGTTGTTGCTGAGATTTCATATTTCCCTCTATAAAAGGAATCCATGTGTCTTTTTGCTGCATCATTTGAAGAAAGTTTGGTTTTGGTCACATTGCAGTGTGAAGAGGTTGTCACTGAAATTGAGACATAGATTTAACATTTCCTTAAGTCATCTGAAGGCTCTGCTAATACAATTTCACATCATGGATGGTGTCACTAATCTTCTTGTGCACTTAAGCAATAAAATATTTGCCTTTCAGAGGGATTATTAAAGTAGGATTTAAAAAAAGGTAGGATAATGCCATAATGATTCTTCACACGAGCTAAGCACAATATGAATGATCAATATTCAATAACAACAAAAACATTTGTTAAGTTCTTCCATGGAAAGTTTAAGGAATTCGACAGTTTATCTGTGATCATTCGCCAGCATAAGACTAAATGTTCCTGGAAAACTTTCTTCCCTATTCCTGTGATAGTTTGTAAAGTTTTTCACTTCTTTCCTAAGATCCTCCATACAATCTCAATTTTTTAAAAATATTTTATTTATTTGACAGAGAGAGAGTGAGCACAGGCAGGTAGAGGGGCAGAGGGAGAGGGAGAAGTAGGCTCCCCACTGAGCAGGGAATCCCTATGAAAGGCTCAATCCCAGGACCCTGACCCTGACCCATGACCTGAGCTGCAGGTAGATGCTTAGCTGGTTAAGCCACCCAGGCACTCCTACAGTCTCAGTCTTAAAAGAAGCATTTGTCTTCTGCTTAATAGAAAAAGTGGAAGCCATCAGTATAAATGGTATGTACTACCTTCCCTCCCTATTCCCATTGCTGACTCTTGATCTTGGACTTCCCAGCCTTCAAAACTGAGAGAAATAAATATTTGCTGGTTAAGTCACCCAGTCTAACATTTTGTTAAGGCAGCCTCAACTGCCTAGGACAGGTCCCAAAGATGTTTTGTTTGTGTGGGTTGTATTCATTGATATTTACCATAACCAAAATAAAAACAGACTTTTAAATAATATTTATTTAATTTTATTTAATTGATTATTATTTAAATAATATTTAATTTTGTATATTTTATTTATTTAATTTGCTTATTCATTACATGTTGTAGTCACTATGTGTTAACATAATAACATATTTTGAAGAATATATTTTGAAGAATATTTTGAAGAATATATTTCCATAGGAAGAATGGTAAATTTTAAAAATATTTTCTTAATGGAAAAAAGCTGGATTCTCTTATCTTCTACATTCAACTGGCTGTAAGTTTTTGGTTTTTGGTTGAAGTATATGAATAATACCTAGTACCATACAAATATGTAGACAGAAAAAGACAAGATTATTGTAATAGACTTTTTAGATAATTGTGGATATTCTTCTTTGATGCCACATCAAAATTTGCATTTGAAAGATTAGTTGCAAAGTGAATCATGTCAATGAAGTTTTGGCATTCTGTTACATTAAAATTCACTGGTTTATTTTGCACTTTGAATGGATCTTTCGCTTCTGTATGATGTTGTAACACTGTGCATTAAAAATGTGAAATATATTGGTTCATTGAGTTATGCAGTTCTTCCAAATACACATAATAGGAGTAAAAAAAGTCAAATAAACTCAATATTACTGTGAAAATAGTTTTGACTATTTCTAGACAGTATGATCTAGTGGTTAAGAGGAACAGGATCCAGTTTTATTTTTTTTTATTTTTATTTTTTTTTTATTTTATTTTTTTTTAGGATCCAGTTTTAAACTCCTGACTGACTCCTGGGTATGATTATCAGCCATACTGGGGGAAATCTGTGCATCCATTTATTATAGGACTTATAAAAATACCTTCATCATTAGGACTGCTGTTATACTGAAGTGGCATAACAGGTGTAACTACTGGTGCACAGTCAACAACCAAGAATGACAGTTCTTTTTATATTTCTTTCGGTTCCTAATTTCATCCTGTGCTTCCAGCTAGTATCTGTGTTCTATACTTTGACTTTATTTCCTCTTCTTATCTCTGACATTCAAGGTATATGTGACCCAGGTCAAGGCTGAAAAAATTTTTCAGAGATTAGAATTTTCAGCTAAATCCAAACTGGAAGGCAAGGAGACAGGTGAGGGCATGTTTTCTAGGAAGAGAGAAGATTTCTAGAATTTTAAGAGGTATAGAAAATGAGTCCTTAAATCCCAGAGATCCAAAAGTTGCACAGGTGAAGGATATAATTTATCAAGGATGTTTCCTTATTAAGGAAAGGATATGATTTTTAAGAGGAGTTGCTATTCCTAGAGCCTCCTTGGGCATTTCTATAACAGGAAGTAGAACTTCTCCTTCAGGCTGCTTGAGTCGTTAAAACATTTGGGGAAAGCATTATGTCAGCCTAAAAACAAGGGTTTGCACTCAGCTCCTGGACCATGGAAAAATAGCTGACTTCAGCTCTTTGTCAGAAGTCTGACTCAAGTTGGGTTCAAGTTTCCTGCTTTGGTTACTATCGCTGTGTAACAAATTACCCCAAATGGCAGCATAGTACAAAACAACCATTTTATTAAACTCACAGATTCTACCATCAGTAATTCAGACAAGACATAGTATGAAAGTCATGACTCTGCTTCTCCATGTCTGGGGCCTCAGCTGGGAAGATGCAAAACCCTCCAGAGCTGAGATAATCTGAAGTCTCATTCACTCTCATTGCTGGGCTCAGCAAACCTAAACATGGTCTAGCCATGGGGCTGAGGATAACTTAAAACATGGTAGCTTCAAGGTAGTCAGAAGTTACACAGTGGTTTAGGGCTCCAAATGTGAGTATTCCAGAAAACAAGTTAGAAACTGCATTGCCTTTCATTACCAGCTGCATAAGTCACATAGTTTCACATAGTATCATTCAACCAAATTAAATTGGTTGAAAAAACGTCACAAAACATATATAGTAGGATGGAAATGTTTCACATGCATGCTCACACAAACACACAGATGTGCATGTGTGCATATACACACACACATACACTCACTCACTCACTCACTCACTGAAATTGTGAAATTCTCACTCCCACACATGCAGATAACAACACTGAAAGAAACACATCAAAATGTAAACTCTAGTTCCTTCTGGGTGGTGAGTGATTTTATTTTCTTTATTTCTACTTTATTTTCCCATTTTCCTTGCCAAGCTTTCTCTTTCAATCTCTTCATGCCAAGCTCTGCTACCAAAGAAAACTTGATCCTTCTCAAGCTCAGACAAGCCAAGCCCCAAATTATCCAAGTCTACTTCTGACTCACTGGACTCTGCAGCCTTTTGTTTTTTCTCCTATTCATTCTTTATCACTGGGTCTATGCTCACAGGGTGAGACAATTCTTTACCTTAAGCTCCAGAGAACAGTTTCATTGTCTGGAACTCTGGTAGTTTAAAATGTGGCCACAACATTCTTTGACATTACTCCTCTCCTCTTGAATATAGGCCCTCAAATCAAGGTTTACTTCTCATTGTCATCTTGCTCTGAAAAGATCTATAGTTCAGCTTTATTTGCTTCTACTGAGTCAGCCAAGTTAACCTTGATCGAGTTCCCTGGTGCCTAGGTTTCTGTGCCCAGTGCCAGTAGTCTGACGCTGAGTTTTTGTTGTTATTGTTGTTTTTCAAGTATTTACCAATTTGAAGAAGACTTCCCAACCGAGAAATGAATAAAGTCACTAACTACTCCTGTCTATAATAAATGTAAAGGTCTAGGCTCAGATACAAGAAATCTTCTGCCCTATAAACAAGCCCTTGTTATCTTTTATTAATATGCCATTCCTGATACAACAGCAAAGAAGATAAGAAGTTCTACCAACAACCATCACTCCTCCCTTCCAGAAACTATTGACAGAGCCTCAGGTCGACCATTGACCAACTGGGGTGTCCTTATTTTCTCTTTGTAACAAATGTCCAAAACCATACAGTAAACACCTATCTCCTTGACCAGTAATCATCTAGTAGCAATCAGTTGTTCTGAGATGGAAATGAGTCCAACTAACATCTCCCAGGCTCCCAGGCCTACTTCTGAGACATCTGTTGGATTCCTAACCATAGCCCCCAGGGCTAGCCAGAAAAGCCCTCTCAAAAAAAAAAAAAAAAAAAAAAAAAAAAAAAAAAAAAATTGGTGAAGAGAAAATTATTCTTGGATTTATATCCCAAGAAAATTGCCAGAAATTAAATATCTCTTGCTAAAGGCTTAGAAGACCCTAAGAGCAGGGAGTCAAGCTGAATATATATAATTTGATGTATTTTTTTTAAGATTTTATTTATTTATTTGTCAGAGAGTGGGCACAAGCAGGCAGAGTGGCAGGCAGAAGCAGAGAGAGAAGCAGGCTCCCTGCTGGACAAGGAGCCTAATGTGGGTCTCGATCCCAGGACCCTGGGATCATGACCTGAGCCAAAGGCAGTGGCTTAACCGACTGAGCCACCCAGGCATCCCAATTTGCTGTATTCTTAAAGAAAAATCTTCTTTTTTGTCTTATGGTTAATGGATATTTCTGAACAAATAATAAACTTCCTTCAAAGTAGCCATCAGGGCTAGGGACACAATTACTCTAATGATGCTATTCTAATCCATACCTTTTAAAACTCCTCTTTTAGAATTATCTTTATAGAGGCCATGTTATTTTGCCTATATTCAATGCCTCTAGTTAATATTTATTTAGTCCCTGCTCCTTGCTAGGCACTGTTACACACAATGAAGATATAGTGGTAAACATGAAGCACAAAATCCCTGCCTTCTCTGAAACTATTATAAACAAATAAGCAAATAATATTTCTGACGGTGTTAAGTGCTGACAAGAAGGAGAAAGTGAAACTCAAAGCCATCTATGAAAAACCCACAGTGAATATCATTCTTAATGGAAAAAAACTGAGAGTTTTTTCCCTAAGGTCAGAAACACGGCAGGGATGTCCACTATCAACACTGCTATTCAACATTGTACTAGAAGTCCTAGCCTCAGCAATCAGACAACAAAAAGAAATAAAAGGCATCCGAATCAGCAAAGAAGTCAAACTCTCACTCTTGGCAGATGATATGATACTTGATATGGAAAACCCAAAAGACTCCACTCCAAAACTGCTAGAACTCATACAGGAGTTCAATGAAGTGTCAGGATATAAAATCAATGCACAGAAATCAGGTGCATTTCTATATACCAACAGCAAGACAGAAGAAAGAGAAATTAAGGAGTTGATCCCATTTATAATTGCACCCCAAACCACAAGATACCTTGGAATAAACCTAACCAAAGAGGCAAATAATCTGTACTCAGAAAACTCTAAAGTACTCAAGAAAAAAGTTGTGGAAAACAAAAAGAAATGGAAAAACCTTCCATGCTTATGTACTGGAAGAACAAATATTGTGAAAATGTCTATGCTACCTAAAGCAATCTACACATTTAACACAATCCTTATCAAAATACCAACAATTTTTTTCAAAGAGATGGAACAAATAATCTTAAAATTTATATGGAACCAGAAAAGACCCTGAATAGCCAAAGGAATGTTAAAAAAGAAAGCAAAGTTGGTGGCATCACAATTCCAGACTTCCAGCTCTATTACAACGCTGTAATCATCAAGACAGTATGGTACTGGCACAAAAACAGACACATAGATCAATGGAACAGAATAGAGAGCCCAGAAATAGACCTCAACTCTGTGGTTAACTAATCTTTGACAAAGCGGGAAAGAATGTCCAAGAAAAAAGACAGTCTCTTTAACAAAGGGTATTGGGAAAATTGGACAGCCGCATGCAGAAGAATGGAACTGGACTACTTCCTTACACCACACACAAAAATAGCCTCACAATGGACGAAAGACCTCAATGTGAGACAGGAACCCATCAAAATCCTTGAGGAGAACATAGGCAGCAATCTCTTCAACTTCAGTGGCAGCGACTTCTTCCTAGAAACATCGCCAAAGGCAAGGGAAGCAAGGCAAAAATGAACTATTGCGACTTCACCAAGATCAAAAGCTTCTCCACAGGAAAAAAAAAAAAAAAAGAGTCAACAAAACCAAAAGACCACTAACGGAATGGGAGAAGATATTTGCAAATGATGTATCAAATAAAGGGCTGGTATCCAAAATCTCTAAAGAACTTATCAAACTCAACACCCAAAGAACAAATAATCCTATCAAGAAATGGGCAGAAGACATGAACAGATATTTCTGCAAAGAAGATACCTAGATGGCCAACAGACACATGGAAAAGTACTCAACATCGCTTAGCATCAGGAAAATACAAATCAAAACCACCATGAGATACCACCTTACACCAGTCAGAATGGCTAAAATTAACAAGTCAGGAAATACCAGATATTGATGAGGATGCAGAGAAAGGGGAACCCTCCTCCACTGTTGGTGGGAATGCAAGCTGTGCAATCACTCTGGAAAACAGCATGGAGGTTCCTCAAAAAAGTTGAAAATAGAGCTACCCTATGACCCAGCAATCGCACTACTGGGTGTTTACCCTATAGATAACAAATGTAGTGATCCAGAGGGGCATGGACATCCGAATGTTTATAGCAGCAATGTCCATAATAGCCAAACTATGGAAAGAACCTAGATGTCCATCAACAGATGAATGGATAAAGAAGATATGGTATATGTATATGTGTGTATAAATATATATATATATATATATATATATATGGAATACTATCCAGCCATCAAAAGAAATGAAATCTTGCCATTTGCAATGATGTGGATGGAACTAGAGGGTATTATGCTAAGCGAAATAAGTCAATCAGAGAAAGGCAATTATCATACGATCTCACTGATGTGAGGAATTTGAGAGGCAGAGCAGGGGGTTGTGAGGCATAGGGAAGGAGAAAAAGAAACAAGATGGGATTGAGAGGGAGACAAAACATAAGAGGCTCAATCTCACAAAACAAATTGAGGGTTGCTGGGGGTGGGGGGAGTAGGGATAGGGTGGCTGTGTCATGGACATTGAGGAGGGTATGGTGAATGCTGTGAAATGTATAAGCCTGATGATTCACAGACCTGTATCCCTGGGGCAAATAATATATGTTAATAAAATAAAATAAAATAAAATAAAGAAGGAGAGAGTGATTTGGGAGACTGGAAATATTTTAGACAGAGGGGTCAAGGCATGCCTTTCCGAGCAAGTGAAATGTGAAGAAAAGGAATAAGCTTCCTTAGGATCTGGGAAGAATGATCTAGGGCCCTGAGAGAAAACTGAGATTGCTTTGTAGCATATGGAAAGCTACTGGAGGATTTTCAGAAGGGCGTAACTTAATTTGGTTAATCTTTGAAAATGGATTTGAGATAAGTGGGTGAGTGTGGTGAGCTGTTCAACTGAGTCATAGAATTTATGGTACAGACTGAATTTTGTAGCTGGGGAGTCATTTTACAATATGATTTCCAAAACTGTTGTTAGCAACAGAGGGAGACCTTAGAAGATTCTCCACACTAACCCCACCCTAAGTCCTTATGAAGAATCAATATCTTTTTAACAATGAATATGTATATAAGGGCAGTTGAGTTTGTAAAGAATGTGTCTACGAATTGAACATATGAATTATATAAAGATAGATAATAGAGCTACCTAAGTTTTTTTTTTTTTAGGAGGGTTAAATATGCTGTTTGATTTTTTTTCTTTAAAGATTCATTTATTTCAAGAGAGCACATGCATGAGCAGAGGGAGGGGCAGAGGGAGAGAAGCTCAAGCTGACTCCCCATTGAGCACTGAGCCCTACTAGGGGCTTGATCTCACAACTGTGAGATCATGACCTAACCTGAAACCAAGAGTCAGATGCTCAACCAACTGAACCACCAAGGCCCCCTTATGCTGTTCCACTTTTTAAAAAAATTTCATGGAAACTGTTATAGTACACTTGAATCTAGAACTTGTCTAAATAAACACATATTCAAAATTAGAAGAGCCTAACATAATGCAGTCTCTTTGAACCCTAAAAACAGAATTTGGTCTGGTTCATAAGGGGAACTTATATTAAATAGCTAATCTCTCTAGACATATGGAAATATGACATCCATACACATTTTTTTTCCATTTCACTTACTTTACCACTCAGACTTTGGGAATCTTCCCGTAAGTTGTCTATGACTCATCCTTGTGTCAGATGACTTAATGCTTCCATCTAACCAAGAGACGGGAACATGATTATTTAAGAAATCCACCATCCCCACTCAGGATGCCAGGAGCCTCTATGGGGGCTAATCTTGTGGCTTGGCACTTTTCATCTTTTCTTTTTCCTTAGAAAATCAGTGCTTACAGTTGGCCTGCTAACTGGCATTTCTTTTATCCCTTGAGGGTATTTCTGGGTCAGTATGCTTTGATAGTGTATAAAAGACTATAGAAGAGCCCAGCTTGATTTCTTTGTGCAGAGCAAAACAAACCCTGTTCCTCCTCTTCCTTCTTTTCTTTTCCTAGTAAAACTGCTAATGTTTGGAGTGGTCCATTCCTAGCCACATAATTATCTCACTGGAATTTTCACAAAAACACTTATCAAAAAAGAAAAAAACACTTATCAGAACAAGCCAGGCACTGTGGTTTCAATTTTACAGATGGAAAAGTGGAGACGCACAAGAGCTTCATTTCAAGCCTCAGGTCACTTAATTATCAAGGGCAGCTGCTAAGCTCCGAGCAAAGTCTGGGCCCCAGAACGTCTTGTACACTCTTTCTGAAACATGGCTCTCCAGAAAACATCTAATACTTGCTGGAGACTTGCTTCCCCACCCCCAACTGAATATTGGACACAGATACAGTGTAAGCCTTCATTGTTCCTGTATACTTGTTATCTATAGTGGTGATTTTTGTGGTTAATAACCAATTCTAGGCATTAGAGTTCTCAAGTTGATACAGAAAATAGTACTTCTTGATCTTTTTCAATACACCATTTACTGAAGGAGAGTCTGTGGTTTATGTTTGAAACTGACACTGAAACCAGCAGTTAGAAGATACATTTACCTAAAATCCTAGTTTAACACTGACAGGATATACCCCGAAGGTTACATTCCCACATGAATAAAAGAAGGATGATACCTTTAAGAAAAAAGAAGTTCGTAAGAGCACACACACACACACACACACACACAGGGCAATCCAACTCTACATTTCCTTGGTTTAGAATCTTCTCTGTCTGGTTCAGAAAAAAAGATGATCAAAATCTTAAAGTAGGTTGCTTTAGTTGGCTGGAAGGACAGATTAAGGGTGGAATGAGAGAGATAAGAGCGGGGTTGGGGAGTTACTTGCTTGTTCATTGAGCTGGGCAGGGGAAATTGGCAAAGGAATTGAGCCAGTTATAAAATCTAGGAATACTGGGGAAGAGAGAGAAGGAATGACAACTTGTAGATTGTTTTACTGGGCATTTGCAAGGGGATCGCTCTTCGTATCTTCCTTAAGTATTCAGTCTTCTTTTTCTTCTCCTTTTTTTTTTTTAAAGAATTTAATTTTTTATTTGAGAGAGAGAGACAGAACGCATGAGCGGGGGAGGGACAGAGGGAGAAGCAGACTCCCTGCTAAGCAAGGAGCCCAGTGAAGACTCTGGATCCCAGGACCCTGGAATCATGACCCAGGCCCAAGGCAGCCACTTAACTGACAGAGCCACCCAGGGACACCAAGTATTGAATCTTCTTAAAGCTCCTTTACATACAGAGAAGTCTATAGTATCCTTCAGTGATTTTTGGAGTACTGTTTTTACTTTGCTTATAGGGTTGCCAGATTTCATAAGTAAAAATATAGGTAGCCCAATTAAATGTGATTTTCTTACAAGCAATGAATTATTTTTTTATGGGTGCAAGTCAAACATTGTATGGGATGATC
This sequence comes from Neogale vison, assembly GCF_020171115.1. Lineage (NCBI taxonomy): Eukaryota > Metazoa > Chordata > Mammalia > Carnivora > Mustelidae > Neogale > Neogale vison. Next base: position 72,484,567 of record NC_058096.1, read on the forward strand.
TTCTATGAAAAATTAATATTTGCAATTTGAATTTAACCAGGCATCCTGTATTTCACCTAAAACCCCGATTCATTTGGCTAAGCTATAGATAAAACAACAAAGCTTATTTTATCAGCTTGCTTACAAATTGGAAAGAAGTTTCCAAGAGGTTTCTGGGGAGTAACAGATGTTTCCAAACTTAGCTGCACCTTGCAACCATCTGAGGAACTCCAGATTCTGGTGATTTTGCTCTGAAATATAATCAGGGCATGAGATTTTTCAAAGCACTCCAGGTGACACTAATGTGCCCCGGTGAGGAGTTGGTGACTGATGTCCAATGGTTCTTATCCTGCACTATACCCAACAAAGACCTAAGAAGAGACTTTTGGAAAGTATCCATACCCAGATCTGACCCCAGAGCAAATAAATCAGGGCGGGGGGATAAGGGAAGAGGGATGGGTCCCCTACGTTGAGATTTAGGGAACTCGCCCAATGAATGCTGTTCCTTCAAAAGTCAGAAAGTCCTAAATTAGAGACTAAAATATGGCATGCGAGAGAGTGCAACTATAGAAAACAGTTAAAAGTTTATGTTTAATATTTTACATTATAAAATTAATATTTATTATAATAAATTCAAGCAATAAAGAAGCATATAAAATAAAGATGACTCACCCAATTCCACTTTCCAGAGGTATCCACCGTCAAAGCCTAGATTTTCTTAGGCCAAGCATAAAGGGAGGAGGAGAAGACCAATGAGAAACAAACGCTAAGTGTCAATTACTTCACTTTTAATGGACTAGAACTTTGTCATGTCACCACTTCAGGGAAATGCTGTGTTTCTTCCAGGCTTCACTGTGAATTTGGGCGCTATATAACATAAGGGGAGAATGGGAAGAGAGATGGGAGAGGACCAGACAACCTCTACCACAATTATATTCCCGTCTGGACATCCCCCATGTAATGGCAGCGGCCTTAGCACTCCTAGCTGTTCCATCCTCTCATGCACTGGCCTCAGAGAGTAGGATTGACTAACCCAGCCACTGAGTTGGAGAAAGGAACTGGGCCAAAGTGTCTCAGACCACTCTTTTTGTGTCTCTTTGGGGAGGCAACGTATCTTACAGAAGGCACACATTCCTAGCTCCTCTTTGGGGTATGTTTTATAGGGTCAAGCTTCTACCAGGGATCACTCTGGTTTTCTAGCTCTGCCTGAGACTGAGAGGGTAATTCTGATTCTACACCATTCTGTAAACCTTTGCTGCAGAGAACACCACATGTCCTTAAAATAGCCTTATCAGAATAAAAATACTTTGTATTTCCTTTCTGTGTCTGTCTCCCAGGTGGTTTCATTCACAAAGTAATCTCTCAAAACACCAGCAATATAGAGTTTCCCTTTGAAAGTTACAGAGCTATCAGTAAACAAAACAGTGTAAGTTCTCCCTGATTTTCATGTCGAGGCAGGTCCCATGACCACATCTCAAACCAGTGGCATGAACATGTCATAAACAGAGAATCACAAAACCAAATAGAATGGGGAGAGATATGCAAACATATGAAATGCAGAGAAAAACAGAAAATTTTTACCAGTAGAGAAAATAATAGCAAAGCAATTGAAGGGAATAAAATAGACACTGAAATCTGCCAGGTATATAGCTGACTGTCAACTTGTATGCCTGATTCCTGAATAAAATATTCCCCATCAAATTATGCCATCTGTATGCCACCTGTCAGGCCAACATGAAGCTACATTAGGTCCCATCTAGGCAAGCATTGTGCTCAATTTCCCATTAGCTGTATTGGGTTTCCTTACTTAGGGTAATGGCCTCATTGTCTTTGCTGGACTGACACTCCTTTCGAACTGACAATAACAGTTCTTCAAAGCAGGAAAATCTAGCAAACAAATAATAGCCTTTTACAAGTACATATATACACAAATAAATATGCATATACACGTCCATCATTGTATCAATGGATGAATGGACAAATACATAAACTTCTATGTTCCCCATGAGGTAAACAATTTAAATATTTCTGTTGCTGTTGTAAGACGGTAATTTAGTTTCCTCTCTATAGTTAGAAATTTACTCTGGTTTATTGAGGTAGACTATAACTCAGGTTTATTGAGGTAGACTATACTCAGGTTTATTGAGGTAGACTATAATTATGTGCTTAAAACCGCGTTGGAACATTAGAACACAGAGGGCAGCGGCCGCCAGATCCGTACCATGGTTCCAAGCCCGAGGCTCGCGTTGCTTCTGCAGCTCCTGGTGCTGGGACTGGAGGGGGCGCTCCTGGGAGCCTCGGCCCAGGAGCAGGTTGCCAGGCACCAGCCCAGCCCTCGGGACAGCTCCTGGAATGCAGACTTACGCAAGTTCACGGACTACACGTCATGCCCTGCCGGCGACTTCACAGTGCCTTCTGCCTGGGCTTCTCCGCAGCCCTTCCAGCTTCCTGTGGAGTTATTCTTAAGAAAATACATTGCAAGCCCTAAGGAGTAACTGTGCAAACAGCTGAAACGTAAGCCGCATTCCTGTTCTCGGGCTATTGAACGCAATGGGGCAGGATCCCACCATCTCCATGGCACACGATGCCCAGGGACGGGGCATAAGCTAGGAGCTATGAAAGGATGTGACCCTCAGTCCCTCCTTTCTGCACCTGGAGACTGCTAGCCCAAACATCCTGCTCCTCCCTTATCCCAAGACTAACTCTCTGCGTTCCTACACGTAGGGGAGAATGCAAACCTGCTTTAAGAGATTTGCCGTCCTGTGTACTCCTTTGTCACGCTTTGAGGCATCTGTCCTTGCTTCTCTCTCTCTCTCTCTCTCTCTCTCTCTCTCTCTCACACACACACACACACACACACACACACACACAGCTATGTGCCGTATTCAGCCGCTGCTGCTCTCGATCGCAGAAGCAGCGTTGCACGGCCGTTCGGATTGGTGTAGGAGAACTTTCACTGCGCGACTACACTCCCATCCCGCGGCTGTGGCCCATCTTGTGGCGGGAGGGCGTGGGGTGGGGAGGTAAGCCTAGCCCTCCCGCTGGGTGGGACTGCTTTCTGGCTTCTTGGTCAGCAGCTGGTGCTGCAGGAAAGGGAAGTTTACTACTCCCATCCAGGAGGCCGGCGGGAGTGCCTTCCAGAAAGGACAGGGACAGTCCCGCGCCGGCCAGCAGGAGGCCCCACCCATTCATCATTCCTTCTTTCATCAGGAGCCAGCCCTTGCCCCTCAGTCCTCCCTCCAGACAGCCAAAGCCAGACTCGACCGAACAGCGGGGTGGAAAGATGGAAACGGGTATGACCTTTGTGAGGCCTGGGTCTCTGCTCAGAGGAGGCTTAGAGGCTCTGCGACTACCCTGTCTCTGGTTCCAGCATAGAAAAGGAGACCTGCGCTGGCTCACACCAGGCAGTTGGCACTAAGGAAGCTCCGCATTTGCACGAGGCCTCCGCCTCCAACACCACGCCCAAGGCTTGAGCGCCAGGTTAACGCAAGGGACAGGCACACCGCCAGGCCCCACCCTCTCAGATGTACTGAAATTCCAACCCAGGCCCTCTGCCTGAGGGAGTAGGCACGGGCTCCAAACTGGCCCTAAGACTCTCCCACCCCTTCAAATGAGGGGATATTTATTTGGGGGAGAAAGTTTGGAGGGGAGAGAGAACATATTAATAAAATCAATTTTAACTTTAAAAAATGATGTAGAACATTAGAACAATTTGAAACAGTTTTTTTTTTTTTTTAAATCGCTAAGATTCCAATGTTATGAAAGATGTTGCATCACATTGTTTTAAAATCACTGTTAAATTTTTGGTGCGGTGGAAGGAAACTGGAATATAAGTGGAGATCTGCACTTTTACTTTTGGTTCTAAGTACGAATTCCTGGTGTAGCTTTGGGCACTATCTGGGCCTCTCTCAGTTTCTTCATTTATACCATAGAGTGTAGAGTAGACAGTCCTTAGTGCCCCTTTAACTCCAAAATCCCTTGATTCTATTTATTAAAAGTTCTAGATTAGTACCAATATATTCTTGGCTGAAGAAAAAAACAATGAGCAGAGTTTACTGAAGAGCCCATGAGCTGGTGCTGCCCCCTATAGTAGACTAACAAGGGTTGGGGGGTGAAACCAGAGAATTATTTTGTTATTCAAATTGCTTCTTTCAGTCTCTCTCTATGAGCCTATTCCTTCATAGTCAAAAATTCTAAAAAACAAAACAAAACAAAACAATAACAAAACCCAAAACACCAATTTCTGTTTGTTTCTAACAGTTATAATGAAAAGAATTAAAACTCAAATAAATTATGTTGAATAACTATTAGCTAAGACAATTTGAGCAAACATGTTAAAACTACTCAAGGTGAGGATTCTTTCTATAATTTTCCAAAATAAATTTATCTGAGCCTGGATTGCAGGAGAGATGGCACATTTTAGGTGAATCTCTTTTTATCTAACAACAGTATTAGAAACATTAAACATATTTTAAGAGAATCTGGAATTCGATAATATGATAGAAAAATAATTCATATAAATAATTTCAAATAGAAAAACATTTAGTTGTAGATTAGGTCTACACAAATCCTAATAATATGAAAGTTCAAATTGTTTTAAATTTTGTGTTTACATTAAAGCATTATCCCCTGAATATTTTATTTTATAATAAAATTATGTGCTGTTAAAAAATAGATCAGTTCCATTGCTGGCAATACAGCAAGATTATCTTAAAACCTAGCATACATACTACATACATAGCTAAAGTATAACCAAAAAGTATAACCATATATAAAGTATAACCAAAAGCTATGTAAATGGAAAGTGAAGCTCCTAAGAGAGTGAGAAAATTTAGTAGAGGTCAAAATCAGGCACAATCTGAAATTTCTGACTATTAAATACAGGCTGACACTTGCTCTGGCATCCTAGAGAAGAGTTACAAATCTTTATTGGCCGTGGCTTAGATTTAAGCTGCTAAGATGAGACAGGTGATGAGCCATGGGCTGAAGCAAAGATGTAGTACTGGAACAGAGAATACCAATAAAATGGGAACTTTCAAAGAGATACACTTCAGTGTAAAGTGTGAGCGAGAAAAAAAAAATTCCACTGGCAAACAGAGCTCAAGAGAAAGTTTGACTGTTCAGGCTTGTGCTATAGGTAAAGAAAAAAAATTGCTCACTGAGGATTTGTAACTAAGACTTATCCTCATTGTTTTGGTTTTCCTATTTAAAATGGATACATCCATTGGGAAGCAGCAAACTGACAGAACAGCATAAAAGTGGTCTTCGATCGGAAACACCACTGGGATACTAGCAGAAGCAAAAAGCACATCTCTAGGAGAGAGCATACCCTTAGACAAAACCCCTCAAAGCCGTGTGGGCATCCCATCATAAACCTCAACTTGAGAGAACACAGGAGGTAACATACTACCGTCTTCCTTTATTTCTGTTTCCTATATTTCTGAGTTAACACACAATGACATACCACATACCGCACAGAGATGAAAGAAGCACAAGGCATAGTAGTTTAGAATGTAGCCTCTGGAGCCATGTCAAATAATGGTTTTGTGGACATAAGCTAGTTGGGTTCCTTGGTGTAAGATACTTTTTTAAAATTTCATCTGTAAAATTGGGGTTATTATAGTAATCTTCTCTCACAGGATCATGAGAATTGAATGAGTCAGTACATCATAGGAAGTCCATGCAATCAGAATGGTACCTGCAGTATAGGAGCACTAGAAAGAGCTCGCTGCTACCACCACCACCACCACCACCATCATCATAGTTCGTTAGTTGCTCACATTACACCACCTGTCTCATGATTAGGCTCTTTTTCCTCCACAGGTGCCCGGATGCATATTCATCTCTGCTGGAATTGAATCTTGAGGTAAACCCAGCAACTACACATCTCAAAGTTGTATGAGTTCATATGACTGGCTCCCTTGTGGAGAAGCAGCAGAACGAAGAACTGTAAGAAAGTTTAATGAACTGTAAGAAAGTTTACCACTAAGCGAGGTAATTACAGAATATTTTAGAATCCACTGCTTACTTTTTGTTTAGATAGTATGTGAAGATGCACCACCGCCACCTCAACCTTAGCACCCAGCCCATCTCTGCCACACCCTCCAGTGAAGACGCACCACCACGCCATTCCGGACCATTGGAAAATGGAGTGAGGAGATTAGCCTGCCTGACCAGATTTCTAGCAGGACTTTGAGACTGGGCAACTCTCCATGCTCTTCCATGAGCTGTGCTATCTTCCAGAAGCTGTCATGTTTCTCACCTTTTATCCAATATTTCAATTTTCCTTCATTGCAATTACAACAAGGAGGGGGAAATTCCTTAGCATTCCATCTTTTGTCATTACCTCTTGATGAAGTTTCTTCCTCTGAAAAAATGGTATTGATGTTTATCTCATGATGCAGATGTGAGAATCAAGTAAAACATATTTTCAAACAGAATAATTTTCCCCCCAATTTATTTATTTTCAGAAAAACAGTATTCATTATTTTTTCACCACACCCAGTGCTCCATGCAAGCTGTGCCCTCTATAATACCCACCACCTGGTACCCCAACCTCCCACCCCCCGCCACTTCAAACCCCTCAGATTGTTTTTCAGAGTCCATAGTCTCTCATGGTTCACCTCCCCTTCCAATTTACCCAAAAGCACATACCCTCCCCAATGCCCATAACCCTACCCCCCTTCACCCAACCCCCCTCCCCCCAGCAACCCACAGTTTGTTTCGTGAGATTAAGAGTCACTTATGGTTTGTCTCCCTCCCTATCCCATCTTGTTTCATGGATTCTTCTCCTACCCACTTAAGCCCCCATGTTGCATCACCACTTCCTCATATCAGGGAGATCATATGATAGTTGTCTTTCTCCGCTTGACTTATTTCGCTAAGCATGATACGCTCTAGTTCCATCCATGTTGTCGCAAATGGCAAGATTTCATTTCTTTTGATGGCTGCATGGTATTCCATTGTGTATATATACCACATCTTCTTTATCCATTCATCTGTTGATGGACATCCAGGTTCTTTCCACAGTTTGGCTACTGTAGACATTGCTGCTATAAACATTCGGGTGCACGTGCCCCTTCGGATCACTACGTTTGTATCTTTAGGGTAAATACCCAGTAGTGCAATTGCTGGGTCATAGGGTAGTTCTATTTTCAACATTTTGAGGAACCTCCATGCTGTTTTCCAGAGTGGTTGCACCAGCTTGCATTCCCACCAACAGTGTAGGAGGGTTCCCCTTTCTCCGCATCCTCGTCAACAACTGTCATTTCATAACTTGTTAATTTTAGCCATTCTGACTGGTGTGAGGTGATACCTCATTGTGGTTTTGATTTGTATTTCCCTGATGCCGAGTGATATGGAGCACTTTTTCATGTGTCTGTTGGCCATCTGGATGTCTTCTTTGCAGAAATGTCTGTTCATGTCTTCTGCCCATTTCTTGATTGGATTATTTGTTCTTTGGGTGTTGAGTTTGCTAAGTTCTTTATAGATTTTGGACACTTGCCCTTTATCTGATATGTCATTTGCAAATCTCTTCTCCCATTCTGTCAGTTGTCTTTTGGTTTTGTTCACTGTTTCCTTTGCTGTGCAAAAGCTTTTGATCTTGATGAAATCCCAATAGTTCATTTTTGCCCTTGCTTCCCTTGCCTTTGGCGATGTTCCTAGGAAGATGTTGCTGCGGCTGAGGTCGAAGAGGTTGCTGCCTGTGTTCTCCTCAAGGATTTTGATGAATTCCTTTCTCACATTGAGGTCCTTCATCCATTTTGAGTCTGTTTTCATGTGTGGTGTAAGGAAAAGGTCCAATTTCATTTTTATGCATGTGGCTGTCCAATTTTCCCAGCACCATTTATTGAAGAGGCTGTCTTTTTTCCATTGGACATTCTTTCCTGCTTTGTCGAAGATTAGTTAGCCATAGAGTTGAGGGTCTATTTCTGGGCTCTCTATTCTGTTCCATGGATCTATGTGTCTATTTTTGTGCCAGTACCATGCTGTCTTGATGATGACAGCTTTGTAATAGAGCTTGAAGTCCGGAATTGTGATGCCACCAACTTTGCTTTCTTTTTCAATATCCCTTTGGCTATTCGAGGTCTTTTCTGGTTCCATATAAATTTTAAAATTATTTGTTCCATTTCTTTGAAAAAGATGGATGGTACTTTGATAGGAATTGCATTAAATGTGTAGATTGCTTTAGGTAGCATAGACATTTTCACAATATTTATTCTTCCAATCCAGGAGCATGGAACATTTTTCCATTTCTTTGTGTCTTCCTCAATTTCTTTCATGAGTACTTTATAGTTTTCTGAGTATAGATTCTTAGCCTCTTTGGTTAGGTTTATTCGTAGGTATTTTATGGTTTTGGGTGCAATTGTAAATGGGATTGACTCCTTAATTTCTCTTTCTTCTGTCTTGTTGTTGGTGTAGAGAAATGCAACTGATTTCTGTGCATTGATCTTATATCCTGACACTTTACTAAATTCCTGTACAAGTTCTAGCAGTTTTGGAGTGGAGTCTTTTGGGTTTTCAAACAGAATAATTTTTATCTTATGTAATAATCTTTAAATCTGTGCTGTAATTGCATTCTTACTGGCTTTATCCTTGCTGAGGGATAGAGGACTACCTCTTCATTTCTGTCTCCTTTAACACCTAGCACAGTGTCATACTTGCATTAGAACTATTTTCACTCATTCGACAAATATTTGTTGAAGATCTCGGATGCACCACTCTCTTGGGTTCTGTGTTTAACTGTAATAAACAATCAATTCCTGCTTTGCTTGATGAAAATTTGCTAAATTGACCTTTTCAGTTGTACTGACCGTGTATTCAGCTTACAGACAAGACTGTAAAATGCATCTTATTCACCTCCAGCAGTGCCAGGAAGTGTACCTGGGCAAACGACACAACCAGCCAGCCTAAACCTTCTGATCGAATGGGGACAGAGATACATTAGATGGCACCTGAGTTGGGGCGAGGGACATGGTCTCTACTGAATGTGCCAACATCCTATTGAACATGTCCATGTGGTACTCAAAGATGGGTATTTTCTTTAAAAGTGTGTCTCATGCATTAGTGTGTGAACCTCTAAGGGTAGTATTGTGTATTTTTTACCTTTGTTTACCCTCTGCCTTCAGAAATAGTTCAATGCCTGAATTTAGGAGGTGCTCAAAAGAGTAATTATAAATAGAATGAAATAGTGGAGAGAGGGTATATTTTTTAAACAGTAAAACTTTTTACTGGTTACTATAACAAATATTTCAAAAATATAGCCACTGGTTGCTTTGTTATTCATTGGGCAGATACTGAGTGAATGCCCAAGAGGTACTATTCTTAACCATGCTAAGTGTTATCATGGATAATACTATGCTATATCACTGATACATACTACATTGGAATGTATTATTCTGTTTTTCTCTTTTCTGGGGTTTCTAAGATATCTAGAGGCAAATAAATGGGAAACAGGTTCTGTGAAGGTCAACCAAATTATGGGAAAGATTCACTTTCAGTGTTTGTTATCACTAGCCAAAAAGTTGTATTTGGTTTAGTTTATTAAATCCATACCTATGGATTTTCCAAGTTTGTATCTTCCAATATAAGTTAAATTAAACCTTAAACACTGGGGCAGGGGGCAGCAGGTCCTAAAAAGCAGCCAGCTGTTTCAGCAGAGCAGGCTGCTATCCCTGGAGTCACTGCTCATTCTATACTTGAACTTAACATCCAGCTGGTTGAAAAATTGGACTGGTAACCAGCTTATTGTATACTTTTTGGGAAATCTTGTCATTAAAATTGTTTTAAAATGCATCCTTTACTGACAGTTATAAATTCCAGCAACTTTCCTGCATGACACACTACTGCTGAAACCATACCTAAATTTTAATGTGTCTTAAGTAAGTGGATTAGGAATAAGCATTTATAAATAACTTGGTTATATCAGAAAGCTAGTCACTACTATAAAACACTACAAAAATGACTTTATTGGAACATATACAAAAACAAGAATCCTGAAGGAAACTGATATATAAGAAATTCCTTAAAAAAATCCCTTTGAAGAAAAGTGTTAAAAAAAATAACTGTCTTAGTCCATTTTGGCTGTTATAACAAAAATATCATAGACTAGATGGCTTATAAACAGCAAATTTATTTATTGCAGTTCTAAAAAAGTCCAAGATCAAGGCCCCAGTAGATACTGTGTCTGGTAAGAGCCAACTTCCTGGTTCACAGACGGCTGTCTTCTCACTGCGTCCTCATGTGGCAGAAGGGCAAGGGAGCTCCTTGCCTTCTCCTTCGTAAAGATACTAATGCATTCATAAGGGCTCCACCCTCACATTCTGATCATCCCTCAAGTCTCACCTCTAAATATATCACATTAGGGGGTTAGATTCCAACATACTAATTTTAGGGGACACAGACATTCAGTCGATGGCATTCCACCCCTGGTCAGGACAAAATTCATTCATTTCATCCTAACAGCCAAAAAGTCTTAACTTGTTCCAAACTCAAAAGTCTGAAAGTCCAAAGTTGCATCTAAATCAGATAGGGATAAGAATCAAGGTATGAGTCATCCTGAGGCAAAGTCCTCTCTATCTAGGAACCTGCAAAACCAAACAAATTATGTGTTTCCAAGATAAAATGGTGGGACAGGCACAGGACAGATATTCCCAGTCCTAAAAGGAGAAATAGGAAAGAAGAAAGGAGTGACAGGTCTCAGGTAAGCCCAAGACCACACAGCACAAACAACATTAAATCTTAGGGCTTAAGAATAATCTTTGACTCAATGCTCTGTCTTTTGGGCCCATTGGGATGGCCTTGTACCCACAGGGCTCAGAATGGCCTTCCCTGCAGAGACTCTCTACCTGGGCCCTGTGGATCTCCAGGACTGGGGTTCAAAGCCCGAGTTTTGCCCAGATGGCCCCTTTTGAAATCAAGGTGAAGGCAGCCATACCCCCTTGACCTATGCACTATGAGATAAGGCCGCATGGACCTGTACCCTCTGGACAGGTGGCCAATGAAGTCCATGCCATACCAGGGCACACAAGAGCCACAGCTGGGGTGGCAGAAGGGCATGGCAAGAGAGTGCAGAGAGCAAGCCCCCCCCCCATGTGAAGTAATGCCAGGTACTGTGCACAAAGTTCCCATTGGTACTGAAGGCCCTTCCTTTGAACCACTCAGCCCCCTAGGCCCTTGCATTACATGCCTGTCATGGGAGAGGTGGCTCTTTTGACCACTGATGTGCCGTCAGGGTCATTCTTCCACTGTCCTGGAGAAGAGTTTCCTGGCTTCTGTTCAGAAGGCTCACTCACACTGATCTTATCAGTGCTTGGGCCATACCCTCAGTGTTCTCATTTTTTGCTATATGGATAGGCTGAAAATTTTCCAAGTCTTTACATTCTGCTTCCTTTTGCTTAACAATTCTGCCTGTTAAGTCATTTCTCACTGCTTGCATTTTACTGTAAGTCAGAGGAACTCACTGCACCTTCAACACCCTGCTTAGAACTCGCTTCAGCTAAGCATCCAGTTTCATCACTTGCCAGTTCTGTGTTCCACAAAACATGAGAACATGAACATAATTCAGCCAAGCTCTTTGCCACTTTAGAGTAAAGAGGGCCTCTCTTCAGGAACAAGTTCCTCATTTCCACCTGAAGCCTCATCAGAATGGCCTTAAGCACTCACGTTTCTACCAACATCCTGCTCAGGATTACTTAGCTGTAAGAACACTGAGGCTTCCTCTACAGCTCTCTTTTCTATCGGAGCTGTCACCAGAATCACCTTTAAAGTTCTGTTAAAACATCTAGGCTTTTTTTTAAGAATGAAACTCAAAATGCTTCCAGCTTCTCCCCATGACCTAGTTCAGTGCTGCTTCCACATTTTTAGGTATTTGTGACTGCAGCACCTCCAATCTCTGTCTGAATACATTTGGGTAACTACAGAAATACTGCGGACGGGGTGGCTTAAACAAGTATTTCTCTCTCACTGTTCTGGAAGCTGGGAAATCAAAGATCAAGGGGCTGGCAGGTTATAAGGACACTCATCCTCTTGCATGACCCAACACTGCCCCAACATCACACACTGGGGTAAATTCTCAAGTTTGGGGTGTGGGGAGGGATACAAGCATTCAGTCTACAGCAAAGGCTTAATCCCAAGTCAAAAAATAGAACAGTATTTTACTATAAACCAAATTATATTTATTTAAAAGCAAAAACGATATGATGAAGCATGAAAACACACAAATTTCAGGACAGTTTTTGTTTTTAGTCAATCTGATCAATTTTACACAATGAAATACCATTAAGACATATATAGAAACCAGAGTATAAAAATAGAAGACACATTGTATTACTTTTTTTTTTTTTAAAGATTTTATCTATTTATTTGGGAGAGTGAGTGACCACAAGCAGGGGGAGCAGCAGAGGGAAAGGGGGAAGAGGCTCCCTGGTGAGTAGGGAGCCCCATGCAGGGCTCGATCCTAGGACCCTCAGAATCATGACCTGAGCCGAAGGCAGATGCTTAACCAGCTAAGCCACCTGGGCACCCCAAGATGCATAATACTACTTTTAAAGAAAGTGGGATTATAACTGTAAGAGACAACTTAATACCACAAAAACTTTAAGCAGAAATTTAAAATGTCATATGTTAATTTTTTTTTTTTTTTAGTATTACACAGTAGGTCTTGGGATGTAGGAATATGGGCAAGTAAAAAGAAGGTTTATAGAGATAAACTTTCTCAGTACTATTTGTCTGATTTCATATATAAAATGTCAAACATTATTATAAGAAATAATATATATGTCTAAGACTGCAATTATACTTTCAAATATAATTATTTTTTTAGAAAGCAGCAGTTTTACTTTTTAAAAAAAAAAAAAAAGCTAGTAGTAGCACCTAAAAATAAAAATTACCAGAAACTGAGTAAAACAACTTCACTATGAAAAGATAAATATAATTTAAAAATGAAGCACCTTTCTTTGACTTCAAGAGGAACTATGGGCAAAGGCCCTCATCTCTGAATAATCCCATTGGAGAACACTCAGGCTTGTTTTACTTAACAGTAAGTATACATTTCATTCAATATACTGGCTGTGTTGAAAGAACACAGTCCATGTCCAGATAGGAAGGTAGAATGCAAAAGAGGCAGGTTGACTCATTAGAGTTTATTCACTAATACTCTATGCTTTTAACTAGATAATAAAAACAAGTACATACTTTAACTATGGTGATCCTACATAATTTTACTGGTCAGCTACAGTTCACAGAGAAGCAGCATGTTTGCTGTGTTTTATTCTTTTCTTTGCATAGATAACAGATTTATCATCTAAATAAAAAGCAGCTAAGAAATATTAAACAACGTCAAGATTTAGAGGTTTTGCTTTTACAAAGTGCTACACAGAATGTCACATTTCAAAATTTAGTAACAAAACCCTAACTCTTGCTATTAAAAAAGCACAGTGGTTATCAGGGATATTCTTGGAAGTTAAAAAAAAAAACCAAAACCCAATTATCTTCTCTGTGTCACATCAAATGAGAAACAAAGATTCAAAAGGCAATCTTAGAGATTTGGCCAAACATATTTTATATATAAGGCATTTGTGACCAAGAGAGATGAAACAGATTAAATGCAACCTCCTTATAAGGGCACTGGTATCTCTAAGATGCTCAGAGATCTAGAATGGCTGTAGCCCTTGTCACCTCTTTTCTTGAGAGTCTGACCCTGACTCCATATAGAGGCAGGTCCTGACTGACCATGCTGATGAATGAGGGAATACGCATGGAAAATACAAACCTTATGATTAAAAAAAAAAAAAAAAGAAATTTATCTGGTAAAAAAATGAAAATTTCCAAGGGAACTTAGAAACTCGCAAAACAGGGTTTTGATACATATGCACAAGTAAATGTTTCCTTGTACAGTAAATACATAGTGTTTTGGTCTGTCTTCCTTTTTGTTTTTAAAGATCAAGAGTATCATTCTTTTCACCTGGAATCAAATTTGTCTTCAGTAACAGGACAAGAGGTAGGAGAGGGAGGACAGGGTTAGGGATAAAAGTTATATTACTCTATCTCAAAGACTGCTCTAAAAAGCTCATCATTTCATGACTTATTAATGTGAGAACTCTGGGATTCATTTTCCCTTATGTCATGGTAAAGTGTTTTCAAGCTTACTGTAATGTGTTTAACCTGGTTATTGAGTCATAGCTTTTTCAAGGTGAACGCCTAGTCCACCAAGAGGACAAAGGACAGATAAAATCAATTGAAACATGTTTAGATTGTATTCTTGCTCTTAACACTCTTAGCCTGTTAGAGCTAATACCCAGTGAAAAAAACCTGCAGAAGCAGACACATATATTCGCAAATAATTCAGGGAATTATAAGCCCGATCCAATTTTCTACTTTTTTTTATGAGCCATAATTGCTGATTTTCGGTGTCCATCTATCTTGATGAATGTTGTGGTGGGGACCTTTCAAAATACATGAAGTCCTGAAATTAGAAAAATAATTATAGATACATATATTTATATATATATTATATATAGAGAAAGATAACTGTATGTATATAGATACATACATAATTAGATGCAAATCATGAAGTATTATCCTCATAATTTATCAGGTGACCCTGATTCTAATTAGAATAAATAAATCTAATAAAACCTTTATGAAAACGACCTAATATGAAGACCAGCAATTACAGACTTGGAACTGTTGGTAACCAGTAATATCTCCATTTGGGGATTCCGATTAACGAAATCTTCATTGTTAAAAGGAAGAAAAACTGGACAATCAATATTAAATATGTTAAATATACCAACTGCAATACGTTAGCTACATTTTGAAGGTAAATAAATCCATTTTATTTCCACATAACCACTGATCAGCCAGGGTTACAGCAAGGGAACTGTACCTAAATAAATCAAAGGAAGATACAACACCAAGGAGCCCACTGACAGAGAGGTACAGGGTGGGGGAAATGGGACATCAGCTTTGGGTTATTTATTTCATTAAGAAGTCATAGGCTAGGCATCTTTAAGTAATGGAAAAGACATGCAGTGAGGACAAGTATACCCATTGGATGTCCCATATTCTCCAAGTACTCTTCTGGCCCTCTACTCCTATGATAGCTCATGTTCAGTGCCCTGAACAATGTAAGTATTTTTATCTCCATTTTATAGGTAAGGCAAGTGAGGCCTGGAAGTGCTAACCGCTTTGCAAAATACACAACTAGTCAGCGGTAGAGACAGACACTGTCCTAGTTTCAAAGTTTACTGCCTGTCTCTTACACTACACTGCATCTCATCACAAAGAGTGATTCTCTCAAGACTCAAAAGCAAGACTTACAATGAGGAAGCAAGCTCCAAAAATCATGGCTTTCATCTTCACATCCAGATCTAACGGGAAGTGAATTTCAAAGTGGTCAGCGTCCCCCATTGCTGATAAGAGACCGTTCCACTTCCTAATAATGCTGCCGATGCTGGACATGCCGTCAAGGGATTTGACCTAGAAAGATAAGAATGTGACTTTAGGATGATTGAAAAATATTATAATACATATTTCATTCTTCTACTTAGAAGCAGCTTGCACTGCCATCGCATAAATACAGGACAGGAAGTAATAAAGTACTGTAAAGTAATAAGGAATCATGGCCAAGAAGGCTTAAGTGCTTTGCAACTGGTTAATAACTGAGCGGGGGTATAGCTGACAGTTTGGGGGCTGGTGCTCTTTCTTCATCCTCAAATGAGGCATGATTTGAACTGATTCTGAAGTTCTTTTTCATACAGTAAAGGGTGGGAATTGGGAAGGAGTCTCTGCAGTCTAGGGAAACACATAAGCAAAAGTAAGGAAGCACAGTTCTATGTACTTCACAAACTTCAAATGCTCATTCAAGCTTCTGTGTGCCAAATCCACCCTGTCTTCTTAAAGCATGTAAGATTTCTGAGGGGCTTCAGCTTCCAAAAGGGGGATTCTGGCACTTGCCAGAGGGACAATTCCCAAATACTAACTTTGGGGGATCAAAATGACCCTATACGCCTGTCCCTAAAATTTGGCTTATCTATATTTTTCTATTTCTCTACAATGGTCTTTTAATAAATAAGCAATACTTGAAGAACTAAAAAAAAAAGTTTAGTGGGTGCCATAGGAAATATATGAATGAGCAAATTTAGATAATGGAGCTTGCTGAAATTGCAAGGCATTCAAGAAGGATTCTCTAAGAAGCTCAGGAAACATTTCTAGGAATCTCCTTTGTCAGATTTGTAAGATAATAAGCACTTATTTTGGAGTCACTGAGATAGAGGCAAAACAAGAGGATTTTTCATTTTTCTGAGAAAATATAACCTATTATGAGTTTTATCCTATCTCATAAGAACAGAGACAGTTTCTACCATGCAAATAAACAATGTGTATAATCTCGGGGTACTCCAAATGTCCTGTGATATGTGGGGTACTTTCATCACTCAGGACCTACATCCCAATCCTGTAAATCGTTGGTAAAAATGGTTAATTAAATATGACTAAGAAGAAAGAAATGGATTCAGTTGGGCTATTTACTTTCAGGTTTAGTGTTTTAAATGGTTTCTTCTTATCTTTATCAAACACTGAAATCATAAAAAAAATAGCTCACACTTTGGAAAACTGTAGCAATCCACTAACAATACTTTGAAAATGATTTGATGTCAACCAATAACCCTTTCCTCATTCTGTTTTATTCATTCACATGAAAACATAATCTGAAACCAACTCATTCCAAGGTCTGTTAGTACATATAGAAAACTAGTAAAAATGTCATTTTTACACTTGTTTACCTCAAAAACTGAATCTGAACCACAGCCATAGGTTGAACATGGCCCGCGGACTCTCATCACATTGTCTTTCTTCTCATTCTGGATGCTGTAAACTGCCCTGCACAGGTTCCAGTGTTCCGCCACAAAGCCAATGGTGACACCGGGAGGACACTGTACCTCCAGCTGCAAATGAGGAAGTGAGAGAGGGGAGGAAGCTATGCACAATGAGGAAGTGAGAGAGGGGAGGAAGCTATGCACCGATGTATATACGTGGACACACCACCTAGATGTGCTCTGAAGTCTTTCAAGGACTAGAAACAATGTTACTGGTAGAGAGTCTTCCATTGCTTGCTATAAAGGACAGTTCTCAAAGCTCAGTATTGCTCAGCTGTATGCAGCACCTGCTTGGGCTCCGCTGATTCAACCCTATAGACCTTGGGAGCAAGGGGACTGACCCCAACATACTGCTCATGGCACTCACGCTGTTTACTGTGCTGTAGTAACGTTCTTTGTCTCTGCTCTAGGTGTCTCATGTCTTCTGGCACAATTCATGACAAAGTAGCAAGGTAACGTCTTAGATTTGAATCTCAGACAAGACAATTATAACGTCTTAGATTTGAATCTCAGACAAGACAATTATAAGAGAAAACAGAAAAAGAGGCATTCTGAAAACTGAATATTGTGAAAACAACAGAATGTGTGAGTGAATATATAAAGCCATTTTATCTGTTTATTTGACAAACTGACAGAGAGCACAGCAGAGCAAGAGGGAGAAGCAGGCTCCTCGCTGAGCAGGGAGCCTGATATGGGACTGGATCCCAGGACCCCAGGATCATGACCTGAGCCGAACGCAGACATCTAACCTACTGAGCCACCCAGGAGCCCCTATAAAGCCATCTTAAAAAGAGTTTCAAAATTGTCCATGGCCCTGTTTTAGCTAAACATCTTTATAATATTCCTTTGTGAAGAACTAAGATCTTCATATTTATTAATAACAAGAGTCACAAAATTAAATTATTTAGTAAAAGCCCAGAGGTAAAGTTCTACTGGTAGCTTTTCTGGTGTCATATATAGTTTTCTAAGAGTTTTGAGTCCACTAGGTCTCAGCATGGGACAGGACTACATAGCTTCATGAACTCCCAAGTCAAGATATAATGTTTTAAAAAAGATATAACTGTTCATATATATATATTCACACATATACATAAGCATACACATTTGATAGCTGCCTAGCATTAAGATCTTATACAAGTATAGGCCTAAGAGCTAAAAAAAAAAAAAAAAAAAAACCCACAAAACTATATACAAGTAAATTACTTAAAAGATTTATTTGAAAGGTGCTTGGGTGACTCAGTCTATTAAGCATCTGCCTTCGACTCAGGTCATGATCCCAGGGTCCCAGGATGCAGCCCTGCGTCAGGCTCTGGCACAGCGGTAAGCCGGCTTCCCCCTCTCTCACTCCCCCTGCTTGCATTCCCTCTCTCGCTATGTCTCTCTTTGTTAAATAAATAAATAAAATCTTTAAAAAAAATTCATTTGTGAAGAAAATCCAACTCATGAATATGAAGAATTCCTAGTATATCCCAAAGGACTAAGAATTAAAGGTGAAGATTCATCTCAACTATCAGGCCATCAATCAGTAGTGATAGAGGAGGAAGACACCTGGGAACAACGTTCCCTGAGCACTGTACTATCTGCCAAGTCTGTAATGAACAGTTAACTTTTATTTACTACTTAATCCTCAAAGCAATCCTGTTTACAGGTGCTATTATTACCTCCATCTTATAGGAAATCAAAACACAGAAAAGGTTGTAAATAAATTAACATTTAGTATGTGCTGGCACTTACTATGTCTTTAAAATATCCCAGGAATCCTATGGGGTATTGTCGTGCATATTTATGTACCAGAGCACTGAGGCCCAAAGAAGTTAAGTAAATTGCACAATTTAAGTAGGTGACATATCTGGAATTCAAAATTCTGATGGACCTCTCACTAAAGCTGCTTCTTTCCCTGCAGCAAACAGCCTTCCTAGAGCCACATGGGTTGTAGACAAGGAACCCAACTGTAACGCAGAACGCCTGCTCTGTAGGTCCGGCCCTCAGGGGACTGTAACCTCACCAGGCGCTTCATCTTTCTGAGCCACCCCTTCTTTATCTGTGGCAAGTGTGGACTGGGATGGGGAGTGTGAAGTCATCCAAGGTCTCTTCCAATTCTAAAAGTATTCGATGATGTCTAGCGACATCTTATCTGGGGATACGTAGCTACATGTAGACAAATGTGTGTGACTTCTGTTTTAGGTCATAAATACATTTCCAATTCACTAGACACAACTGACAGAATTATGGTCACTGAATAAATAACCCTAATTTGTGCTTGACCCCCCAACTAGCACTGGAAGGCAAGAATTCACAAGAAAAAGCCCTCTGTGTTTTTCCTTGCATGAGACAATGTGGCTTCCCCCCACCCCCACTCTCTTCTTTCATTCTGAACATCAGAGCCAGTGACAATCCCCTCCTGTGTCATTCTGGAAGGAGCACAAGGATGCTGGGAAGACTTGGATCAGGAAGAAACCAGGGATAAGACCTGCATTCTCTGACCTCTTGCCTGGCGGAGGGACAACAGAGGCAACAGCAGGTACATCTGAAAGGTCTCTGCATTGTCATGATTTCTCGGCCCATACAGTCGGTGACCCGGAGGACGAAGGGCCTTAGAGTCCGATAAGCATTTCTGGTAAAGTCGTCTGTGTCTTCAGTTACGATGTAAACCATTTGGTCCAGATTGTTTTTAATATCATATCTATTATTAGTTTCAAAAGATGTCATCACTAAAAATAATAAAATGAGAAAGACACTTTAAATTAGAAGCAGTTAAAATGGGCCTCAAGAAGTCCTTCTTGAGTAGTAGTATTTCTTAGGGGATTAAAGCAAAACAGCTTTTTAAAAGTTTAAAGTGAAATATTACAACTGATTAGGTCACCAAAATAATTCAGACACCCAATACATACTTCGTAATTTTGATTACGTATTTAGTACGTATCTAAATACGTATTTAGTAATTTTAGTAATCTAAAACATTTCTTTTAAGGAGGTAGTATAAAAGGATTTTTAAACTTTTCCACATAAATGCAAAGACTAAAACTATATTCCTGGAGTACCCGAATTTAGAAAACTTTAATTATAAAACCATTTAAATGAAATTATACATTTTACCATCAAGTAGTCAGCTCAAGAAATATACTGAGACGGTGAAAGTCATTTCTAATTGCAAATAAGAAAATGAACCAAGGAAGCTCCGAGGCTCTGTGTGATGGTCAAATGAATGTGCAGATCTGGTGGGAAAGTGAAGGTCAGGAATCCAGTGAGGATGAACTGAGATTAAGCAGTATGTTTACTGTGATTTCTTTTTACTTCTAAACCAAGGGCAGTGGACCAGAACTTAGCAAATTTAGATTCTATTTCCAGCTCTACCACTGATTAGCTGACTGTTGTGCCCCTGGCTAACTCATTTAGTCTCTCGGCTCCTTCTTTTCCTTTTCATGAAAGATGAATATGCAAAATAGTGTTGGGGTGGGGGGGAGTGACCAGATAAAACATCTTTTTCAAGCCTAAGAACTTATTAGGTATGATACATAAATAGATACAATTATACAAAATAATTCCCTTTATACTTTCTTGAAGAAAGAGTAAAAGAAGATAGTCTTTTCTCTTTGATTAAGAAATGATCTATATTAATAAGGAACGAGATATGGGGTGATGCAAATTTCCACCTGATTCAAATACTGCTGAACATTATGAAATTATACATACTTTCCAGAGGCTCAAAATGCTGAAGGACGTGTATGCTGTCCAACTGTTGGGATAGAACAAAGAAATTAGGAAAAATAGAAATAACAGAATTAAATCAAATCAGTGTTAGAAAAGAAGCTGATGAGAGGT
Organism: Neogale vison; assembly: GCF_020171115.1. NCBI lineage: Eukaryota > Metazoa > Chordata > Mammalia > Carnivora > Mustelidae > Neogale > Neogale vison. The sequence continues at coordinate 72,505,245 of NC_058096.1, forward strand.
ACAAAAATGTATTAATTGATACCAAGATATCTTTTTGAAATTGAATGGAATAAAAAAAGTTATTGAGTGAAATTAGTCTATCTGTATACCTGGTCAGCAGAGCTGTCCAGATAGGAATACCACTTTTCTCCGGTTCTATTTCAAAAGGTAAACAGTTGCAAAAAAAAAAAAAAAAAAAAAGATAAGGTTGCCTAGTACACCAACTGTATGGAAGAAAATCATCTTCCTGCTAAAGTAACAGCATCTAGAACAAGCTGTGTTGGCACAGATTGTTTCTAGCTCAGTCCCTACTCACTGATCTCATGGACATGTGTGTCACTCACACTCATAGCCTGGAGGTGCTCAGGAAGTTCAGGACGGTTTAACATGGACCAGCCACAGAAGAAGCTTTTTCTCAGTGGCTTACAGAGAGCAAATTCGCCAGCCAGGAACCTCACACAAGAGTATCCAGTTTTATTTTCACAGGTACATCTGGAAGATGTTCACACACTGATTTCCATTCATTTGAGCTACTAATGGCAGGGTCTTCCCTAGGTGCATACTTTAATAAGGAGAGGGTCCATAATGCTGGAAGCATGTGATTAGGATTAGGATAAAGGAGAGGAAACATTCTGGGATGGGATCTCTTAAAAAGGGTGTTGGGAACACCACTAGATACACTTCTATCTTACCTTCACTTAGGAATCACTCTAAAGAGAATTTGATGGGCCCACTACCTGACATTCTTGAGAATATTCTAGCAGACAAGAATAAGCCTCTTTGAGGATAGAGTAATTATATCTATATAATTTTAGATGATATAGATCATTCATAATCCCTGAGCCCAGAATATTGCCTGAAATGTTGTATTTCACCAAATATTCATTGAATACATTAACTAAAAAAGTACATGAATGTGGTAATAAAGAAAGCTAGACATAAATATTTTGTGGTGTAACTGACTACAAGAGAGTATGGGGAAGATACAATACAATACAATACAATCCATCCTTCATTAAAAACATTTTCTTACATGAAAACACAATCAGGTGAGGCGGTCTAAACATGTCTTATAAAATTCCAAAACTGGCCACTAAGGTGGTTTATAGTTCCTTTAAAAATCCAGAATGTTAAAGTCTAGAACTCAAAGCAAAAATATTCAAAAATATTCAAAAAAATATGCTGATAAAAACATCCACTGCTGAGCAAAATACTCTAACGAAAAATGACCTGTTAATGCCAAAGAAGGTCATCTAATCAGACACTATGGCTACTATGGCAAACAAACTGATAGAGTCACTGGCCAAGCCAATACTCTACAAATGATAGAATCCTGCTACTTTGAATGCTCCAGCATCTTGACAGTCCTGATAATGATGCACGGAATCTACACTGGAGATTGTAAAAAGGCTAGGATAAGGAAAATGATAAAGCAAATGACTGGTTCGGTCTTCTGTTTGCATACGTGTTTCACCTAATAACATCCACAAGCTACCACCCATCGGATGTACCCTGTGTGCCCCAAACAGTAGGCACACTATAAACCTTAGCTCTTGAAAAATTCTCCTAACAACCCAGTAAGGTATGTATCGCTAGTACTACTTTATTGATGAGGAAACTGAAGCACCAACATGTTATGAAAGTTACTGAAGGCTGCCGAGTGAGGAGGCAGTACAGCTAGAATTTAAAACCAAGTTTGTCTGCCTCCATGCCTTCACTTGAGTCTTACACATTCAACATGAAAGCAACTGTTGAAGATGAAAAACTTCAGGGCAAGATAAATGATGAAGACAAACAGAAGATTCTTGACAAGTGCAATGAAATCATCAACTGGCTTGATAAGAACCAGACTGCAGAGAAGGAAGAATTTGAACACCAGCAAAAAGAGTTGGAGAAAGTCTGCAACCCCATCATCACCAAGCTGTACCAGAGTGCAGGGGGGCATGCCAGGAGGAATGCCTGCAGGCTTCCCTGGTGGTGGAGCTCCTCCCTCTGGTGGTGCTTCCTCTGGGCCCACCACTGAAGAGGTTGACTAAACCAATCTGAGAATAAATAGGTTAAGCATTGTTCCACACACAATATTCAAAGGACCCAAATTTGTAGCAAATTCCATGGCAGTTGTAATGTTGAGCTGCTATAGTAAAAAAACTGGGCATTCTTGATACTTGAATATGGAATATGTGCACAGGGAAAGGAAATAAACATTGCACTTTATAAGCACTGTATTGTTAAGTGGAAAATGCAATGTCTTAAATAAAACTGTATTTAAAATTGGCACACACAAAAAAATGCCTATTGGTTTTATTTCTTTTTTCACTTTTTTTTTAAATTCAAAACATTCCTGAAAGAGAAAACAATTCATAAAATACTTTCATTTAACTCCCATCAAGAGTAAGAGAAGAAATTCAAAAACTAGGCAAATTAAGAAAACTGACAAGTTCCCTTCCTTATAATGTATTTCAACATCTCCTTTTTCTAAAACTGAACATGATTCAATAGGTTCTAAGGGACTTCCAGTACTAGCTTCATCTTATTTTCATTAAGCAATCCTTTCGGAGTCTCTGACATGTGGTTTTTAGCGATACCATATGGTACATGATTCTGACATACTGCCCCGGTTTCTGACCCAGATTTCCTGGTGCCTTCAGAATGTCTGTATCAATGGAAAGTACGAATCCACTGTGTTGTGGGAAGGGGGTTCCTGGAAATTTGCCTGAAGCAAAGCCCTTGGTAGTTCTCCTCTTTTTATTTACATTTTATGTTGGAGGGTGGCAGGAGTAGTTAATGAAAAGTGTGCATAATGAGAAAAAGGGATGGGCAGAGGCACTCAGTGACTCACAGTCTACTGTTCTGTTCTTCGTGTTGCTGTTCTTGGTGTTAACTCTTTACTTCTATGCAAACGACACCTCAAAGAGTATCTTTGATAGTTTCTCCTCTGTTCCTGTTCTTTAAACTGCCTTCCACAGGACACCTCGCGTATCTTAAAATTCAACATATATCCTTTAGACAGCCGTACCGATCCCTGCACTCACTTTCCCTTCACATTTCTAAAATCAGGACTACTGCTCCTACAGTCTCACAAACAGGACCTGTCATCACCGACCCATCACCTTCACCCACTCTGTCCAGCTGTGGATCTCTTCTGTCAGATCCCTAGTCATACTTCATCAGAAAATTATTTGGACTTGTGTGGAGTACCTGGGTTAAATATTCCAGACCAGGAGGACAGTTCGGCAGAAGAGCAGGGCCTGGCATCCACGGGATTGGAACAGGCTGATTTGGCATATGATATTTGCCAGGCTGGTACTGGATAGGATGGATACCAGCTCGTAGCTGGTATGAGGGGAAGGCGCAGGGCTGCTGCGGGCTGTAGTATCCCACAGGCAAGCCTCCTGGGTAACCTGCAGGTACAGGGATAGCTGGTCCAGGGGGTCCTGTATCCAAGAACAAAGAAAGCGTTAGACACTATTGACACTACAATACATTGGAAATTAGAATGACCTTTTACATGAAAAATGTATGTGTCACACAACATCCACTACAACACGATCCATTTTCTGAATGTGTACCATGCACCAACAACGTACTAAGGAAGGGGCTTTACATATTAACTCGTTTAATCCTCTGAAACCTTATTTCTGAAAGTCTGAAACATCGAATAACATGTTGGCTTCTCTGCATTCGGTTTCTCCCCTGGAGCTCATAGTATACGCACCCACTGCACTAGCTTGTAGTGGGATCAGCACAGGACTCAGCAAACAATTAGCACTGTACACTGATGTCGTCATATTTATGTTTATTGTTATTATTGTTTAAGGTCACAAACACAGTAACTTCAAAGGGATGTTTTTAGTAATGGCTATGAAATTCCAGAACAGTTTTATCACTCCAGAAAGAAAGCCCATACCCATTAGCAGTCATTTCCCATCTTCTTCCCTGGCCCCTGGAAACCACTGTCACTGCAGAGTTCCCTAACCTGGACATTTCCTATAAATGAAATCATGTAACATACAGCCTTTGTACCTGGTTTCTTTGATTTAGCATAATATTTTCAAGGTTCATCTGTGGTGTAGCAAGTACTAGTATCTCATTTCTTTCTATGGCTGAGTAGTATTTCATTGCATGGACATATCATATCACATTTTATGTATCCATTTCTCAGTTGATGGGCATTTGGGTTGTTTCTAACTTTTTGCTATTATTTATAATAACACCGCTGTGAAATTAGTGTACCAATTTTGGTGTGAACGTAAGTTTTCAACTCTCGAGTACGTACTTAGGAATGGAATTAGCCTTAATGTTTTAAGGGAATGCCAAATTGTTTTCCAGAGTGGCTTCACTGTTTTACACTCCTACTGCTGAACTCATTTATGAAGGCTAGTTGTTTGGACGTGTGTGTATTCCTTAGGGTTTTCTACATACAAGATGATGTCATCTGCAAACAGAGATAGCTTTGCTTCTTCCTTTCCAATCTGGATGACTTTTATTACTTTACCTTGCCAAATTTTCCTGGCTAAAACCTCTAGCACAATGTTGAATAGAAGTGGCATGAAGAGATATCCTGTCTTGTTCTTGACTTTAGGGGGAATGCTTTTGGCTTTTGCTATTGAGAATGATGTTTTTCATGGATGCCTTTTATTAGGTCGAGGAAGTTCCCTCCTAATAGCTTGTTAAGTGTTCTGAATCATGTGGGATGTTTCACTTGGTCAAATACTTTTTCTCTACCCAGTAATATGATTATATGATTTTTGTACTAATCCCATTAATATGGTACATACATTGACTGATTTTCATATGATAAACTGACCTCTCACACTTGTCACAAACTGCACTTGGTCATAGTGTATAATTCCTGTTACATGTTGCTGGATTTGGTTACTACACTGCTAGTATTTTGTGAGCATTTCTGTCTCTGTATTTATAAGGAATATTGCTTTATAATTTTCATTTTTTGTGATGTCTTTGTCTGATTTTACTAGTAGGGTAATACTGGCCTTACAGAATGGGTTGGGAAGTTAAGTGTTCACTGTTCTTATATTTCTTATAAAGGGCTGGTATTAAAATCTTCATTAAGCACTTGGCAGAATTCACTAATGAAGCCATCCAGACCAGGGCTTTACTTTGTCAGAAATTTTTAAATGACTAATTCAATCTCTTTGCTTGCTATATAGCTCTATTCAGAGTTTCTTCTTGGAGTCAGTTTCAGCTGTTTGTGTTTTTCTAGGAATTTGTGTATTTCACCTAGGTTTTCCAGTTTATTGGTATACAACTGTTTATTGTATTCTCTTGTGATACATTTTAATTTCTGTAAGCTTGCTAGTAATGTCTCCATTTTCACTCATGATTTTAATACATTGAGTCTATTTTTTTCTTGGTCAGTCTGGCTTAAGATTTCTCAATTTTGTTGATATTTCCAAAAACCAACTTTTGGTTTTGTCAGTTTGGCTTATTCTCTTTTCTCTATTTCATTTACTTCTACTTTAAATTCTGTTATTTCCTCCTACTTGCTTAAGATTTGACTTCTTTCTAAGGTGGAAAGTTGGGTTACTGATTTGCAGTCTTTCTTCTTTTTTAATGTAGGTGTTGAGAGTTACAAATTTCTCTTTGTGCTTCTTTTTAGATTTATTTATTTGTGCAAGCAAGGGGAGAGGCCGCATGGGGGAGGGGAGAGAATCTTAAGCAGACTCCCTGGTGAGAGCAGAGCCTGAGTGGAGCTCACAGCCAACTGAGTTACCCAGATGCCCCTCTCTATGCTCTGTGTTAGCTGTATCCCATAAGCTTTGGCATACTGAGATTTTTATTTACCTCAAAAATATTTTCCAATTTTTCTGTTGTGATTTCTTTCTGCCCTTTTGATTATTTAAGGTGGGTTAATTTCCTCAGATTTCCCAACTTTTCTTCTATTTTTATTGATTACTAATTGTATTCCATTGTGAAATGTATCTGATTTTATTTGTTTTAAATTTATGAGACTTGTTTTATGTCTTAATCAGTAATCTATCTTGGAGAATGTCCTATGTGCACTTGAGAAGAAGATGTATTCTGCTGTTGTTGGGTAGAGTGATCTGTATGTGTCTATGTTTAGTTTGGTGTTTGGAGTATGGTGTTGCTTAGGCTTCTATTTCCCTTTCAACCTTCTGCTTATTGTTCTATCTATCCATTACTGTAAGTGGAATAATGCAATTTCCAATTCTTATTTACTGAATTGTCTATTTAACCACTGAATTCGGTATTATATATAATTGTTATGTCTTCTTGATGAATTGACACTTCTATTATTGTAAAATGTTCTTCATCTCTAATAACAATTTTTGCCTTAAGGTATATTTTGTCTGATGTAAGCCTAGCTTACACTAATTAGCTTACACTAATTCTTTTTTTTTTAATCATGAAAAAACTGTATTTAGATTTAGCCAGCTGGACTCAGTTTAGATGATCCCAATTTTGTTGGCAATATCCAAAGCATCATAGTCAGGGGCCAGCCGAACATATGCCTTCTTCTCTCCATCAGGTCTGATTAAGGTGTTGACCTTGGCTACATCAATGTCATAAAGCCTGTTTGATCTGGTGCTTGTTGGCCTTGACATCCACAATGAACACAAGTGTGTTGTTGTCTTCTATTTCCTTCATGGCTGACTCAGTAGTCAGGGGGAACTTGATGATGGCATAGTGGTCAAGCTTGTTTCTCCTGGGGGCGCTCTTTCGAGGGTATTTGGTCTGCCTTCAGAGACGCAGAGTCTTGGGTCGTCTGAACGTAGGTGATGTGCGGATCTTCTTTTTTTTGTGACTGTGGACGCCTTTCAGCACCGCTTTCTTGGCTTTCAAAGCCTTTGCTTTGGCTTCGGCTTTGGGAGGGGCAGGGGCTTCCTTCTTAGCTTTCGGCGCCATCTTCGTAAAAGCTATTTCACTAATTCTTATCAACAACGAAGTTTGAGAAACATTATTCTAATATAGTGTTTTACAATCTGTATATACATTAGTGGTCTCTGAAATCAATTTAATGATTCACCATTAAAATTTACTACACTAGAAAAAATAGAAAAAAATCAAACTGTATTGCCCATATGCTGTTTACTCACTATGCTGAGTATTACTTGATGAAATATTACATTTAGTGTATATATCGTAAATATATATGAATTGTTTTATATAAATATATACATACATATATATATAGTTTACTGTGGGTCATAGTAGATTGTCATCAAGAATGTTTAGGGGGGTCACCTGGCTGCTTTAGTCACTACAGCACATGAATCTTGATCTTGGGGTTATGAGTTTGAGCCCTACACTGGGCGTAGAGTTTACTTTAAAAAAAAAGAAAGAAAGAAAAAAATTAAATAAAGAAAATAAGTTTGAAAGTCAGGGATTTAAAGAGCCTTCTGTTTAGCCAATGTAAAAAAGAAAAGATCCTATTCTAAAATGGAAAAGATGGAGAAAAGTCACAAAACTGTGATGCATAATCACACAGGAGTTTGTTTTCACCATGGTTGGAAACAGTTTTGTTGGAAACAAATCTTACCTAAATATAGGTAAAACTGAGTTTCTTTCTGAAAATTGTTATTTGTTTATAAAATTACTGTTTATAATGTGTGTATGTGCATGTATCTATGTTTTCTTATACTGGGATGTTGGTCCAGAAGACAGCAAAGGGTGTCAGAAGCCGAGATTCACCTCCTGTCTAAGTAAGTGCACGGAAGAGAGCAGCGGGGATGGCTGTAGCATGGCCTGTGATGCTGAAGCTCCACAGAGGGGTCCTATTTCCCGAAGCAACCCAGGCTCTGGGCCTGCGGCTCTACAGACTGGGAATCTGGTCTCTTTTTATAATCGAAAAGCAATGCCACACAGCTGTGTAGGGTGGGGACTGACACTTCCTGACAAATGTGAACGGTCCACCAGTGGCTGTTTTTTGAAAATGTCACTCCTGCAGAATGGAAAAAGACCTGAGAGGGGGGTAAGGTGGAGACAATGCTCTCTCTTGGAAAACGCAAAGAACTGGATCCCGGACACCGTGCAGAGCAGGAAGGAGCTCCTATTAAAGAAAGCAAGGTTTACTATGTATGACAAAAAAGGTGAGAGTTAATACTTGCTGAGCTGTTAATATGTTTTAGGCACTGTTGTAACTACTTCACATGTATTAAATCTTGTTAACTAAGTATCAACCTCATGTGGTAGGGACTATTATCATTATTATCCTTAACTTACAGTGGAAAAAACAGAGGCACAGGAGGATAAGTAACTTGCTAAAGAATCAATAGTATCAATATGTGACAGAGTCAGAATTAAAACTCAAGCATTCTTACTGCAGGGGCACCTTTAATTAAATTATGCTAATACTGCCTTTAGATCAGAGGCTAGGAGCATCCAAAATAGGACTCTGTGGATGATCTTGAAACTATAGACTAGAAGAGCAACTCTAGCTGGCAGCTGTTTTTGTAAGGTGTTAAGTTTTGCGTGCACACACACACACACCTCCTATAGGATGTCACGGTACAGAAAAAATGGCTCAGCAGGTAGAAAGTTGGCTTTGGAAAGAGAAAGCAGTCACCAGCATACAGGTAAAGCAGTGGTCTGGGGTCAGCCAATGCTGAGGAAACCAGCCACTACCAGGAAGGGATATTCCCCAAGACTTCCAGAAGTTGTCTGGGATGAGAAATAAAGACAGACAGCACTTCCTTCAAGGCAAATTGGAGGGTCAGATTCCAGTGATTTGGGCATTAAAGGTAAGAGTGGCCTTTTGATGCTCATGAAGTCTGGGACATTTTGGTTACTGGTTACATTTTGGTTATCAAAATCTTACTCAGGAGCATATAAATTGTGGAACCCTTTCTTCTAATACTGTCTGAGAACAAGGACATGAAATAAATCAAACATTTGTCTATTTGGAAAACATTCCACAATGCCATTTCAAGGACCAGCTACTGTGTTCGATGCTAGACACAGAAAGATGTAGAAAGACATGTCTGAGGACATTCAGTTCTGCAGAAAATACACAGATTTTTTTTTTTTTTAAGTGAATGGTTATCATGCGGCAAGTAACTCGTGGGATCAGAGGTAGATTCATAGTGTGTGAAGAGATTAGAGAGGAAGGGTGCCCAACCCAGGCAGAAGAGGATGTTAGTGCTAACATGTTAGACCCAGCCAGTGCCTCCACAACAGGCAAAGGTTTTACAGGGAGAGCAGGTGCTCAGTATTGCAAGGGGCAAGGCTACGTACTGAGATTTAGCAGACAGGCCAGAAAGGAAGATGGCGAGGGACTGAAGGTTAGGAAAGATCTATACTCTGTGCAAAGAGTAAACTGTATGCCAGTAAAAATAGAAAGTGAAGCAACTGGACTTACATTTAGACCCTTTATGAATGAGGTTCAATTAGGCAAGTTAATTACAGGAATAGAGATGGAAGGCAAGTTAATCTGTAATGTAAGAAGTAGTAAGGGGAGCAGTAAGAAGGAATATTGAAGAGATGGTCCTGTCTCAGTAACAGACTGGATATGAGGAAAAATTCTCAAGTTCTGAGATAGATCCCTGAAACTCCAGAGGAAGGAAAGAGTAGAGGGTATGTGTTCTGGTGCAACAGGCCAAAGCTGAATTGCAGACCAATGAATTTGACGTCCAGGGCCCTTCTGGGAGAAGTGGTCTATAGGCAGTTGGAAATGCAAGTTCAGAGCACAGGAAGTTGATATGGGTGAGTGCGGATAGATCCTTAAATGGTTAAAAGTAGTAAGTGATCTTACAAAATCACTCCGGAGAGTGTGTGAAAGGTTAGATAAGTGAATAGGTGGAACAGGGAGACAAGACAGGGCAGGGGAGTGACCCAACCGTGGGGAATACCAGTTCCTGAGGACAGAGGGCATACAGGTCTTGATAGAGACTAAGAGTCAGGAGAGACTAAAGGAAACATAATAGTAACTAGAAACAATGTCAAATTAGAGCTACATGAGAAAAAACAAAAACAAAAAGCCCTAATGTCTTTAGAACAAATGGAAGAAATTCCATGTTTCAGTTCGTCATGAAGAATATACTTCAGTTCCTTTAGGAACTGTGTTTAAGAGCACCCAAATTAGACTGGAAATCAGATATCCCTGCCCCCTTTTTCTGAACTACTAAAAACAATGCAACTAAAAGTCATATAAATAATCTTAAGAACACTGTTTTATCACTTCAGTGAGTTGCTTAATTCTTAAAATATTAGCCACGTGATTTTAAACATAAAAGTACCTCAAGTAATAAAAATTGGGGATTATAAATTAGAAAATTATAATTTATATTATGGGGCTATTCAGTATAGATTATATTTCTAAGAAAAATTATATATATGTTTATGTAATCAAAGGATTTCAATTTCCCTCTTGTGCATTACAGGGCCACAACTGGCATCAATCATCATAAATAAATATATAGTTCAGCCACTAGGTGGCGATCATAGTGAATTTTTTGTTAAAGGTATTTCTAACGGAAAATTCAGTTCTATGTTCTGCACCATGATGTTTTTCAACTTATATAATCATTTGATTTGAATGATACATCCTATGCTCTTGCTAATTTTTTTGAAACGAGAGGAATATACACTTTCCCAGACAAACAGAATATGACTTATAACCAATGTTACTTAGAAACCTCTGTTCTAGGGGCACCTGGGTGGCTCAGTTGGTTAAGCTAAGCGGCTGCCTCTGGCTCAGGTCATGATTCCCGAGTCCTGGGATTGAGCCCCATACTGGGCTCCCTGCTCAGTGGAGAGCCTGCTTCCCCCCAACCTCTGCCAGCTGCTCTGCTTAATTGTGTGTGTGCACACGCTCTCTCTCTCTCTCAAATAAATAAATAAAATCTTTTAAAAAAAAATTTGTTCTAGTGGAATCTAGATTCTTGTATATAGAGTGATCCATGAATATAAGGTAGATTATGTGGATCATGTTGACAGTCACTGAAGTAAATTTAGAGAAATGGTCAAATACAGTGTGATTATAATTTAGGACTGTTAAGACCTTGGATTTAAGCAGGAGTTGAGCCAATAATGAGGACCAGAAATGCATATGTATGGGAAAAGGGAGAAAGGAAGCCCTGCTGTTTTCAGAAAACACTGCAAAGGTAGAGGTTAACTGAGTTCTGCGGATCTTAATGTGTAGAGCCAAAACAACATTTTTACCATTATCCTGTGAGTACCGGGGCTTTTTCTCCTCTTTCACAGACTAACTCAATGGTTTCTACCTCTAAATATATACTTAACTATCTATTATAGATAAGTGTTGCTACACCTTATCTATCATTTTCTAGGCCACTAAAATGTATTTGCATACAACCCTGGTTATTTCCTTCCTTACTTCAAAAGTCAGAGTATTTCTAATTTTAAAAATTTTACACATTGCCTACTTTTTAAGAAGACGATAACTCAAATTTCCACTACCTTTATGAGTATCCATTTCACTGCATCACCACCAGTAGTGCATTCAGACTTATAAAAATATTTGTATAACTCCTTAATCAGCACTCAAGGCCATTCACCTCCATTTCTCCCTTGACTGTCTCTTACCAGGTTTTCATGACCTTGGGCTTTTTTTTTTCTTTTTTTTTTTTTTAGTTTAAATTCAGTTAATTAACAGATAGTGTATTATTAGTTTCAGAGGTAGAGGTCAGTGATTCATCAGTCTTATATATTACCCACTGCTCAAAACATCACGTGTCCTCCCCAATGTCCATCAATGAGTTACCCCTCATTCCCCCACTAAACCTGTGGTTTTGTGTATACAACTCCTTCTGCCAGGGGTGAGGGGTTGTTGGAGGGAAGGGGGTGGGGTGGGGTGGGGTGGTGCTTGAGGGGTAGAAAAGGAAAAAAATGAAACAAGATGGGATTGGGAGGGAGACAAACCATAAGAGACTCTTAATCTCAGGAAACCAACTGAGGGTTGCTGGGAAGTGGGGGAAAGGGATAGGGTGGCTGGGTGATGGACAGCGGGGAGGGGATGTGCTATGGTGAGTGCTGTGAAGTGTGTAAGCCTGATGATTCACAGACCTGTACCCCTGGAACAAATAATACATTATATGTTAATAAAAATAATTTTAAAAAATACAGTTCCTTCTGCCAGAAAGAAGTCCCTTCCTCCTTTTCTTTGAGCGAGAAACTCCTTATCAAGCCAGAAAAATCTCACTTCCTCAGTTATATCTTCTCTCAAATCCCTGGTGGAGTCAGTTACTGTCATCTTGGCCCTACAACATTCTCTTCATATTTTCATTATAGTGAAGAGAATGCCATCAGTGTTTGTTTAACTTCCTTCCTCAGGAGCCTACAAATATATTCTAATGGATTTCTAGTAATTACTTGGCATCCTGGAGGCATTCAATATTTATTTACTAAATCATTCAATTACACTAAATTTTAAAAGCAATCTTAACTATTAGCATGGTTTTCTGGAGAGAAGAAATAATCTTTCTGATTATTCAACCCACCTGGTATAAAATGGGAATTGTAGTCAGGAGGAGCATCAGGCCTTGGATCAGGAGATTTTATCTGATTCTCCCTTTCATCTGTAGGTTGTTCCGGGGCTGTGGGGACAACACCTTGGGAGGACAGGTAAAGGGACATAATTCACAATGGAAGTGATAATGTGATAAGAGAATATATTCATTTTTTTCTTATCAAGGAATATAAATAATATGAAATACACATATTTTTAAAAGATACATAACTCATCATGTATATAGGCTAATTATATTAACCTATTAATATGTATTGATGAATTTTCAGGCTGAATATAGGTTTAAAAAAAAAACTAAGCAATTATTTATATTGTGCTATGATCAAAGCAATACACTTTCATGCTAGTGGTTCAGAAGACTTCATGCTGATTCCTACCTACATAAACTCCTGGCACATTCTCAAAAATTATTTTCCCCACTATATAATATGGAGAACACAGTCATATGTAGAGTGAATCTTATTTTTTCCCTAATCCTTTTTGGAAAATGACTGTCTTTAAATAAATTCAAAACATCACACGATAAATATGTAATGGCATAAAACACAGGGGTACCAGGGCACCTGGGTGGCTCAGTCATTAAGCATCTGCCTTCAGCTCAGGTCATGATCCCAGAGTCCTGGGATCAAGCCCCACATCAAGCTCCCTGCTCAGTGGGAAGCCTGCTTCTCCCTCTCCCTCTCCCACTCCTCCTGCTTATGTTCCCCCTCTCTCTGAGTCTCTGTCAAATAAATAAATAAAATATTTAAAACAAACAAAGAAAAACACAGTGGTGCCACACAGAACTCAGTTAGAGGCAGCTTAATCTACCTCTCCAGTGAAAGTGATCTCGGTCACTGTAATTGCTGCAAGAAAAGGACTGAACTCACTTTCCATGATGCTATCTTGTCCGTTGTTGAGATCAGAGACATGTCTCCATGTACTCACTATAAGGAAAAATTCTGATTCTCTTAACTGATTTTTATCTCTGAAAAACACAGATCCCACAAATGTGGTGTTTCTCTCCTATCATCTCTTGCACTGCTTGAAAATGCAAGACCTGACTCTGAGCCCTTCTCTCAGTGAGCAGGCTGTCATCTCAGGCTTCTTACTAATCCTGTCCCTCTTTGCAGACTTACTTTCTTACTTTTTCCTTTACTTAATTCTCCTCACATACTTTAGAGATCTTTTAGTACATATGTGCCAACATAATTCCCTCTTAATCCTTTTCCATTAAAGATAGAAATGTTCATTTATATAAATAAATACATATATGGTTTCTCCAAATGCTAAACAATAAAAAATAACTTCAAAAGGAAATAAAACTCCAATTTTTACAGAAAATATCACAAAATTCATAACTAAAGCCTACTGAAATTTATTCATAAAATCTTACCTGACATTTTGGAGAATTCCACCTAGTCCTGAAAAATAAAACATTTTAATACCTTAGATAGATATATATGGTTACTATTATTACTTAGTGATACATGTAAGATTCTGTAATCTTTTTAGCTGCTAATTGCCTTTCATTCATTTTTTCATTATGTCAATAAATCCTTACTGAGCACTTACTAGGTATCAGGCACCAACACAGATGTTGTAAATACAGTAATAAACCAGAAAAACAGGTGCCCATCAAGCTGGAGATTTTAATTTAGAGGCATGAGATTAAAAACACATTAACAAATATTTAAGATTAAATCTACATTCTACAGTTATAAAGAAAACAAAGTGAAAAGTTGAGGAAAGACATGGATGGGGTCCCGGGAGGCTCTGGGAAAGACTCTCTGGGTCGTAAACTTTGAGTTGTTTGAACGAGGAGAGGAGGCACTATACTACAGATGCAGGAAGGGAGTTCTAGGAAAATAGGCAACATGTGCAAAGGCCCTGAGATGGCACTGAGCTTGGGATGCTCAAGTGTGAGGAAGAGGTCAGATGTGACTGGGACCCAGGGACCGAAGAGAAGAGAGTGAAGAGATGGAGATAAGTTGATCATACCTAAAGACCGAGGTAAAATGTTTGGGATTTGCTGTAATTGCAGCTGGGCAGTCTTCGGAGGACTTGAATCAGTGGGGAGATGAGAGCTGATTTACACTTTCTGTTGAAGGGGCACAAGTGGAAGTACACAGTGAGGATGGGATGGCAGCCGTAATCCTGGTGAGACCAAAGCTGGCTTAGACCAGGGAGGTCCCCCTGGAGAGGTCCGGGTGTGGTCAGGAGCAAAAGCTACAGGAGCTGCTGATGGACCAAGGGAAAGAGAGGAGTCAAGGATGAGGGTCGGGTTTTCAGGCCAGTGTACTGGAGTTGATGATAGTGCTGGAGAGGAAGATGGTGGGGAAATGGTAGGAACGGGGGAGGGTGGGAATCAAAAGCTCAAAATAGGCATGTTTTATTTAAGAAGAGGCCAGAAGAAGTATATTTTATTTTATTTAAATACACAGTATATATATATGTAAACATTATGAGTGTAACTCAAGAGAAGTAAACCAGAGGTTGAGATGAGATTTGAAACAAGGGGTGGGGGAGAGATTTCATGATTTCATTCAAGACTGAAAAAAAGTTATTATCAAGAAAGGAATTTTAGGATTTCTGAGTTCTGGATGATAACAATGAGCAACGTCAACAAAGGCTATAATTTAGTAAATGCTTATCTAATGTCAGGCAACAGGTTGAATACTTTCCATACCTTAAATTACATTATCTCTCTCATATATAAATAGCCAACCTTGCTAAAATCAAGTAATTCTAAATTCAAAGTTTCTTTCAGATTTTCTTTCCACTGAGTCATCCTGCTTATCAGATTACAAAATAGGGTCACTTGTGGAGTCTGAGCTGAGTAGAAAGTCACCAATATAGATGAGGTGTGTCAAAGAAACTTCAGATTACCATATAAGATAGTAGTCAATATGGATACTGAGTTGACTCAATGACCACCACCACGACATAAGCCAGTATGTAGATTTCCAACTAAAATGACTGTCTTGCCAAGCACCGATCAGTACCCCACCAGTCCCGCAACATTTCCACTCATTTCTGGAACTAGAGCTAGTTGTACAAGTCCTATGTGTCTTAAAGGTTAAAAAAGTATTCTGGTGTGGAGAGTGCTCCTGGGTGGCTCGGATGGTTAACCCTCTGCCTTGGGCTCAGGTCATGATCTCCAGGTTTGAGATGGAGCCCCATGTCAGGCTCCCTGCTCAGTGGGGAGTCTGCTTCTCCCTCTCCCTTTGCTTATGCTCTCTCTGTCTCTTTCTCTCTGAAATGAATAAATAAAATCTTGAAAAACAAAAAAAGTATTCTGGGGCACATCAAAAAGTCGGATCAAACTGCAAGTCAAAGGAGTACAAGGAATGGATCCTACTCCTTCCATGATGGTAATCTCTGGTGTTTAGACACTCTTAGGAATACACCCTCAAGTGACTCTTGTACATGTATAGAGAAGATACGCCGACACACTGTTCATATTAAAAGACTCCAGGAAACAAACTGAGGGTTACAGAAGGGAGGGGGATGAGGAAGGGTTGGGGTAAATGGGTGATGGGTATTAAGAAGGGCTCATGTTGTGATGAGTACTGGGTGTTACACGCCACTAATGAATCGTTGAACACTACAGAAAAAACTTATGATGTATTATATACTGGCTAACTGAACATAATTAAAAACATTTTAAAAAATTTTAAAAAAAGAAACTAAAAATATTCCCAATGTCCATCAATGGTACATTGAACAAGTAAATTCTGGTACATACCTATGATGCAAGTGAATACCATAGTGAAAACAAATTATAGCCATGCACATCAAGAGAGATGAAACTCAAAATTACAACACTAAACAAAAAGGTAAAAACAAGTCATTGGAGAACACATATTATCCTTTAAGAATGTCCAAATGCAGGAAAATGGAACAGAACATTTTTTTCTGATATATACATGGGGGAAACTTTTTTAAAAATTAGGGAATAACACAAAATTCAGGAAAATGGGTACATGTGGAGATAGGGTGTGGGGCAAGTGTTTTGTCATGGCCCACAAGAGCTTGAAGTTTCTCCTAATGTATAGTTTACAGGGTGGTGGGTTCTCACTAGTCTTTAAAAGGTACATATACGTTAAAGATGCATATTTATGTGTCTGACATGATTTCACGATACAAAAGAACTGTTTGACAATTCCATGTTATGTGTAACTTTCTAACTAATAAATATCTGTTATTCTTCTCTACATTAATCCTGGGAACAATGAAGAAACCATGATGAAACCATGAAACCAATGAAACCAATGAAGAAACCATGAAACCATGATGGAAACTAGTTAGAACAGATGATTCAGTGCCTTCGTGAAGAGGAAATTTTCCACCCATGCGCCCTTCACTACTCAACTATCTACATTGGCAAATGGTAGAGTATAATGCAAAAGTGGCACATGTGAACAACTGTTTTATTTAGGGAAAGATAGAGGTTTGAATATTTTTATGTTCAAGGTAAACACTTGAAGAAGTACAGATATCTGGACCCTAAATGTGAGGTAGTACAGCTGGGGTCCAGGCCTGGAAATCTGTACTTTCAATATAACCCCTTTGTTCAGTCATGTTTGAGGCTGATCTCATGTAGAGAAAAATAACAGTCCTCAACCACGCCAGGCAAAGCTTTTCAAATCTGATTTAAGTGATTGAGTAACAACTTGAAAAAGTATACCAAACTTTAAATTAAAAAAAATTATAAAAATGTTTTAAAAAGCAAGTAACATCAATGTAAAATATACCTACACATTGCTGCACAGGCTGCAGGTGTCTGCAGGATTTGTTTCCCTCCCCCTCTCCTTTGAGGTAATGGTTTCTTTTCCTTTTCCACCTCAAATTCTCTTCCCTTGGTTATAAAATTTACCATATAGTTTTATCCAAAACGTTACATAAGGCAGGATAATTTCCAGCTGGTACAAGCATGAATGTTGTAACTTAATCCTCCCTTAACATCCAGTAGATTGTTTTCAGATTTCCCAATCACTCAGGAAGGACAGAAAGTGCCACAGGTTGAAAAGGAACTGGGTTTGGCTTTACAACAGATGGAATTCAGATTAGAAAACTGAACTGTCTCTCCACAACAAGTTAGCATGGTATGGTTCCAAGAGCTCTTAATTTCAAAAGTCTTCTGCATTTTTAGGGCTTAAGCTGCATACAGGGGAATCTAAGCCAACTGGAACCTAATAAAGAGGGAAAGGAGACATGGGCTGGAGAGGATGAGGTTGGTGAAGCTGTGGTCTGCTGCTTTGCAAGGCAGCCCGGACACCGTAAATTGCATTCCACAGCAAGAGAGCATTTACATGGGATGCCCCTGGCTGCTTCTAACTCTGCAGCTGTGCTGTATCTTGCTCTTCAATTCCACTCCTGTAAACAGTGACGCGCTAGCGAAGTTCAGTGAAACCAGACTCTAGAGCCACACCATGGATATTCGAAACTTCAATCACAAAACTGAGAATGGCCAGTTTTTTGCATTTGAGTATTTCCTGGAATGTGTCCTGGCCTCTTGGCAAGGGGACTTTTGGACATGTGATAATCTTGAAATTCTCTAGGCAGAAGTCTTGGAGATCTGGATATGCAAACTAAAACCTTGGATTTTGTCTGTTTCCAGTGCCTTCCAACAGTGAGAGGACAGAAAAGAAAGCAGGAGGTCACTGTACAATTCTTCTGCTTCTGACCAAGGGCAGGAAAAACAGCTAGGTCCTGTAACTGGCCATTTGGGTTTAACATGGAACTGCTAGGAGATGATATCCTTTGTACAGAAGGTGGAATACTTGGAGGAGGGCAGACTTGGTGGCTGGCAGGTGATGTATGCCAGCACACTTCAGGTAGTATGAACGGTGGCTCAGATACATGGATCCCAGGTACCCCTAAAGGCTGTGTGACTTGGGAGTGACTGTTCTGCTACTGGGTTATCTGCTGTGTCATGAGCAGCATAATACACATTCTGGATCATGACAGACCACAGGACAACATACTTTACATACTTCACAGAACTGTTGTAAAGATTGACATGGTACATTCAGATAGCACTTTCATTTTTTAAAATTAATTTAATTTTATTTTAAAGAATTTATTTTATTTATTTGACAGAAAGAGAGAGCACAAGCAGGCAGAGAGGCAGGCAGAGGCAGAGGGAGAAGCAGACTCACTGCTTCTTTTTGAGCAGAGAGCCCAAAGTGGGGCTTGATTCCAAGACTCTGGGATCATGACCTGAGCCCAAAGGCAGACGCTTAACTGACTGAGCCACCCAGGTGTCCCCAACCCCCCACTGTACTTTTAAAACAGTGCCTGGCACACAGCAAAACCTGAACAAGCCCGCACTATTACTATAATATCACTAGGTAAAATAAACCAGCTGGTGAAGAGACCAAGAATAAATGTCTGTCTTCAAGTGTCGCATAAAAAAGAGCTGTTTGCCGTTCAGCCATTTAACAGGCATCACTAAGCATCCCTGTGAATACTTCATCCTGGGTTTCAAGCTGACATCAATAACTCCTCATTGTCTACTAGCAGTGAGTATCATTCTAGCAGACATGACTTTAGAAGCGCTGTTGGTAATGAGTTTCAAACTGGAAAGAAACAGGAGAAAGAAAATGGAGGCATCGCTGGAGGGCTTTTTCCTATTCATAGCTAAATGAAAGACACATGAGTTAGAGCACTTCTTACATGTCTACAGGATTTGCTTTTAGATTTTAGTAGGAGTGATATTAATTATGTTATTCAGATGAATGGATTTATCTAGTAATGGACTTTAAAAATTGCAGACAATTATAGCTACATTAAAGATACCTCCTAAAAATTGCAATATTCATTACCTCTCCAAGATATAAATATTGAGGTTATTTTTTAAATTATTCTGCATTATGAAACACTGAGTATTTATATTAGTGTAGCACTTCATGGCATATTTTCAAATGAGATAATATATAGGTAATATTACATTTGGTTTATTTGAAAGCCTTGATGAAACTCTTAATAAATGTAAATGTTGGTATTTTTCAAGCACACTTTATAAACCTCTTATTTCACAATAATCCATGCTAGGTAAATATAAGTTAATGTGCTAATAGTCCTAGGATTGTATACATGCCTTGCTTAAAAAATATTTATTAGGTAGGATTTTATTAATCTCTCATGTATTAATCATTTCTTCCATTTCCATAGGAAGCAATGGCTACTCAATTTCAGTGGTTACATGTAACTCAGTGTTACTGTATATGGAAGATTTTGTCTAGCCTTTGTCCCAGGCTCTGGGGAGAAACTTCTGAAACCTTGGAATTTTCCAAGTGATGGGAGTGTCTTTATTAATCATGGTGGGCCCTTGGATCACCCCTCAATTTATACTAAGGAGATGTCACAGGTTGGGGGCTGATCATGCCAAAAGATCACCATGTGAACTAAGAAGGTGATATTTTGGGGCACCTGGGTAGCTCAGGGGGTTAGGCCTCTGCCTTCGCCCAGGTCATGATCTCACGGTCCTGGGATCAAGCTCCACACTGGGCTCTCTGCTCAGCAAGGAGCCTGCTTCCCCCACCTCTCTGCCTGCCTCTCTGCCTACTTGTGATCTCTGTCTGTCAAATAAATAAATAAAATCTTAAAAAAAAAAAAAAAGAGGGTGATATTTTGAGCTATGTTATATTTTACTTATAACCTCTGGGGAGATGAGAGGGGCTGGAGACTTAGTTCAACGACTTGGTTATCAAGTCAAGTAACCATGCCTATGTAGTGAAACCCCAATAAAAACTCTGGCCAATGAAGCTTGAGTGAGCTTCTGGATGGTCAACACATCAGTATGTTGGGAAGGGAAGTTTTCTGACTCCACAGAAAAGAAGCATGAAAGTTTCAAATCTGAAACCCTACCATATCTTACCCAACATGTCTCTTTTCTTGACTGGTCCTGATTTTAACATAATAAAACCTGCACTATAAATGCAGTACTTAGAATTCTTTGAGTCATTCTAGTGAATGATCAAATCTGAGAGCATGATGAGAACCCCCACATTTGTAGCCAGTTGCTCAGAAGTGTGGGTGACCTGGGGATCCCTGAAACTTATGGCTGGTATCTTCAGTGGTGGCAGTCTTACTGGACTGAATCTTTAAACTTGTGGAGTCTGTGCTAATTTTGGCTGGTTAGTGCTTAGATTTTTGAAAGAGTTGCTAAACTAATACAAATAGAGGTACAGATATATATTTCTCATCACAACAGTAAAACATCGTCATTTGTAAAACATCGGTGAGTATAAAGAAATGAACATAACTCTTAAACCAACTTCCAAAAACAACTATTCTTAAAATATTGGTGTCCTGTGAGTGTATATGTGTGCATGACTTGTATATGTGTGAATGCATGGGGGGTTTTATAATAAATATTAGAAATACTGTGAACTAACAAATGTATGTGTTTAAATGCAAGGTACCAAAGACTATCTTCACTTATTCAAACTATTCCATTTTTATTGTTCACACCTTTCTAGTACTGTGAATAATATTATAAAATTTCCATTTACATAAAGATTGGTACACACACCTTATAATTAAATAATTTAAGAAGGATTTGTGTTCTATAGGTGAACGTTTTTATAACTTAGGGAACAGTCTGCCAAATTATTTTCTTTCTAGCAAGGCTCCTTCAGTTTAAACCCAAATTATGGGAGTGACCATCTCAGTGTTAATACATATTACTTCCCTTTAAACTTGGCCAATTTGCTAAGTGAAAAATTTCTTTTGTATTACCATGCCATAAACACAATTCTTAATTCAATAAATATTAAAAATACTGTGTTTCCTCAAAGAGAAATTTTAACTGATATGGTGCCTTACAGATCTTAGAGAATCACTCATGTGAAAATATTACAAAATAGCAGGTACTCACACCTGTATGGAAGGAACTTTTATTTACGCATTCAAAAGGATTGTTGATTCTTCCTTTTTTAAGTGACCCTTTAAATATCTCTTGGTACTTAAAACATAAAACTTTTATTCACTTCTTTGAATGAGGCAAGACCAAGACAAATGGAAATTTGAAGGATGCCAAGAGAAAGAGCCCCCCAAAATTGGAGGTTTAGAGGCAACAGGTGCATTGTGTTTCTATTTCGCTTGCTTATGGATTTTGGATTGAATATTAAAATAGCTCTACCCTTCTGAAAGAAAATCCAAATTAACACACATGTTCAGGGGTTGCCTCTGGGAAATCACTGCTGGTGAACAGACTAATTCAAACCAGATTTGACTGGACCATCCAAATATAAGGCTGCTAAGTCTCCCTAAATCTTACACATTTAGAGTTTAATTATATTTTTTGTAGTAAATTCACTAAACTTATTATGTGTTCCTTTGCTTTTTTTTTTTTTTTTTTTTTTATAAAGCTCCCATTAATGGATGAAAAAGGCTGGGATGTCCAAGAACTGATTATTATTTTTATGGCTAATATACCAAATCAATATCTGATTATTGATGATCTCTTTTTTCTTTAAATTGTATTTAATGAAAACACTTTAAAGATCTCTTTACAGGCAGTATACAGATAGTAATTTCATAAAAAGCTTTATGAGAGGTACTATAACAGAGGTGGAAACTAAGGTACAGAAATGCTATTTGAAGTCTTTTCCCCAGGGTTGCACAGCCATTAAGAAGTACTGTCAGCAACTGGCCAGTAATCCAGTGCCCCCCAGGCTACAGCACATTGCTGCTACACCCGTGCCTTCCTCTTATCCATAACTGCAGACGCACCAGAACTCTTCTGGTGAACCCACCTCTGCAGTAGGGTGGATGGAGTGTAGAAACAAGAGAAAAATAAATACAATCTAATGAGCTACTTTTCCCTGTTTCTGGTGATAGACAGTAGAATTAACAGATAGAAACAACTAGTTCAAATATGCTTCTTTTTGAATATGAAATTCATTTCATACATGGGTGGGTGTGGTCTTTGAAATGTTCTTACAGTAATGGTGATACATTTATATTAATCCATCTATTTTGGCTCAGCTAAAGTTTTATGGATTATAAATCACTGCTGGAAGAAATTTTTGCTTATATTAATTCCCTACATATTCTGGATCATGACAGATCACAGGGTAACATACTTTACATGCATCAGTTCCTCTGGATTAAAAAGAAAAGGCTGTTGTGTATTCTAAATAAATTTAGAATTAAGTTAAATTTCTTTATGTAAGGGCTTTTTGAATGTTAGCTGATCCACATGGAGATAGTTCCCTTAATATGCACATTTTTTTTTAAAGATTTTATTTATTTATTTGACAGAGAGAGATCACAAGTAGGCAGAGAGACAGGCAGAGAGAGAGAGAGGAGGAAGCAGGCTCCCCGCTGAGCAGAGAGCCCGATGCGGGACTCGATCCCAGGATCCTGAAATCATGACCTGAGCCGAAGGCAGCGGCTTAACCCACTGAGCCACCCAGGCGCCCCAATATGCATATTTTTGTCACTTTTGCATTAGTCTGTATTATTACATTGTTCTCATAAACTATAAAATGTAATTCTCTTGGCCACATACTACTTCTACAACCCTGCTACATGGAAACAACTGAAAATGGTAAGTTTTCATACTACTTACCTACACTGTATATATATATCGTATATTTACATCTATTATATGTTATTTATATACTTAAATATATCATAATACTAAACCACAGAGCTGGAAATAAGCAAACCAGTCATGTTTCCAAATTCTCAAACAGATAAGCCATCATTACATTCCAATGTAAAACAAACTGGAATGAGGCCAAATAGAAGACATGATTCTTTTTAATTGAAAAATTTTTATACTTTTTAGAGGAAATTTAGGGTACTATTTATAGAAGCAGTTAGCTGTAGAGAACTGTGAGGTTACCACTGATTAATTAAGACCCCAAATAAACCAATAAAATACATTTAAAACAGTTTCACTAGGTTACAATTTTAGATATCATTTACTAATTATCTAGGAGGTGTCAGGAACTTTGTATATTTTGAGTGAAGTGGATATTATGACTTCCATTACACAGGTAAGGAAAGAGAATCTCAGAGTTTAAATAACCTGTTAAAGGTCAGTTTTATGACCTGGGGAAACTATGGTTTCAAATACCCTCATCAGAGGCCAGACTACTTTTCTAAATCCCACTGAAAATTGCCTTCTGTATTCTTGCTGCGCTGTCTCTCCTATCTCACCACCCTCACATTGCCTTCAAATCGCCCAACTCTCCTGCTACCACACTCTATAATATGAAAACAGGCCCTTCTACTGAGCTCCCTTTCACCTCCCATTTTATAAGGTTTGGGGAATATATGTATCATTTAGAAAGAAATTCTGAGCCCAGAGAAAAAAAATTTGCAACAGATCACCTGTTTCAGTTCTGGGTAAGATCTAGTAAACCTATTGTACCCTATCTCTCCCAATGAATGCCATGAATTAGCCCAGACAGAAGGATTAGGTAGCTATTTGAAGACTCTAGAAATGCCATGCAAGAGCATGGGAGAAGGCCAAACCTGAATCAGGTTCCTAATCTTCATCTGGTATCCCTGCCCTGATAGGTTTTAAAGCAGTTTAAAACATGGTAGGAATGGTAGGCACCGGGGCAGAGAAAACTCCAGAGGAAGCAGGGGGTAGAGGAATTCCTAAAGTTCAGAAAGAGAGAGTTTCTCAATATTTTTTCTTTTTCTCACTTCCTCATGTCCCAAATCCCTGGAAATTCCACTGTGGAGAAAGGAGTGATTGTATCCAAAGAGGCTCAGAGATGCCTGGGGGAATCTTCCTCTGGATATAAGGAGCTGTGGTCCCAAAAGGATGGGGAGAAACTCTTCCCTTTGTTTCTTTTTTGTCTCTGTCCTCCTATAACTGGGTCTCATATACAAATTCATTTGTGGGAAGTACACAGCAACAAAAAAGTAAATAAAACATTTTTTTTTTCTGGCCCAAAAATTGAAAAGGAGAGGCCCAGAAAGCTAATAAAAAGATTAGAGTAAAGAAGAAGCTTCAGAAAGTGTCCTAGTAAAGTTATTTATAAACTTCTGGGTTCATCCCTAAGTGATGCATGCATGGATCTGATCTTAACAAAAACTTTGAGAACTGAAGGAAGACCACAGTCCAGGTGTCAGATTGGCTGCTGGACTGCAAAAGAGATCTAAATAGCATGACCAATGTTTCATAAAAATGAAAACTGACATTCAAATCACAACATACAGAAGTCTGGCAGAACCTAGGACCTGAACCCAAAGGAGTCAACTGTCTGACAAAACAATGAGAAAATCAATTTCCTGCATAGCTTCTAAATAAGACTCTGAATCTTTAAACATAATATTCAAAATACAATATCCAGGATACAGTACATATGTACAAAAGACCAGAAAGGTCTCAACTCACGTGTTGAGAGCCACCACTAAAAGCACTACTCAAAAGATATAATTCAGAACAAATAACAGATTAAATACTATAAAAAGACTGAATTGCTAAAAAAAAAAAAGACAGGAAATGAGACATAGAAGAATGAAAAAGAAAACAAGCAAGTATAAAGTATATTCAAATACAGCAAGTTACATTAAATATAACGTACTAAATATATTGAAAAAGAGACATATATTATCAAAATCGATAAATGGATTTTTAAAATGATCTAATAACATGCTCTCTAAAAGAAATTTATTCAAATGTAATGATAAAGTAGACTAAAAGGAAAAAGAAAAGACATACCAAGCAAACATGTAAAAGAAAGCTGGAATGTTAAGACAAACTGAAAACAAGTAGCAGCTGAGTCTCCATCAGTAGATGAATGGATGGAGAAGATGTGATAAGTGCGTGCATGCGTGCATGTGCGCACACACACGTGCGGCACCAGAATATTATGCAGCCATAAAAAAGGATGAGCTCTTGCCATTTGCAACAACATGGATGAACTTGGAAGGTATGATGCTAAGTGAAATATGTCAGACTGAGAAAAATGAAAACCATATGATTCCACTCATGTAAAATCTAAAAAACAGAACAAGTTAACGAAAAGCAAAAATCATACCTATAAATACAGAGAACTGATGGCTGCCTGAGGGAAGGGGGTTGGGGGATGGGCAGAAATGGGTGTGGTGGAGTGGGAAATACATGCTTCCAGTTATGGAATGCATAGGTCACAGGAATAAAAGGCACAGCATAAGGATATATAGCCAGTGACACTGCAATAGAGGTGTATGGTGACACTGTTGCTACATTTTTGGTGAGCATAACATAACTCATAGAGATGTTGAATCACTGTGCTGTACACCCAAAACTAGTGTAACACTGTGTGTTCATTATACTCAAATTAAAAAATTTAAAGAATATGTCTGACATAAATCCTACCCTAATAGGCATGGATTAAACAATTCAATCAAAGGCAAAGATTGGCAGAATGGGTATAAAAGGAAAAAAAAATGGCCCAACTATATGTAGTATATAAGAGGTACAGTTTAGATTAAAAAAAAAAAAACAACACAGGTTGAAAGTAAATGAATCAAAAGGTAAATACCATGTGAGCAAGTACTAACCCAAAAGTACAGTGGCTATCGACTTTAAGACAAAAACTATTATAGGAGACAAAGAAGATATCTCACACTAATAAAAAGATCAATTCACCAGGAAAATGGAACAATTATATATATATGTGTACATAACAAGAGGGCCACAAAATACACAAGCAAAACTGGGCAGAAGTAAAGGAAGAAACAGGCAATTCAACGACAATAGTTTGAGACTTCAATATCCCATTTTCAATAATGAATGGAGCAACTGGGCAGAAAATCAATAAGGAAACAGAAGACCTGACCATTTTTATGAACTAAATCTAATACTCATTGATAGAACACCGCATCCAACAATACCAGACTACATACTTCTCAAGTGTACATGGATCATTCTCCAAGATAGATCATGCATCATTCCATGAAACAAACATCAATAAACCTTAAAAGACTGAAATCATATAAAATCTTCTCTGAAAACAATGACATTAAATTTAGAAATCAAAAACAGAACGAAATTTGGCAAGTTCATAATACATGGAAATTAAACAATATGCTTCTCAATAAGCAACAAATTAGCAAAAAAATTCACAAGGAAAATTAGAAAATGCCTTGAGATCAATGAAAATGAAAATACAAAATGCCAAAAACTTATAAAATGCAGCTAGCTCCATGCTTAGACCTAAATTTATACTAGTTAATGCACATGTTTTTAAAACAATGGCTCTCAAATCAATAACCCAATCTTCCACTTTAAGAAAATAAAAAAACAATTAACAGATTAAAACCAAAAGAAGCAGAAGGAAAAGAAATAGTAAAAATTCAAGTAGAAAGAAAAAAAACAGAAAATAGAAAAAAAAGTGAACAAAAACCATTTTTGCTTTGAGAAGATCAACAACACTGACAAACTTTTAGCTGAACTAATGAATAAAAAAAGAGAGAAGACTCAAATTACTAAAATCATAAACAAAAGGAGGCATATTGCTGTCAACTATACAGTGAAAAAAGGAATTATAAAGAAATAATGTGGGGTGCCTGGGCTGCTCAGTGGGTTAAGCCTCTGCCTTCAGATCAGGTCATGATCTCAGGGTGCTGGGATTAAGCCCCGCATTGGGCTCTCTGCTCAGCGTGGAGCCTGCTTCCCTCTTTCTCTCTGCCTGCCTCTCTACCTATTTGTGATCTCTCTCTCTTTGTCAAATAAACAAACAAAATCTTAAAAAAAAAAAAAAAAACTTCTAAAAAAAAAAAGAAATAATATGAACTACCACATATCAAAAACTTAAATACACTAGATAAAATGGACAAATTATTAGAGATATAATCTACCAAAACTAATTGAAGAAGAAAAAGAAAACCTGAATAGAATCATAACAAGAGATTGAATTAGTAATCAAATTCCCACAGAGATCTCAGACACAGATTCACTTTGGTGAATTCTACCAAATGCTTAATAAAAAATACTAATCCTTCATAAACTCTTCTTAAAAAACAAAAGTGAACATATCCCAGATCATTCTACGAGTCACTATGACCATGATATCAAAATCAAAGACCTCACAAGAAAAGAAAGCTACACTAAAATCCCTTATGACTATAGATATAAAAATTCTCAACACTAGGAAACTGAATACAGCAACATATAAAAAGATGTCTATACCATGACCAAGTGGGAGTTATAACAGTAATAAGACACTGGTTTAACATACAAAAATCAAGGAATGTTTAAATAATAATAATAAAAAAAAACCACAATCAGCTCAATAGATGCAGAAAAGTATTTGACAGAATTCTGTACCTTTTCCTTACCAAACAAACAAACAAACAAACATATACCACCAGTGGACAACCTAGAAATGGAATGAACCTTCTTTAATCTGATAAAAAAGCATCTACTAAATGTGTCATGATTAAGATTATACTCCATGGAGAAAGACTGAATGTGCTCTCCCTAAGACCAAAGAGTAAGACTAGAATGTCCACTATCATCTCTTTAATTCAATGGCATCAGAACTTCTATTTTCTTTTTTTTTAAGATTTTATTTATTTGGGTGCTCGCTTCGGCAGCACATATACTAAGATTTTATTTATTTGGGAAAAAGAGAGAGAGAGAGAGAGCACAAGTAGGGTTGGGAGCGCAGACAGAGAGGGAGAAGTCGACTTCTCACTGAGCAGGGAGCCTGGACACAGGGCTCCAACCCAAAGCCACGGGATCATGACCTGAGTGCAAGGCAGATGCTTAACTGACTTAACTGACTGAGGTACCCAAGTGCTCCTGTACTAGAACTTCTAGCCAGTTAGGTTAGAAAAAAAATAATAACAAAAGGTATTGAGATTAGGAATGAAGAAAGTGAAAGATCTTACAAATAGACATTCGCAAGGAACTGCTAAAAATTATTAGAACAAATAAGCAAGTTGAACAATGTGGCAGGACATAAAATCAATATGCAAAAATCAGATGTCTTCTATACACTGGCAATGAGTCAAACAAATAAACCAATTCCATTTACAAAAGTATTAAAAAATAACATGCAGGAATAAATTCAATGAAAAAGTATAAAATCTGTGTATTGAAAACTAAAAAATATTGTTGAAATAAATCAAATAAGATTTAAATAAAAGTACACAGTTGAGATGACAATACTCCACAATTTCAACTATACATTTAACATAATCTCTATCAAAATCAAAGTTGCCTTTTTTAAGGAATTGACAAGCTAAACATAAAATTCATAACAAACAAAAGACAACTATAACAAGCCTAAATAATCTTAAACACAAAGAACAAAGATGGAATTGACAAGCTAAACATAAAATTCAAAACAAACAAAAGACAACTATAACAAGCCAAAATAATCTTAAAAACAAAGAACAAAGATGGAGGATTCACACTTCTTGATTTTAAAACTTACTACAGTTTTTCCAAAGAGACATCCAGATGGTCAAGTCACATGAAAAGATGCTCAACATCACTCATGATCAAGGAAATACAAATCGAAACCACAACAGATACCATCTCACTCCTGTCAGAATGGCTGAAATTAGCACAGGAAGCAACAGATGCTGATGAGGATGTAGAGAAAGGGGAACCCTCTTACACCATTGGTGGAAATGTGAACTGGTGCAGCCACTCTGGACAGTGTGGAGGATCCTCAAAAAGTTAAAAATAAAGCTACCCTATGACCCAGCAATTGCACTACTATTTACCCAAAGGATACAAAAATACTGATTTGAAGGGGCACCACATGCACCCTGATGTTTACAGCAGCATTATTAACAATGGCTGAATTATGGAAAGAGTCCAAATATCCACTGACTGATGAATGGATAAAGAAGGTGTGGTATGTATGTATGTATGTGTATAATTACTCAGCCATCAAAAAATGAAATCTTGCATTTATAATGATGTGGATGGAACTAGACTGTATCACACTAAGCAAAATAAGTCAGTTAGAGAAAGACAAATATCGTATGATTTCGCTCATATGTAGAATTGAAGAAATAAAACAGATGAACATAGAGGAAGGGGAAAAAAAAAAGAGAGGGAAGCAAATCATAAGAGACTCTTAACTACAGAGAACAAACTGAGGGTTGATGGACAGGAGGTAGGCAGGGAATGGGCTAAATGGTTGATGAGTATTAAGGAGGGCACTTGTGCTCTGTGTTATATGTAAGTGAAGGATCACTAAATTCTACTCCTGAAACCAATATTACACGGTATATTAACGAAATAGAATTTAAATAAAAATTTGAAAAAAATTATTAAAAACAAACAAACAAATAAATAAATAAATAAAACTTACTACAAAGCTACAGTAATCCAAATAGTGTAATACTGGCCTATGTTAGACATACACACCAGTGAAACAGAATTGGGTGCCAAGACCCAAGGTGTCAATGAGGAAGGAATAGTCTTTTCAACAAACTGCTGGGAAAACTGTGTTATCTATATAGAAAGAATGAATTTGGACCCCTACAACATCCCATACAAAATAATTAAGTGAAAATGGACCATAAACCTAAGTGTAAAAGGTAAAACTAAGAGATTTTAGAAGAAAAATGGGAGCACATCATCATCACTTTGGGTTAGGCAATGGTTTCACAGATATAACACCAACAGCACAGGCAACAGCAAAAAAGAAATAAGTAAACTGGACTTCCAACAAAATTTTAAAAGCTTATGGTTCAAAGAATACCATCAGGAAAATTAAAAAAAAAAATCCACGGAATGAGATAAAATATTTGTATATCTGATAAGGGACTTTTATCTAGAATATAGGGAGAACACTCAGAACTCAATTAATAAAGACAAATAACCCAACTAAAAATAGGATTTGGACACTTTTCCAAGGAAGATACATGAATGCCAATAAGGACATAAGAAGATCCTCAACATCATTAGCCATCAAAGGCATGCAAATCAAAACTACCATCAACTTTTCACATCTACTATGATAGCTATAATCAAAAAGACAAACAATAACAAGTGTCAGCAAATACGGGGAGATACTGGAAAACCCTCATTCACTGATGGGGGAAATGCAAAATGGTGCAGTTGCTCCAGAAAACAGTCTGGCAGTTCCTTGAAAGATTAAACATAGAGTTTAATATGGTTAATACAGTTAAACATATGATAGCAATTCTATTCTTAGATACATACTGAAGAGAAATAAAAACAAACATTTTCACAATGTGCACATAGCAGCATTATTTGAAACAGCCCCAAAATGGAAACAACCCAAATGTCCATAAACTGTTGAAGGGATAAACTTTGAAAAGTGGTATATCCTCACAATGGGATATTGTTCAGCCGTAAATGGTAATAAAGTCTAATACATACAACTTGAATGAACTTTGAAAACATTAAAAAGTCTGTCACAAAACACCATATACTGTCTGATTCCTTTTACATGAACTGTCCGGAATAGCAAGTCTATAAAGACAGAAAGGAGATTAGTGGTTCCTAGGGGCTGGAGGAATAGTGACAGGAATGCGGAGTGACTGCTATTGGGCATGAGTTTCTTTCTGGAATTATGAAAATCTTCTAATATTAGACTGTAGTGAGGACTGCGAAACTCCGTTGAGTACAGTAAAAAGCACTAAACTTCAGGTAAGTGAACTATATGATAGTAAACTGTATCTCAGTAAGGTTAATAAAAGAAAAATAGCTGATTAATATCCCACAAGTAGATTTCGGAGCAAATAAAATTATCAGAGGGCCAGCATTTAAAAGTAGGAGTCAAACCAACAAGATACAGTGATCCTAAACATCACTGCACCTGATAATACAGCTTCAAAACCCATGAAGCTAACACTGACAGCACTGAAAGGAGAAACAGACAAGTCTCCAGTTATCGCAGGAGACTTGAACACTTAGCTCCTTCTTCAGTAATCTAGAGCACCAGTGGAGAGATAATCAGCAATGATACTGAACAACTAAAATATCAACCAACAGCAATATTGATAGAATACTCCACTCAACCACATCAGAATACCCGTTCTCTTCAACACATGGAAACTTCACCCAGACAGACTATATTCTGGGTCATAAAACAAACCTTTAAAAATTACAAAGAATTTTTTTTTTTTTTAATTACAAGGTGGGAGCACCTGGGTGGCTCTGTGGGTTAAACCTCTGCCTTTGGCTCAGGTAATGATGTCAGGGTCCTGGGATTGGCCCCGCATCGGGCTCTCTGCTTAGCGGGGAACCTGTTTCTCCTTCTCCTTCTGCCTGCCTCTCTGCCTACTTGTGATCTCTTTCTGTCAAATAAATAAATAAAATCTTAAAAAAAAAAAAATTACAAGGCGCCTGGGTGGCTCATTTGGTTAAGTGGTTGCCTTCGGCTCAGGTCATGATCTCAGGGTCCTGGGATCAAGATCCATTGTGGGCTCTGCGCTCAGCAGGGAGTCTGCTTCTCCCTCATCCTCTGCCCCTTTCCCCCACTCTGCAGCGTGTGCTCGCTCACCTTCTCTCAAATAAGTTAAATCTTTAAAAAAAATTACAAAAGATTAAAATCAATCAAAGTGTGTTTTCTGACGAAACTATAATGTAGCCGGAAATCACTAACTGAAGAGTAATGGCAAAATTTCCAACCACTTAGAAATAAAAACAATATACTTCTAAATAATCCATACTAAAAAAAGACATCTCAAGGGAAATAAGAAAATATTTCGAACTGAATGATAAAAATAGGTCATGAATGTGGTGAACTCCCAGAAGTATATATATTTTCCAAGGATTTTATAAACTGAAAGTTATTCATATAGCAATTTCCCCAAAGAACAACCTCATGTGTGGGTTTCAATTACAGTTAATACAATTTCCTCAGGTAGCTGAAATACTACTGATACCATATTTTATTATCTACTTGCAAACTGACTGATTTACATTTACATTTGGAGAACCACTTCACAATATTAACAGACAATTTCCTTCTCCCCTTAAAAATGTGATTGTCCCATGGTAAATTTATCAAAGTCAATAGCTTTCTGGGATTTAGCTATTGCAATGATCATATATTAGATTCTGTGTGGGGTCAATTCTTCTCACAATAATGAAATATTCTGTAAAAACACTGCATACATAGGTTAAGGACTTTCCACACGTATCACAATGCAAACAGTATCCTGAATCCAGCAAAATCCACCTCATCGTGCCTCAATAAAGTCATCACCTGTTTAAAAATATCTTATTAGCCTTCCTTGGATAAAGGTCTAACACTGCCATCAGAAAGAAAAAAAAAATTAAGTAAAGGGATAAAATACATTTCTACTGGGAATATTTAATTATTCAAATATAGAAACATAGTATGCATATGCACATATTACAAACAACTAAGAAAATGATTCCAAAAATCTGGGACATAATCAAATTTGCAGATCTTTTATTTCTTTTCTACTGGGAAAACTTTTCAAAACTTTTATGAGCATATAAACCTCCAATATTAAAACGGTACAAAAACAACTAAGATAATAAAATTGAAATAAAATTAAGACTTTCTACAGCTGAATACAATAGTGGTGTTTTGTGCAGATTTTTTTAGCTGGATTGAGTTGCTAAGGGTATTTTTAAAGTAAATATTCTTTGATTATGACATTAAATAAAGTTTTTTTAACTTTTGCTAAAATGCTACTCAAAGTTAGTTGACATAGTAGAAATTTTTAAAAGATTATAGGATATGCAATTTTCCTACAAAAATTTTCCAAATACTAACTCATCATTTGATGTTAACATTTCCAAAATAAATGCAGGGTTTCTCTGCCTTCTTAATCCAATATTAACAATATTTAAGAAGGTCAAATTTGCTAAATGTTATTAAATAATATGGTCCAGTTTGTTCTCGTGAATGTAAATACTACAAAATTTTCATCACTTTGAAACTGAAAAAACTAAGCAAATATTTTGTAAAGAGAACTTTAGTCACATAGAACACATACAAATAAAAATGTGCTAGGTATATAAGCATGAAGGTTTGAGCAAACTGATTTCCAAAGTTCCTTCCCACACAAAATTCTGTAGTTTAGCAATCAAGTACAATATTCTCAAGGAGGAAGGAGGGGGTGGTGCTTGTGTGGCTTAGAGGGTTAAGCATCTGCCTTTGGCTCAAGTCATGATCTCAGGGTCCTGGGGAGGAACCCTGCATTGGGCTCTCTGCTCAGTGGGGAGTCTGCTTCTCTCTCTGTACTCTCCCTCTCTTTCTCTCAAATAAATAAATAAAATCTTTAAAAAGAAAAAGAGGAGGAATGAGGTGTATAAAAGAAATTTGGAACCATTCCAAATATGCCATATAGCATATCAGACCAGGTGATGCTGACATTGCTAGTTTAGTATCACACTCTAAGAACCAAAAAGCTAGGGGACTTCTTTCTCTAAGTGTATGAGGCTTGAAACCACTTCCCAAGTGATTGATATACTCCTCACCACACTTCCACCCATCTATAACTACAGATCTATGCCCTCTCTTTCCCAAGTAAAAATCCATCTTCGAAAGGAATCATATCTTAATAAACTAAATCTTCAATTTACTAATGCAATACCTATCTAAATTTTTTCTCAAACCTCATTAGTAAACCTAAGTAAATCTCTTCTGAAGTTCAAAAGAAATCCAAAATACGCTGTAAAACTTTTAAGTGATACATTCTCCTTCTTGTATAAGGAATATCATCTAATAGATTCTATAATCTGAACTGAAAAAGAATAAAAATAAAACTGACAACATACTCTCTTGTAATGTATCTGTAACTATTTAGTTCACTGAAGTTGAAATGTTTTACATACACTTCTAAGTCTTTATAGACTTTAAGCCAAAATCTTGGCTCTTGTAAGTATGTATAATTGTGTTGATTAACTTTTTGGGTTTCTTGGTTACTAGGGAACTGGATAGTTGAGTGGGCTCAATATGAATGAATTTAAGTCCAATGACTGTGAAGAATTTAGTCATTCTGTTCCACACCGTGGAAACTTAGTAAGTTGCTGTCACACAGCTAGAGTTAAGAAACTATCCTACTCAAAAAGCTACTACAGAGGCATTTACTTCTTGTAGTCCAATTTTATTTTTCCTTTTAAACATCTGTCTCTCATCCTGAAGTACCGTAAAGGTTAATTTTCATTTTAGTACACTGCTGCTGAAATACATAACGAACATGAACACTCCTGCATTTTTTTGTTTGTAAGAAAGTTAACAGGCTGTGAAATCCCTCAGGCAAAAGTTTTCAATTGTGTGTCTCTAAGAAACATCATAGCACTCAATATATTTTTTTAAAGATTTTATTTATTTATTTGTCAGAGTGGGAGATAGAGAGTACAAGCAAGCAGTGTGGCAGGCAGAGGCAGAGAGAGAAGCAGGCTCCCCACTGCAAGGAGCCGGACGCGGGACTCAATCTCAGGACCCTGGGATCAAGACCTGAGCCGAAGGCAGTGGCTTAACCGACTGAGCCACCCAGGCATCCCCATAGCACTCAATATTAAAGAAGGAGATAAAGGAAGGGATTTTTCAAAGGCAGAAGCTGAAAGAGGACATTCAAAAATAAAGTAAATAAAGAGAACAATATAAAAAGCTTTATGAAAGAAAATATATTTTTTCTACATTGAATGACAACTAATATATCCAGAAAGGAATTATTCTATATAAATTACTATACACTTCCAGGATCTTTATTATTTATTACTTTATTATTTTTCCCATTATAACAACATCACTTTTCTCTTAGACACATATATATTATAGAAGAACATGAAAACACATAATATAATTTAGTCTAGTTCTACATCATTTACAAAAATGTTGTTACTGTATATATTCTATTTTTATATATACTGTTTCAGCTTGTTTTTTGTGTTCCAATGTATATTAAAATTTGGACATATTTCCACTTTAGAACATTTAGAGCTATCAAATGTTTTAAACTATACATTAAACCACCTTTGGATGTACCATAAATTATGTAACCAAATCCCAACCAACGGTTATGAAACTGTTTCCAAGTTCTCTGTATTACCAACAATACTACTGCGAACATCTTTGACACAGATTTTTACTTGCATGCTTAAGAGAATGATAAATTCCAATAACTGAGTATTTGAAAAGTTTAATAGTTATCGCCATAAAAAAGCTTTATCAATACATCTCCACTGAGAGTTTGTTAGACTGTATTTGTCTTATCACATTATCAACAATACTGAATATTATCAGACTTTCAAAATCAGTAACATACACAAAAACTCTTACTTTAATTGCACTTCGGATAATTAATCTGACTAATGCTTCCCATTTGCATTTCTCTTGCTTTGAACTGACTCTTTACGTCCTCAAATTGACTGTTGATTTTAAAAATCTTGATTAGAGTTCTAGGCATACTAATATAATTAGCTCTTTTTCTGTTAACAATTCCCCTATTTGTATGTTTTCTGAATAAGAACTGTTAGTAAGCATGTCCCTAAATAGGCTGTAGGTTTTTTATCAACCTCATCACCCACATGCCAAATTCACAAATACTCACTTAGGTTTTCCCCTTTTACTTTCAGGTTTCAAATCTTTAGATTAAAATTAATAAGTCATCTAGGTTACATTTGTGTGCTAAGAGTAAGAAAGTTCCAGTTCTAGTATTAGTTTTCTCAAATAAATACCTGATTATTTAAGCATGATCGATTACATGTCATTTCTTCCCCACCACATGATTTGAAATGTTTATACAAGATGGGATTGGGAGGGAGACAAACCCTAAGAGACTCTTAATCTCAGAAAACCAACTGAGGGTTGCTGGGAAGTGGGGGAGAGGGATTGGGTGGTTGGGTGATGAACACTGGGAAGGGGACTGCTATGGTGAGTGCTGTGAAATGTGTTAAGACTGATGATTCACAGACCTGTACCCCTGGAGCAAACAACACATTATATGTTAATAAAAATAATTTAAAAAAATGTATGTTTATAAAATGACAGCATTCCTTTATTCTTAAATCTATCTCTTCAGTTTCATTGTCTTGTCTGTTCTATTCCTTATTCCATTGTCTTTTAATCACTATACCTTGATAATACCCTTTATTATGTAGTAAAACATACTACTGTTTTTCCACATGGGCTTAACAGTTGACTTAGAAACAAAAAAAAATTCAATTAGGAATCTATTCAATTTATATATTCTCTTAAATAATTATATCTTTAGAAAAATATATTTTATTGCATTTTTACTTACACATTCATTGTATTTTCACCATCTAGTTTGACCTTTTTTTATTTTTATTTTTATTTTTTTAAGATTTTATTTATTTATTTATTTGATAGACAGAGATCACAAGTAGGCAGAGAGGAGGAAGCAGGCTCCCCGCAGAGCAGAGAGCCCGATGCGGGGCTCGATGCGGGGCTCCATCCCAGGACCCTGAGATCATGACCTAAGCCGAAGGCAGCGGCTTAACCCACTGAGCCACCCAGGCGCCCCAAGTTTGACCTTTTTTTAAATAAGTTTTCAATTTCATGTTGTTTCAGGATAAATTGAATGTTTTATTTTGTTCAATTGTACTTTTTTAATGTAACATCTATTGATATGTTAGATGCAACTGGGCACTTCACTCAATTCTTTTTCTAGGATATTTTTAATTGCCTCCTACAGACATTCAAGATACATAAACACATGATGTGTAAAAAGAGGTAACTTAGTTTTTTTATTTTTTTTTTCCTAGTCAGAATGTTAATGGTCCCTTGCCTGATATCACTGCCCTATACAATTAACAACAACATCACAGAATGTCATGAGGGTCATTCTTCGCTTTTCCAATCTAATGGAAATGACGCCAGTATTTCAAAATTAACCAAGACCATGGAGTAAAATATTAAATTCATACTTTTTAAAAACATTTAAAAATTTTTTTATTTATTTAAGAGAGGGAGAGATCACAAGTAGGCAGAGAGGCAGGCAGAGAGAGAAAGGGAAGCAAGCTCCCCGCTGAGCTGAGAGCCCGATGCGGGGCTCAATCCCAAGACCCTAAGATCATGACCTGAGCTGAAGGCAGAAGCTTAACCCACTAAGCCACCCAGGCGCCCCAAATTCATACTCTTAAGTAGGTGGGAAATCAATCTTTTATATATGTATAAATCAATCTTAATGCCTAATAGCTTCACCTGTACTCGTTTTGGTAGCTACATTTTAATTATATAGAATAAAGTATAGAATAAAGAACTCAACTGAACTGTAGATCCTAAGATAAGAATACCGGAAAATAAATGAAAGGAAAATCCAAGTCTTGAAACACAAACGTTTAATTTTTACAGAAACATCATAAGTACACCCCAGAATAAATTACACCTCCCCAGTTTGTCTGCATTTTTAAAATGAGAGCAGGGTTTTCTCCTGTAACCCCCGCCCCCCCGCCCGCCAAATTCGTAAAGTAACCGCAAACGCTCTTACCTGCGAATCCACCTGGAGGGAGTACCTGAGTGCAGCGCCGAGGGAATGTCTGCGAGAAACGCAAGGGGAGTCGGATCAGGCAGGACCCGGCCTGCGGGACAGAGACCCTCGGGTGGCGAGGGCGGCCCCCAGCAACGCCCTAGAAAGGAGACCCGGAGGGCTGGGAAGCGCAGCCAACTCTTCCAGAGCGCATTTTTGCTTTTGCAGAACGATCTTTCCAACAGCTTTCATTCCGGCGCCGCAGCCGCTCACGTCCAGGGGGCCCCGACCCCCAACCCACGGCTGGAAAGAGGCTCTGTCTGTCCCGCCGCGTCTCCCGGCAGACGCGCGCCTGGAGCCCGGCAACTCCCGCACCACCTGAGGATGCACCGCGCGGCGCAGGGGGCAGCCGAGCGCCAGGCCAGGACGCCGCGCGCCTCTGCGTCAGCCAGCTCCGGCCTCCCCTCACCACCCAGGTGGCCCTCCAGCCTCCTGGACCCCTTTCCTCGCCCGCCCCCGGCTCCACTCACCTCGGGCCCGATGTCCTCTCCGCACCCGCGACGCCAGGCCCGGGGTCTAACTTTCCCGGCGGAGCGGAGTAGAGAGGAGGGACAGGAGAGAAGAGAAGGAAGAGGAGGACGTTTCAAATGGAAAACAAACGAGAGCCCCGAGGGGAGGGGGTGGTGCGGGACTCAGGGGCGTGGTCCCGGCTCGTCCCGACCCTCCCCCGGGGCGAGCGGCCGCGCGGACCTCGGACCCCGCCCCCCGCGCTTGGCCTTCGGCCGCCGCGGGTCGGTTGTCCGGGAGGCGCGGAGCGCCACGGCTGTAGGCGTCCAAATGAGAAAGGACGGAGAGGGGGACACGGAGAGAAAAGTTGTCAGAGCTCTAGTGTGAGGTGAAGAGAGAGGTAAGGGCCTGTCGCCGTTTGCCTCTAATCAGGGAGGCAGGTTCCACAGCCTGTGAGAGAGATTACTGTGCGCGGAAAGGAAGCGGAGAAACCACTGTTTCGCAAGAGCCCGGTTAATTTGCATCTGCTCCCACCCCTCAGACCCTTGGCTTGGAGAATTGGCCTTGGCAATGCAATGCGCCTGGAAACACTCGGGCGCGGGCCCAGGCATTCTGTTTGCTTTTCCACGGGGCTGGAGGAGGCCGATTTGATGTCGGAGGGAGGGAGTCCAGGAAAAAGAGAAAGGGAGAAGTGTTGCCTAGTTTTTTGACCTTGGTAGAAAACTGTCATTCGTTAATACCATTGTTGAGCACAAATGCTTTTTTTTTTTTTCTTCATACTCCTGGGGTTCAGCTAGGGTGGTCCATGGGGAGAAGCACAGTCCACTGACTGGAGCTGGGGGAGTCTAAAAAGGTCCCTGACGTTATAAAAAAAAAAAAAAATCAGAGCTGGGCAGAAATAAATTAGATGAAGCTCTGAAGAGGACTTGGCAGTGCTCCACTATGGGAATAGTTTGGATATGGGAAGGCATATGGGAATGGAGTTCTGGAATTTTCCGTTTTTCTTTGTATGTATGCTATTTGTTAATATGAATGTAAGAATAGGTTTTAAAAATTCATATTGTATTTCTCAGTAACAATTGCATTGCATACAGAAAGAAAGAAAGTTATATGGAAAGCATAAAAAGAAACTGGTGCCAAAACTGCAGCAAAATAAGAATACTCTTTATTAGCTTTGTTCTGAATTCATGAATGATCGGGAGATTGAGCTTTTGAATGCAAACATTCACAATGGCCACATGAAAGATGGCAAAAAATTCAAAAGCAAAACATGTCTTGTGAAACATACTGCTTTGAGGGGGACAGGAAAAGACATTAATGGCAGTGCCTCTTATGCCCAAATCAGAAGTTTTGAGGGGAATAAAAATGATTCAAACCCATGTCTTTCTGAGATTCCTGATCTGATGACATTTCTACTTGAATAATTCAAGGGATGACAAATTCATTATTTCTTTGTACTAGTCCTATTTTAGTTGCTTTGCTTCTTAGCTACATCTCTTTGTATTTTGTTTTTACTGGGTGTGCTTACATTACCACAGTCTGCTTAGAGTTAATACTGTATTTCTTCATATAAAATGAGAAGATTTGCAACAGGATTTTTTGGTTCCTCATTACTATGTGCCATTGCTCTCATGCTTTACATGCATTCAAATTATAAACTACGTAGTAAAATGTTGTTTTGATAAAGCAGTTGGTTGTCTTTTACAGATATTAAGAGAAGAAAAAAGGTAGCTGTTATATTTATCCCCATATACATAATTGTTGCTCTTCATTTTTTCTTGTAGATACTTATCTCACTTCACTTCAGTCTGGAGAATTTCCTTTAGTATTTCTTTTGGTTCAGAACAGCTACAGATAAATTCTCTTCGCTTTTTAAATCTAAAAATATTTTTATTTTATATGCATTTTAATGATAACTTTACTGGATATAGAATTTTGGGTGCACAGATTTTTTTTTTCTTTCTCTATAGTTTTAACTTCTATTTTTATCTGATGGGATTCATGTTATTGATTTTGAGATAAAATTTTTTAGCTTTGGTTTTCTGTGGTTAGTTTATGATGTGTGGTTTTCTTTGTATTTCTCCTACTTAGAGTCCTCTAAGTGTCATAGATATGTGTGTTGATCAAGGTAAACTTTCAACCACTATTTTTAAATTACTTCCCTAGCCCATTCTTGCTCTTTCCTTTCATTCTAGGAATCCAATTAAATGTTTGTTAGACTACTTAATGTTGCCTCATAGATCACCAAGACTTTGCTTACTTTATTCTAATTTTTTTCTCTTTAGGTTGAATAATTTCTGTGGATCGCTCTTCATAATATACTGGGCTTATTTCAATCTGCCGTTAGGCCCATTACCAATATTACACTTTTAACTCTAGTATTTCTGTTTGGTTCTTTTTCACAGTTCTGTTTACCTGTTGAGATCGCATACCTGTTCATTCATGTTAACCATCATTTTCTTTATATTATTAAGCATATTTATAATACCTGCTTACTACCCTATTCCAATATGTGATTCACGTTGGGATCTGTTTCTGTAGGTTGTTTTGTTTTGTTTTGACAGAGCACAGTCACCCGCAATTTTCTGTTTCTTAGGATATATATTAATTTTGTATTGTGTATAAGATGTTAAGGATAATATATTACAGAGTTTCTGATTTTTGTCTTCTTCCTCTGACAAGAATTAATCATTCTCTGACATGTAATTAAAGGCAAATCATCTTTAACTCCTGGAGTCTTTGGTTTATACTTTAAGACCTGTCGGTCAATTGGAAGGGGAGGTGAACCATGAGAGACTATGGACTCTGAAAAACAGTCTGAGGGGTTTGAAGTGGCGGGGGGGGTGGGAGGTTGGGGTACCAGGTGGTGGGTATTATAGAGGGCACAGCTTGCATGGAGCACTGGGTGTGGTGAAAAAATAATGAATACTGTTTTTCTGAAAATAAATAAATTGGGAAAAAAAAAAAAAAAAAAAAGACCTGTCGGTCAAATGCCTGAAATCTCTGTCTAGTTCTTTCAGCTGCTACTTTCTGCTGGCATCACTGGAGTTTCTCCAGCCATCTGTAGTTCAATGGTCAGTCAAGGATTTTAGGGCTTTTTATAGGCAGATATTAGTGTTCTTCCCTCTGTGTCACCTACTCTCTCTTCTTACCCTCAATATGCTGCCTGACAGCTCTTCACTAACATCACAAATCAGTAAAGCTAAAGCATTCTACTTGAGTTCTAGCTGGCCTGCACCTGAGGACTGGGGAATGTCCACAGGGAAAACGCTGTATAAACATGCGTCTCACTAAGTAAATTATTATAATTCCCTTCTTTTGCTGGTCAAATCCCCTAGTTTTGGTCAACTTTTGATAGCTCTCCAATATATTCAAATAGTTGTGAGGCTTCCCCCCCCCCCAGGTTTATTATTCTTATCAATGGAAGAGTTAATCCCAGTACAAGCTAACTTATCATTATTGAAACTTGAACTCTCACAAACTCAACCTTTTTAAGTCGTTCATTACTAGATAAACCAAACTGTTAGAAAGCTCTTTTTATTAAACAAAATCTATATCCAGAAGACATCTTTGCTTTTTCTTGAGTCTATAGTTTATTCCAAAAGAGAATATATATTTCTAACTTTAATAGCTTTTAAGTTTTCATAAGTTGCTATCCACTTTTCCTTAAATATTTTCTTCCTGAGATTGAACACCTTCTTTCTGCTATTTCTGTTTGTCATGATTACAGATTCCCTACATTGAGATAACCTACCTTAGAGTTATTAATTGCTTTCTAATAGTTGGTCTGATACTTAGGTAACACAGTGAATTATCAATAGGGCTCTATTAATGAGCCCAGTTACATTAGCTTTATCAGTATATTAACGATTTCTAGTATATTTGTGGTGATTAAACCCCAACATTAGTTACTCTGCAGTTAGTCTGTCTTTTCACTGATACTAGAGACATTTTATTTATTACTATTTAGTAGATAACCTCAGTTCTTTGGTAAGGTCTGTATAACAGGGATAAGGGAAATGGAGCCCAAAGAATTTTAACAAAAAAGTAAACAAAGATAACAAGAAATGAGAGTAGCTGAAGCTGGGGTGGAGGGAGAGGAGTATGGGAGAGCGGCTCTTCCCAGCAACTACAGGAATAGCTTCATGGTTTTGCCAGCATACAAGGTGAACTGCCCAGTTTTCAACAATGACCCTTGCTACTCTCAAAATTTTTGGAGTCGAAGTATTCCATGGCTCTCACAGTCTTCATATATTATAACATTGACCCAGAAAATAAACTTTCCTTCCAACTAATCAGTGTATTTTCAACAATGGTAAGTATTTCTATTTGCGTGCAGCATTAGATACAAACAGGATGCCAGCTATGTTTCA
Organism: Neogale vison; assembly: GCF_020171115.1. Classification (NCBI taxonomy): domain Eukaryota; kingdom Metazoa; phylum Chordata; class Mammalia; order Carnivora; family Mustelidae; genus Neogale; species Neogale vison. Next base: position 72,547,926 of record NC_058096.1, read on the forward strand.
GGGTCAAGTTCCTCATTGTCAGCTTTCTCCTTATGGATGGACTTGACATAAATGTGTTTCAAGCTGATTTCTCTGGCACATTAACCAGGAAAAGTCAGTAAAAACAGAAATCCTTGTAATGAAATTGTTTCTCTCCAGACCACATGTAAGGAAGTTTTTGGAATTTTACTGGCTCACTTAGGGCTAATTTAGGGAGGTCTCACCCAGAAACTCATTAAAAAAAAAATTATTTACTTATTTGAGAGAGAGAAAAAGAGAGCAAGCACAAAAGTGGAGAGGGAGAAGCAGACTCCTCACTGAGCAGGGAACAGGGAGTCCTATGCAGGGCTCTATCCCAGGACCCTGAGATCATGACCCTAGCCTAACCAAGTGAGCCACGCAGGTGCCCCATCATTTAATGACAATTAAAGAACACAATCTGCTTAGCCATTTATGGGTGATATCATCAAACCAACTCTTTAAAGCTATAGATATGGTGTCTATATAGACAACTGACTTTTTATTTTAGAAACAAAGTCATATTTTGCTTATATAATTTCATCTCCTTCATTAAACCCATTTGGCTCCTCAGCCTTATGACTAAGATTAGATGTAGCCTATCAAGGTTAATTTGAATTTGTATTCTGTTATCCTATCATGTTATATTTTTCTTAGATTTTGTCATTAAAATTTGACTTTTTATGTTTGTTCTTTTTATGTCTACATTCATATCATTGATTCAAATGCTGAGATAAAGAATCTGGTAGTCATTACTAGAAGCTATCTCAGGATGACAGAAATTCAGTATTGATTACTTAATTCTGTAATTGTTCAATCAGTTAAAAATCCACTTCGATTGTCCTGTTATGTAAGCACTTTTTTTTCCCCTTGCCCAAAGCAATTAAGATGAAAATTTCTGCTACATGTATTTAAAAACAATGTTCATCATGGTGTTCTCATGATCTCTTTATAGTAATGAGCAGGAAAGGGAAATTTGTCCATTTTATGAGTTTTGACATTTGAGAACACAAAATGGTTAATGTGGTTCACCACTCCTTTTGCTAAGTGCTTGCATACCACTGTTAAAGAAAAAAAAGTACTATAAATCTGCCTGAAATTGACATTGCAGTATATTGTGGGTTGAATTAAATACCCTAAAAGATCACCTACTACCCTCACCTGTGCATGTGATTGGTCTTATTTGGACACAGGGCCTTTACAGATGTAATAAAATTAGAATGAAACCATATTAAATTGGGGTGTTCCTAATCCAATGACTAGTGTCTTATAAGAACAGGGAAATTGGAACACAGAGGCAGACAAAGAGAAGTACCATGTGACAATGCAGGCAGAGATTTGAGTGAGGTATGTATAAAGCCAAGGAGCACCAAAGATTACTAACAACTACCAGAAGCTAGGAGAGGGGCATAGAAATGATTCTTCCTGAGTCTGCAAGAACGAATCAACCTTAATCATGTCTTTTCTTCAGATTTCTAGCCCCCAGAACTGTGACAGAATAAAATTCTGTTATCTAATGTGATCTAGCTGGTGGTAATTTGTTAAAGCAACCACAGAAAATTAAAATAGAATGTGTGCGTGCGTGCGTGTGTGTGCGTGCGCGCGCACATTCGTGTGTGACTTCTACAAGTCAATATTTTTTCTTTTTTTTTCCCCCTGGAAAATTGGATTTCCAGAATTGGAAGACTTTGCCATTAACTAGTTTTCTGGGTCTTCACATATTCTATGATGTTAAAAATATAATTGACAGTGGTTTCAAAGGTACATTTTCATGTTATTTGGTGCCCATGGATGGAGTTTATATGATTTTAAAAGCTTAAATTCATTTATACCATTTGGATCAAATTGCCTTTGATACACGAAGTAGAAAGTGAGTTGTATCTTCAAGAATATAGCAATAAAAAATTAAAAAAGAGTAACTGAGTGTTTGGGGAACACATAGAACCCTAATCAAAATGATTTCAATATCATCTCAAGGAGGCACAAATAGGTATGGTTGATCAAGAAGAAAAAGAGAACATAATTCTTTCTGAAGTAAAATTATACTAAAAAACATGGGGTGATTCTTTGCTAAAAAGATATCTTTGCTAAAAAAGATATCTTTGCTAAAAAGATATCTTTGCTAAAAAGATGTGTATATATGGACATATGTATATACACCATGCATAGATGTATGCATATACTAGATATGCTCATGTATGATTTATGAGCATGGAGAAAAAAATAGAAGAACAACACACTGTTATAAACTTGGGCTCTCTGGGAATGTGGAGTGGTGGAAAGATGGAAGGAATGAGAAAACTGTGGCTTAGAGACGATATAGTAACCGGCCCAGCAGGTAATGGGATTGAGACCTGAATCAAAACCTATCTTGAGGGAGCCTGGGTGGCTCAGTTGGTTAAACAACTGCCTTTGGCTCAGGTCACGATCCTGGGGTCCCAGGATCAAGTCCCATATTGGGCTCCCTGCTTGGCAGGGAGTCTGCTTCTTCTGCTGACCTTTCTCCTCTCATGCTCTCTCTCAAGTAAATAAATAAAATCTTTAAAAAAATCTACCTTGAATCTTAAGACTATTGTCATAAGCTTTGTTTTAAATGCTATGACAGTCACTTCAATGTAGAAAGGGACATTGGAATAATCTTTTTTTAAAAAAGTGTGTTCTGTTCTTTAAATCTAATTTTATTGTATTTTGTTATTTTACCTTTCATAGAACATATTAAATAATTTTTCTGTCCATTCATATAGGTATATTTAAAACTTGCTCTTTTTTTTAATCTAACACTTTTTTAAAATGTTAGGTCCACTTCAGACTGATTCTTATGTATATGTGTGTCTACTAAAGGTATAAAGATATTTTTTAATGAAAGTATATTTCTTAGACACTATCAACTACATCATGTGATCATCATGTATTTATCCATGTTTGCAAAATTCCAAAATGCCCAAAGCATTTCAATAAAAATTTAAAGAACTAGGAAACTTTAGAGATCAGCACTCCCAAAAGCAAAAAGGAGAAAAGGAAATACTTCTTAAACTCAGAAAAATATTTAACTATATGTGGATGACAAGGGTATTTCAAATTCAGTTTTTTACACATGGCAGTCCCAAATGCCACAATTTCACAATTATTATGACATAAGGTTTCAGACTCAATGAAATGAGTGTTTATGTTGTGACTAAAGACCGAAGAATTGGCCTTTGTCCTTAAATGTAGACAGATAATTCATTAACTTATTAAGAAAGCATCTTTTTGTATAGTATTTATATGCAAGATGAATTACTTACTGATTTAAAAGTTTTTGGCTGAATCAGAGCTACTGGTATTTTATAAATATATTCAGAAATGTGAATTCTTAGGGTAAGCTTCATACCTCTTTTGAAAAATAAGACTTTTTTTTTTAAGAGCAGTTTTAGGTTTATAACAAAATTGAGAGGGAGGTACAGATATTCCTTGTATTTTCTCTGAGGCCACACATGCTTAGGTTTCCCACATTCAGTATTATTCACCGGAATGGTACTTTTTTTTTTTTTTTTTTTTTTTTTAAACCAAGGATGAACCTACACTTGCACATTATAATATCCCAAATTCATGGTTTACTTTAGGGTCACTGTTGGTGTACACTATTGAGTTTGGATAAATGTATATTGACATGTGTCTATCATTATGATATATTTTTACTGCCCTAAAAATCCTCTCTACTATGCTTATTTTTATCCCCCTTTGCCCCCTACCTTGTCCCAGGCAACTACTCTTGTTTTTACTGTCCCCCATAGTTTTGCCTTTTCTAGAATGTTAAGAGTTAAAATCAAGCAGTGTGTCGCTTTTTCAGATTGGCTTCTTTCACTTACTAGTAGGCATTTAGGATTCCTCCATGTCTTTTTATGGCTTGACAACTCTTTTCATCATCGAATAATTTCATTGTCTCGATGCATCACAGTTTGTTTATTTACCTACTGAAGGGCATCTTGGTTGCTTCCAGGTTTTGGCAATTCTGAATAAAACTGCTATTAACATCCAGGTGCAGGTTGTTGTAAGGACATAATTTTTTGACTCATTTGTGCAAATACCAAGGAGCCCATGTACTGGGTTCTAAGACTATGTCTAGTTTCATAAGAAACCAACAAACTGTCTTCCGAAGTGTCTGTACTTGTTTCCATTCCCATCAACAATGTATGACCGTTCCTGTTGCTCTTCATCTTTGCCAAGAATTTCTTGTTTGTTTAAAAAGGGGGGGGGCACCTGGGTGGCTCAGTGGGTTAAAGCCTCTGCCTTCAGCTCAGGTCATGATCTCAGGGTCCTGGGATTGAGCCCCGCATCAGGCTTTCTGCTCATCAGGGAGCCTGCTTCCCCCCCTCTCTCTGCTTGTAGTTCTGCCTACTTGTGATCTCTGTCCATCAAATAAATAGATAAAATCTTTAAAAAAAAAATTTGTTGTTTGTGTCCTGGGTTTTGGCCATTCCAGAATGTGGTGGTATCTTATTGTTTTATTTACGTTTCTCTGATGGCATATGATGTGGAACATCTTTTCATGTGCTTATTTGCCATCTGTCTTTTTTAGGGGAGGCATCTGTTAAGGTCTTTGGCCCATTTTAAAATTTGGTTATTTTTTGTATTGTTGAGTTTTAAGAGTTCTTTGTATACTTTACATAACAATTTTTTATCAAAAGTCTTTTTCAAGTATTTTCTCCCCATCTTTTGCTTGCCTTCTCATTCTCTTAACAATGTCTTTAATAGAGCAGAAGTTTTTAATTTAAGGAAACTTGGCTTATCGATGATTTCTTCATGGAATGTTTTCGATCTTGCATCTAGAAGGACATCACCATACCCTAAGTCATCTAGGTTTCTCCCTAGGTTTTATTCAAGGAGTTTTATGTTCTTTTCCATTTACATTTAGGTCTGTGATTCCTGCTTAAGAGAAAACAAATTATCAGCATTGAAATTCTCACAGTAATATTATATCCTGAAGATTTCTTTTGTGATTATGGTCTATGGTGTGAATATGTGATGTTTTAAATTTGATATATATTTCAACCAGCTGTATTCTGAAATGTTATCATGGTTATACATAGCGATGCACATGATGCAATTATAAAAGATGCCATAATTTCAACTGACTCTGCAGGGTGTTTTGCAAGAAGGTAGAATCTAGAACCAGAAAACTAAAAACGTTGCATAAGTTTTGAAGTTGAATAATACAGTGAAGAAAATAAGCCCATATTTGTACATAATTTGGAAAGCTCATAAATTCAGCCTTTAGCACTCTAATGAAACAAAAGAAGCAGACATCAAATTGTTACTGTGTTATCATTTCATTCAACAGATATCTATCCTGAACAATCTGTATGGGTTCCTTGGGAATCAAGGTAAGGGACAAATAGTGGAATAATGCTTCCATTTGAAAGCATCATACTTAAATTTAAAAAAGAAACATTTTTTGATTGTTTAAAGGACTTTATTTATATTTATTTGGCAGAGAGAGAGATCATAAGTAGGCAGAGAGGCAGGCAGAGAGAGAGGGGGAAGCAGGCTACCCACTGAGCAGAGAGCCTGATGCAAGGCTTGATCCCAGGGCCCCGAGATCATTACCTGAGCTGAAGGCAGAGGCTTAACCCTGTGAACCACCCAGGCACCCCCATTTTTTGAATGTTTAAAAAAAAAAGTAATAACAAAACCGATTCAGAAATGTGATCTCTGTCTTACACTTAGGAAAGCACAGGCAAAAGAGATTCTGGTTTGGGTACAGGTGATAGAAATTTGCCTTGTGATCCCAATAATGCAATCATTACTGCCTGCTTCCTAGCTAGCCACTACTTGCTCCCCCCACACTTCTGTATTATGGGATGCTATTCACTCAGTTCCTTATCAGTTCCTAGTTTATCAGTTTATCAGTTCCTAGTTTCACATCTCTTCCATATTAATACTTTTCCACCTCTCTACAAAGCTTCAGGGATTAGGTAAATATACCATATCTACAAATAAAAAAAATAAAAGAGAAATCCTTGACCTGTAAAAGAAAATAAATTAAAGAATTGAGATTACTGTTATCTTTCATTTTCTAACAATACCTCAATCCTACTACACTTTCTGGTAGAGAAGGGCAGAAGAAGGACAAGGAACTGAGAAGCAATGTGACTCAAGGTAGCCTAAATAGTATTTGTCCAGGAGTATATAGTTGCATAGTGTCTATACGGCCCATGTTCCAATATAAATAAAAGTCTACAATACAATTTGAAGAAGCAAGTCTCATTAAGTTAGTACATTGATGTGTTCACTGGATTGCATATGAAAAACTTTGGAAAGAGTAGTCTATTATATTACAGTGGAGTGGAGATAAAACATCCATGTTAGGCCAAAGAATGAAGATTTTTTAATGCATGAGAAGTAGGTTGAACACCACCACACAAGGAGGAACACTATAGCTTCATAAATGTAGAGCCAAAAGACTTCGTGACTTTCAGTTTAATTCGTACAGAGTGTACCTGTCAGATGTACCAGAAGATGAAAACAAGTGCAGAAGTTTTAGTGGAAAGAATATGCAGCTGGGCTGCAGAACATCTGTGCTGATTCTTTCATTAATTTGGAAGAAGTTTGAGCAGAGCCAAGTGTAGTGCTTGACACATAAATAGCACTAAATTATTTGCAGAACAAAGGAAGGAATCCAAATAAGGAAGTACGGAGAGTCACCCATTGCTAAAATGTCTGAGTTTCTTGCTTGGAGAAGAGTTTATGAAATAAGCAACCAAGTTATATTAATTCAAACTGTGAATTATTCAAGCTAAAAAGAACAGAATCTGAATTGCATCAGTTAAAAATGTTTTTTTCCTGCTTTAAATTTCATTTACTATCTTGACAATACATTTTTAAAAATTACAACAAATTTCTAGCAACACTGAGAACACTTCTCTTTTAGATCTTCCTAGCTTGCTGGTTTGATTAATTCTTTGTTTTACTTTTTCAGATTACCTGGCCATCATTTCTGAGCTGATAGGATAAATTTTGCCAAATTTGCAAAACAATATTTCCTCCCATTGGGACAGTACATTAAAACATTCCTTGCTATATACTTTGGATATGTTCCTCTCTTAGGCTGTTTGGACACAGTGTATCTGTCCATCTATAAGAAAATGAAAGAATTCTCTACCTTTTTATCAAAGAGTTCTCTATCTCCTAGGAAACAAAAACAAAAATGAAAGGTTTGCAAATAACCATAAATTTTTGACTCATTGAATAGTACCAAGAGAAATTTCAGCCAGTGGAACAGTAGGACACAGTGAAGAGAGAGGTAAGAGAAAATGAGATTAATTCTGAGGTATGAATAATTAGGATGTGTCAATTAAACACAATGATAGAACAACTAAAAGGCAGTTATGCTAAAAGAACATTTTGATAAAAGAAGTAAAATTTGTTATGACCCCACTTGTTGAATTCTAAAAAAAAATCTTAAGAACTTAGTGAACAAATTTTGATTGCTTTATTTTAGGACAGATTCAGAGAACTGGAATATCCTGTACAAAAACAACTAACCAAACAAATATGACATACAAAAGCAATGCTTCAGGCAGGGAACCACTAACCGTGATCTAAACCACTCTGATGTCTAGGGACACAGAACCACTAAACCACTCTGATGTCTAGGGAAATGTTGGTAAGTCACGAAGATGGTCAGATACACAGTCACAGCGGGCCTTGAAGGAAGTAAGGTGAGTGGCCCCTGCGTGTGAACACAAGAAAAATGAACACCATCATCCTAGAATGAGTACATGGTGGTTTTTAAATTGTTTTCATTAAGGGAAATATTTGGATTCACAATACTTATGTTTACTTTATGACGAACAAATTGCTTGACATTAATAGGCAGAATCTAAATTATGTGAAGATATCCTTTATGAATATAAATCTTCATCTCCCTCAGGGCTAGATCAGGACACATTAAGGTAACAAAACTGAGTGATGCAGGGACGCCTGGGTGGCTCAGTTGGTTAAGCGGCTGCCTTCCACTCAGGTCATGATCCCAGCGTTCTGGGATCGAGTCCCACATCGGGCTCCTTGCTCGGCAGGGAGCCTGCTTCTCCCTCTGCCTCTGCCTGCCTCTCTGTCTGCCTGTGCTCACTCGCTCTCTCTCCCTCTATCCCTGACAAATAAATAAATAAAATCTTTAAAAAAAAAACAAAAACTGAGTGATGCAAACACTGCTTCTTCTTCTTAATTTGGATGTAGAGAATTAGGTACCAAGTTAAAGAGAAGGGTTTATAGAAATTAAAAAAGAAAATATGTCCCAATCAGATTGAATCTTCTGGTACATGAAGTGCATATCAAAAATCTAGAACAAAAACCAGAAAAAATATGTGAAAAACGAATCAAAAAGCAATAAAAATTTGGCCTCAGTTCTGAAAGGGGGAAAATAAGGGACCAAAAGAAGTTTTTAAGAAAATCTCACCAAATCAACACTTTGAAGATTTTGCTTTTTATGTAAAAAAGATAAAAATTTCATTAATTTTGGGTCTACAGAAAAACTTACATGTTTCCTATTGAAAAGGTAGGTAGAGATGATGAAACATTTTCATGAACATCTGCAAAAGCTGTTAACACTTAGGGAGTAAATTGTAGGCATTTATCTCTGGATGAAGGAATCTGGGAAATATTGCAGTTCTTACACTTGGTGTTGAAAAGCATGAAGGTGAGACTCCTACTAAACCAATGCAATTACATAATTTTGTTTTTAACACTGAAACTGCAGACCTTTACCTTTTTTTTTTTTTTTTTAACCCGCTGGTCAAAAGAATGACAATTCAGAAACATGCTGTAAATTTCTCTGTAAGCCAACTGATCAAAATGTAACATAACATTAGAATATATTTTAATGAAATATGACACCAGTTATGTATTTTAAAATTCTGGCAAAGTATTTTAACTAAGAAATATTTATTGAACAGATACTGGGGTATCTTTCACTCCCCACACCGTACATGCATTTCAGTCTCAGCCAAACCATCTAGAACCATAGTGCTCAAGCCTGGCTGCCCCTTAGACTAACCTGACAAGATTAGTAAAAATACCAGTCAGTGTTTGGGCTCTCTTCCCATAAAAACTTTGATTGAATTGTTACGGTGTACAGCACAGAAACTAAGAACAAGTTCTAGCTGTAATATTTTGGGGGAAACGAGTAAACTCTCCATCTCTTGCCTCTCTATGTTACATTTTTTATTGTTTTTGTTTGTTTGTTTTTTTAATTGAGGGCTGGCCTTCTCTGATTCTGAGTTTACATGACAGAAAATGGTCGAAAGGGGGTCATTTTATGAAAGTATGGGTGCTTTTCCATTAAGTATAAAGATGCAGAGTATGGTAGGATGACCAACTTTATTTAAAAAAGCCTAAGCTGAATTTTTACTAATAAAGTAATTATGTTTCCTTTAAGTGAAATTCTTTTTTTCAAAAGATTTATTTATTAATTTGTGTGTGTGTGAGAGAGAGAGAGCGAGTACACTTGTGCACATGAGCAGGGGGGAGGGGCAAAGGAAGAGGGACAAGCAGACTCCCCCTTGAGCAGAGAGCCCCAGGCCTGGGCTCAGTTGTAGGACTCTGAGATCATGACCTGAGCCAAAGTCAAAGACTTCACTGACAGAGCCACCTAGGAGACCCAGTGAAATTCTCTTTATGAATCTTCATGAATAGACTTGTTTCTTATGCTGTGCAGATACAAACTACGCTCAGTGGCAGCCATCCTGTTCCTGGATTTCAGTTTGCTTGTTAGCTTTACCCAGGGAGTGGTGAGAGGGTGGAGGAATGGGGAATTAGGAATGTGAAAATGTTAGGTGATAATGAAGGGACATGATTTTTCTTTTTTTGACTACCTAGTAGATGTAAACACAAAGCTTTTCTAAAGTCTAAGGGGAGATCTGCTAATCTTTAAGAGTTAATTCATCTTATTATTTGATACTTTTCTGACTACAATACAATCTCTTCCCACATTATGTTCTTGAAACTAGTCCTTCCTTACTTTATAATCCATCATCAGAAGAGCATTCAAGTTTGGTTTTTCAAATTCCTGAAACTACAACTTGTCCAGTTAGATAAAAACATAATCTGGCTTTCTTTACTACCTTGGGCACTTTAGCCTACACATCTGCTTTCATTACTCTGCTGATGGGCTTATGGCAATGCAGGGAGGGGGGTCGGCAGTGTCCTTGACACAATCACGGCCTTCCATGAACATTAGAAAAGCACTCATTTTGGCCCGTGCCAATCATAGTGGTAGCCCTCATGTCACAGGGAGTGAGCACCCCCAACAAGTCCCTAGCTGGGAGTTGTTCCCGGAACAACTTGGTTTTGCTGTGATAAACGAAATGCACTGGTAAGAAGAACGGCAGCCCTTCGGAGACAACTACAGTGTGCTGAGACCTTAAGGGAGTCTAATTATCCTGACTTGAAGCAACTGTAACAAACTAAGAGCATCACCCCTTCTTCCTTCTCCCCATCTTTGCTTAAGAAGCATCAACTGACTTTGAAGCATTTCTGTTTAAAGAGTCAGCCACTCATCCTACCCGCAAATCAGAAAAATTGTTCTCTTCCTCAACTGAGGTTGAAATAAATATCATTACAGTTTACAAGAAGACAATTTTACTTCTTTATAAGCAAAATACCAGTTACTACTATTTTGTCTTATATATCTGTAATATAATTGCTGACCCCATCTCTTGTCAAAAGTCTTTCAGCAATAAAACAATTGGGCAAAAATCACATGAAGGAATGAAAAGAAGTAAATGAAAAGCCTCTCATATTAAGTTTTTAAGAAGCAATAATAATCACAAGGCCTTTTTTTAAAAAAAGGTTTTATTTATTTACTGGAGAGAGAGAGAGAGCGCACAAGCAGAGGGAGTGGCAGAAGGAGAGAGAGAAGGAGGCTCCCCACTGATCAGGGGGCCCAACCTTGCAGGACTCGATCCCAGGATTCCAGGATCAGAGCCTGAGCCAAAGGCAGATGCTTTAGCAACTGAGCCACCCAGGTGCCCCCACACAGTCTTTACAAACTCCTTTTGTATACTTGATTTTTAATATTTATCAAGCTCGATATAGATATGAGAAAACAAATTGAGAGGAAAAAAGTAAATTTATGAGTTTATTGTATGTCATTGAATGAGTTCACGAATGTTGTTGTAGGGATTCAGTCCAAATACTCTGACTTCAAGTCCAGTGCCCTTTTTCCTAGATCATGTGACATCCATTTAGAAACCAACAAACAAAACCCAATTAGTAAGCCACCAACATTTATGCAAAATAAGCAAAAATCTAAATGATTCGGTAGACTCTGTGCTCAGTATGATTCAGTCATCTCAAGTGGGTGGATGGGAATTTAGTCTACATTAGCAGATGTCCAGTGTCCAAGCAAGGAAGGTCACACAGTTTTACCGTCCTCTGCAATGCGAGGAATACATCTGAAATATCATTCAGTGCCTGGGGCCTCGTGTCAAATAGAGTTGCAGAACTGAAGGTGTCTTAAAGAAGAGCAAGAGATCAGCTGGTTATAGCTTTATTTGAAACGCAACTAAAACTGGAAATATTTAGTCCAGAAAAATAAGGATTTAGGAAGAGGGAAGCGTGGGCTGGTTGTTTTGAAGTATTTGAACGATGTAGAAGTAATTTTGCATCTCAATGTGTTAGAGCTAAAAACAAGGAATAGAATTTTCAGAGGGGGACAAACGATTTTCATTTAATGTATCACTTTCTAGTCATTACAGCTCTCCAGAAGATTGAACACTTTACAGAGGGAACCTGGCCAGCACATTGTACAGAAGATTCCAGACTGCATGGCTCCTACCCAGCCCCAAGCAGTTTAACCCAAGAAGGAAAGACTAGAGAGGTTCACTTTTTAGTGCAAGAGAGCATATCCAACACTTTGACCATGGAAAGTGTTTGTCTACAAATACTTATAATGATGATTATAATAATGTTGTTGCTGTTGGTAAAGATGGTAGTATATTACACCAATCATGTTTTTTCACATTTGAGAAGCTGAGTACAGCACGTTTACTCTCTTGCTCTTTATCTTTTTTTTCCCCCAAAGTAATACCCTTCTAGGTTCAGGAGACAGACTGAAAAGCAGAGGCTCAGCTACTGCACTCAATTTAGAACTGTATCTCCAAGACAGAGTGCCCTTGAGCTAAACATGTAATTCTTGGCCTGCAGCATCTTGGCAGAGATTAGAGCAGACAGCTGTGCCTGCACACTGCTCTCTGTCGAAAGCTGTGTGATGCTCGCCGAAACAAGTCTTGAACTGCTCTGCTTCCCTGTCTCAACAGGTTAAGTGGAACTGAGGATTTTGTAATATAGCTTTAGGTCTTTGCAAATGCTGGGTGTCCTTTAAGTTAGATTAGCTTCGTAAATAGGGACATATCAGTAATGCTTCCCACACTGGTTTGTTTGGAGGAATCATATGCATAAAGGATTTAGCATAATCTATAACAAATAATAAGAGCTGAAAAGATATTAGTTGTTTTAATTATATTCATACTCGTTTCAAGCAAGAATGATTCCACAGTCGTAGATAGTTCTGTGAAGAGTCCAACTACAGTCCTGTTGTACCGCTCAGACTTTCTGTCTGTTGCTTACAATAAAGTATGGTTTAGTGAACAATATCATCTGTTACACAAAAGTCATTGAAAGAAATCAAAGAAGTCAAATAAATACTTATAATAAATGGTATGTATTGGGACATAGATATAACTTCATGTTAACTTGTGACTTTTTAAATTTTATTATTTTCCGTGAAATATGGGAAGATGAGAATGAAGAGGCAATGTGGAATTGGACCAAGATGAATCTAGTTTTGGATTCTGAAGCAGGAGATTCTGGGAGGGTGATGACTGGCAAAGAGCTCTCTTCCCTCTACCACCAAATCCTCTGGGTCTATTCCTCCTGAGTCCAGCGGATGCTAATGTCTGCGGGAGTCTGTGTGCCAGTGAGGCACTGTGTTCCATGGTGGCCACGGTGTGGACAGCCAACGCACAATCATAACTCTTGCACTGCATGAGTCCCCGAAGCCGGGGTTCATTTAGTAAAGCCAAGAAGAAACTGAATCATGCACAGATCCCTCCTGCTTTGTGCGGAGGAAAATAGGAAGTGAATGGGTCATCAAGAGGTTTACTTGAGGTGCTTCAGTAAAGAGAGGTTAACCTGCTTATTTTTATTCTGCAGTTTTCTCAGAGTAGAAGCCATAGACCTCACGTGACCCGTATGATCCAGCGACTCTGTTCTCATCTCCCATTCCTCTCACTTGCTTTCACTCCAGTCACACTAGCCTCTTTCTGACCCTTAAATGTCAGAGTCACACTCCTGCTCCAGGATCTTTGCAATTATTATACCCTCTTTCTCCAATACTACGCAATATACTTATTTTAAATTATTGTATTTATGAACGCATTTATTACATTTATTTTCTGCCTCTCCCAAGCCATATTATCTTTATAAGTCCTAGGGAAGGACAGAATTAAAAAAATGAAATTCTGTGCACAATAGAGACAACTTTGGAATTTAAGGATAAATTTAAAAAGAAATGGATGGAGCTTTCATGAAGAAGACTGAACCTTTTTCAGTGACTTGCCACTGAAGTTGTAATTTCAGTGGTTGTTATAAAATGAAGGAAATGAATAAACAATGCTTTTGAGTGGAAACACTCAAGATTTAAAAAATCAATACATTCAAGATTCAGACATTAATTAAATACAAGAGTCCTAAATTAAAAAAAAAAACTGGCTAAAATGATCTTCAGTTATATGAGGAAAAAACTAACTGCTCAAGAATAGCCAGGGAACATGTTGGATATGTAATTTAATAGTTTATAGTTATAAGCTATTGAATATCTTCTTACATGACTCAATAAAAAATTATTTTGTAGACCACATCTCTTAGCTTTCAGAATCAAAGTTCTTTGTGCAACTCACTTGTATGTACTCATAAAGATAAGACAACTATTAAAAGTTTGTTAATCTGGGTGCCTGGGTGGCTCAGTGGGTTAAGCCGCTGCCTTCGGCTCAGGTCATGATCTCAGGGTCCTGGGATCGAGTCCCGCATCGGGCTCTCTGCTCAGCAGGGAGCCTGCTTCCTCCTCTCTCTCTCTGCCTGCCTCTCTGCCTACTTGTGATCTCTCTCTGTCAAATAAATAAATAAAATCTTTTAAAAAAAAAAGTTTGTTAATCTATTTTCTATTCTGCTGCTGTTCAGTCCTCAATTCAATTCAGCAATTCAAGTCATTCTTAATTTCAAGTGTGTATTTACTACACACAAAACAAACAAATCCAGGCTGGAAATATGTGAAATTCAGATGTGGCAGCCTGGTCTGGTTGACTGCATTTAAATTAACCAACCTGTGCCAATATACTGTGTCAACGTCTGGACCCCAGGCCTATATGTATTTCCTTTTTGGATTGAGAACATGCACCAGACGCCATCTATCTTCCTTTTACCTCCTTTCTTTTCTGTCTGCTCCCATTCTTTTGAAATGACCATGCTGGTATCTTTAACTTCTTTATTTTTTCTTCTGCTTAGCCACAGTTTGGGCTTATCCCCCTGATCCAAAAAAGGTAATCTCTTTTTTCCATTTCTCCCATACACCACAGAGATTCTTCTCTTCTCTCCTCAACGGAAAAGCATTTCTATCTTATTTTCCATTTATTTCTCAACTGCTTGCAATCTGGCTTACTTTCTTAATTCTCCATGGAAATGATTCTGGCACAGTTCACCAATGACCTCTGTATTTCCAAATCCAATGGAAACAATTAAGTCTTTATTTACTGACCTTTCATGGCTCTCTGCTCCCTGACATCACACCGTCCTGGTTCTCATACTTCTGCAGTTCTTTACCTCTTTCACAACTTTTTTTCCCACATAACCCCTAAATGTCCATGTTACTGGGTATGTTACTAGGATATGTTACTGGACAAATCCTTATTAGATAATCTCACCTTTTAATAGTTTTCGATGATTACCCATATATTGAAATTCCCAAACCTCTTGATCCCACAGAGAATTCTGTCCTCAGCTATAGATTTACGTATCCTGTCGCTTCCTCAACATATCCATCTGGGCCTAAAAATGGTATCTCAAACTCAACAGATTCAAAATAAAATCGATATTACTCCAGGCACATTTTTTGTACATTCCCTTTCTTGACTGGTGGTACTATAATGCACTTAGCAAGAAACCAGTTTTCCTTGAAACATCTTTATCTCCCATGAACTCATTTTTTTTTTTAGATTTTATTTATTTATTTAAATTTATTTCGAGAGAGCAAGTGAGGGGAGGGGCAGAGGGATAGAGAATGTCCAGCAGACTCCATGCTCAGCATGGAGCCTGATGTGGAGCTCAATCCCACGACCCTGAGATCATGACCTGAGCCAAAATCCAGAGCTGAATACTCAACTGACTGAGCCACCGGGCACCCCCACTAACTCACTTCTATGCAGTTGCTCTATGTGTGTAGATCTTGCCTTTCAAGTGACTTTTTTCTTTTTCCTCTTTAATACCACAAAGCTATTCGAACTATCTCCACTGTATACATAGTCCTAATTATGTAACCAAAATACATTTCAAACCACATTAGTCCCTGTTTAAATCCTTCAGTGCCTCACTCACACATGCAGAATAATGGCCAACCTCCTCTTAGAAGGACTTTCTGTCATCCCTTCTCCCATCACTTTCACTGCTATGTTCATCAGAACCCATTGCTAACAAACTCCTCATATACTGTGCTACTTGTCATTCCTCTTCCTCCTTTCACATCATCTCCTTTTTCTGGATCTTCTTCTACTCATCCATCTTCGATTTCTTTTGTTTACCTGGGCAACTCCTATATAAGACTTGGTTCAGGCCTTATTCCAAAAGCCTTTCTAATCCTTCTCTTTGCTAGTCTTCCTTCATCTCATTGGTTTAAATACTTTTTATGGATTCTCCAGTGCCTCTCCTTATCATCATTCTCCACACAGTATGTACAATTAGGTTTGTAGGCTCACAGGCAGACTGTGTCCAAGTTGGCACCCGTAGAATCCTCGTTCTCGGCACAGTGGCTGGCACATGGTTGGATTCAATGCATGTCTTGAATGGACAAATGTTGGTATCTTTTACTAGATTTCTTGAATGGAAAGTAGCATAGGCATTGTGGTCAAGGACATACTGTTCCATTTTTCTGATTTTCACCTCTTTCAATTATATTAAGATCCAAGAACATTTGAAAATGTTCTGAGAACAGATAAACAATACATTGAAAACAAATGAACAATACACTGAAGACATATTTGTTAAGTTAAATGTTTTTATGTCAGCTGGTGGTAATTTTTTCCTCCATTACTTTGGTACAAATCCAAAAAAGAGGTTAAAACTATTGTTTTATTTAACCGTGTTTACACATTCCTGTTCCCTTACCTTGCAGAGATTTTCAACAAACTTAGAATGTTCTTGGTCATAACACTATGATACAATCTACCACAAAATTAGCTATGAGCTGGACATGGTCTAGTAATATCCATTATATGTTTATTTTACATTTTAATATATATCTGTGCTCTGCTAGACCTGAGCCAAGTCCTTAATAATTTGCTTAAATGATTTGCTTAAATTGATTCATGACTGAGCTTCACACTGGTAAGGAAAAAAAAATCAGAATGTATTGTCAACTATATCTCATATGTCTTTAAAAATAGCTGTAGAACAAAACCATTTTAGATGATTTAAAGAAAGTACTTCATGTAAATCTTATCATTAAATTCAGAAAAATATAATTTTTTGGAATATGCCTTTGATATTCCCGATAACTCTGAATTCCTCAAACTAGAAAATAAACTCACTTTCTCATACCAGTTGGTGCTAACATCATGCTTTTCAGATGGAGAAAACTACATAATCCCTCCGCTGCTCCCTTGTGCTCCCTTGGATCTACAGTGTCTTAATAATATCATCATTTGTGATTGTGCTGGAAGCCATGGCTGGGATATGCAATTTCATTTTCAGTTCTCTATATCCACAAAAATTTTGTGTTAACATCTAAGGAACTTATGATTACTAAGAATACCGGTTCCTGTCACATACTTTCTCCTTGATTTTTTAAATGTATCCCAACATACACTTTTAAAAAACAGACTTATCTAGGTAGATTCTACATACCTTAAAAATCACTCTTCCAAAGCGTCCTGTTCAATAGTTTTTGGTATATTCAGAGAGTTGTGCAACCATCACCACCGAGAGGTAATAAGAAGCCCCAAACACACACTTTGGTTGTCATCTCAGACCATCCCTATTCTTATGTTCCTGGTTTGCTAACTCTTAAATTCCATCTCCATCTGTTTCCTGACCTTTGATCCTTTCTCTCATTTAACACTTGCTTCTGCCTTGGGGACTTGGCATTTGTATTTCCTCTCTGATTTCTGATAGTCATTAAAGATTTCAACTTAGAATTGCTTACCAGCTCTCTCTCACCAGTTACAACTGGGAGTTCTTTTTTTTTTTTTAAAGATTTTATTTATTTATTTGACAGAGCGAGATCACAAGCAGGCAGAGAGGCAGGCAGAGAGAGAGGAGGAAGCAGGCTCCCGGCTGAGCAGAGAGCCCGATGTGGGCCTCGATCCCAGGACCCTGAGATCATGACCTGAGCCGAAGGCAGCGGCTTAACCCACTGAGCCACCCAGGCGCCCTACTCCTGGGAGTTCTGCGGCCTTTGCTGTTCCTTAAAAATCTATCCATGCAGACAACGCACCCGAACCACTCCAGACAGTTAACTGTTTCCCATTAGAGGGTCACTGAAACATTTTGCTTCCAAGTTTTGTTTTTGTGGACTTTAGTCCTTGATGAAGCTATAGCAACATGAATAAGCTCAGATCTCTCTTACATGACTTGTGAATCAAGAGGTGAGGGAAAAAAATAAGGATCTTGATTAGGAGAAATCTAGAGCATGACTTTGGAAACTGGGAATTGCTTCAAAACCAAGCACATAAAGATATGAGGTACACCCAAGTGAGGCACAGATGAATTGTCTGTGGGTCCTAATTCTAGATTATCCTTCAAGACTTTGCATAGATACATACAGAATGAACCACATCTCAGTGTTCATATTGGAAATAGGTGGGGGTGTTTAGGGAGAGTTCATGATTGTCACCTTGATAGAAACAATTGCTTTGTGTTTTTCATTGGTAAAATGAGGTGAATAATTCTTGCCCCTCTTATCCAACAATGACTTAAGGGTTATCTTGTAAAGACTGGGGGCACACAGTAGCAAGCATCACAGAATGCATGTGGGAATTCACAGTGTCAGCAGCAGCACGAGTGTTCGTTTTTGCAATTTCCTAGAGGTGGGTTGAACAGTGAGCCTGGGTACAGGCAGAGGTACTCTGCCCTCTGTGGCTCTCTATTTAACGGAGATAACATAACAGTGATCTTGCTCAGGAAGTAGATACTTTGAGCCTCAGAGCCAGTTTTTTTTTTTTTAAGATTTTTTATTTATCCATTTGACAGAGAGAGATCACAAGTAGGCAGAGAGGCAGGCAGAGAGAGAGAGAGAGAGGAGGAAGCAGGCTCCCCACTGAGCAGAGAGCCCGACGCGGGACTCAATCCCAGGACCCCGAGATCATGACCCGAGCCGAAGGCAGCGGCCCAACCCACTGAGCCAACCAGGCGCCCCTCAGAGCCAGTTTTTTAATGATGTACCAGAAAATCTAGCTTTCTAGTACCTGGAGACAGTGCTAGGAAGTTGCCATCCTACCCAGAGAGAGAGGTCCACGGGCAGAAACCAGTACTGTTATTGTATACGGGAGTGACAGATAGAAGGTAAGCAAGAGGATGTTTAGAATTGCTAAACACTATGTACATTAAAATCATTGGTCTATGAATACCCAAAGTAATAGTGAAAGATTACTATGAAGAATACCATATGTGGAATATATGAAGTCCATGATATCATGTTCTTTAATTCTAAATATATAACTTTTGTTCAAATAATAAATGTTTTTGATCTTAAAATGAACTGTATGGTTAGTTTCACTTGTGATTGGCAGCTCACAACTGGGATGAGGAATGAAACTGATGGCCAAGAAGGGAGGGAAAAAAAGAAAAGCAAAAAATTGTTTAGTTCTGTAATTCTTGTTGTAAAACTATTAGAAAGATTTAAAATCAATAGTTTTTATAATTCTTACTTAATAATACATGCAGTTAAATAACTGTAAATTCACCAGAATAAAATTCCCATGTGTAATTCATGAGATGCTGGACCTTGCAATGGAAGTATAATTTGTGTGGCTACATTTCAGTGAGGAAACTGAAAAAAAATTGCCCCAAATACAAAAGCTGATGAGCAATGGAGCCAGGACTCAGATCTACATTTATTACCATCTGTGATTTCCTATACCAGACAGAAATGTGGACTATTTAGCTTGCTTCAGTATTTAAAGTGACACTGGCCAGGACAGGATTCCAGAGCTCCAGAATAAGTATAATTGCACAGGACACCACAAGTGGTTTAGAGTCTGCTATTTTCTCCCTGAAATTCTTCATACTTTTTAAACAAGGGACCTAGCACTTCAGGTTTTCCCTGGACCCAGAATTATGTAGCTGGTCCTGCTTCTGGAAAAGTTCTGGACAGCTCTTTTTAAAGAGTCTTCATGTTTATAATGGGTGTCATAAACTCTAGACTTATCAACTAGCAAAATTGCTCCTGGATACCTTTGGGACTGATTCATTTCTTTTCATTTTGGTAAAACATCTTCACCTCTCAGATACAAGTTTTCTCTTTATGGAGAATTCTACTCATAGACCCTGAGTGTGCTCACTCATTGCTGAAGTGTTTCCACCCGTGATGATGCTTCTGGAGTTCTCCAAAGGAAGGTACATCCCTGGTTCTTTCTATAGTTACCTAGAATGGCTTCTTTGGGCCTTGAGGAAACCACAGGACTTGGGACAAATGTAACTTCTCTAGTTTCCTGAAAGGATAATTTGACCCTTCTTAGCAGTTATCTTCAAAATACAAAAGCTGAGAGATAGGGAGAGAGAGAAACTACAACACTGTTTCTGAACTGTGTTCTACCTAGAAAGAGTGTAAAGATCTCTCACTGCGGTCCTATAGCACCCGATAGAAACATCATTAATTGCTGTTAGGGTGACCTGTGATGCTAGACACAAAGAATTGCACCAAGAAGGAAGCAAAAGCAGGACAGAGTTTATTCAATCTCCAAGGAAGGAGAGGGGCCAGACATTTTAGAGAAATGTTGCCCCAAGTTTTCCGTCAGGCTGGGCATTTTAAAGGGTTTTGAAGGATGTGAGAAGGTTGCAGTTGCCCCCATGGGAGCAGAGGGAGAGTTATGAAGTGGGGGTCAACTCTTGGCCAGGGACAGCAGGACGTGGCAGGTTTCTTGAGGAGCTCTGGCTGGGATATGGGTTGTGATCAGCCTAAAGAAGAATATGTTTTGTAATTGGGCTCTGTTTACTAGGAATGTAGGGTCACATAACCTAGGAGAATGAAGCATTAGGGCCACATGCAGACACCTGTGAGTTTTGTGTATAAGCTTGGTTGGGCAGGGGGTGGGGATGGAGGGTTTGAATGGATTCCTTTCTACTGCCCTTATCACCTGTAAGATGTGTAAATGTGTTTCTCCTCTACTAGACTTCTTTAAATAGTAGAATATTACCTTGTTCATTTTTTTTTAATCTTTGGATTTCCAATATTTAAAAACATTTTGATGAAGTGTTTGGTGAAATGAAATGAATTGCCGAAGTCCCCTCCCCTGCCATATTCCATGACTTTGGCAATTAGGTATTTCAATCCCAATTATTTGTTTTTAAGGTAAGTTATGTGAAAACTTTGCCCAACCCCAAATAAAACTTAATGAATCCCCAAAATGGGTGTGTAAGTGCTTCACTACCTAAAAGCAATGTTTCCAATTAGTTTCTGCTTCTGGGTTTTATTTTCTCAACGTGATTTAGCTAATGTTTTAGCTAAAGAGAAAATGAGCCACTGATTAAATTAATGTTTTAGTATAAGACAAAGTCAGTCACTATTAGCATAAATTCTTCTTCAACAGCATGTGACAAAAAGGACTGCTTTTTGTACTGCTGACAAAAATGTACTGCTAGTCAACGGAATATGGCACTCAAATAAGAGTGTCTCTTGAAAGACAATGTGATTAAGGCCATCTTCTTGTAGAAGAGGAAGATTTTTCTAGATGAGAATATGTAATTTTCAAAAGTGGTAGGATCAGGATCCAAACTCATCAGTCAAAATCCTGTGACTACTTAAAAAATTTAAGAGGAAATACTAATACCAATCTTAGAGCATTCTATCAGGGAACAAAGCATGATTTCTCTTTTACTCTGCCAGGACTGCTATAACAAAATACCACAGACTGGATAGTTTAAGCAACAGAAACTTGGGGCACCTGGGTGGCTCAGTGGCTTAAACCTCTGCTTTAGGCTCAGGTCATGACGAGCACCGCATCGGGCTCTCTGCTCAGCAGGGAGCCTGCTTCCTCCTCTCTCTCTCTCTCTCTCTCTGCCTGCCTCTCTGTCTACCTCTCTGCCTACTTGTGGTCTCTATCAAATAAATAAATAAAATCTTAAAAAAAAAAAAAAAGGCTACAGAAACTTATTTTCTTGCAGTTTTAGAGTCTAGTTCTTGGTGTTCTCCGTGCCGGTTTCTGGTGAGAACTTTCTTCCTGGCTCACAGATGGCTGCCTTCTCCCTGTGTCCTCACCTGGGCTTTCTTCTGTGCACATGTGCAGAGAGAAAGCTCTCTCATATATCTCTTCCTTTTTGTAAGGACACACCAGTCCTATTGGATTAGGGCTCCACCCCTTTGACTTCATTAACCATAATTATCTTCCAAAAGGCCCTATCTCCAAGCACAGTTAACTTCATTAACCATAATTATCTTCCAAAAGGCCCTATCTCCAAGCACAGTTAACATGGGGGATGGGGGTGGGAGGTAGGACTTTAACATGAATTTTGCAGGGGCCTAATTTGGTCCGTAAAAATCTCTAACTTTGTTTGATGAGGTCAGAACAGAGGTATTTTGGAGCCTGCTTGCACTGGCTCACAGGAACCCACCGTGAGCCTCTCTTCTCAACTCTGCATTCAGTGACTTAAAATCGGCTTCAGTGGGAGTACTGACACCTTCAAAATCACCAACTACTATCATTCAGCAGCATCTAACATATATTATCACTGAGTCCATATGAATGTGATTATAAATCCATAATCACATATAATAATCACCACTATATAACAAATAAAAGTGAATAAATAATAATGTTAACAAATGTTGCATACATATATATCAGTGAAACATTAAAGATTTGGAAATCATAAGAAAAATGAAATCTCATTTGCATTTTCTCTTTGATTAAATTTATCTTGAAGATTATGTTCAACTTGATCAGTGAAATGGGTTTTGCAGAAAATAACTAATAAGAGGTACGCATTGGCTTTTCCCAATATTTAGTTATAAAAATTTTCAAATATACAGAAAAGATGAAATACATTACAGCAAACACCCATATACCCATTATTTACATTTTATAATGATCATTTTACTACAGTTGCTTCACCATATACCCATCCATCTATCCCGCTACCCATCAATTAAAGCTTCTTAATTTTTTTATGCATTTCATAGTAAGTTGAAAACACCAGTACGCTTCCACTAGATACTTCAGAATGCCTGTGACTAACTATCTGATATTTGTATTGGGCTCCTTTTTTTTCTTAAAAAGTAAAATTCCCACATGGTAAAATGTATAAATCTTAAGTGTACCATGTGATGGGTTCTTACAAATATATACTTGCATGACCTAGACCATTATCAAGATATTGAACATTAGCCTCAGCACTGAAATCTTCCTCATGCCCCTTCCAAGTAAATTCCTACCCCACCCTTTATAGGCATCACAACTGTTCTGATTTTTTTTCTTACCGTAGAAAACTGCTGCTTCCTTATTGATTCTATGAATGGAAACAATACACTATGTACTTTAAGTATGGAGCTTTTTTCATTCAGCATGGTATTTTGAGATTAGTCCATGCCGTTGTATGTACCAATAGTTCATTCTTTTCATTAATATGAAGTGTTCCACTGTATGGATATAGTACAGTTTCTTGATCCATTGTCCTCATGGAACCCCAAGCTATTTCCAGGCTTTAGCTATTACAAATAAAGCTCTATAAACATTTTTGTCAAGTGTTTTTGTGGACATATGCTTTCACTTCTCTTAGATAAATACTTAGGAATTGAATTACTGTGTCAAAAAATAAACATATGTTTAGTTTCATAAAAATTGCCAAAGCTTTTCCCAATGTCGTTGTACCAAATTGCATTCCCATCAATAATGTATGAGAGTTACAACTACTCCACATTCTCTCCAACAGTTAGGTCATTTGTTAACTCATTTTTTGTTTGTTTGTTTTAATCATTCTGATGAGATGTGTGGGTATCTTTTTGTGATTTTAATAACCATGTTCCTGTCACAAAGTAATACTGAACATTTTTTATGTGCTTACTGACCACTTGGATCTCTTCCTTTGCCAAACATCTATTGAAATATTTTGCCCACTTCAATTTATTTCTTTTTGTCTTTTAATTAAGTTTTAAGAGGTCTTAAAATATATTATGGATAGCAGTCTTCTCTCAGATACATGTTTGTAAATATTTCTTTGAGTGACCTGTTCATTTTTAAAAACATCTTTTGATGACAGAACTTTTTACTTTTCATGAGGTCTAATTTATCATCTTTTACTTATATGGTTATTGCCTTCTTATTTCTGTCTACAAAATCCTTGCTTAGCTCTGAATTATAAAGATATTATACTGTCCTTATGTTTTAAGCTTTACAGATTTAGCTAATATATTTTAGTTTATGATCTACCTTAATTTTTGTGTATAGTATTAGATAGTCTTTGAAGTTAATTATTCCCATATGGATATCTGGTTGTTCCAGACCATTTGTTGAAAAGATTTTCTTTTTTTTTTTTCTTTTTTCAAAGATTTTATCTATTTATTTGACAGAGAGAGATCACAAGCAGGCAGAGAGGCAGGCAGAGAGAGAGAGAGAGAGGAGGAAGCAGGCCCCCCGCTGAGCGGAGAGCCCAATGTGGGACTCAATCCCAGGACCCTGAGATCATGACCTGAGCTGAAGGCAGTGGCTTAACCCACTGAGCCACCCAGGCGCCCCTGAAAAGATTTTCTTATTGCCTTTGAATTCTTTTGACACCTTTGTCAAAACTTAATTTACCACCCATGTATGATTGTATATTTGGACTCCCCATTCTTTAGACTATCTGTTTATTAATCCTATGCTAGGATCACCTGTGTGGCTCCGTGAGTTAAGTCTCCAACCCTTGATTTCGGCTCAGGTCATGATTTCAGTGTCCTGGGATTGAGCCCGGTGTGGGCCTCTGTGCTGGTTACAGAGCCTACTTGTCCCTCTCCCTCTGCTCCTTCCTCAAGTTGCTCTCTCTCTCTCTAATAAATGAACAAAATCTTAAAAAAAAAAAAAAATCCTATACCAGTTTCACATCATCTTGTTTACTATAGGTTTACAGCAAGTCTTGAGTTTAGCAAGTGTAAGGTCTCCAAATCTGTTCTTTTCAAAGATTGGTTTAGATATTCTAGGTCACTTGTGCTAGAATCAATTTCTACCAAAACATCTCTGGGATTGTATTGGATTGAACTGAACCTATAGACCAATTTGAATTGAATTGATATCTTAATGGTTCTAGGCCTTCAAAATCAATGAATTCCATTAAATGGACTCCAATTACGTAGGTCTCTTTTATTAACTTCCACCGCGTATTATAGTTTCCAGGGTAAATGTATTTTATATCTTTTCATAAATTTATTTCCAAATATTTTGTTTTTTGATCCTATTCTAAATAGAAATATTTCTATAATTTCATTTTCCATTTTTTTGGTATTAATGTATATAAATGCAGTTAATTTTTAATTGTATCCTGTGACCTTGCCAGCTCATTTATTATTTTTGGTATCTTTATTATAGTGTCCTTATTTTTTTTTTTATGTTAAAAATTTTGCCATATTGAGATAGTGAGATGTTTGTTTATTTTTGAATTTTAGGCCTCCTAAATATTTTATTGTCTTACAGTAATTAGTTAGGACCTTTAGTACAAGGTTCAGTAAAAGTGGTGGAAGAGGGTATTCTGGTTTTTCTCAGATCATAGTGGAAAAGCATTAAGTAGCTTCTTCAATACCATTTATCAGGTTGAGAAAGTTTTATTATTCTTAGTTGGCTGAGAGTTGCCATGAATACATGTTGAATTTTGTCAAATTTTTTTTGAAATGATCATACTGACTTTGTCTTTTATTGTTAGTACGGTGAATTACATTGGTTGATTTATGATTGTCAAACCAGCCTTATGTTCTTAGGATGGAATCCCTTGATCAAGATGTATTCTTCTTCTTTGCATATTACTGGAGTTGATTTGTTAATAGCTCATTAAAAATCTTTTGTGACTTTAAGAGAAATATTGGTTTAGAGTGGTTTTGGTAATATTTTTTATCAGGTTTCAATATAATAATTATATTGGCTTTATAAAATCAATTGTAAAGTGTTTCTTTCCTCTGTATTTTCTTAATAATAGTGGTGTGATTTCTTCCTCAAATGTTTGATAGAATTAATCAGGGAACCATCTTGACCTAGAAATTTCCTTGTGGAAGGATTTCAATAAGAAATTCAATTCCTGTGTTAGATACAGGATCATACACATTTTCCATTATATCTTGCATTAGTTTTTTTTTTTTGAAGATTTTATTTATTATTTGACAGAGAGAGAAACAGTGAGAGAGGGAACACAAGAAGGGGGGTGTGAGAGGGAAAAGAAGGCATCCCACTGAGCAGGGAGTCAGACATGGGACTTGATCCAAGTACCCTGGGATCATGACCTGAGCTGAAGGCAGACACTTAACAACTGAGCCACCCAGGAGCCCCTTGCATTAGTTTTTGTAAATTGTATTCTTAAGACATTCAAATATAATTGTATTTTCAAGACATTGATCTATTTTATCTTGTTTGTTCAATTCCTAATAATAATAATTTATTTTTTTCTTTTTCTTTGTGGTAAGTCTAGTTAGGTTTATTAATTTTGTGATGGTTTCCATTGTTAATATTTCATTGAATGCCAACATATTTATTTTCTTCCTTACATATACTTGGAGTTTTTACTTCCTTAGATGGGGTCTTAAATGATTCTCTCTAAAGAAATGTTTCTAATATAAATAGTTGAAAATATAAATTTTCCTGAAAGTTCTACTTGAGATGCACTGTGCAAATTTTGGTATGTTGTATTGTTATCATTCATTATAATTTCCTTTTTGATGTCTTCTTTTATCCACAGATTATTTAGAAATGTGTTATTTAAATTTTCAAATATTACCAGTATAAAGATATTTTATTACTAATTTATAAGTTAATCCAACAATGGTTGGAGGGTATACTCTGTCTGATTTCAATTCTTTTAAATTTATTGAGACTTGTTTTATTGCTGGCATATGATATATCTTAGTGAATGTATCATTTGTAATTAAAAAAAGAGCATGGATCTTGTAGTTCTTGGGTATAATGTTCTATAAATATCAATTAGGTTAAGTTAGTTAATATTATTGTTCAGATCTTGGCTATCTATCATCTCTCTATTTATTATTCCTAGTGTTCTATCAATTGCCGAGAGGCTTCTTTAATCTTCAACTGTGATTGTGGAATTGTCAATTTCTCCTTTTAATTCTTTCAAGTCTTTTCTTGAATGTGGAGTTCTGTTTTTTGAAGATTGGTGTAACTTTTTATATTTATATTCTTATTCAAGATAAAGTGAAATATTTTATTATAACATGTCCTTATTTATCTTTGATAAAATCTTTTTCTTGAAAACAACTTTAGTGGTATTGATATTAACTCTCCAGCCTTCTTAAGCTTACTGTTTGCTTGGTATATATTTTCATCCATTAATTTCAGTCTTTCTGTATCTTTAAGTTTTCATCGAGTGTAGTAATAGTTGCAGGTGTACACTGTAGTGATACAACACTTCCATACATCACCTAGTACTCATGACAAGTGCAGTCCTTAATACTCATCACCTATTTAACCCATCCCTCTCTAACCTCCCTTCTGGTAACCATCAGCATGTTTTCTGCAGTTAAGAGTGTATTTCTTGATTTACCTCCCTCTCTCTTTTTTATTCCTTTGTTCATTTGTTTTGTGTCATAAATTTCATGTGTAAGTGAAATCATATATTTGTCTTTCTCTGACTGACTAATAATTTGGCTATTGTAGATAACAGTGCTATAAACATTGGCATGCATGTGTCCCTTTGAATTAGTATTTCTGTATTCGTTGAATAAATATCTAATAGTGCTATTACTGGATCATAGAGTATTTCTATTTTTAACTTTTGAGGAATCTTCATACTCTTTTCCAGAGTAGCTGCCCTAGTTTGCATTCCCACCAACAGTGTGAGAAGGTTCCCCTTTCTTCCCATCCTTGCCAACACCTGTTGTTTCTTGTGTTGTTGGTTTTAGCCATTCTACCAGGTATGAGGTGATAGATCATTGTAGTTTTGATTTGCATTTCCCTGATAATGAGTGACGTTGAGCATCTTTTCATGTGTCTATTGGCCATCTGTATCTCTTCTTTGGAGAAATGTCTGTTTATGTCTTCTGCCCATTTTTTAGTTGGATTTGTTGATTTTTTTTGGGGTATTGAGTTTCATAAGTTCTTTAGAGATTTTGGATACTAAACCTTCATCGGGCTATGTCATTTGCAAATATCATCTCCCATTCTGTAAGTTGCCTTTTGCTTTTGTTGATTGTTTCCTTTGCTGTGCTGAAGCTTTGTATTTTGATGTCCCAGTAGTTCATTTTTGCTTTTGTTTCCCTTGCCTCAGGAGACCTATCTAGAAAGAAGTTGCTGTAGCTGATGTCAAAGTAGTTACTGCTTGTGTTCTCTTCTAGAATTTTTATGGTTTCAGGTCTCAAAGTTAGATCTTTCATCTATTTTGAATGTATTTTTGTGTATGGTGCAAGAAAGTGGTCCAGTTTTATTCTTCTGCAGGTTGCTGTCCAGGTTTCTCAACACCATTCGTTGAAAAGGCATTCTTTTTCTCATTGGATGTTTTTTCCTGCTTTATTGAAGATTAGTGGACCATATAGTTGTAGGTTCATTTCTGTGTTTTTCATTCTGTTCCATTGATCTATGTGTCTATTTTTCTGCTAGTATCATACTGTTTTGATCACTACAGCTTTGTATTATAACTTAAGTCTGGAATTGTGATGACTCCACCTTTTTCTTTTTCAGGGTTGCTTTGGCTATTCAGGGTCTTCTGTGGTATCTGTATCTTTATTTAATTCATTCATTTTTTAAAAGATTTATTTATTTATTTGAGGTGAGGAAAGGCAGAGGAGAGGGAGAGAGAAGTTTAAGCAGGCTCCATTTCCAGCGTGGCATGGGGTTTGATCTCCCGATCCTGAGATCATGACCTGAGCTGAAACCAAGAGTTGGATGCTTAACTGACTGTGCCACACAGGCATCCCTCTGCATCTTTACTTTAAAGTGTAATATCTATATGTAGTATATAATCAGGTCTTATTTTTTTGTCCATACTGAAAATTTCTGACTTTTAATAAATCTATTGAATGTTTAGTTATAATCACTTATATAACTTTTAGTGGGTTTTTCCCTTCTGGATTATAGTACATAATTCTTAACTTTTTACAACATAGTAGAGCTAATATTATACCACTTCATATTAATGTAGAAACACTGAAAACATGTGGGTCCATTTACTCTACTCTCATCCTTATTGCTACAGTTGTCACATGTACTACCTCTTCTATATGTTATAAACTCCTTAGGGGCTATAATTTTTGGCTAAATCATTCCTAAGTATCTAAAGGAATTAAGAGAAAAGAGTCTTTTCATTTGCCCATTCCATGAACTTCATCCCTCATCAACATACAAGTTTTCAGCTGGTGTAATTTTCCGTTAGCCTGAAAAACTTTCCTTAGCATTTCTGGTAGTTCAGGTGTGGTGGTGACAGATTTTACTTTACCTTAAAATATCTTAATTCCACCTTCATTTTTGAAGCACATTTTCATTTGACATAGAATTCTAGGTCAACAGTTTATCTTTCACTTCTGAGTTTTGAGAATTCTTAATATATTCTAGATATTTGCCCATTTGGGCATATATAATTAGCAATTTTTTCTCCCAATCTGTAGTTTGTCTTTTTACTCTCTTCACATCTTTTGCAGACCAATAGTTTTCAATTTTGATAAGGTCCAGTCTATCATTGTTTTCTCTTATGGATTGTGATATTATTGTCAAGTTTTAAGAACTCTTTGCCTAGTCCTAGATCCTAATTATTTTCTCCATGATTTTCTAAAAATTTTATAGTTCTATATTTTACATTTAAAATATCTGAGGCATTTTGAGGTATTTTTGTGTAACATATGAAGTTTAGCTTGAGATTTATATTTTTACCTGTGTATGTCCAATTGCCCCAGCACCATTTGTTGAAAAAGCTATACTTTCTCTATTAATTTTTTTGACATTTGTTAAAAAAAATCATTTGAACAAACTTGTGTGGATCTATTTTTTGACTTTGTATTCTGTTCCATTGATCTATGTGACTCTGCCTCTACCAGTACCACACAGTCCTCATTATTGTATTAGGCCTTAATATAGGTAGAGGAATTTCTACCTCTTTTTTTTTCATAAATATCTTATCCTACAAGGCTGTAGGTAAGGTGTTGTTAGTCTAGCTGCATTATCCTCTGGAGGCTTGACTGTGGGTGTATCTGTTTCCAAGCTTTATCAGCTTGTTGGCATAATTTAGTGTCTTGATACTGTATGATTAAAGTGTCTGTCTTACTTCTTGCTGTCAGCTGAAGTCTGTCTGTTGTCCTCTGCCATCTGGACCTCTTCCTGCGTTCACTTACGATGTGGCAGCTTATTTTGTCAAATCAGCAATAGAGAAAAAAATCTTTCTCCATTCAACTAAGGTAAAAGTGACATCCCATAATCTGTTATATAATGTGACTTAACTAAGGGGGAGACATCCTATCTCATTTTCACATCCTATTGTTTTAGAAGCAAGTCAGGGGTCCTGCCTATCTTCAAGCTATGATAAGTGTTGTCATTAACTCATGTAATTTTAAAGTGCTAGAAATTATTCAGTAAAATTATATAATTACCTAGGTTAATGATAAGATTATACACGAGACAATAAAGAATCCCATGATGGCACATAAAATTTAAGAGCATTGCATGCTCTTGTCTGTTGTATTGGTTCATTTTTTGCACTTTGTGTGAGGGCAAGTTATTGAGAAGTAGTGGCCTCAAGCACATATATATGAGAGAGAGAGAGAGAGACAGACAGACAGACTACCTGGAATGTGAATCAGAACATCCTCTTTTGTGCCAGGCTCTGGGTAAAAGAAAAACGAAGACTATAGTGATTCAAAACAGGAGTGAAAATGATATAAAAATAGAAGAGAGATAGAGAGACCATGACTATACAAGTGGTAGGGATTCCATGGATGAGCTGCCCCAGTGCATAAGACCCTCTGCCAACTTCCTGCACAGACCTATGAATAATGCAACATTCTGGAATGTTTTAAGTCCCCTTGAGCAGAGGGAAAGGACCAAGGCATCTGTGAAAGACTGTGGGTATAAAGAGAATGTCATACCTGTCCATGATGTCCATGAACATTAATTAACTAATACTTGGAACCTCAGTTTTCTTATGAATAAAATAAATAATATGAAATAATACTACTTGTGGGGCATCTGGGTGGCTCAGTCATTAAGTGTCTACCTTCCACTCATGTCATGACCCCAGGATCCTGGGATTAACCCCCACATTGGGCTCCCTGCTCAGAAGGAAGCCTGCTTCTCCCTCTCCCACTGCCCCTGCTTGTGTTCCCTCTCTCTCCGTGTCTGTCTCTGTCAAATACATAAATAAAATCTTAAAAAAATACTATTTGTAAAACAACATCTTATCTATAAAATAATACTGACATGTCTTCTAATTATAAAATTCTGATTGTATAAATATTCCCAAATATTCTTAATATGCTCTGAAACAAGTTTGTCACATATTTTAAAATGTAGAACTTAACTGAATTATGGATTTTCAACTTAGAACAAGTCTTCAAGAAAAC
Organism: Neogale vison; assembly: GCF_020171115.1. Classification (NCBI taxonomy): domain Eukaryota; kingdom Metazoa; phylum Chordata; class Mammalia; order Carnivora; family Mustelidae; genus Neogale; species Neogale vison. The sequence goes on from NC_058096.1 coordinate 72,579,115, forward strand.
TAATACTGAGGAAAATAATGTTGGAATACAAAACTGGAGAATATGTGGCTTGTTTACATAAATGCACACATAAAGAATTAGTTATTATTTGAATCAAGCACCAACAACTAGAAATATGTCACAAATATACACCAGTAATGTAGGAGAGCACGTATTTGCTGAGTGTGGAAAATGCTAAATTAGATATATCCAACACTCAGAAGTAATAAAACTTTACTTTCTCATTATTCTTCTAAGACATTTATTTCCCACTTAGAGCAGTTATGCATCATCTGAAAGCTGTAAACAATGTTTACAGTACAGTCATCTATCTATCTAAGTAGAGTTGAGAACAGGGATGCATTAATAATATAAATAACAATAATAAGAGTAAAACATATTTAATAATGAAAAAACCCTATAGAGAGGAGTAATAACTCCCTTACAATTACTTACCAATGGTTAGGGAAGTTTCATTAAGGTTTTTGTACAAAAAGGAGAGAGCCAAGCAATCAAATCCAGGTCATATTTGGATTTCTGAAGCAAAAGTGGTATAATTTTACACATTTCTTACATCCAATAATATGATTGGATTTAATTATTTACCATTATTCCTAATTTCCAAACAATGGATTAAAATCAAACCACTACTAGAAGGGAGGTTTTGCTAATAATTCTCAAAAAACACTGACTCCCATAAAATTTAGGGTCATTAACGTAAACATGGCGCTTATTGAAAAAGCTCCATCAATTCCACACTGCACGTGTGGCAGTTTGTAGCTGTGCAGTAAAGCAGGATGGCGCTAGAAACCAAGACAGGAACAAAAACGGAGCCACCCTTTAGTTAAACTGGCTTCACAGACATGTGTTCCTTTGTGCCAGAGAACCCATGATCTCGCATGGTATCAATAGTCTAGTTCCCTCCCTTCCCCAGCCCCCGGGATCCGGAACACTATCTACCTCATCCCTTGGCGGAATTCTACAAGATTTTTTCCACAAGTTGATGAAATGAGAAGCTCTGGTACATTATATACATTGATGAAAAGTAAAAAAAGTGAAATCTTTCTCTTAAGGAAGTGCCTGCTTAACTAATTCCCATCCACATTTTCAGTAAGATAGGAAAAAATGTAATAAATTATTACTCGTTCAAATCTGTGTTTCTATTACATGAAGCTCCCATTTTTCACTCTGCTAATCGTTATTTCTTTCTTACATTTTTTTTAAGATTTTATTTATTTATTTGACAGAGAGAGAGATCACAAACAGGCAGAGAGGCAGGCAGAGAGAGGGGGGGGGAAGCAGGCTCCCCGCCAGCAGGGAGCCCCATGCGGGACTCCATCCCAGAACACCGAGATCATGACCCGAGCTGAAGGCAGAGGCTTCAACCCACTGAGCCACCCAAGCGCCCTCCTTCTTACATTCTTAAATCGTGTGTTACATATTGCTCATAAAAATACCACGTATGATAAAACTGGAGAATCAGTCCCTAGACAACGATTTTAAAACAGAGGGAAGAACACAAGAGTCTGTCTATATTGTCCTGCATTTTCATTTATACACAACTTAGATAATTTAAAATAAAAGATACAAGCTCAATACTTTTTTTTTTTTTAAGACTTATTTTGTTTATTTATTTTGAGGGGGGAGGGAACGGGAGGGCAGGCAGAGGGAGAAGAGCTCAAGCAGATTCCACTCTGAGCTCAGAGTGGGAGGTGGGGCTCCATCTTGCAACTCTGAAATCACTACCTGAGCTGAAATCAAGAGTCAGCCACTCAACCGACTGAGCCACTCAGGCGCCCCCAAGCTCACTACTGTTTGGGCTGGCCTTCCCTGTCTTTATTCACCATTGCTGTGCAACTAATACTTATTACAAATGCAATACCTCACAGCTTTTAAAGAGCTTCATAATTATACCTTGCCAAATGATTACATCTCATCAACGTAATCTCCCCCCACCCCCCACAAACACACAAAATCAGATGCAAGAAAAGATTTGTTTGCTTAGTTTTTAGTAGAGTTTTACCTTGAGGTTGGTGGCATAAAGAACATGTGAGAAGTTTTTTGTTTTTTTTTTTTTTTTTTTAAGATTTCATTTATTTATTTGAAGGAGGGGGGCAGACGGAGAGGGAGGAAGAGTCTTCTGCAGACTCTCTGCTGAGTGTGGAGCCCGTGGGGCTTGAAACCAGGACCTTGAGATCATGGCCTGAGTTAAAAGTAAGAGTCAGCTGCTCAACTGACTGTGCTACCCAGGTGCCCCATGAAAAGTCTTCTTGCCTTAAATAAGCAGTAATCATGTAGAAATCCTGCAGAAAATAAAAGGATGAGTAACTAGTTGTTTTGAAAAAATGAGTTCTTAGCAAGAAAAATGCCATAGTTCTGAAACAAAATTTTCCAAATAATGGCAACTGAATTAGAAATGTTATATAAACTTCCTAAATATTTGTTTTTATGTGATTTTTATTTGGCAAGATTTACCTATTTAACTATATGGAAAATGTTATATTAATAATTTCATATATCATTTACATAGTTACTATATATACACATAGATGCATATATACACAAAGAAAGAGAATAAACTTCCTTATACATTTCCAAAATTCGTTCTCCAAAAAACATTAGATTTTGTTCACTAAGACAATAGTTCTCAAGTGTGGTCCCTAGACCAGCAGCATTATATTGAAACTGCTAAAATATGCAAAACCTCAGACTCTACCCTAAACCTACTGAAGGAGAAGCTGTGGAGATGGGCCCAGCAATCTGCAATTTAACAGGGCCTCGAGGGGATTCTGATGTGAGATTAAGTTTGAGAACCCCTGCTCTAAGAAATCCTTAGCTTAAGGGTTAGTTGTAATGAATGCACTTCTAATGCTGTTCATCCAAAATTGAAGAGAAAAAAATATTTTTAAGTATTTTTTAAAAGGGAAAACAAATACTTCTAAAAATCTGAACTATACAGGTTTGGTAGAAATGTCAGCTTATCAAGCTAACAAGAAAAATTTCTTTACAAAGTAAAAGTTAGTAAGGAAATAATAGCTAATGCCTTGGCAGTGCTTACTATCTGGGTGCCAGGCATGGTCGTAGCACTTTATACACAATAAGACAGTCCTCAAAACAACTCATAAAGGTAAGTATTATTATTCTGCTCATTTTACAGAGAGGGAAGCTAAGGCATGGAGAGGTTAAATATGACTTGCCCAAAGCATGGAGCTGGTAAGAGGAAAGTGAGGCACAGAGTGGCAAGTGGCAGAGCTGGGATGCTAATTCTAATTGGATGTTTCTGTAGCACCTGATCTTAATTAGGAGGAAATTTCTTATAAGTAAGTTTGTAATAAATTAAGAACTTAATTTTTATTAATAGGCCATTTGTTTATTTCTGAAAAGCAGTGCATTGGTATAAAGACACTATTTGTAGACAGGTGAAGACAGAGACCTTTGGGCTTCATCAGACCAATCCACATGTTATGATTTGCCCAGCAGAGTAGCTTGCTTATTTATTTGTCTATTGATATTTCATTTTGAGACAGCAGATTGAGTGACACTCCCTTCCCTCATTCTCTGATGTCTTGTACTTGTAGCACAAAAGTTCTGGATCAGGAAAACAAGTCATATCTGAATCATAAAAATAGAGGGATCATAGTCCCTCAATCAATTCCTGGATTAAGCCATTTATACACTCAAAACCCCATGAACGAAGTGGGGACCAGGTCCCCCTGAGGAAGGACCCTGAGACATTACCAAAAATTGTTACTATTATTATTTCTCACAGCCTTCCCCAAGGGGATCTATGGCCTTTATTCAGTGTAACTGTGCATTGAGGAAAATGAAATATTCAGACCTTTCTGGGATTACTGCCTCTGAACTAATTCCAAGAGAACCAAAATATCACTGGGGCCACCAGTCAGAACAGAGGCTTAAAAAACTCAGGTGATCGATGGAGTTGCAACTCGGATCTCTCTCACAATGGGACCAGTGGGTCCTGGAGCCCGTCCTATGGTTATTCCCCAGCTGCAAAATGCACAATTGGAAGGTATATTCTGCTGCTAGTACAGTTTCCACATTGGTTCCCTGACCTGTGGAATGAAGGCCTCTGTGGTGGAAAAGGCCAAGTTCAAGCTATGGCCTCCCCTCTCTAGCAAACTAGTAAACCAAAAGCAATACCGGATTCCTGGAGGTATCACAGAGATTAGTGCCACCAAGAGTGGTGATTCTCACCATATCCTCATTCAATTTTATATATTTGGCCTGTGCAGAAGACAGATGAATCTTGGAGAATGGCAGTGGATTATCATAAGCTTTACCAGGTGGTGACTCCAAATGCCACTGCTGTGGTTTCATTGCTTGAGCAAATCAGCCTATCTGTGTGTACCTGGGATGCAGCTATTGATGTGGCAAATGTCTTCTTCTCTATCCCTGTCCATATGGTCCACCAGAAGCAGTTTGCTTTCATTTGGTAAGTCCAGTGATATACCTTCATTGTACTACCTCAGGGGCATATCAGCTTTCTAGCCCTGTGTCATATTTTAGTTCATGGGAACCTTTATCACTGTTTCTTTCTGTAAGACAACATGCTGGTCTATTACATTGATGACATCATGCTCGTTGGACCTAGTGAGCTAGAAGTAGAAACTATTCTAGACTTATTGGTAAGACATTTGCTTATCAGAGGATACGAAATAAATCCAACAAAAATTCAGGGGTCTTTTACTTCAGTGAAATTTCTAGTGGTTTGGTGGCATAGGGCATATTGAGATATCCCCTCAAAAGGGAAAGATAACTTGTTGCATCTGGACCCTCTTACAACAACAACAAAAAGGTACACAATGTCTAATGAGACTCTGGATTTTAGAGGCCACATATCCCTTATTTGGGTCTATTATTCCAGCCCATTTACCAAGTGACCTGAAATGCTGCTGGTTTTGAGCAGGGCCCAGCACAAGAGAACACTTTGCAATGGGTCCAGGCTGCTGTAAAAGGTACTCTGCCCCTTGGGTCCTATGACCCAGCACATCCAGTGGAACCTGACCAGTCAGGGGCAAGATAGGGGTGCTGTTTGGAATCTTTGGCAGTCCCCACAGGTGAATTTTAATGCAGACCCTTAGAATTTCAGAATAAAATCCTGCCATCCATTGCAGAAGACCATTCTCCTTTGAGAAATATCTCTTGGCTTGCAATGGGCCTTAGTAGAGACCAAACACCTGAGCAGGGGCACCTGGTCACCATGGAACCTAAATTACCCATCATGAGCTAGATGACATCTGACCATCCAAGTCTTCAAGCTGGGTGTGCACTGCAGGACACTATCATCAAATGGAAGTAGCATACATGCAGTGGGGCCTGAGCAGGCCCTGAAGGCATGAGTTACATTAAAAAGTGACCCAAATGTCCACAGTCCCCTCTCCTGCCATACTTCCTTCCCTTTCATCATGCATTTGTGGACTCATAAGGAGTTCCCTTCCAACAGTTGACAGAGGAAGAAAAGACTCAGGCTTGGGTTACAGATGGTTCTGCACTATATGCCTGCACCCTTTGAAAGCGGACAGCCACAGCATATCCCTTTCTGAGATATCCCTGAAGGCCAGCAGTCAAAAATGGGTTGCATTTTTAATGGTAAATAGTGTAGTTGTATGAGGTTATATGACATTATGACCTTGTTATTTACATTTGGAGATTAAGTATGGTTTAAAGAGATGTGTATGGGTGCCAAGTTGACAAGGAATGAACTTGTCATGGTTAATTTGTGTGTCAACTTGACTGGCCCAAGGGATGCCCAGATACTTAGTTAAACATTCTGAGTATGTCTGTGAGGGTGTTTCTGGATGAGATTAATATTTGAATTGGTAGACTGAGTGAAAGAACATTGACCTCCCAATGTGGTTGGTCCACATTCAATCAGCTGGATGCCTGAACAGAACAAAAACGTAGGGTAAGGGGGAATTTTTTCTCTCTGTCTCCCTGAGCTGGAACATTAGTCTTCTGCTGCATTCAGGCTTGGAATTGGACTGGACTGTACCATTAGCTCTTCAGGGTCTCTAGTTTGCCAACTGCAGACTATGGGACTCCTTAGTGTCCATAACCATGTATAAATATATGAATATGAATATGAATATAAATAGTTTCTCTGGAGAGTCCAAATACACATAGTTTCTGAGATTTATTCATCACTCCTATTGTGCTGTACATCAGTAGTTTCTCCTTTTTATCACTGTGATACATTCCATTGTGTGAATATAACACTTTATCTATTCTCCTACTGATGTACATCTTGGAATCTTTGCATTTGAGGCTCCGAATATAGCCACTAGAAACACTGTTGTACCTGACCTTTGGTAAACATTTGTACTTAACTTTTCTCATACCTAAAGTTAGAGAGCTGAATCACAGAATGATTATATGTCTAGTTTTATTAGATTCTTACAAATGGCTTTCCAAAGTGGTTGAAACAATTTATGAGAGTTCCATTTGCTCCACATTCTCACCAACACTTGGTTTTGTCAGACTTTTTAATTTTAACCAGTCAGGCAGGCAAACTGTGAGGCAGGAAAAAGTGTATCTTTGATACTCCTGCCTATGTCCAATCAATCAACTCCTCTGTATGTCTTCCATTTCCTTTTTTCTTAGGGCCTTTAACTGCCTTTACTAAACTGCCAGGTTTACCCTAATTTCTACTAAGATGTTAGTTAATAAAAATTAAATGATAAACTAGAAGCCAGCAAGCATCATCAACCTGCAGATTCTGTTATAAAAATGTAATTAGTTGCCCACAGGTACATATCGGTCAATTTCACATACCACATACTACTCTATTGCAGGCTATTTGGAAGAAAAAGAAAACAAAAACAAAAAAACAGAACACTTGGGAGGTAGTTATTAGTGCTATTTACGAACTCTTTTTTTTCCCCTCTTTAGAGATTTTTAAATCTGTTAAGATTGCATTTTTCTGCTCATTTGAAGTTGATTGTGTCTATACAGCTTGCACTGACCAAGGAATTGTGAATGTAAGTAAGATGTTCCACTTCTGGGCAAAAATTGAAGAACCAGTCTGTGAGTTGCCCTGTGCACTTCCCTATATCCTAACACTTATGTAAGATTGGATTTAAGATGTTCCTTATTAGCATGGGTCCTTGAGAGACTGTGATGAGCAGAGGTGTTCTAATAACTGGCATTGGACACATAGGGTAAGTATAGAAAACATTTTTTTTTTCTTATAAGCCACTAAGACTTTGGAGCTGTCACTACAGCATAACCTAGCGTAGCCTGCCTAGCAGTCTGTCCATGTAAATCTCCCTCCAGTGACTCAGTGTGTTGATGCTCTCTGCAGTCTCCAGTTTGCAGCAGTCCCTGGTATATTCATGTTTGTCTGTTTCCAGGCTCTCTGTTCCATTCCACTGATCACTCTGTCTAGTCTTTCACTGATACCATGCTGTCTTAACTACTGTAGCTTTGTGATAGCCTTGAATTGGGTAGTGTCAGCCTTCCAGCTTTGTTCTTCTCTTTCAGTGTTCTGTTGGGTATTCTGGGTCTTTTGCCTCTCCATATAAATTTTAGAATCAGCTTGTCGGTATCTGCAAAGAAAACTTGCTGGGATTTTGACTGGGACTGCACTGACTCTACAGACAAGTTGGGAAAAACTGACATCTTGATGATACTGAGTCTTCCTATCCATATACTTTGGAATAGGTTTGTTTAATTATTTTTTAATTCTTTTGTTAGAGTTTTATAGTTTTCCCCATAGCTCTTGTACATATTTGGTAAGAATGATACCTAATTATTTCATGTTGGGAGATGTTGATGTAAATGGTAATGTGCTTTTAATTTAAAATTCTACTTGTTTATTAAAAAGTGATTGACTTTTGCATATTAACCTTGTATCCTACAACTTTGTTATAATTGCATATTAGTTCCAAGACTTTTTGTTTTTGTTGTTGATTCTTTCAAGTTTTCTACATAGGTGATCATGTCACTTGTGAATAAAGAGAGTTTTATTTTTTCTTTCCCAATCTGTATTACTTTTATTTCCTGTCATATTGTGTTAGCTAGGCCTTCCATGGTAATGCTGAAAAGCAGTGATGAGAGGGAACATCTTGCCTTCTTCCTGAATCTATAGAATTTTTAGTTTAGATGTGACAATATGTTCTCTACTCGGGATAATTGTATTTTGTTGGGAATGTATGGAAAACTGAAAATCCTGGTAGATTCAGATAAATGAACTTAAAGTTGTGCAGTCTTTTCATCGATGTCTTTCAAGCCAGTTAAAAACATTCCACACCTTTTAATTTATTAAGTTTGATCATAGTGCTTAGGAAATTTTCTTATATTTTGGAAAAATAGTAAAACACTTGTTTTATTTAAGGGTTGAGAGAGGGAGAGAAATGGAAGGTTAGGAACTACCAGTGTAAAAGACAGTCCTTCCTATGTATAGTCAAGTAAAAAACAACCTGCTACATTATAGGAAGCCATTTGCAAGTAACCTAGTCTGCTTATACTCTGAGAAGAATTACCTCTAGAAAGAAAAGCTCAAAAAATCAATTAGGTTATTCTATTTTAAATAAATTAATTGCTCAGTTAAGTTCATCAACTCAAACATATTTTTAAAAAATAATAGTTTGGCCCATGATTTCTGTATTTTTTTAAAAAGTGTGTTAAGAGATACATCTTTTCATGTTATGTTTAGGTACAAGGAACAGGGACCTGGAATAAGACCTTTTATTTCTTTCTTACATAAAAGTCTGCGATTGGGCAGCCTAGAAATCACAAGCTATCTCTCTGCTAGCTCTATTAGCTCTAAGGAGACCTTAAGAACCCAGACCTTTCCTACCTTTGGCTCTACTGTTCATAGTTTTCATTCCCCAGACCAGCTTATATCACCTCTCCTGAGATATCTCTACTTGGAATGAGGAGCGAATTAAGGAGAGGCAAATAGTGTGCACCACTTCGCTTTTAAAGTAGTTCTATAGTTCACTTCTAATAGGCCAAAAATTTGCTACTTGAACACACCTAGCTGCATGGGAAGGTAGCAAATATTCTCTTTATTCCAGGTTTCATGTGGAGTCAGTGAAAACACAGGTTATAATATTATGGAAGAAGAGGAGAGACTTAAGGGACTAGCTCACTTCTACCACAATTCCTCTCCACTCCTGAAATGTCCAGATAGAGACACAGGCTTTAGAAAACACACTTGACCTTTTTCTGTCCCCTTATTTGCTTGCCTCAGAGAGCAGGGATGAACTGCTGGCCTGGTGGGTTGGGAAGAAGACACTGGATTTGGGCGCCTGGGTGGCTCAGTGGATTAAGCCGCTGCCTTCGGCTCAGGTCATGATCTCAGGGTCCTGGGATCGAGTCCCGCATCGGGCTCTCTGCTCAGCAGGGAGCCTGCTTCCTCCTCTCTCTCTCTCTGCCTGCCTCTCTGCCTACTTGTGATCTCTCTCTCTGTCAAATAAATAAATAAATAAAATCTTTAAAAAAAAAAAAAAAAAGACACTGGATTTGAGTAGTTCAGCCCTCTTTATCTTTGACTCCTTTGGGAGAGGCAGCCTCTCTGCAGAGAGCACACATTCCTAGCCCCTCCACAGAACAGTTTGCAGTGTTAGGCCTCCACAAGAAAGAACTAGGGTTGTTTGCCTCTGCCTGAGACTGGGAAGTAACTCTCAATCTGTACCTTTTCTGCAAAGCTATGGTTGCCACAGAGTGTAGCCATGTCTTCTAAACAGCTCTGTCAGTACAAAAATGATGTGTTTCTCACTCCTGTGTCTATCTCTCAGGGATTTCACTCACAGTTGAAGAGCAGCAGTATTATAAAGTGGTTTCTCAAAATGCCAAAACTATGAACACATTTTTTTTTTCTTAGAAAGTTAAAAACCTATCAGTGAAGAAAAGAGCACAGTCTCACCTTGATTTCCCTATTCAGGCAGATCCCACGGCTGTATCTTAAACAAGTGGCACAAATTACATGTAGACAGAAATATACAATCAAATACAGAACAGAATGAAATATTACAGATAATAGAAAATACAGAGAAGAGTGGAAATGTTATATTTGATGGAAAATTAAAAAATGAACTCAAGGAAGGGGGAAATTAAGGAACAATACCCAGAAGAATTTTCATAGTTGGCTGTGAATCTGCCAGACCCCTGAGTAAAATATTCCATTTTAGCAATGACTTCTCCCAGGTCAACAGTCAGGCCAGGCTGTGTCTGGGAAGAATTGTATCCAACTGCCCATTAGACATATTGTCTTTCCCTAAATCAAGGTAATGACTGGGTTCTATCTCTGCGCATTTGACATTCCTTGTGCTACCAGCAATTACATTTCCTCAAGGCAAGTGAATTTATCAAATGCGGAATACATTTAAACCAAAGAAATCTAAAGAACAGATACAATAAGAAAACTTAAATGTGAATGACAGCTATAAAAAAAAAACTAAGTGTATCAGTGTTCGAAATAACATAAACTTTTATGTCATCCATGATTTAGACATTTTAAATGTTTTCATTTTTGTAACGTGGTAATTTAGTTCTTTCTTCATGGTTAGAAGATTGTGGTGGTATCAGTCTGAAGTTTTGAGATGAACTGTTAGCATGTGCTTAAAAATAATTTAGAGTATTAGAAAAATTTGAGACAATTTAAATTTTTTTCAATTGAAGGGTCATTGTTAGAAAAGATAGTACAGGGGCATTGGGTGGCTCAGTTGGTTAAGCGACTGCCTTTAGCTTAGGTTATGATCCCGGAGTCTTGGGATCAAGTCCCACATCAGGCTCCCAGCTCCATGGGAAATCTACTTCTCCCTCTGACCTCCCTTCTCATGCTCTTTCTCACTGTCTCTGTCTCAAATAAATAAATTTAAAAATTAAAAAAAAAAAGAAAAGATAGCACATTGAAATGTTTTAAATCTCTTAAATTTGAGATGTGGTTGCAAGAATACTGGACAAAAAAGGGGGATTTGAAATGATAGTTCTGGATTTCTAGTATAACTCTGTATACATGAACTAGGTCTTTACAGTTTTCTCATCTTATATTAGAATATAGAGCAGAGAGTCCTTCGTGTTTCTTCTAGCTCTGAAATCTTTAGGTTCTATTCATTAAAATGTATTGATTAGTGATGAAATAAATTTGGCTAAGAAATGAGCATATTTTAATAAAGAAAGCTATAAGCTAGTACCTCCCCCCTTTAAGGCTTGTTTTCCTCAGTTTTATGGTGAGAAGGGCAAAAGGCAGCCAGCAGCAATTAATTTAAAAAATTAGATGAGTATTTTGTCATTTTAATTATTCTCTACAGCATTCCTCATATCTCCCTATCCTTGCATAAACAAGAGTTTCTAAAATTGTTTATATTCCAAATCTGTTTTATTTTTAACAAAAGAGAACAAATAGCATTCAAATACTATTACCTAAGACAACTGAGCAAACATGCTCTTGCAACTTTCATGAAAAACATGGTTTCAGCATTTTTTCCAAGATAAATTTTCCTGTCCCTTGGATTATAAAACAGTTGCTATAATATTAATTGAATAATGTTTTACCTCATAAAACAAACATTTTCAGAGGATCTCAAATTCCATGTGAGTTCCATATGGCAAAAACATTATATCTGTCATCTTAAATAGAAAACAAAGGAGTATCTTTTTAGTTATTGCCAACCACTAATCACAAGAAAAATTATTTTAATTGTTATACTGATGTTTGAACATTATTATGCCTTTGACCCTAAAATCTGTGAACCTTTTAACAATTTTGTTCCTTCCATTTTTGGCAATGTTGCAAAGTGCATAATGTGAAAATCTAAAAGCGCTGACTAAAGTATATATTAAAGCCTATTTACATGCAAAGCCAAGCACCTAAGAGAGAGAAATCTGTGGAGCAAAAGGGAAAAGTCTGAAAATCCTGAGTGTTACACAGAGGCTGACACTTTCTTTGGCTTCTCTGGGGTGCCAATCTTCCTTGGCAAGGGGATTTGATTTCCCCAATAAGGCAAGGCAGTCGTGGGGCCTTGGGCCTGAGCAATGAATGTCCTATATTATAGATCCCCAATAAGGTGGGAACTCTCAAAGGGAGACAACCCAGTATAAGGGAAGACTACATAACCAGGACTAAAAGAAAGCTTGAGCACTGGGTGTTATATACGACTAATGTATTGTTGAATACGAGATCAAAAACTAATGATGTACTATATGTTGGCTAATTAAACATACTAATAAAAAAATTAAAAAAATATAGACTCCCAAAAAAAAAAAAAAAAAAAAAGCAAGCAAGCAAGCTTGACTCTCTTGACCTATACTAGAGGTAGGGAAAATTTTGTCCATTAAGAATTCATAATCAAGATTTGTACTCAATATTTAAAATATACACATGACTTGGGAAGCACCAAACTGACAGAATAACATTAAAAAATGGTCTTCTGTTTGTTACATCACTGGGACCCAACAGAAGCAAAATCAAGCCTCTCAGGAGAGCACGCCCTCAGGCGAGATGTCCTTCCTTGGAGCCTTCTTGGCTTCTCAGCCATGATCCTAAACTTGAGAGCACATGAAGTAACCCACCACCATATCACTCTATTTCTGTTCTCCTATGTTCACACACAAAGAGATGAAACATCACAGAGATGAAAGAGGCACAGGGCATAGTGGTTTAGGGCATAGGCTCTGGAACCACTTTCGAATAATGGCTTTGTGACTAACTTTGCACAAGATCTCTAACCTCAGTTTTCTGAAAGGCAAATTATCATAGCATCTGTCTTACAGGTTGTTTATAAGAATTAAATGAGTTCATATGTGGGAAGCAGATAGGACCAGAACCCCACCTGAAGACAGGGAGCCCTGAAAAGGACAGCTGCTCTTATCATCATTAGTGTCACTGCAGTTGTGGGTCACTGATTAGAGCATCCCAGCTCTTCCATGGTTAGGCTGATTCTTCTCCAAATTTACCCAGATGCCTATCCTTCTGGCTTAGAATTAAATCTTGAGGTAAACCTAGAAACCATATGTGACATAATTATATGATTTCACATGACTGGCTTCCTGGTTGAGATGCAGCAGAACTAAGAACTGAAAGAAAATTTAATGGGCAACCATTATGCTACATAATTACAGAACATGTGTTTAGAACTTGCTATTTATTTTTTGTTTCCATTTAAAATTATACTTTTTTGTAGATTTCCAGTGTAAATCATTTTTGTGATTTGTAAATGATATGTTAACTACACTTAACTACAAATTAACTATAAACGTTATGTTAATGTACACATATTTTGGTTCTTCAAATTCCAGAAAATTTTACACGTTAAACTCCTCTAAGACACACACATGGTTGAGTACATTGAAGATGGCTTTTGCCTCAAGAGTGGATGTGCCGGGGTGCCTGGGTGGCTCAGCCGGTTGAGCATCTGCCTTCAGCTCAGGTCATGATGCCAGGGTCAGGGTCCTGGGATTAAGCCCCGCATAGGGCTCCCTGCACAGCAGGGAGCCTACTTCTCCCTCTTCCCATGCTTGTGCTCTCTCTTTCTTGTTCTCTCTCTAATAAATAAAATTTTTAAAAAGAAAAAAGAAAAAAGAGTGGATGCTTCATGGTCATCCCAGCCCCAGCACCTTCCCCTACTGCCACCACACACACAAGTGGACACTGACCACCAGCCTCCTCCAGAACCTGGGAGAACAGGGTTAGGACCCCAGGCTTCTGCTGGGCCTTTGAGACCCATCAGCTCTTCAAGTGCTCATGTCAGCTAGTTCCACCTGTTCTGCTTCCCTTCCTCCAGGAGCTCTCATGTGTCTCCCTTTCTTTCCAGCTCCCTTAATTGCAATTACACCAGAGGGAAGAAGTTCCTCAGCACCCTGTCTCCTTACTATTAACTCCTGATGAATTTCAGCTTTGTCTCTGAACAATAAGGTTGACACCCAGCTCATGGTGTGGTAGTGAGAACCATGTGATACGTACATGCAAACTGATAAACTGCATTTATTTTACACCAAGAATTCTTGTTGAGCTTCATACTATAGTAATATATTGACTTGTTTTACACTTGCTGAGGGACAGAGGACCACTGTACATCTTTGCATTTCCTTAATACCTAGCACAGTAGCTTACAATTATTTCATCATACTTGCTCTATTTATTTTGTAAGTGATGTTGTAAACCTCATTTCAATTACATGGAACAGTACACTGTAACAGGATCATTCTGCAGTTGGTCAGCCCATGGAGGAAAAAAAAGTTCTAAAAACATTATTTTACCATTAGTAGGTTACCTCAAAAACTGAATCAGAACCACAGCTGTAGGTTGAACATGGCCGTGCGGACTCTCATCACATTGTCTTTCTTCTCATTCTGGATGCTGTAAACTGCTCTGCTCAGGTTCCAGTGTTCCGCCACAAAGCCAATGGTGACACCGGGAGGACACGGTACCTCCAGCTGCAAATGAGGAAGTGAGAGAGGGGAGGAAGCTATGCATCGATGTATATGTGGACACACCACCTAGATGTGCTCTGAAAACTTTTAACAACTAAGGAATTTGTTGAGAGGCCTCCACAGGCCTCTCATACTTCTAAAGTTCTTGCTGTGTGTGGAAGCAAAGCAAGGCCCTGACTGCTCTTTCCCTTGGCCATTTCTTGGGGTTGTCATTGGAGGTAGCAACCTTGAGGGATGAAGTCACATTTTACTTCAGGACACAGGGGAGACTTGCTTGTCACTTGCTATGGAACAGCCAGTTCCTTCTCTAAGTCTATGGTGGGCATGGTTTGAAAGAGATTTTTGTGTTGATGAAATTGTTGGGTATCTGCATTGTGTGGTGGACACAGGAATCAACACAGGTGGTCAAACCTCAGAGAACTGAATACACACACACACACAGGAATACAAGTAAAACTGGAGAAATGAGAAAAAATCTATCATGAAATAAATGTTCTATAAATTGAGTACATTTATAATTTTGATTAGCTTTACTACATCATGGCTTACTTTAATCATGGGAGGTTGCATTTATACAATTTGAGAAGAAAACCCAACTCATGAATATGAATCCAAAAGGATTAAGGATTAAAAGTGAAGATTCATCTCAAATATCAGGCCATAATTACAAAACAGTAATGATGGAGTAAGATACCTGGGAACAACGTTCTCTGAGCACTGTACTATCTGCCAGGTACTATAATGAACAGTTAACATTTATTTACTATTTAGACCTCAAAGCAATCCTGTGTACAGATACTATTATTACCTCCATCTTATAGGAAATCAAAACACAGAAAAGGTTGTAAATAAATTAACATTTAGTATGTGCTGGCTCATAGGAATCCTATGGGGTATTGTTGTGCATATTTATGTACCAGAGCACTGAGGCCCAAAGAAATTAAGTAAATTGCACAATTTAAGTAGGTGACATATCTGGAATTCAAAATTCTGATGGACCTCTCACTAAAGCTGCTTCTTTCCCTGCAGCAAACAGCCTTCCTAGAGCCACATGGGTTGTAGACAAGGAACCCAGCTGTAACTCAGAACGCCTGCTCTGTAGGTCCGGCCCTCAGGGGACTGTAACCTCACCAGGCGCTTCATCTTTCTGAGCCACCCCTTCTTTATCTGTGGCAAGTGTGGACTGGGATGGGGAGTGTGAAGTCATCCAAGGTCTCTTCCAATTCTAAAAGTATTCGATGATGTCTAGCGACATCTTATCTGGGGATACGTAGCTACATGTAGACAAATGTGTGTGACTTCTGTTTTAGGTCATAAATACATTTCCAATTCACTAGACACAACTGACAGAATTATGGTCACTGAATAAATAACCCTAATTTGTGCTTGACCCCCCAACTAGCACTGGAAGGCAAGAATTCACAAGAAAAAGCCCTCTGTGTTTTTCCTTGCATGAGACAATGTGGCTTCCCCCCACCCCCACTCTCTTCTTTCATTCTGATCATCAGAGCCAGTGACAATCCCCTCCTGTGTCATTCTGGAAGGAGCACAAGGATGCTGGGAAGACTTGGATCAGGAAGAAACCAGGGATAAGACCTGCATTCTCTGACCTCTTGCCTGGCGGAGGGACAACAGAGGCAACAGCAGGTACATCTGAAAGGTCTCTGCATTGTCATGATTTCTTGGCCCATACAGTTGGTGACCCGGAGGACGAAGGGCCTTAGAGTCCGATAAGCATTTCTGGTAAAGTCGTCTGTGTCTTCAATTACGATGTAAACTACTGGGTCCAGATTGTTTTTAATATCATATCTATTATTGGTTTCAAAAGATGTCATCACTAAAAAAAATAAAATGAGAAAGACACTTTAAATTAGAAGCAGTTAAAATGGGCCTCGAGTATTCATATAGCATTTCTTAGTGTGTAAAGAAAAAAGGCTTTTTCAAAATTTCACTGAAGCATATGCAATTGCTTGGAACATCAAAATATTTTATAATCCTTATAAGCATTGGGATTTAAAACATTTATTTTAAGCTCAGAGCAAGATGATTTTAAAATGTTTATTCATGTAACAGGAAAGATTGAAAACATCTTTTATAAGAGGATCATGTCTTATATAATACCTGTATCAGAAAACTTCAGTTTTATAAAAATATTTCAATGAAATTACACATTGCATCACAAGCGAGTCAGCTCATGAAATATGGTAAGATGACCAAGGTCATTACAAACTGCAAACAGAAAAAGGAACCAAGAGGAGCTAGAGGTCTTACATACAGCCAAAGGAATGTGTAAAGTTGCTTTAAGGGTCAGTAATAATTTCCTATGAACAAAGGACAAGCTTCATGTTTACTGTGCTCATTACTTCCTCCTTCCAGCAAATCTAGATCCTGCTGGTCCCTCACTAAGTCCTTTATTTTCTCTGCTCTTTTTCCTCCTCATCTATAAAATGTGAATCATGGGGGTGGGAAGAGGGAAAAGTGTAATGGCGTTGACCAGGTAATATAGAAGATCTTTTTCAATCTAAAATTCAATATTCTATGATTTATAAATTAATAAAATTGTACAAAAAATTCCCTCTTTAAGTTTCTAGGATAGTCTTTCCTCTTCGAACCACTAAAAAATTATCAGTATGAATAAAGAACTGGGTATCAAATAATATTGATTCTAAAATTGCTGATCACCACTGAAGTACACATATTTTTCAGGGGTTGTTGTCCAACTAGTGGGATAGAAAGAAGTAATTAGGGAAGATAGAAATAACAGAATTAAAACAAGTTAGCACTAGAAAAGAAATTGATAGAACTTATTGCCATGTATCAATTGATTTTAAAAATATCTTTAATGTAAATTAATTAATTACAAATATATTTTATCAAGTGAAATTAACCTATCTGTACCTGGATCATATATAAGGAGAACTGTCTAGTTAGGAAAAAAAGGAAAAACCCTTTCCTCCAGTTATACTCTAGAAGACTAAAAAATTTAATGTTTTTGATAAACTATCAGAAAATCACCTTCAGCTATAGTAACAGCATCGAGAAGAAGCTGTGTTGACATAGATTGTTTCTAGCTCAGTCGCTACTCACTGGCCTCAATGACCTACAGACTGGTGTTGCTCTGGAAGTTCAGGATGGTTTAACAGGGACCAGCCACAGAGAAGGCAATCGTCTCAGTGGCTTAGGGAGAGGGAGTCAGCCAGGGTGAACCTCACACAGAAGTGTCCAATTTTATATTATTTCATAGGTACCTCTGACAGATTAACATACTGATTCCATTCACTGGGTTTACTAAACACCACGCTCTTCCCTAGGTGTTCACTTTTAATTAGGGGAGGGTCCAAGAGGGCAGGAAGTTCATAAATAGGATTAGGGCAAAGGACAGGAAACATTCTGGGATACGACCCTTTGAAAATGGAAATTAGAAATACCATTTTTATCTTAGTTTTACTTTGGGATTACTCCCAAGACGCTTGAATCTTTCTAGTGGAGAAAAAAAACTTCTCCAGGACAGACTGATCCTATCTTACACAATTTCCTGTCATTCCTAACTGCTGAGCTTGAACATCGGCTGAAATGTCATATTTCCTTAAATATTTGTTGAATAAGTTAATGAACAGATTTTGAAATGAATAAAATTGAAAGTGACTTAACTGGACATGAATGTTTAATCATGTGCTTAATTATAAGATGTCGGGTTTGGGCAGCAAACCCTGAGATGGTGAATGAACAGATTACTCCAGACACCTCAGTAGGAGAAAGGAGAGGCCTGGGGCCTGACGCTCTAGTTGCAAAAGGTCTCAAGCCAAGCTATGTCTACACTTTTATTGGGGTCTTATCAATGCACCAGGTATAAGTACAAAGCCAGGAGGAACGTGTAACTAACTTTAATGGTCAGGATAATAATATATGGGGCGGCGTATGATAAGGGTGAGGAGGCAAGGAGTTTGTGAAGTTCGAGATCACCAAAGGTGCCTGTTTTTCTTCAAAGTTTCAACATTTACTCCCATGAGAACCTCGAGCAGCAATAAGAATCTGGCTGCTTTCAGCCAAGAAACTTCCAAGAAGGCCCAACATTCGGGGCATCCTCTTTTGCTTTTCTATTAGTCCCATCCAGGGAGGTAGATACAAGTCAGATTTTGTCTGTCCCGGCACTGTGAATTCCCACAATGATAGAGTGGAGAACACAGTCCATGCTTAATTCAAGACCTTTTCTTGTATGAAAACACAGCCAGGTGAGGGGGTCTATGCATCTCTTATAACTTTTCAAAAGTGCCTTCCCAGAATGGTTTATAGTCCTATTTTAAAAATTCCAGGATTTTAAATTCTAGGACCAAAACAAAAAAATTCACTGTTCCATAAAGTGTCCACCTAAAGAAATGAAGCGCTTAAGCATGGGAGAAGTTTGGGGTGCCTGGATGGTTCAGTGGGGTAAAGCCTCTGCCTTCGTCAGGTCATGATCGTGGGATCCTGGGATCAAGCCCCACATCGGGCTCTCTGCTCAGCGGGGAGCCTGCTTCCCCCTCTCACTCCCTGCTGCCTCTCTGCCTACTTGTGATCTCTGTCAAATAAATAAATAAAATCTTTTAAAAAAAAGGAAGAAGTTTACCTAATAAGACACAGTGGCCATTAGGAGCAATTCTTTAAGGAGCTAGTGGAGTTGCTCGCAAAGTCAAAGTTCAGTAGTTCATGTAGTCCTGCTGTGTTGGACAGAATTCCTCTGAGGAGTCCTGATATCCTTCAAATGGAATCTCAAATTTGGAAAATCTCAAATCTCAAATGGAAT
Source organism: Neogale vison (assembly GCF_020171115.1). Lineage (NCBI taxonomy): Eukaryota > Metazoa > Chordata > Mammalia > Carnivora > Mustelidae > Neogale > Neogale vison. The sequence continues at coordinate 72,598,274 of NC_058096.1, forward strand.
CTCAAATGGAGAAGCCAGAGGGATGTGACTGGGTAGGTGCCTTCCACTCACACCTAAGCAGGCATTTCAACTAAATAGCCTCATTACAGTATCTCATCCCTGCAGTGGTTCCTGGGTGCCAGGAATTGTATCAGACATTGATAATTCTCAGAACTGCCCAGTAGGATAGAGATAGCTAATACTATTTTATAGATGAAGAAATTGAAACATCAAATATTTAAGAAATTTGTTCAAGGTTATAGAACTAGTAAGGAATAAAGACAATTAAAAACTACATTGTCTAGCTCTAAACCCAGTTTTGTTTTTTATCTGTTTCTGGTTTTGTTTCTTAATTCATCCATTTTCGAAAGGGAAAACTGAATCCATCATATCTATCATTTAATCTCTGTCAGGATAATGGAAGAAGTTGAGCGATTTTATTTTTTATTTTAATAAACAATTTTAAAGTTGTACAATTTTAAAAAGATGGGGAAATGGTCTAGGAGACTCCAGACTTACAAGGAGAAATTATTATTATTGTGCAAGTGTAAAAAGATTTCCTAAAATTTATTAACTAAAAGCATCCTGTAAGCTTCTAAAATAACAAAGGGGTTTACTTTAGCGCTTTAATGACTTCATGTGTATTTTATAGTTATTTTACTAAGGGACAGTTTAGTAAAATTTTTGGTTCCTACAAATTCCAGTTTCTTCATCCAATTGTACTGCATTTCACATATCATTTTGACAGTGGTGTATCGACAGTTTTCAATGCACAAGATTAATATATTGAATTGCAAAGGGAACTTGTCAACTTCAAGGAATATTTTATTGATTATGTGGGGAGTGAAGTATTGAATTAGAGTCCCTTGCTTATAATGAACTTAAATACCTCCTGTTTCCAAGACAAAGATGGTCAGGCTTACAGAAGAATCTAATGCTAGCTATATCTCAGTTTCACTAGTAAATTTTTTGAGTTTACACCATTTGAATTTACAACCAAATCTGCTTATCCCTCAACTGTATGACCTAGGTTTCAGAGTAATTGCATAATTTTTATACAGAAGGAATTTAGGGGACCACCACTTTGTGGGAAGAGACCTCACAGACTTGGCTTGAAGCTATGTGTGCTTGGTAGGCACCTTATGTTTACCTGGTAATAGGTTTTTATGTAGGCAAGGGTAGCTGGTAACATTATGGCAGGGGAAAGCAAGGGGCCAAGTCACCTGATGAGTTTTTCACTAAGTGTTCTGTTCCTTCATGTTGTCTTTTTTAAAACGATTTTATTCGTGAGGGAGGGAGAGAGGAGGAGGAGGAGCAGAAGGAGAGAGGCAAGCAAACTCCACCCTGAGTGCATAGCCCATGCAAGGCTTCATCTCATGACCCTGAGATTATGACCAAAGCCTAACTGACTGAGCCACTCAGGCACCCTATGTTCTCTTTCTTGATGTTTACTCTTACTTCCAAGTAAATGACACTCCAGTTGGCATCTATGATAGCTTTTTTTTTTTTAAGATTTTATTTGTATTTATTTGAGAGAGAGACAGTGAGAGAGAGCATGAGTGAGGAGAAGGTCAGAGGGAGAAGCAAACTCCCCATGGAGCTGGGAGCCCGATGCGGGACTCGATCCCGGGACTCGGGGATCATGACCTGAGCTGAAGGCAGTCGTCCAACCAACTGAGCCCACCCAGGTGTCCCTAGCTTTTTTTTTTTCTAACCCTATTTTTCTAATTTCCTTCAGGAGGACATCTTGAATATCTTACAACTCAGTCTGAATCCTTTATGAAAGTCATATTCTTCCTACTGAAAATATTCTTATACTTTTGCTCCCCCTTCACATATCTGAAATCAGTATCACTGCTACTATAGTCTCACAAGTGGACCTCTGTCATCACTGACCTACCACCTTTATCTGCTGTATCCAGCCTGTGTCTCTTTTTGTTGGGTCCCCAAGGTCATATTTCCTAAGAAAAATAATTTGGAGTTGTATAAAGTACCTGAGCTAATAAGTATTCCAGACCATGAGGGCAATTTGGCACAGGAATTGACTCTGGCATCCATGCTATTGGAGCAGACTGATTGAACAATGGACATCTGCCAGGCCAGTACTATATAAGATGAAGGCCACCAGTTGGCTGGTACGAGGGGAAGGTACTGAGCTGATGTGGACTGTAGTATCCCATAAATAAGCTTCCTGGGTAGTATGTAAGTGAAAGGACAGTAGCTACTGGGGACTCCATGTCCAAAATCAAATACAAAAATTACACATGATTGAAACTACATTGTATTGAAACTTAGCACAAATTTTTACATGGAAATCTCATGGGTCACATGACAGCTTCTTGAAAATAGTAAGAGGTTTCATTTTCTGAGGGAAGGACACGCCATGTACCAAAAATGTAGTAGAGATTATTAACTCATTTAATCCTCTTAAACCTTATGAAATAGTTAAGCTCACCTGACAAATGCAAAAACTAAGGTTGAAGAGATGAAGTATAATTTGATAGCCTCTCTATGCCAATCTCATAAGGTTACTGCAGAGTTAGCCCAGGGACTGAAATAAGTTTAGCACTATGTAAATTTCTATTTTTTTCACATTAAAAATATTTTTATTGAAGGGGGCGCCTGGGTGGCTCAGTGGGTTAAAGCCTCTGCCTTCGGCTCAGGTCATGATCCCAGGCTCCTGGGATTGGGACTCTGCCTCAGCAGGGAGCCTGCTTCCCCACCCCTGCCATTCTGCTTGCCTCTCTGCCTACTTGTGATCTCTGTCTGTCAAATAAATAAATAAAATCTTTAAAAAAATATTTTTATTGAAATATAATTAACATATAATATTATGTTAGTTTTAGGTGTGCAAATTTCTGTTTTTATATTCTTTATACTATTGTTAATTTTATATAAATAGCAAGTGGTAACACTGGAATTCGAATTCACATCTCACCTTCAAAATGGTGACTTGAAGACTGCTGTATTGTTGCTAGCCCAGTCACTTCTTTATATCCTCATCTGTTTCCACACTGTTCTCTTTCAACCAGGGGTCAGTTTAATTTCAGCTTGGTCAATGTAAATAAGACCACAGTCAAGAGAATCAGATTTCTTTAAAGAATCACAAAATTTAAGAACAGAAGCACAAATCATGAATTAGTATGAGGGTACCACTAATGTATGACTTCAGATTTTGCTTCTTTTATCAAATGTCAAATGTCTCAAAAGAAGCGTGCTTAGAATCAGCCAGGATGCATCAGAGCAGGCTTAGTAAGGAGCTGGAACTCCTGCCCAGCAGTAACAAGGAGCACTTCACCCCCTTTTCTATGAAAGGAAGACTGGTCCCCCGCCATCTACTGGAGAAGCAGGGATTTCATAAGCATTTTACATGGATCGCTAACAATGTGGAGAATTAACAGCATTTAGATATGAGAGTGTCCATACTACTGAGATGTAGCTATAGTGTTAAAAAAGTAAAATCTGGATACTTTTACCACCAGATTTGGCGTGTTTTGTTTTACTTTCTTGGATTTAAAATAATTAATTAATTTATTTACGTAAGTAGCTGGGCTCTGGTTGATTACAAGTGGGTACCTGATAAATTCCTAAGTTATTCCTAGCATTGGAAAGCCTTTACTGAAATCATTTGAGAGAGAGAACACTCATTGCCTTTCTCTGAACTTCTAGGAAAGGCCAGAACAAAAAGTAAAGAAAAGCCAAGCCTACAGCAAAAAAGATCCTCTCTTTCTGATCCCAGAAAAAGAGTTTTTTAAAAAAGTACTGTGGTTGAAAACTAAATACATGAGATAAGGCCAATAATTTATTTTTCAGATTTCATTACAGAATGATTTTAGCTAAAATGAAATAAAACCAACTCTATGTTAGCAGAAGAGTTCAGCTGAGACCTGAAGTAAACTGGCTGAAGCTTTGATTATATTTGTGTCTTCTTATTTTGAATATTCTTATCATTTTTATTTCAAGAACTTATTGTGAATCACTAGTTTAATTTTATAGCCTACTGATGGATCTGCAATTTGGAAAACACATTATTAAAAGTGTTCCTCAAACTTAGCTGTTGATAAGAACCAACCAGATAGGATATTTTTCTTTTTCAGGATTTGTCCTGGAGATTCTGATTCAACAGATGGCCAGGACCTGCATTTTTATATTAGCAAAAGAAATTCACATTATTTTGATGGACCTAGCATATTAAGCTACACTTTAAGAAACAGCAGGTTAGAATTTTTTCTAAAACTTAAGATATAATCAGCCATCAAAAGTCAATGTGTGGGTACCTGGGTGGCTAAGTGGGTTAAGCCTCTGCCTTTAGCTCAGGTCATGATCTCAGGGTCCTGGGATTGAGTCCCACATTGGGCTCTCTGCTCAGCAGAGAGCCTGCTGCCCCCCCTCCCTGCCTGCCTCTCTGCCTACTTGTGATCTCTCTCTGTCTGTTAAATAAATAAAATCTTAAAAAAAAAAAAGTCAATGTATGAAGCAGCATTACTCATAATGGTCAAAAAGTAGAAAGAATTCAAATATCCATGAAGTAATAAATGCATAAACAAGTTGTTTATACACTAAAATATGATTCAGAGCACTTGCTACAACACAGATAAACCCTGACAATATTCTGAGTGAAAAAAGCCAGATGCAAAAGGCTATACATGTTATGATTCCACTTATATGAAATATCAGAATAGGCGAAACTATACAGCTATAAGTAGATTAGTGCTTGCCAGGGGCTAGGGAAAGAACAAAATGTAGAGTGATTGATAATGGATATAACTTATCTGGGACATGATGGAAATAATCTGGATTAAATAGTAATGATGGTATGAGTTTGCAGCAAACTTTAAATTAGGATTTTTCTGGAGTGCCTGCGTGGCTCAGATGGTTGAGCAACTATCTGCCTTTGGCAAGGGTCACGACCTCCAGGTGCTGGGATCGAGCCCCATATTGGGCTCCCAGCTCAGTGGGGAATCTACTTGTCCCTCTCCATTTCCCTCTGCCTCTCCCTATACTTGTTAAATCTCTGTCTCTGTGTCTCTCTCAAATGAATAAATAAAAAATCTAAAAAAACAAAACAAAACAAAAAAACCCAAAAAAACAAAAACAAAACAAATTAGGATTTTTCTGAAGAATGTCAAAACAGGAATTAAGTTTAATACGGCCCCAAAGGTTACATCTAGTAACATTGCTCACAAGGACTGGAGAATTTCCAAGGTCCTTTTGTACCATTTGAATTTCGAAATATCTGCATTATAATTTTTTTAATTGAAAAATAAAGTGGTCCTGGGGGGGTGCAGAAATAGTATGATGGCAACCCTGTGGATATACTAAAAACCACTGAATTACACACTTTCAAGTGGTGAATTTTATGTATGTGACTTGTACCTCCATTAAAAAAAAGGAAAATAAATCACCTGAAAGATATAGAAATAAGACATTGAATAAAGTAAAATACTGAGAAAGGGCCAGATGGAGCTTGGCCATAATACAGGTTTGTCAAGACCCTGGATTTAGCAGGCACTGAGCAGTACTCAGTGGTTATACTGGATTACAGCCATACAACATATACACAGAAGAAAAAGGAAAAGGAAACTCTACTGTTTTCAGAAAACACTGCAGGGGCAGAGGCTACCTGAGTTCCACGGATCTTATTTCTAGAATGAAATAACATCTCTGTTATCATCTCATTGATGATTTTTTTCCAAACTGTGAGCTTTTTGCCTCTTCTTTACACTCACTCATTCTAAGCATCATCCAGATAGGATGACTACAGTAACTTCTTAACTAGCTTTTCCTCTGTCAGTGATTCCTTCACACTGGCTCCAAGAGCTATCTTTCTTTCTTTCTTTCTTTTTTTTTTAAAGATTGTATTTTTTCGTTTGAGAAAGAGAGAGAGCACAAGCATGAGCAGGGGGAAGGGCAGAGCGAACGGGAGAAGCAGACTCCTTGCTGAGCAGGGAGCACAATGCAGGACTTGATCCCGGGACCCCAAGATCATAACCTGAGCTGAAGGCAGATGCTCAAAGGACTGAGCCACCCATGTGCCACCTCCTCACCCCACAAAAGCTATCTTATTAGACATCCAATCAGTTACTCACTGGACATTTACTGAGCACCTGTTATGTACCAGACCCTGTGCCCAAAGCTGGGAAGAAAGTGATGAAAGACAAACTCAAGTATCTGCTTTGAAGTGTTGCTGTCCTGTCAAAAAGCTTCTATAGCCCACACAGGCTCCAGGATAAGAGGCAAACTCCTTCATCAGCAGAAGACTCAGTTGTTCTCTCCCATGCTCTGCCCTTCTGTCTTTTGATCCAAGCAGGACCTTATGAAGTTCCAATCATACCACCAGGCCTTCATGACCTTCTGTTTTTGGACCTGTTTTTTTTCCCCCAGACATTCTCCCTTCCCCACCCATTATTTGATTGAGAAACTCCTTATCATGCCAACAAAACCCAACTTCCTCAGTTAGGCCTTCCCTTTAATCCCACAGTCATTACTCTGCGGTCTGTGTCCCTACCACATTCTTTTCATATTTCCGTAGAACTTCCTACTCCAGGAGACAGTAAATTCTTTGAGGATAGGAATGTTCTACTTGATATTCAGTAAACTACTTGGCATCCAGTAGGTACTCAATATTTATTTATTGAAACAATAAAGTAATTAGTTAAACAAGCAACTTAACCCTTAGTGTCATTTTCTGCAGTAAAGATTCTGAAGATTTAACTTACCGGATATATAATGGGGATTATGCTCTGGATGGTCATCAGGTTTTGGATCTGCTGAACTTAAATGGCAGTGTAGTCAGGAGGAGCATCAGGTATTGGATCCAAGGACTTTGTTTTATTTTCAATGTCATCCACAGGTCGATTGGCACTTGTGGGGACGAGCCTTGGAGGAAATGTAGGTGCACAACTGAGAAATGGGATGATTTATTACTGAAGATATTAATTTTTTCCTTATTAGTTTGCTGCAATATCAGTGTATGTAATCATTATGAAATACACTACTATATTTCTAATGACACCCATAATACACACATATATTAGACATTAATTCATGCATATGATAAATTGTTAGGCTGAACATAGAGTAAAAAACTAACGCTGACTAATTACACTGTGCTTGGGATTAAAGCAATGAGCTCCCAGGCTGGCGGTTCAGTGGACCTGATACTGACTCTTATTTACATAGATAAATTCCTTTCAAAATAGTACAAATTCCTTGTCGCAGGATGTAATATGGAGAAACTGGCATATATGGAGTGAATCTGATTTTTCCCACACACACTTTTTTGAAAAGTGGTTGTGTCAAAGTAAATTCAAAACAAAACAACATAAATACTTAATGGTTTAAAAAGCAGTGTGCCATACATAACTCACTTAGAGGTGGTTTAGTGCGCTTACCAGTGACTCCTATGTTGAGTTATTCTTCCTAAAACAACCTAGGTCACTACACTTACTGAAAGGAAGGTGTTGAGGTCACGTTTCATGTTATACCCTGCCCCTTCACTGAGATTGGAGACATTTTCCCTGACCTCACTATGAGGAACAGCTCAGTGCTCCTGAAAAAACTGGTTGCTTTTATCTCATAGAGAACACAAGTCCCTTAAATGTGATATTTCTCTCCTTGAATCAGTTGCAGGAAAACTCAGGACGCACTTTTCAGACCTCCTCTATCAAGGAAAGCTTTTCATTGCTATCACCTCTTTTATTAGACTTATTTTCCTACTCTTAACTTTCTTTCCTTCATTTTTCTCATGTATTTTAAGTATCTTTGTCTAGATGCAACCGATATAAGTCTCCTTTAGTCCTTTCTATGCCAAATGGTAAACAACAACAAAAACAATTTCCAAGTGAAATAAACTCAAACTATTATTAAGGAAAACAGTCATATAATTCACATTTAAAATGAAGCATAATAAAATTTTTTCATAAAAGACTGCTAACTTTTTTGAAGAATTCTAATGAATACTAAAAAATAAAATGTTTTAATGCTCTGATATATTTATACATATTTATATATGTAATACATATTACTAATAGTGATATATGTAATATGTTCCATGATTTTTTGTCTCCAGTTACATTTCATTCATATTTTTATTAATTCAACAAATACTTACTGAGCATTTTTTATATATGAGGCACTAACATGGACGTTGAAAATACAGTAATAAACCGGAAAACCAGGTGCCCATCATACTAGAGATTTTATTTTAGAGGCATGAGATTAAAAACACATTAACAAATATTTAAGATTGAATCTACATTCTACAGTTATAAAGAAAACAAAGTAAAAATTTGAGGAAAGACATGGATGGAGTCCCGGGAGTTTCAGGGAAGCCTCTCTGGGGCGTAAACTTTGAGCTGTTTGAACCAGGAGAAGAGGCACTATACTACAGATGTAGGAAGGGAGTTCTAGGACATCAGGCAACATGTGCAAAGGCCCTGAGATGGCACTGAGCTTGGGATGCTCAAGTGTGAGGAAGAGGTCAGATGTGACTGGGACCCAAGAACTGAAGAGAAGAGAGTGAAGAGATGGAGATAAGTTGATCATACCTGAAGACCGAGGCGAAATGTTTGGGATTTGCTGTAATTGCAGCTGGGCAGTCTTCGGAGGACTTGAATCAGTGGGGAGATGAGAGCTGATTTATACTTTCTCTTGAGGGAGGACAAGAGGAAGTACACAGTGAGCATGGGATGGCAGCCATAATCCCGGTGAGACCGAAGCTGGCTTAGACCAGGGAAGTCACCCTGGAGCGGTCCAGCTGTGGTCAGGAGCAGAAGCTACAGGAGCTGCTGATGGACCAAGGGAAAGAGAGGAGTCAAGGATGAGGGTTGGGTTTTCAGGCCAGTGTACTGGAGCTGATGATAGTGCTGGAGAGGAAGATGGTGGGGAAATGGTAGGAACGGGGGAGGGTGGGAATCAAAAGCTCAAAATAGGCATGTTTTATTTAAGAAGAGACCACACGAAGACAAATAATTAACAGAAAATATTGTTTGTGTTTGTGTGTATTTATTAATTTTCTATTATGAGAAATGTCTTTTCATCTTAAAAACATAAACTTTCCTGGCTGGGAAAGACGACCTACCCCTCAGGGCTAGCCAATTCTTAGAAATAGCAAAGAGCTCTGACAGGAGCATGCCTTTGATATGCAAACGAACTGCTCCAGAGCCCTACCTCTTCCTTTGTCTGGGCTCTACACCCCAGGAGATAATTTCCTTTGCCTTAATCTTCCCCTGGCCAGGTACCAGGTAACTAGGAGCTATTCCTTTGGCCTAGAAGCATGTCACAATTATTCAAACCAGCCAGTCCTCAGTGGTTTGTCCTGCCCTGCCTTCATCCCTCCACCATGCCCCCCCCAAACCTCAATAAAGGCCATGATCTAAGAACTCTTTTAACTTCTGCTTCTTCCTGATCAAAATGTGGTATCCCTCCTGTGGCCCTGTGTTTTGTGCCATGCCTCTCATTTCTAGGGGAACTGTATCATTGCTTTTCTTTCAAAGGAATTAACCTTTCTGTGTTGTCAGTCATCTTTATAAATTAAGACTGACATCAACCTTTTGCTGACGGAGGGTCCTGCCTTGCTGTTGATTGCTGCTAACTGATTAGGGTGCCCGTTGCTGAAGGCTGGAGTGGCTGTGGCAATTTCTTAAGATAATGAAGTTTGACCTGTCAATTGACTCTTCCTTTCACAAATGATTTCTCTGTATCATATGATGCTGTTTGGTAGCATTTTACACAGTAGAATTTCTTTCAAAATTATAGTCAGTTATCTCAAATCCTGCCACTGCTTTATGAACTATATTTTATATATATATATATATATATATTTTTTTTTTTAAAGTTCATTTATTTTTAGTAATCTCTACACCCAAATGTGGGGCTTGAACTCATGATCCTGAGATCAAGAGTTATGTGTTCTACCAACTGAGCCAGTCAGGTACCCCTATGTGATATTTAAAATCCTTTGTCATTTCAGCAGTCTTCATAGTATCTTCACCAGGAGGAGATTCTATCTTAAGGAACAAGTTTCTTTGCTTATCCGTAAGAAGCAACTCCTCACCTGTTAAAATTTTATCATAAGATTGCAGCAATTCACATATAATAATAAAAAAGTTAAAATATTATGAGAATTACCAAAACATGGCACAGAGACATAAAGTGAGCAAACACTGAAAAATGGCAAAAGTAGACTTGTTCAACATAGGGCTGCCAAAAATCTTCAATTTGTAAAAAAAAAAAAAAAAAAAAAGGCAGTATCTGCAAAGCACAATAAAATAAAGTATGTCTATATATGATCCTGTTCTTCAAAAAAAAATTTAAGAACAAAGCACAAGACGTATTTATATGTGAACATTATGAGAATAACTCAGGGTGGGAAACTAGAAGTTGAGATGAAATTTTTAAGGGGGTTATGGATTTAATTGATACCATTAGGCAGGGAAAAAATGAGGTTATCAATTAAAAAAAGGAATTATAGTATTTCCAGATTTCTGAGGGTGATGACAAATAATGAGGACAGTATCAACCAAGACTATAATTTAGTGAATGGATATCAAGGGTCAGGTAAAGGACCAAGCAATTTGCATATTAGAACTAATTATAATAGCATGTGTCTAAGATACAAACTATTATTCCAACTTTATAGATGAGAAAACAGGCTTAGAGAAATAAAGCAACTTAACTATATGCTTATTAAATGATCAAGCCCATGAAAGTCATTTATTTCTAAATCCAAAGCCTATGTTCCTTCCACTAGGCCATCTCATTGATCAGAATCTAGAGTGTGGTCATTTGTGTTGTTCATGTGCAGTAGAAAGCCACTCATGCAGGGTAGGTGAAGGGAGCATTAGAAGAGAATGTGAGTGATCATTATGAATATTGAGCTGACCCAAGAATATTGTTGTAAGATAAGCCAGTATATAGATTCCCAGCCGAAATGTTTGTCTACTAAGTGTGGGGCAAAGAAACCAAGTGCATTTCTAGGCTCGGATCATCTCCACAATGTCACTTAAGCCTGAGTTACTAGTACAATGTCTCAAGAGGTATAAAAATATTCTAGAGCTCAACAAAAAACTGGTGTGTGCAACTGCTGGCCAGCCAAAGGAGTTCAGGAAATTGGTCCTACCCTCTAAGGATAAGAATCCCTGGTATTTAGAAAAACACTGATACCTTTCTAGAACCTTCAATCCCAGGAAAACATAGGTACATACTTTTGAGCGACTCTTGTACATGTACACAGAGGACATACACAAGAATGTTCTTGACACCACTGTTCATATGAAGAGAAACTAAAAAAATTTTTATTATCCATCAGTGGTAGATGAAATCAATCTTGGTATAATCATATAACAGTATACTGTAGTGGAAACAAATCAGAACCTTATCCATCATCAGAGATGAATCTCAAAATACAATATTGAGCAAAAAAAGTAAGTCACTGAGGGCACCTGGAAAGCTCAGTCGGTTGAGCATCTGACTCTTAGTTTCAGCTCACGTCATGATCTCATGGGTCCTGAGGTTGAGCCCCATGTTGGGCTCCTCACTCAGCAGTGACTCTTCTGCTTGAAAATTCTCTCCCTCTCCCCTTCCCCCCACTCATGCTTGCATGCTTTCTCTAAAATAAATATGTAAATTAAAAAAAAGAGTCATTGAAGAATATGGTATGATTTTATTTTTATGTTCAAAGGCAGGAAAATTAAATACTTTCTTTCAGACATATACATGAAAATAAAACTCTAAAGAAAAACTAGGGAATTAATAACACAATATCTAGTCAGAGGTTACGTGTGGAGGAAAAAGGGACTCTAATTTCCGGCTAACAGTCTAATGACTAAGGACAGGGAAGATGGGTTTTTATTCTTTAAATGATATGTATATGTTTAAACTCATGTTTTCGGACGTATGACATTACATTGAACAAGACCTTTTGACAGCCACATGTTGAGAGTACTGTTTTACTGACTAAAGGTTTGTTGTTACTTTCTAGATTAAGTCTCAGAATTTCAAACTGTTAATAACTCATAATGAAATTTATTAGAACAATTTATTAGGGCCTATTTCTATCTATCTATCCATCCGTACATCCAGTAACTCGCCATTAATTTAATGCTAAATAAAAATACATATCTGAAATTTTCTCAAAATAAATATTAAGAAAAAAATGTAGAATTTTGGACTCTCTTAGGTAGCATCTCTAGGGAAAAGCCCAGAAATGTGTGTTTTTAATAAGAGACCCATGTGAGTCTTATAATCAGACATGTTTGAGAGTGATAGAGAAAATTAGTTCTCATAAATTAACAGTTCTCAATTATATCAGTCAGAAATTAGAATTTAAATCTGATTCAAGTGAAAAATCAATCTATAAAGATGTTTTAAAAAGCAGTTAGTATCAATGAATTTAATAAAGTGAAATACACCTGGACACTGCCTCATATGCTGCAAATGTTCTTAGTTTGTTTAACTTCCCTCTCCTTTGAGATGCTAATTTTTTCCCTACCACCTAGTATCCTCCATTCTTTCTTTACAATATTATTTTCCTTTACAATCTAGGAGTTTGCATATTTCTCTAATTATAATAACATGTCTCTACTTAGTTTGCATGTATTATGAGGCAGAATAATTTCCAGTTGGTATAAGCATGGATATTGTTAACATAATTGTTCCTTAACATTCAGTGGATTGTTTTCTGATTTCTCTATTATTTAGCAAACATAAAAAGTGCCATAGGTTGAAAAAGAGGTGGAGGAGCTAAGATGGTGGAGTAGCAGAAGGACCTTAGGCCTGCCTCATCCCTCAAGCACAGCTAGATAAATAACAAATCACTCTGAATACCCAAGAAATCAATAAGAGGCCCAACCAAACTGCACAACTAGAGAGAGAGAACAGGCCACACTGTGAAAGGTAGGAGGTGCAGAGGCATGGTCTGGGGGAACGAATGGATTGTGTGTGCAGTGGAGGGGAGGGAGCCTTGATCAGAGAGAGAGAGAGAGAGACAGAGAGAGAAGTGCACAGGGAATCCTAAAGCCAGTGACTGGGAAACTGAGAGGGGCTGACTTTTATGAGTATTTGCAACCAGTAGGGTTCAAAGACTGGATTTTTAGAGGTCTGCTGGTATGGATCCCTGAGGGCACTCTAGTGCTCCTATGGAGAAAGAGGGCAGATAGCCCAGAGGCAAATAACCCCTGGGAATGCACTGGGAGAGACAAGATGGTCCTCCTTCTTGGAAGGCATCTGGGAGAGGTGATATTGCCTCTCCTGGAACAAAAGAGCTGCCAGGCACCATATCCCTCTCCCATACTTCAGCATAGGCACAGAGAACTTTGCCAAGGGTGGCTAGTATGGACACCTGCTCTTTGCTGTGCTTTACTCCAAACTCCATGCCCCTGTGCTTTAGTGTGATTGCCCTTCTGGGACAACATGCATCAGTCCCAACATGGGGAGACCCTCTCCCAGAGAATCAACACAGGTCCCCAAAGTTTGGAGTTTTAAAACTCAGCCAGCCTGCTTGGGATAGAACACAGGTGCACTACACTGCTGGGTGGGTACACAGCCCAGACATTGACATGGTGAATGTAGTGATCAGAGAGTCCCCTGAGGGGGAGACTGTTCACTTTTCTGGGAGGGCTTGCCAGACAGTAGCAGATGGGAACTTTCCTCTCCAGTCTCCAGGGACTAGGTAGCACCAAACATCTTAGTAAAGAATGAATGGATCACCCAGGAAATTAAAGAAGAAATTAAAAAAAAAATACATGGAAGTAAATGAAAATGAAAACATGGCAGTCCAAAACCTTTGGGACGCAGCAAAAGCAGTCAAAAGAGGGAAGTATATAACAATACAGGCCTACCTTAAAAAGCAACAAAAATTTCAAATATGCAACCTAACCTTACACCTAAAAAAGCTAGAAAAAGAATAACAAATGAAATCTAAAGCCAGTAGAAGGGAAATAATAAACATTAGGGCAGAAATAAATTATATAAAAACAAACAACCCAGTAGAACAGATCAGTGAAACCAGGAGCTAGTTTTTTGGAAAAAATTAATAAAACTGATATGCCCTTAGCCAGACTTATCCAAAAGAAAAGAGAAATGAGCCAAATAAATAAAATCATGACAAAGGGGAGATCACAACCAACACCTAGAAATACAAACAATTATAAGAGAATATTATGAAAAACTATATGCCAACAATCAGGAAGATGGTTTCACAATGGTCTAGGCAGTCTGAAAAAAATGGATAAATTCCTAGAAACATATAAAACTACCAAAATTGAAATAAGAAGAAATAGAAAACTTGAGCAGACCCATAACCAGCAAAGACATTGAATCAGTAATCAAAACTGTCCCAATAAACAAAAGTCCAGGACCAGATGGATTCTCAGCAGAATTCTACCAAACAGCTAAAGATTAGTTAATATCTATCCTTCTGAAACAGTTCCAAAAAATAGAAATGGAAGGAGAGCTTCTAAATTCATTCCATAAGGTCAGCATTACTTTGATTCCAAAACCAAACAACCCCTCCCCTCCCAAAAAAGGAAATTTATGGACCAATACCCTTGATGAACATGGATGCAAAAATTCTCAACAAAATACTAGCAAATAAATCCAACAGTACATTAAAAGAATCATTCACCATGATTGAGTAGGATTTATTCCTGGGTTGCAAGGATGGTTCAATATTCATAAATCAATCAACAGCAATAACATTAATAAAAGAAAGGATAAGAACCATATGCTCCTCTTAATAGATGCAGAAAAAGCACTTGACGAAGTACAGCATCAATTTGTTAAAACCAACAAAGCAGGTATAGAGGGAACAACCCTCAACAAAGTAGGTATAGAGGGAACATACCTCAACATCATATAGGTCAGATAAGAAAGACCCACAGCTAATATCATTCTCAATGGGGAAAAATTGAGAGCTTGTCCTCTATGGTCAGGAACAAAACAGGGAAGTCCACACTCACTACTGTTATTTAACATAGTACTGGAAGTCCTAGCCTTAGCAATCAAACAACAAAAAGAAATAAAAGGCATCTGAATCAGCAAGGAAGAACTCAAACTTCCACTCTTCACAGATGACATGATATTCTATGTGGAAAACCCAAAAGACTATAACAAAAAATTGCTAGAGTCGACCCACAAAATCAGTAAAGTCACAGGATACAAAATCGACATAAAGAAATTTCTTACATTTCTAAACAACAATAATGAAGCAGTAGAAAGAAAAATCAAGGAATCAATCCCATTTACAACTGCACCAAAAACCATAAGATACCCAGGAATGAACCTAACCACACAGGTAAAAAAGCTGCACTCTGAAAACTAAAGAATACTTATGAAAGCAATTGAAGATGACATAAAGAAATGGAAAAATATCCCATGCTCATAGATTGGAAGAAAAAATATTGTTAAAATGTCTATATTACCCAAAACAATCTACACACTTAATGTAATTCCTATTAAAATACCAACAGTATTTTTCACAGAGCTGGAACATAAAATCCTAAAATTTGTATGGAGCCAGAGAAGACTCTGTATAGCCAAAGCAGTCTTGAACAAGAAAAGCAAATCTGGAGGCATCACAATTCCTCTTCCAACATGAGCATGCTGCAAATTTTAGAAGATCACAATAATAACATGCACACACAATAACACATTCTTTTTTATTATCAAAATCATACATTATTTATAGAAAATAAAGAAATGCAAAAAGTCATAAAAAGGAAAAGAGTTACATTTTTGTTCTTACTTTCCCAAAGTAACCATCCTTAAAATGTTAGCATAATCCATTTGTGTGTATGTGAATTTCTGTGTGAATGTATGAGGAGTGAGTTATAATATATATTACAATAAAATTAAGATCTCAGTATATTATAGTCATATATTAATGAATAAATTTTGGATATAACAAATATTTTTTTAAACCACAATTTTAGTGACTACAAAGCTATCTATTATTAGTTGTGTCTACCTAATTCAAACTATTTTATTATTAATGTTTTAATTTTTTGGAATTATGATTAATACTATAAAATATACTTTTACATGAGTGTCTGAATATACAAATGGTTAATGTCTATTGCCTTAGTAGAAAATAATTTATGTTAAGGTTTTGTGTCAACAAAGTTTTCACAATTTGGGAAGATTTTGCCTAGACATTTTCTTTCTAATAAGGGTCCTTTTGTTTAAGCCCAAATCACATACGAATGACCATTTTGGCACTAAATATTATTTTCTTTATTCACTCCCTATTTATTACATGGAAACTATGGCTATTATTTTATGATACCATTATATAAAATAATTCTCTTCTAGTACTGAAAATACTAGTTATACACTGCTTAAAACAGAACAGTTAATTTATAATGGCTTAATAAGTTTTAAAAAATTAAATGCAGAAATGTTGCAGAATAGCAGATATATGGTACTGTATGTAATTTTAACCTCACATTCTAAAAGATCTGATCTTGTAAGACACTTTAAATCATCTATTGTTAGCTTAAAACTATATAACTTTTTATTAATTTCTTCAAATGAGGCAAGATAAAGACAAAAAGAAATATAATAGGTCCCTAAGCAAGCAGTCTCCCCAACTGGAAGTTTAAAATCACAAATGCGATGTATTTCCATTGAGCTTGTTTATGGATTCTGTACTGAATATTAATGTAGTTGAGTTACTAGCATCCAATAAGATAATAATCAAAAGTAAAACACATTTTTCAGTATAGGTACAGTGAAATTGTTAATAAGAAAGATTTAAATCAGATTTGATAGGGGTATCCAGAGATACGGACTCTGCTCCTACCCAATTTTATACATTGATGGTGTAACTGGATCCTTGTGGTGAATTCACTAAACTTACTATGCATTCTATAGTTTACCTTCTTTTTTGAATATTTCTTAAATTCACTTCAGTGTATAGAGAAAGCTAAGATGCCTGAGATATATAAGAATTGATCATTATTTTTATGACCCATATAGCAACTCAGAATTTGGTTGCTTCATTATTGACCCTCTTTATCTTTAAATTGTCACTTCCCCAACATCTTCATAGATGGTCTATAAATACTGATCCATTTCACTTTGTGGAAAGTTCTATAGAGCAGGAACAGGCGTGGAAAGCGTAGCACAGAGGAGTTTAAGAGCATTTCTCCAGGGTTGCACAGTTAGCGAGAAGTACTGGCAGGATTAGAGCCCAGGCAGTTTAGTTCCCGCCAAGCTACAGCTCTACATGTCTCATTTGCTGCAGCCTGTACTTCTTAATCCTCTTCACCTATGTTTTACCATCCCCCTGCCTAGAAGTGGGATTTCTGGATCATATGGTAGTTCTAATTTTTGATTTTTTGAGGAGATTCCACACTGTTTTAATGGCGACTGAAACAATTTCTATTCTCAACTGTGCACAAACCTTCCCTTTTCTTCACATCCTTGTCACCACTTGTTATTTCTGATCTTTTCAGTAACAGTCACTCTGACAGGTATGAATGTCTCATTGTGATTTTGATTTGCATTTTCCAGGTGGTTACTGATGCTATACATTTTTTCATGGGCCAGTTGGCTGTCTGTATGTCTTCTCTAGAAAAATGTCTCTTCATATCCTCCGACCATTTTTAGTCATCTTGAATTACAGGAGGTCTTTATATATTTTGGCGGTTAGCACCTTATCAGATAAATCATTGCAAATATCTTCTACCATTCAGTAGGCTGTCTTTTCATTTTCTTGATGGTTTCCTCAACTGTGCAAAAGTTTTTCAGTTTTAGTCCCATCTGTTTATTTTAGCTTTTGTTGTCCTTGTCTGCTGAGACAGATGCAAAAGTATTAAGACTGATGTCAAAAAGTTTATTGCCTGTTTTCTTCTAGCACTTGTATGACTTCAGGTCATTAAATTTAAGTATTTAATCAATTTTAAGTTTATTTTTATGTATTATAAGGAAGTGGTCCATTCCCTCTACCTACTTTGTTGAGAGTTTTTATTATAAATTGGTGTTTTTCTCCCATTTGTCAAATGATTTTTCTCCACTATTAAGATAATCATGATTTTCACCCTTCATCTTGTTAATGTCTTATATCACATTGATTTGTAACCATCCTTGCATCCTTGGAATAAATACCACTTGATAATAGTATATGGTCCCTTTAATATATTTTGAATTGGGATTGCTAACATTTTGTTAAGGATTTTTGCACCATGTTCATCAGAGATGTTGGCCTATGATTTTTTTTTCTTTTCTTTCTTCTTTCTTTCTCCTTGTGTGGGTCTGTATTGTTATCAGCTTCCTTCTTAGAGCTGCTTTTGTTGCATTCCATAAATTTTGGAGCATAGTGTCTTCATTTACATTTGCTTCAATATGTTTTTCATTTCATTTTTTATTTTTTCAATGACCCAGTGGTTGTTGAGCAAGCACATGGTTTAGCCTCCTCATCTGAGTTTTTTTCCCAGTTTTCTCCTTAAAATTTATTTCTAATTTCATACCATCATGGTTGGGAAAAATGCTGGATACAATTTCAATCTTCTTAAGTTTATTTAGATTGTCTTATAGCCTAACATTATCTATCCTGGAAAATGATCCATGCGCCCTTGAGAAGAAAGTGTATTCTGCTTTTTTTAGTTGGAATGTTTTGTATATATCTGGTTAAATCCATCTGGTCTAATGTGTCATTTAAGGTCAATGTTTCTTTATTACTTTTCTGGCTTATATATCCATTGATATGGATAGTGGGGTGTTAAGGTCCCCTACTATTATTGTTTTACTTTGAACCTCCCCCCCATGTCTGTTAATACTTGCTTTACATATTTAGGTGCCTCTATGTTGTGTGCATAAATATGTATGAGTGTTATATCTTCTTGTTGGATTGATTCCCTTATCATTATGTAATGCTTTGTCGGGGACCGCCTCCGGCCGGGAAAGTCCCCACCATTACACGATGGCGCTTGGCTCACTGCCAGCAAAATACACTGCAAGTGAACACTGAACTTTCTGGTGAAGCCCGCCTAAAGGAGGACATAGTCATTGGCTGTTTCAAATTTAATCAGCATAGTAACAGGACTCTCATTGGCTCTCCCCATTGTTTGGCCCCTTATTGGTCACCCTGACACATATAAGCTAAGAAAGTTGTCGAAATAAAGAGACGAAGCATTAACACCATGCCAGGCTGGTTGTCGTTCTTGCGGGCTGAGGGCGACAATGCTTTTGTCTCTTTACAGCCTTTGTTTTGGAGTTCTATTTTGTATGATGTATTGCTACCCCAGCTTTCTTTTCACTTCCATTTACATGGAATATCTTTTTCTATTCCTTCACTCTCAGTCTGTGTGTCGTTAGAGCTGAAATGAGTCTCTTTTGGACAGTATATAGATGGGTCTAGCTATTTTATCCATTCAGCCATCCTATATCTTTTGATTGGAGATTTTAGTCCATTTATATTTAAACTGATTGTTGATGGGTGTGTTTTTATTGCCATTTTGTTCATTTCTTTTTTCCTGGTTGCTTTTGTAGTTCTTCTCTATTCTCTTGCTCTCTTCCCTTGTGATTTGAGGATGTTCTTTAGTATTATGTTTTGATTCCTTTCTTTTTTTGTGTGTATCTATTATAGGGTTTGGTTTGTGTTTACCATGAGGTTCATCTATATCTAGCGAGATATGCAGTCTATTTTAAGTTGGTGGTTGCTGAAGTTTGAATGCTTTCTAAAAACACTACCTTTTTACTCAACTCCTGTTTTATGTTTTGGATGCCATATTTTACATCGTTTGTGTATCCCTTAACTAATTATTGCAAATATAGTTTATTTTACTACTTTTTATCTTTTAACTTTCATACCAGATTAACAAGTGATTGACCCACTACTTTTACTATATTACTTTACCAGTGAGATTTTTTTCTTTCATGTTTTTTTTTTTCTAGTATTGGTTTTTTTCTTTATGTTTAAAGAAATTCGTCTAATATTCTTAGTAAGCTGGTTTAGTGGTATTGAACACCTTTATCTTTTGCTTGTCTGGCAAAATTTTTTATCTCCCCTTCAACACTGGATGATAACGTTATCAGGTATTCTTGGTTGCCATTTTTTCCTTTTAGCACCTTGAATGTATCATGCCACTCCCTTCTGGTCTATAAAGTTTATGCTGAATGATCATAATCTATGGAATCTTCCATTACATACAACTATGTATGTAGTTCTGGCTTGCTGCTTCTGGCTTGCTGCTTTTAAGATGTTCTCTTTAGTTTTTGACATTTTAATTACAATGTACCTTAGTTTGGATACTTTTGGGTTCATCTTCTTTAGGAGTGTCTATCCTTCCTCAACCTGGATGTCTCCCTAGGTTAGAAAAGATTTCAGCTGTTATTTCTTCAAATAAGTTTTCTTCCCCATTCTCTCTCTCTCTCTTTTCCTTCTGGAATCCCTGCAATGCAAATGTCGGTATGCTGGATGTTGTCCTGGAGGTCTTTTAAACTAGGTAATTTTTCTTTTACATTTATAATTATTTCATTCCATGCTGAAATATATATGACATAAGCATGATGAAAAACAAATTTCATTATAAGCATTTTTATATGGAGATGAGTATGCATACTCACTTTAAGTTCCACCTTCTATTTCCTGAAATTCCAATATATTTCACTCATGCAAGCACACTGAGATAAAGAATAAATATCTGAAGACTGAAGTTTTTTACCTATAGAAATACGATCAATCAGATACAAACTCCCATTTGTCACTAGAATATTTAGAGATTTACTAACCAACTATCCTCATTTTCTTTTCTTTTCTTTTTTTTAAAGACTTTATTTGAGAGAGAGGGTGAGAGTGAAAGCATGAGCTGGAGGGAGGGGCAGAAGGAGAGAGAGAAGCAAACTCCCCACTGAGCAGGAAGCCCGACCTAGGTCTCAATTCCAGGATTATGGGATCATGACCCGAGCAGAAGGTAGATACTTCACCAGCTAAGCCACCCAAGCACCCTCATCCTCATTTTCCTTAATTCTTTTTTTTTTTTTTCCCTATTCAGTGTGGGTGATTTCCACTATTGAATCTTTCACATATGTTCTGTATCTTCTAACCTACCATTTATTCTCCCATGTATTTTTCATTTCTGTTATTGTATGCTTCAGTTCTGATTGGTACTTTTTTATACTTTCTCTTTATTGAAGTTCCTTAGTGTGTTTATATATTCTTCTTCTCTTGAATTTGTTAAGCATATTTATGACCATTACTTTGAATACTTTATTGGGTAGACTGCTTATCTCCCTTTCATTTAGCTCTTTTTCTGTGGGTTTTGTCTTGTTCTTTTGTTATTCCTCTATTTCTTCATTTTGCCTGGCTCTCTGTGTTTCTTTATATGTGTTAGATAGTTACATCTTTGGTATGTCTTCCAGTCTTAATGGAGTGGTCATATGTAGGAGATGTCCAGTGGTGCTCAGAAGTACAATTCCCTCTGGCAACTAGAGCCAGGTGTTCAGAGATGTCCCCTCTGAGGACTGCATGCTCCCTCCTGTTGGGGCAGGACTGTGACTGCTGCTAGCATGCTGCTGTATGGACTGGTTTGCTGCTCAGCTGGCTGCAAGACCTGACCATTAGAGCTGTTGGCCCATTGGTAGGTGGGTTTATCATCATGATGACTATTATGCCCAGTCAAGGCGCAGGGCTGTATAGGGCTCTTGGTGGGGAATGCATCCTGGCACAGGCAGTGTAGAGGGAACATTCCAAAAGAGCACCCACAAGCACCAGATCAGCTACTGAATGAGATAGTAGAAATGGCTACTATGAATGTCTCAGTCCCTGTGGAGAGGCCCAGATGCCTCTTGCCTTTCTGGCAGGTGCTCCAAGATTAGCAAGTCAGTTCCTTTACTATGTGCTTTTTGATATGGTCTTTTTGTGATGGTTACCAAATTAAGTGAGTCTGTGTCTGAGACCTTTAAGAGAAGATTTACCTTTCCCTACAGTTCTGTAGTTTTTCTGGATGTATTCCCTGTTACTTTTCAAAGCCAGGTGTTTTGAGGGCTCATCTTTCCTGTGCAGAATCTAAGGATTCAGATCGTGAAGTTTGAATCTCTTGCTCTTCAGAAAGAAGTTCTGTACCTTTGTGATTCCTTCTGACCATAAAAGGCCACCCTTGTGTTGTGTTTTTTTCCTTATCAAAAATATATCTGCTTCTTCTACCCATCTCAGAGCTATTCTTGGTTGTAAGGCTCTGTTCATCCAGTTTTTAGGTCCCCTGCTGAGGGAATTATTCCATATACATTTGTAGATTTGGTGTGTCTGTGAGAAGTGAGCTCAGGATCTTCTTTTTTTCTTTTAAAGATGTTATTTATTTATTTGACAGAAAGTGACACAGCGAGAGAGGGAACACAAGCAGGGTAAGTGCGAGAGGGAGAAGCAGGCTTCCCCAAGCAGGGAGCCCCAAGTGGGGCTTGATCCCAGAACCCTGGGATCATCACCTGAGCCAAAGGCAGACACTTAATGGCTGCAACATCTAGGCACCCTGAGCTCAGGATCTTCTTATACCACCATCTCACACTGGTGTTTGATTTATTTAATTTATTTTGCTCAGGAAAAGTTCTGTGAATTATAAACAGCCAACTCATGTGTGAAATTGCCATATTTAACTCTAATTTTAAACTTGAGTCAGTTTATATATTTTAGCACACATGTTGAGGTAAGTAAATAATTCACAAAAAATTCTGCAGCAAAAATTCTCGTGACATAAACACAGAACAAAACGTTTTTCACAGGCTTCTCCAGCTTTCCTTCCTGGGAAACCGAACCAAGGGGAGATCATGTTTATGAAAGGAAGTGTTGGAATCTCTGCCATCCTCCTATTGTCCAACAGACCTGCTGGACCAAAAAGAAAACACATCTGCCCCTTTCTGGCTCGCAAGTGGTATTGTATAGTTCAACAGGAAATAAGGTGGGGCAGTAACGGATATAGCCTGCTGATGCTAATAGAACTTTGTGAGAGAACAGGGAGAGAATTAGCAGTGGTAGAAGTAAATTTAAGTAAGTTCACAAGAGTAAAAATTTTTGTAAAGTCAAGAGTCTTAAAAAATGATTACATTTTGGTGGAAGCACATATCTTTCTCTACTTGGGCTAATCTAACAAAATACCATAGACTGGGTAGCTTATAAACAACAGAAATTTATCTTTCCAAAATCTGGAGTCTGGAAAATGCAAGATCAAGTTTTCTGTCTGGTGAGAGCCTACCTCCTGGTTCATAGATAACTCTTTTCACTGCATCCTCAAATGGTGGAGGGGGTAAGGGATTTCTCTGCATTTACTTAAGTAATTATGACCTAGGGAAATGATCCCAAGAACCTAATACATGATCAAGCTCACAAATTACTTTGTGCAAAACTTGTAACTTTTTCAAAAACTTAAAACTATATAGACCTTTGACACTAAAATAATATAAAAATAATTGAGAATAAAATTGAAATACAAATTACAGCCTTCTATAACAAAATTTAAAAGGGGAATTTGGTTGTGAATTTTATATTATATCAAGTTGCTGAAATTTATTTTTAGTAAATATATATGCTTAAATTATAACATTATTTTTAAAACTTTAGTTAAAATACCCTTCTGGGGTATCTGAAATGGTAGATATTTTAAAAATGGATGATTAATAGAATATACAATGTTCCTACAAATGACTGGCTTTCTCTCAAACTTTTTATCAATTTAGTGAAAATATCTCCAAAGTGTTTAGTCGTTTTCCTACCTTCTCAAGCATTTAAATATTTTCCAAAATGTTTCAGAAAAAAGAATTAGATAAATATATTTGTAAATAGTTATAGTTGAATTCTGTGACACTATAAACACTGTGTAGTTTTCATCATATTGAAACAAGAAAAATAATGCAAATACTTCATATGGTTCAGTAAAAACATTATAACAAAACTTCCTGACACAACCTTATTGACACCTTTAAAAGGTATGGTTACAAGTACTTTTGTAAAAAATAATAAAATGTTTATAATATGAATAATTATAATGTGGATAACTTTGTTTTTAAGAAGTCTGAAAAACCTAGAGGAAATACTAAAATGTAAGTAGTATTTCCTCTTCAACTTTTCTATAATATAAATATAAAACAGACTTTAATAACCTGAATAAGTTGAAAAAAATAAAAATAGAACTGCCACTGCACTATACACTTAAAAATGGCTAGAATGGTGAATTTTACATTATATTTTATAACAGAGAAGAAAAAAAAAGAAGGCAAGAATCACTGTAACTTGAAGGTATCTATAGTAACAACAAACTTCCCTATTTACACTTAAAACTCCCAATACCACTAAATCAAAAACATAAAATAGTGTGTATTTGTTATGATGACCTTGCAAAATTGAATGAAAATTAATCTATGGAAAAAAACCCCAGAACTAATAGTACTCTTGTAGTGAATCTGTAAGTAAAAAGACCTTCTGAGTTCATCTGATGGATAGTTTCTGCACACTCTTCCAAGTTCAGTTCTCTTAATAGGTTTTAATTACTGGCTCTTGTGGTATATTGTATTGACTAGTTTCACGAGTTTCTTGGTTACTTAGGATCTGGAGAGTTGTGTGGGCACCATACAAACTCAAATCCAATGACTGAAGGAATCAGTCATTCCTATTCAGTACCTTGGCATCTTTATATTTGCTATCACATGTGCTGAGGTTAGAAAAACTATCCTCAAAGTCACTATACAGGTTTTCCACTAACAAGATGAACAAAGATTATAATGGGATAACATAAATATACAGATATCTGTAGTTTCACAGTATCTTTTATTTATTAGAACTGTATATGTAATGTGTACATTTAAAAAAATATTTTATTTATTTTAGAGAGAGAGAAAGAGAGAGACAGAGCATGAGCAGTGGGGGAGGAGGCAGAAAGAGAGGGAGAAGCAGCCTCCCTTCTGAGTGGGGAGCCGGACTTGAGGCTTGATTCCAGGACCGTGGGATCATGATATGGACGAAAGGCGGCCGCTTAATTAACTGAGCCCTATAATGTATATTTAGTTATATATTAACATGGAATCAAGGTACCCTATAATGTATACATTTAATTACATATTAACATGTAATCAATCATACAAAAAATTAAGAAGTGAAGGCTTTTCACTATGAACAAATGGTATTTTGGCAAAATCTATCTGATTTTATGTTATCCTTTAACATAATCTACATAATATATTTCTTATTTTATTCATGCTATAACCTTTCAAACAAATGATATACGAAGGAATATTTTATTCTTTTCAACAAATGCTAGGGACTGTAAAGGTCAGCTTTTGGTTTTATTTTAAAATAAAAGCATGAGACCGAATAGAAGCAAGCTGATAACTACAGTCTATAGATAAGTTTTATTAAATACATTAAATTGGGTTAAGTGGTTTAGAGAGACTATCAGGTCTCTCTCAATTTTAGCTTTCAGGAAAGTTGTTTTTGTCATTTTGGAGTATAAAAATATTGGAAGAATAATTATTCTCATGAGGTTTACAGAATTCATTTAAGTAAACAATACCATGTAAATTATATCTGGACTGTTAACAGATAATGTCTTATCTTATTGTATCGATCTGTCTAGTTTTCTGGTATTGAAAATTATAATAAAGCAGGAGATCATGTGGCCTATGAGTAAATCATTTTCACAAGAAACCTCACATTTACAAAGATAGACTTCCTTTGACTTGATGTTACCTGCAAACAAACACAGTAACAAAATTCAAGTAGTCAGGGAATATTCGTATCATGAAAAGTAAGGATTCCTTCTGCCCCAAACCCCAGTTTTCATCTCTAAAGGTACCACTGATAACAGATTTTTTTTGTCTTCCAGGAGACATTCTAAGAACCAAACTAATATGTACACCTTGTGTCTTAGTCCATCTGTGTTGCTATAACAAAAATACCATAAACCAGATGGCTTATAAACAACAAACATTTATTTTTCACAGTTCTGGAGGGTGGAAGTCCAAGATCAAGGTGCCAGCCTGATGTGGCGAGGGCCCTCTTCCCAGATGCAGACTTATTGTAACCTCACATAGTGGAAGGGGCAAGGGATCATTCTCTGGCCTCTACTGTAAGGGCAGTAATCCCATTCATGAGGGTACAATCCTTATGAACTCAATACCTCCCAAAGGTCACATCATCCAACACTATGACTCTGGGCATTAGGACTCAATACACCAATTCTGAAAGGACACAAACATTATCTATAGCATCTTATAATACAAATGACAGTCTTCCATATGAGTTTGTGTACCTATTTTTTTTTTTTTAAGATTTTATTTATTTATTTATTTATTTACAGAGAGAGACACAGTGAGAGAGGGAATACAAACAGGGTGAGTGGGAGAGGGAAATGCAGGCTTCTGAGTAGGGAGCCTGATGTCTGGCTCTACCCCAGGACCCAGGGATAACAACTTGAGCCCAAGGCAGACCCTTAACAACTGAATCGCCCAGGTGCCCCTTGTGTATCTGTCTTTAAACTTACTAGTCTTCTTATATCATTTCAATTGATATAAACCTTTTTTTCTAACTGCAACACATTTTCTTTAACTGGCCAGTTAATGAAAATTTAAATTCTTTCAAAATTTCAGCTATTTCAAAAAATGTGTATATATATATACACATTTTTGTGTATATATATATACTATATATACATATATACTATATATGTATATTATATATAATATATAATTATATATTATATAATAGTATACTAATATATAATATATATACTATATATATGTATATATATACACATATATATTTCTGTGGAATATACTCCTAGAAGTATAACAGCTGCATCAAAGTCTCATGCTATTTGTTTTGATAGCTATAGTCGAATTACATAACAAAAAATAAAAATCTGTTTTGATAGCTAACGTCGAGTTTGCACTCCTGGAAATAATGTATACACTTTCCAACAGAGTTTCTATCAAAAATTTGTCACTATTAAATCTCATAGTCAAAGAATAATAATTTCTCGTTGAGGGGTTGAGTAATTTTTCGTTTGAAGATCATTTGTATCTCCTTTTTTACAAACTTTCATTTGTCCATTCTTATCTATTAGTTTTTCTTCTTTTCAACTTGGGTTCTTTATATGAAGTTTAGTAGAACTTTGTTATATTTGAAATATTTTTGAAACGTGCCATTTGTCCTTACTTATTGGAATTCTCCATGCAATATTTTATTTCGTGTAGTCAAATTTTAGCTTCTTTTGTTTTTGTCATCTCTCCTTAATCCTGAAGAATAACAACTATAAAATTAAACGTTCATTATGACATGCAAGAGGAGTCTGGCCAGGTAGAAACCTTCCTGCGGAACAGAGCCTAGGAGGTGGCCCAGAGCAGCCCCCACACGCCTTCTTCCCACAGGAGGCTCTAGAAAGCCGGGCAGGAAAGGTCGGGAAGCACAGCCAGTTCTCCCAGAACGCACACCTCCCTACGGGTCCTATTGAGTCTCCCGGCCAACGTGCGCCTCGAACCCGGAAACTCCCGCACCACCCGAGGATGCACCGAGCGGCGCAGGGGCCGGCCCAGCGCCAGCCCAGCGCCAGCCCAGCGCCAGCCCAGCGCCAGCCCAGAACGCCGCGCGCCCCCGGCTCCACTCACCGCGGGCCCGATGTCCTCTCCGAACCCGCGACGCCAGGCCCGGGGTCTAACTTTCCCCGCGGAGCGGAGTAGAGAGGAGGGACAGGGGAGGAGAGAAGGAAGAGGAGGACGTTTCAAACGGAAAACAAACGAGAGCCCCGAGGGGAGGGGGTGGTGCGGGACTCAGGGGCGTGGCCCCGGCTCGCCCGGACCCTCCCCCGGGGCGAGTGGCCGCGCGGACCTCGGACTCCGCCCCCCGCGCTTGGCCTTAGGCCACCGCGGGTAGGTTGTCCGGGAGGCGCGGAGCGGCACGGCTGTAGGCATCCAAATGAGAAAGGACGGAGAGGGCGACACGGAGAGAAAAGTTGTCAGAGCTCTAGTGTGAGGTGAAGAGAGAGGTAAGGGTCTGTTGACGGTTGTTTCTAATGGGAGACGCAGGTTTTTGAGGATTACTGTGCGCGGAAAGGAAGCGAAGAAACCACTGTTTCGCAAGAGCCCGGTTAATTTGCATCTGCTCCCACCCCTCAGACCCTTGGCTTGGAGAATTGACCTTGGCAATGCAATGCTCCTGGAAGCACTCAGGCGCGGGCCCAGGCATTTTGTGGTGGTTTTTTGTTTTTGTTTTTGTTTTTTGTTTTTCCCCTCACTGGATTGGAAGAGGCCAGTTTGATTTTGGAGGCAGGAAGGCGGGGACTCCGGAGCGGGAGAGGGGAGCCTGTGTTTTCCGACACTGGGGGAGAAATGCCTTTTGTTAATTACCATTGCTGAGCACAAATGCTCCCCCCTCTTGCCGCCCCCGCACCCCAGCCCCAGACTCCTAAGATTCAGCTCTGGGGTGGCCCTTGGGGAGAAGCACAATTGATTGACTTGAGCTGGGGAAGTCTAAAAAAGTCCCTGACATTATTAAAAAACAAAACAAACAAAAAAACCCCAAAACCCAGAGCAGAGTAGAGGTATATTATGCTCTGAAGAGTACTTGGTGGTGCTCCACTGTGGGAGAAGTTTGGATGGGGAAGGCATATAGGAGTGGAGTTCTGGAATTTTCCATTTTTCTTTGCATGCCATTTTTAGTATGTATGTGAAAATACATTAAAAAAATTCTATTGTACATATCATTAGCACAGGACATTTCTCAACTAACTAGAAATAACCACCAAAGCTATGGTGATCCACAGTCAAGTCTTAAAGACATGATGCAGTTATGTTCCAACTTGAATAAGTTACGTGATAACAACTGCACTGCTTTAAACACAAATTTTACTTGATGCTTTTTAGCTACATCTTTTCCTGTTTATTATTTTTAACTGATTGATTTTATGTTGCCAAAAACCACTTGAAATTAATTATATCAGCACAAAATTAAGAAATTTGCAGTACACTTTATAGTACACTTCAGTTCTTCAGTCCCTTGTGTCACTATTCACAAGTTTGTAAGATATAATTTCCATATACATTGTTAAAATTTTGTCTTATACATTTGACAAAACACAGCATCCTTTTTTTAAAAAAAATATTTTATTTATTTATTTGACAGAGAGAGAGAGATCACAAGTAGGCAGAGAGCCAGGCAGAGAGAGGGGGAAGCAGGCTCCCTGCTGAGCATAGAGCCCCACCTGGGGCTCTGTCCCAGGACCCTGAGATCATGACCTGAGCTGAAGGCAGAGGCTTAACCCACTGAGCCACTCAGGCGCCCCAGCATCCTTTTTTGATTAAAACTCCACAGTGTAGGGAAAGACGGAACGTACCTCGGCCCAGTGAATTTCATTCTCAATGGGGAAAAAAACCGATAACTTTTTTCCCTAAGGTCAGGAACATGACAGGGATGCCCACTCTTACCACTTTTGTTCAACATTGTGCTAGAAGTCCTAGCCTCAGCAATCAGACAACAAAAAGAAATAAAAGGCATTCAAACTGGCCAAGAAGAAGTCAAACTCCCCCTCTGCTGAAGGCATGATACTTTACATGGGAAACTCAAAAGACTCCACCCCAAAATTGCTAGCATTGATACAGGAATTAAGGAATGTGGCAGGATACAAAATCAATGCACAGAAATCAGCTGCATTTCTATACATTAACAATGTAACTGAAGAAGGCGAAATTAATTGATTCCACTTACAGTTGCACCAAAACCCATAAAATACCTAGGAATAAACCTAACCAAAGAGGTGAAGGATCAGTACTCTAAAAACTATGGAACACTTACGAAAGAAATGACAGAAAACACAAAAAAATGGAAAAACATTCCATGCTCATTGATTGGCAGAACATGTATTGTTAAAACGTCTATGCTGCCCAGAGCAATCTACACATTCAATGCAACCCCTATCAAAATATTGGCATTTTTCACAGAGCTGGTACAAATAATTCTGAAATTTGTAGGGAACTAGAGAAGACGCTGAATAGCCAAAGGAATGTTGAAAAAGAAAACCAAAGCTGGTGGCATCATAATCCCAGACTTAAGCTCTTTTACAAAGCTGTGATTATTAACACAATACGGTGCTGGCACAAAAACAGACATATAGATCAATGGAACAGAATAGAGAAACCAGAAATGGACCCTCAGCTCTATGGTCAACTAATCTTTAACAAAGCAGGAAAAGACTATCCAATGGAAGAAGAACAGTCTCTTCAATAAGCAGTGCTAGGAATATTGGACAGCCACATGCAGAAGACTAAAACTGGGCCATACTCTTATACCATACACAAAATGACTCAAAATGAATGAATGATCTAAATGTGAGAAAAGAATCCATCAAAATCCTAGAGGAGAATATAGGCAGCAACCTTTTTGATCTTGGCCATAGCAACTTCTTGATAGACACATCTCTAAAGGTGAGGGAAATAAAAGCAGTAATGAACTATTGGGATTTCATCAAGATAAAAACTTCTGCATGGCAAAGGAAACAGTTGACAAAACCAAAAGACAACCTACAGAATGGGAGAAGATATTTGCTAGCTATGTATCAGATAAAGGGCTAGTATCCAAAATCTCTAAAGAACTTATCAAACTCTGGATCTCTGGGTGACTCAGTCGGTTAAGCTGCCGCCTTCAGCTCAGGTCATGATCCCAGGATTTTGGGATCGAGTCCCGCATTGGGCTCCTTGCTCACCAGGGAGCCTGCTTCTCTCTCTGCCTCTGCCTGCCTCTCTGCCTGCTTGTGCACATGCTCTCTGTCTCTCTCTGACAAATAAATAAATAAAATTAAAAAAAAAAAAAAAGAACTTATCAAACTCAACACCTAAAGAACAAATAATCCAATCAAGAAATGGGGAGAAGACATGAATGGACATTTCTGCAACAATATACAGCTGGCCAAAAGACATATGGAAAATGCTCAAGACACTTGTCATCAGGGAACTACAAATCAAAACCACAATGAGCTATCACTTTACACCAGTCAGAATGGCTAAAATTAACAAGTCGGGAAAAGATAGGTATTGGCAAGGATTTGAAGAAAGGATAACTCCCTTACACTGTTGGTGGGAATAGAGGCTGGTACAGCCACTCTGGAAAACAGTATGGAGGTTTCTCAAAAAGTTGAAAATAGAGCTACCCTATGACCCAGCAATTGCACTACTGGGTATTTACCCTAAATATACAGATGTGAAATGAAGGGGCACCTGCACCCCAATGTTCATAGCAGCAATGTCCATAATAACCAGATTGGAAGCAGCTGAGATGTCCTTTGACAGATGGATGGATAAAGAAGATGTGGTATGTGTGGTATATATATATATACCTAGGAATAAAAACTATGGACATTTATGGAACTTTTTATGGAACACTTACGAAAGAAATGACAGAAAACACAAAAAAATGGAAAAACATTCCATGCTCATTGATTGGCAGAATATATATATATATATATACACACACACACACACACACACATACATACAATGGAATAGTACTCGGCCATCAGAAAGGATGAATACTTACCATTTACATCCATGTGGATGGAACTGGAGGGTATTGTGCTAAGTGAAATAAGTCAATCAGAGAAAGACAATTTTATGGTTTCACTCTTAAGTGGAGTATAAGAAAATGCAGAAGATCATAAGGGGAGGGAAAAGTCATGAATGGGAAGTAATCAGAGAAGGAGAGAAACCATGAAATACTCTTAAAAAACATGGGGAAAAAACTGAGGGTTGGTGAAGGGAAAGTGGGTAGGGTGTTGGGGTAACTGGGTGATGGGCATTAAGGAGGACACATGGTATTATGAGCACTGGTATTATTGGCAACTGATGGATTGTTTAACACTACATCTGAAACTAATGATGTATTATTTTTTGGCTAATTGAATTTAAATAAAATAAAATTTTGGCTTATAGAGTTAGTTGTCTTTTACAGATATTAAGACAAAGGGAAAAAAAGATAACTTTTATATTTACCCCTATGTTCACAATTCCATGTGACTTCATTCTTTCTTGGACATTTGAGTTTTTATAGTGTCACCTCCCCCATCAGGGTGAAGGGTTTCCTTTTGGATTTCTTAAAGTGCAGATTTGCTGGCAATAAATTCTTTCAGCTTCTATTAATCTGAAAATATATTTATTTTCCCTTCATTTTTAAAGGTCATCTTACTGAATATAGAATTGTGGATTGGCAGTATTTTGTTTGAATTCCTAACACGTTAAAGACATCATACCTTTATCTCCCTTTTTGTCTGATGATAGTAAGCTATGATGATACCTTTTTATCTTTGGTTTTCTGCACTTAGTCTATTCTACTCGGTTTTCTTTGTGTTTTTCTATCTTGAGGTTCTCTGAGTTTCATGGATATGTCAGTCCACATTTCCCCCCAAATTTGGTTATATTTCAGCCATTTTTCTTTTAAATTTCTTCCTTTCTCTATTTCCCCCCATCCTCCCTTATATCTAGGAATCCAGCTGAATATATGCTGGAACTCTAGGTATTGCCCAACAGATCACTGAACTTTGTTTGTGTTTTCATTCTTTTACTCTTTTCTTAGAATTGGATAAATTCTATGGCTCTCTCTTCAAGTTATTGACTTTTAAGTTAATCTGTCCAGCGATTTTTTCCATTTTAGGTATTACATTTTCAGTTCTAATATTTCTATTTGGTCCTCCACTTGTTCACTCCACCCCCCCAAATTTATAATACAATATAATAGACTATAGTTACCATGTTTTATGTTACATATGCAGGACTTATTTTATAACTAGGAAGTTTGTACTTCTTGATCCCTTTCACTCATTCATCCCACCTCCCAAGCCCTCACCTCTGGCAAACACCAATCTGTTTTTTATATCTATGTTTTTCTTTTTTGTTTGTTCATATGTTTTCTACTTTTAGATTCCACATATAAATGATATCATATGGTGTTTGCCTTTCTCTGACTTATTTCACTTAACAATACCCACTAGATCCATGTTGTCACAAATGGAAGAATTCATTTTTTATATAGCTGAATAATGTTCCATTGTTTATATATACTGCATCTTCTTTATCCATTTATCTATCAATGGACACAGGCAGGTTGTTTCTGTATCTTGCACATTGTAAGTAATGGTTCAATGAACATGGGGTGCATATATATTTTCAAAGTACTGTTTTGGTTTTCTTCAGATAGGTGCTCAGAAGTGGAATTGTTGGATTCTATGGTAGTTCTATTTTTAATTTTTTGAGGAAACTCCTCACTGTTTTTCATTGTGGCTGTACCAATGTACATTCCCATCAATAGTGCACAAGGGTTCGCTTTTCTCCACATCCTTGCCAACACTTGTTATTTCTTGTTTTTTGATAATGGCCATTCTGACAGGTGTGAGGTGATATTACAGTGTGGTGTTGAATTGCATTTCTATGGTGATTAGTGATGAGCATCCTTCCATGTACCTGTTGGCTATTTGTATGTCTTTGGTGGGAAAATGTCAATGTAGATCCTCTGTTCATTTTGTAATTGGAGTTGTTATTGTTATTGAATAGTATAAGTTCTTTATATATTTTGGATAATAACCCCTTAAAAGTTATATGATTTATAAATATCTTCTCTCATTCAGTAAGTTGCCTTTTTAATTAGTTGATCATTTCCTTTTTGTGCAGAAGAAGCTTTTTAGTTTGTTCTAGTCCCATTTGTTTATTTTGCTTCTGTTGCCTTTGACTTTGGTGTCAGATCCTACACACACACACACACTCCACCAAGAGAGATGTTAAGAGATGTTTTCTTCCAGGAATTTTATGGTTCCTGCTTTTATATCCTTCAATGCATTCTGAGTTAATTAATGCATTCTGAGTGTATGGTATGAGATAGTGATCTAGTTTCATCCTTTCCATGTGAATGTCCAGTTTTCCCTACACCATTTGTTGAAGAGACTGTCTCTTCCCCATAGTATATTCTTGCCTCTTTGTCAAAAATTAATTGACCATATATGTTTGGGTTAGTTTCTGTACTAAGAATAAAACTGTTCTGTTTTATTGATCAATATTTCTGTTTTTATGCCAATATGACACTGTTTTGAATACTATAGCTTTGTAATGTAGTTTAAATCAGGGAATGTGATGCTTTCAGCTTTGTTCTTCTTTCTCAAGATTGTTTTGGTTATTTGAAAATTTTTTGGTTCCAAGCACATTTTAGAATGTTTGTTCTATTTCTGTGAAAAATGCCACTGGAATTTTGATAGGAATTGCATTGAATTCGTATATTACTTAGGGTGGTATGGACATTTTAGTGATATTAAAAGTTCCTATCCATGAGCACAATATATGTTTTCATTTACTTGAGTCTTCAATTTCTTTCACCAACGTCTTAGAGTTTTCAGAATATATGCCTCTGACAGTCTTGGTTAAATTTACAACAACTATAATTTTTTGATGCAACTATAATTGGGATTTTTTTCTTAATTTCTCTTTCTTATAGTTTGTTTTTAGTCTATAAAAATGCAATAGATTTTTGTATATTGATTTTGTACCCTGAAACTTTTCTAAATCTGTTTTTTTTTTTTTAAAGCTCTACCAGGTTTTATTTGGTGAGGTTTTAAGCATTCTCTTACTATATGATCATGTCATCCACAAATAGTAATAATTTGCTTCTTCCTTCCAATATGGAGACATTTATTTCTTTTTCTGTTTAATTGCTCTGGCAAGGATTCCACTACTCTTTTAATAAAAGTGACAAGAGTGGACATCCTTGTCTTGTTCCTGATTGTAAGGGAAAAGCTTTTAGGTTTTTGCCATTGAATATGATGTTAGCTGTGGATTAGTCATATATGGCCTTTCTTATGTTGGGGTATGTTCCATCTATACCCACTTTTTTGGAGAATTTTTATCATAAATGGATGTCAGATTTCACTAAATGCTTTCTGTGCATCTATTGAGATGATCATATGATTTTTATTCTTCATTTTGCTAATGTGGCATTGATATGCAGATGTTGAACCATCCAGGCATCCCTGGAATAAATCCTACTTGATCATGGTGTATAATCCTTTAAATGTATTATTGAATTTGGTTTGCTAATATTTTGTTGAAGATGTTTACATCTATGTTCATCAGGGATATTGGCCTGTAATTTTTTTTGTGTGTGTGTGTGTGTTGTCCTTGACTGGTTTTGGTATCAAGTTAATGCTGATTTCGGAAAATGAGTTTGGGAGTGTTTCCTTACCTTCAATTTTTGGAAGAGTTGAAAAAGATTGACCTTAATTCTTAGATGTTTGGTAGAATTTACCAGTGACCTATTTGGTCCTGGGCTTTTCTGTGTTGGAAGGGTTTGATTACTAATTCAGTCTCTTTATTCTTTATTGATTTGTTTAGATTTTCTGTTTCTTCATGATTCAGTGATGATAGGTTGGATGTTTTAAGAAATGTAACCGTTTCTTCCAGGTTGTATAATTTGTTGACTTATAACTGTTCATAGCTGTCTCTTATGATTCTTTGTATTTCTATGGCATTGGTTCTAACTTCTCAGTTTTCATTTTGACTTTATTCATTTAGGCTCTTTCTTTTTCTCTTGATCTGTCTAGCTAAATTTTACCAATTTTGTCCATCTTTTCAAATAAACAGTCTTAGTTTCATTGATCTTCTCTATTGTCTTTTAAATGTATTTCACTTATTTCTTCTCTAATATTTATTATTTCCTTCCTTCTTTGGGTTTTGCTTTTTTATTCCTTTTCTAGTTCCTTTAGGTATAGGGCTTTGCTTTTTTATTCCTTTTCTAGTTCCTTTAGGTATAAATGTAGGTTTTTTGAGATTTGTCTTGTTTCTTGAGAGAGACCTTTGTTGCTATAAACTTCACTCTTAGTACTGATTTGCTGCACCCCATGCATTTTGGTATGTTCTCTCTGTCTCAAGGTATTTTTTGGTTTCTTTTTTGACCCATTGTTTTGCAGTAGTATATTGTTTTATCTCCTCACATTTATTATTTTTCATTTTCTTCTTATAATTGATTTGTAAATGTGTATTATTGCAGTTGAAATGATTCTTGATTGATTTCAGTCTTCTCAGGCTTACTGAGGCTTGTTTTGTGGCCTAACATATGATCTATCCTAGAGAATGTTCCTTGTGTTCTTGAGAAGAATATGTAGTCTGCTGCTTTTGGATGGAATATTCTGTATACATCAATTATGTCTATCTGGTCGAACATGTCATTTAAGACCCATAACTCATATCTTTTTTAAAAGATCTTATTTATTTGAGAGAAAGAAAATGAGAGAGGGAGAACACAAGAGGAGGGTTGGTCGGAGGGAGAAGCAGACTCTCTGTTGAGCAGGGAGCCTGATGCTGGACTCAATCCAGAGACTCTGAGATCATGACCCAATCCCAACGCAGTTACCTAACCAACTGAGCCACCCAGATGCCCTAAGACCCGTAACTCTTAATTGATTTTCTGTGTGGATGAACTATCCATTGAAGTAAATGGTGTATTGAAACCCCCTAATATTATTGTATTGCCGTCAGTTTATTTCTTTTATTTCCATTAATATCTGCTTTTATATTTAGGTGTCTTTGTTGGGTACATAAATATTTACAAATGTTATGTTGCCTTTTTGGATTGATTCCTATATGATTCTATAATGCCCATCTTTGTCTTATATCACAGTCTTTGCTTTAAAGTCTATTTTTTTCTAAGTTTCTCTACCCCAGCTTTTTTTTTTTTTTAGATTTTTTAAAATTTATTTATCAGAGAGAGAGGGTGAAGAGAGCAAGCACAGACAGACAGAATGGCAGGCAGAGGCAGAGGGAGAAGCAGGGTCCCTGTCGAGCAAGGAGCCCGATGCGGGACTTGATCCCAGGACGCTGGGATCATGACCTGAGCTGAAGGCAGCTGCTTAACCAACTGAGCCACCCAGGCGTCCCCCAGCTTTCTTTTCATTTCCATTTGCATGAATTGTCTTTTTCCTTTCTGTCTCTTTCAGTAAGTATTTGTCCTTACATCTGAATTGACTTTTTTGTGGGCGATATATAGATGGGTCTTGTTTTTATATATTTAGCCACACTGCATCTTTTGATGTAAAGTTTTATCTATTCACACTTAATTATTTTTAGGTAGGTACTTATTGACATTTTATTGTTTTCTGGATGTTTTGTACTTTCTCCCTGTTCTTTTATTCTTCTTTTGCTTTTTACCCTTATGGTTTGATATCTCTAGTATTAAGCTTAGATTCTTTTTCTTACTGTCCTATTGGTATTTTTTTTCTTTTTGTACTTTTTATAGGTGTTTTTTTTATGGTTACATATGGTTTTGATGTCATATTTTACCTCTTTATTATGTGTATCCCTTAGAAAATTATTTTAGGTATAGTTATTTCCACTATTTTTGTCTTTTTAGCCTTCCTACTAGCTTTAAAAATGATTAATCTACTTCCTTTATTATATATTTACCTTTACCAGTGAGTTTTTTGCTTACATTATATTTTCTTGTTGCTAATTATTACCTTGTCTTTTCAGCTTAAAGTAGGGCTGTTTTTTTTTTTATGGTGAACTCCTTTAGTTTGTGTTTGTCTGAAAAACTATTTTTTCCCCAGCTCTGTAATGATAATCTTGCTAGGCAGAGTATTCTTGTTTGGAAAGGTTTTTTTTTTGTTGTTGTTTTTGTTTGTTTTTTTTTTTTTTCCTTTTAGTATTTTGAATATCATGCCACTTTCTCTAACCTGCAAAATTTCTACTTAGAAATCAGCTGATAGTCTTATGGGGGGTTCCCTTATATGTAACAAGTATTTTGTTTTTCATTGCTTTTAAGATTCTCTTTTTATCTTTAACTTTTTTTAAAAAAATCACATTTTATTTAAGTTGAAATAAACTGCACAAAATTGATTTTTTCACCAAAAATAACAATAACATTTTCTATGTTACTCCTAGATAAATCACAAAATGCTTATTTTTGTAAGCTTTCCAGATTGTGTTTATAAATCAAGACAAGGCAATAGATATCGTCATGGAAAAAGACAGAGGAAAACAGACAAATCAGTTGTCAGTATCCATGGCCTCTGATCCTGTCTTGACCATGAACAGAGGTGTTCAATGTATACTGGCTAAAACGCTTATGAAGGTGTAGGTATTCAGTGTATATTTGCTAAAGAACTTATGAAGATGTAGGCTCAACAAAGGAATATAAACAGCAACAACCCAATGTGGAACAACAATGGCAGGCTCTCCATTCAAACTTTAACTGTAACTTGTTATTTTAAGTTCATTTGGTAAAGAAAAAATCTCACACAATCCTTGTTTTGCAAGCTCACACATTTCTCCTCCCTCTGTCTGGTGACTCCCTTAACTGTCCATTATAGATTTTTAATGTACTAACACTCCTATTATTCAAAGGTCACTTGTGAGCTTCATTGTAACATTTCATAAAATGTATTCTTTCCTCCCACACCTCTTCAAAATCTGTGTCTTCCAAGAACTGATAATTCAACACCTGACAGTCGGATTCAGTGATAATAAATGTTATGTCTAAAATGACTTAACTAAAACAATTCCCAAGTTCCATTAGCAGAGATCCCATAGAATTGTAACGTGGCACTTCCAATGCTATCTTCTGGAAGAACAGGTATGTCTCCAAAGCATGAGAGTTTAAACCAGGGCCATTTAAATAGTGAGATTATCAATGGCTAATGTGCTCAATGAGAGGTCAATAGGTCAAGATAGTTAGTGATTAAGTGGCCTACATACACTTGATATCTTTTCTGTAAGATGTTTTCAAATTTTTTGCAGATTTTTCCATATATCAAATATAAGAGAAAGGCTGCTTTAAAAGCCTCTTAGGTACTTTCAGTGTTTTCTGAGTTATCTGTAAGAAGCTCGGACTTAGTTGTATAGAGTTGGACATATATGTCCACCATTAAATCCAGATCATGTTTTATATCATATGTTAAGCAAATGTTAAGCAAAGCCAAGTTACTTGACCTTTGGTGTGTCAAAGTGTTCTTCAGGTATGCTTTGAGATGCTTCTGCCCATTTTCATAGTGTTCATTCTCAAAGCTTCATCACATGAAGAATACATAGAACTTTCAAGCAATGCATAAACATCAGGAAAAAACTTGATGTTTGGTGGATCCAGGATTTCATAAATGGTAGATGGAAGCTCTTTATCTTTCCCTCCATTTTTCCACTTGATTCTCTAGCAATGCAGCACAGGTGAGAGTGTGTTGGGGTGGGGCAAGTCACTTCTGTACATGTCAGTATTGTGCTCCTCTGATGTTTTAAATTTGAGCTGTCCCATGACAGAGGATACAGAAGATAAGCATTTAAGAGCTTTGAGGTGCTGTTCTGATATTATATCTTTCAGTTCCTGAATAATGTGGTTCACTGTTGGAACTTTTAGTTTCTTTATAGTAACTCCCAGAGGTGAGCTGAGATTCCAGATTACCTTGCTGAGCTCTGTGGAATTTCCCAGGGAGTCTCACCTGAATATCAAGTTTACTTGCCAGTTTTGTGGCTTGTTCAAATCAAAATTCATGAGAAACTTCAGTATTTTCTACCACTTCATTTAGTGAATGAAGCACTGCAGTCAAGCTATTGGCTGCTAAGAAGACATTTGAGGTTTGCCCTTGGAGATTTTTCCAAAAGGCTCGTGTGAAAGGTAGAACATTTTCAAGATCAACAATGGTAATGATGAAATCAAAATCTGTAACTGCACTACAGAGTGTAAAAGTTCAACCAGCTGTATAGTCATTCCATCTAATATTTGTATCACTGTTTATACCATCCAAACATAAAACAAGTGCTTGCTTGTTGGTGCAGTAAAATTTCAAAAGCTCATGCTTGCCTGTCCACTGAGAATGGCAGATTTCCTTCAGTTCTTTACCCTTTTCCTCATTGTTCTGAAAGAGGACAGCAATTTCATTGTCAAGCTACAAAAGCAGTTGTGGAGATGGATGGAAGAAAGAACAAGCTTCCTCAATCATTCCTAATGCAACAGATACTCCCACAACAGGCACTGATTTTGCCAACCTCATATTTAAGGCACAGGAAGAGCAAAATGTATAGACAGCTTGGGGATATTTCATTTATAATAGATTCATTTTTTAAAATTCTCTTTTTCTTTTGCTGCTTTGTTTGGGTAAGTTCTGCCATGCTGTGTTCCAGACCACTGATTTGTTCTGCTTCAGCTAGTCTGCTGTTGGATCCCCTTAGTGTATTTCTCAGTTTAGTTATTAATCTTCAGCTCTGTTATTTCTGTTGGGCACTTTCTTATATTTTTGTTCTCTTTGTTGAAGTTCTTGCTGTGTTCATACAATCTCTCCCTGAGTTTGGTGAGCATTCTTATGACAATTACTTTGAACTCTTTGTCAGGCAAATTACTTCTCCCCATTTCATTTTCTTTTTTTTCCTCTCTAAGCTTTTATCTTGTACTGTCATTTGAGATACAGTTCTGTTTCCTCATTTTGCTTGTCCCTCTACATTTGTTTCTATGTGTTAAGCAAAACAGCTATTTCTTCCAGTTTTAAAGGGGTGCCCCTATATGGGAGGTGGACCTTACTATTTAACAATGCCTTAGCTCTTGGTTATCTCTCAAATTGTCTCTCTATTTGTTTCAGACCTCTGAGCCCCAGAAATGCATTCCTTCCCTTCACCAAGGTATGGCACTCAGAGTAATCCCCTGTGTGGGTTGCATGTGTCCTCTGGCTTTGGGG
The DNA here is from genome assembly GCF_020171115.1 of Neogale vison. NCBI lineage: Eukaryota > Metazoa > Chordata > Mammalia > Carnivora > Mustelidae > Neogale > Neogale vison. Next base: position 72,638,914 of record NC_058096.1, read on the forward strand.
TGGTTGGTATAAGGGGCAGGGTGTTTACCTGCTGTTTCTGGTGTGGTCATGGCAGTGGTGTGGGTAGATGGAACACTCAGCTGCCACCTCTGGTAGGGCAGCAGCTATGGCACAGGGAGGCAGAGCACTTGCCCACTGCCTCTGACATGGCAGCATCAGTGGTGTAGGGGGTATGTTTGAGCCAAGTAAGCTGCTAGGTGGGGAGGGTGCTTCCCTGCCACACCTGACAGCAGTGCATGGGGACAGCACTAGCTTGTTAGAGTTAAAGTACAAAATTAGTTCCCACCAGCTTTGGTGCTAAAAAGGTAGTGGGAACATGTAAAAAAAAGATGCCCACCATAATTTTTGTCCCTGGGGAGACTCCCTGTAGGATTTTGCCCCCTCGTAGATGTTTTTAAGATTAACAACTAAATTTCCTTCACATGTGGCCCAGACTTTTCAAACTGTTGCTTTTGCACTGGATTCCAGGATGAGTGATTCTGCATATGAGCCCTTTAAGAATGGACTTTCTATTCTGTTCAACTCTGGTTCTCTTGGATACAATCCTGTTAATTTTCAAAACCAGACATTTTGGAAGCTCATCCCTCCAAGTGCAGGTCCCAAGGGTTGGTTGGGGTGCCTGAAATGGAGCAGAAATCCCTCACTCCTCATGGAGAAGTTCTGTGTTTATAAGATCCCTCATGCTTGTGGTTCACCATGTGGGTTTTGAGGAGATTGCATTGTGCCTCTCCTATCTGTTTTGATATGGCCCTTTTATCTTTTGTTGTGGAGGAGCTGTTCAGCTAGTTCTCAGGGTTTTTTTTTCCCCTCCATTTATTTATCTTTCTTAAATTAACATATAATGTATTATTTGTTTCAGGGGTATAGGTCTGTGATTCATCTTATGCAACACCCAGCACACACCACAACACATACCCTCCCTAATGTCTATCACCCAGCCACACCATCCCTCCTACTTGCCTCCACTCCAGCAGCCCTCAGTTTGTTTTCTGAGATTAAGTGTCTCTTATGGTTTGTCTCCCTCTCTGGTTTTATCTTGTTTCATTTTTTCCTCTCTTCCTCTATGATCCTCTACCTTGTTTCTCAAATTCCACATGAAGTGAGATCATATGATAATTTTCTTTCTCTGATTGACTTATTTTGCTCAGCATAATACCCTCTAGTTCCATCCAGGTCATTGTACATTGCAAGATTTCACTTTAAAAATTTTTTTAAAAAATATTTTATTTATTTGATAGAGAGAGAGACAGAGAGAAAAGGAACACAAGCAGGGGGAGAGGGAAAGAGAGAAGCAGGCTTCCTGTGGAGTAGGGAACCCGATGTGGGGCTTGATCCCAGGACCCTGGAATCATGAGCTAAGCTGAAGGCAGATGCTTAATGACTGAGCCACACAGGCACCCCAAGATTTCACCTTTTTGATGACTGAATAGTATTCCATTGGGTATCTTCTTTATCTATTCATCTGTTGAATGACATCTGGGCTCTTTCCATAGTTTGGCTGTTGTGGACATTGCTGCTGTAAACACTGGGGTGTATGTACTCCTTTGGATTACTACATTTGTATCTTTGGAGTAAATACCCAGTAGTGCAATTGGTGGGCTATAGAGTAGCTAGCTCTATTTTTGAGGAACCTCCATACTGTTTTCCAGAGTGGCTGCACCAGCTTGCATTCCCACCAACAGCGTAGGAGGGTTCCCCTTTCTCCGCATCCTTGCCAACATCTGTCATTTCCTAACTTGTTAATTTTAGCCATTCTGACTGGTGTAAGGTGGTATCTCATTGTGGGTTCTATCTGTATTTCCCTGAAGCTAAGTGATTTTGAACATTTTTTCATGTGTCTGTTGGCCATCTGGATGTCTTCTTTGCAGAAATGTCTGTTCATATCTTCTGCTCAATCATTTCTTGATTGGATTATTTGTTCCTTGGGGGTTGAGTTTGATAAGTTCTTTAGAGATTTTGGATACTAACCCTTTATCTGATATGTCATTTGCAAATATCTTCTCCCATTCTGTCAGTTGTCTTTTGGTTTTGTTGACTGTTTCCTTTGCTGTGCAAAAGATTTGATCTTGATGAAGTCCCAATAGTTCATTTTTTCTCTTGCTTTCCTTGTCTTTGGCAGTGTGTCTAGGAAGAAGATGCTGCAGCTGCAGTTGAGGAGGCTGTTGTCTGTGTTCTTCTCAAGGATTTTTTTTTTAAATAAACATATAATATATTTTTATCCCCAGGGGTACAGGTCTGTGAATCACCAGGTTTACACACTTCACAGCACTCACCATACCACATACCCTCCCCAATGTCCATAACCCCACCCCCCTTCTCCCAACTCCCCTCCCCCCAGCAACCCTCAGTCTGTTTTGTGAGAAGAGTCACTTATGGTTTGTCTCCCTCCCAATCCCATCTTGTTTCATTTATTCTTCTCCTACCCCCTTAACCCCCCATGTTGCATTTCTACTTCCTCATATCAGGGAGATCATATGATAGTTGTCTTTCTCTGATTGACTTATTTCACTAAGCATGATACCCTCTAGTTCTATCCACGTCATCGCAAATAGCAAGATTTCATTTCTTGGCTGCATAGTATTCCATTGTATATATATACCACGTCTTCTTTATTCATTCATCTGTTGATGGACATCCAAGTTCTTTCCATAGTTTGGCTACTGTAGACATTGCTGCTATAAACATTCGGGTGCACGTGCCCCTTCGGATCACTATGTTTGTATCTTTAGGGTAAATACCCAGTAGTGCAATTGCTGGGTCATAGGGTAGTTCTATTTTCAACATTTTGAGGAACCTCCATGCTGTTTTCCAGAGTGGTTGCACCAGCTTGCATTCCCACCAACAGTGTAGGAGGGTTCCCCTTTCTCCGCATCCTTGTCAACATCTGTCATTTCATAACTTGTTAATTTTAGCCATTCTGACTGGTGTGAGGTGATATCTCATTGTGGTTTGATTTGTATTTCCCTGATGCCGAGTGATATGGAGCACTTTTTCATGTGTCTGTTGGCCATCTGGATGTCTTCTTTGCAGAAATGTCTGTTCATGTCTTCTGCCCATTTCTTGATTGGATTATTTGTTCTTTGGGTGTTGAGTTTGCTAAGTTCTTTATAGATTTTGGACACTAGCCCTTTATCTGATATGTCATTTGCAAATATCTTCTCCCATTCTGTCAGTTGTCTTTTGGTTTTGTTCACTGTTTCCTTTGCTGTGCAAAAGCTTTTGATCTTGATGAAATCCCAATAGTTCATTTTTGCCCTTGCTTCCCTTGCCTTTGGCGATGTTCCTAGGAAGATGTTGCTGTGGTTGAGGTCGAAGAGGTTGCTGCCTGTGTTCTCCTCAAGGATTTTGATGGATTCCTTTCTCACATTGAGGTCCTTCATCCATTTTGAGTCTGTTTTCATGTGTGGTGTAAGGAAAAGGTCCAATTTCATTTTTATGCATGTGGCTGTCCAATTTTCCCAGCACCATTTATTGAAGAGGCTGTCTTTTGTCCATTGGACATTCTTTCCTGCTTTGTCGAAGATTAGTTAACCATGGAGTTGAGGGTCTATTTCTGGGCTCTCTATTCTGTTCCATGGATCTATGTGTCTGTTTTTGTGCCAGTACCATGCTGTCTTGATGATGACAGCTTTGTAATAGAGCTTGAAGTCCGGAATTGTGATGCCACCAACTTTGGCTTTCTTTTTCAATATTCCTTTGGCTATTCGAGGTCTTTTCTGGTTCCATACAAATTTTATGATTATTTATTCCATTTCTTTGAAAAAAATGGATGTATTTTGATAGGAATGACATTAAATGTGTAGATTGCTTTAGGTAGGATAGACATTTTCACAATATTTATTCTTTCAATCCAGGAGCATGGAACCTTTTTCCATTTCTTTGTGTCTTCCTCAATTTCTTTCTTGAGTACTTTAATTTTCTGAGTATAGATTCTTAGCCTCTTTGGTTAGGTTTATTCCTAGGTATCTTATAGCTTTGGGTGCAATTGTAAATGAGATTGACTTCTTAATTTCTCTTTCTTCTGTCTTGTTGTTGGTGTAGAGAAATGCAACTGATTTCTGTGCGTTGATTTTATATCCTGACACTTTACTGAATTCCTGTACAGGTTCTAGCAGTTTTGGAGTGGAGTCTTTTGGGTTTTCCACATAGAGTATCATATTATCTGCAAAGAGTGATAGTTTGACTTCTTCTTTGCTGATTTGGATGCCTTTAATTTCCTTTTGTTGTCTGATTGCTGAGGCTAGGACTTCTAGTACTATGTTGAATAGCAGTGGTGATAATGGACATCCCTGCCGTGTTCCTGACCTTAGCAAAAAAGCTTTCAGTTTTTCTCCATTGAGAATGATATTTGTAGTGGGTTTTTCATAGATGGCTTTGATAATATTGAGTTATGTGCTCTCTATCCCTACACTTTGAAGAGTTTTGATCAGGAAGGGATGCTGTATTTTGTCAAATGCTTTTTCAGCATCTATTGAGAGTATCATATGGTTCTTGTTCTTTTTTTTTTTATTAATGTGTTGTATCACATTGATTGATTTGTGGATGTTGAACAACCTTGCAGCCCTGGAATAAATCCCACTTGGTCGTGGTGAATAATCCTTTTAATGTTGAATCCTATTGGCTAGTATTTTGGTGAGAATTTTCGCATTTGTGTTCATCAAGAATATTGGTCTGTAGTTCTCTTTTTTGATGGGCTCCTTGTCTGGTTTTGGGATCAAGGTGATGCTGGCCTCATAAAATGAGTTTGGAAGTTTTCCTTCCATTTCTATTTTTTGGAACAGTTTCAGGAGAATAGGAATTAGTTCTTAAATGTTTGGTAGAATTCCCTCAGGAAGCCGTCTGGCCCTGGGCTTTTGTTTGTTTGGAGATTTTTGATGACTGTTTCAATCTCCTTACTGGTTATGGGTCTGTTCAGGTTTTCTATTTCTTCCTGGTTCAGTTATGGTAGTTTATATGTCTCTTGGAATGTATCCATTTCTTCCAGATTGTCAAATTTGTTGGCGTAGAGTTGCTCATAGTATGTTCTTTTAATTGTCTGTATTTCTTTGGTGTTAGTTGTGATCTCTCCTCTTTCGTTCATGATTTTATTTATTTGGGTCCTTTCCCTTTTCTTTTTGATAAGTCTGTCCAGGGGTTGATCAATCTTATTAATTCTTTCAAAGAACCAGCTCCTAGTTTCGTTGATTTGTTCTATTGTTTTTTTGGTTTCTATTTCATTGATTTCTGCTCTGATCTTTATGATTTCTCTTCTCCTGCTGGGTTTAGGGTTTCTTTCTTATTCTTTGTCCAGCTCCTTTAGGTGTAGGGTTAGGTTGTGTACTTGAGACCTTTCTTGTTTCTTGAGAAAGGCTTGTAACGCTATATATTTTCCTCTCAGGACTGTCTTTGTTGTGTCCCACAGATTTTGAACTGTTGTGTTTTCATTATCATTTGTTTCTATGAATTTTTTTCAATTCTTCTTTAATTTCCTGGTTGACCCATTCATTCTTTAGAAGGATGCTGTTTAGTCTCCATGTATTTGGGTTCTTTCCAAATTTCCTCTTGTGATTGAGTTCTAGCTTCAGAGCATTGTGGTCTGAAAATATGCAGGGAATGATCCCAATCTTTTGATACTGGTTGAGACCTGATTTAGGACCCAGGATGTGATCTATTCTGGAGAATGTTCCATGTGCACTAGAGAAGAATGTTCCATGTGCACTAGAGTATTCTGTTGCTTTGGGATGAAATGTTCTGAATATATCTGTGATGTCCATCTGGTCTAGTGTTCATTCAAGGCCTTTATTTCCTTGTTGATCTTTTGCTTGGATGCTCTGTCCATTTCAGTGAGGGGAGTGTAAAGTCCCCTACTATTTTTGTATTATTGTCAATGTGTTTCTTTGATTTTGTCATTAATTGGTTTACCTGGTTGGCTTCTCCCATGTTAGGGGCATAGATATTTAAAATTGTTAGATCTTCTTGTTGGACAGACCCTTTGAGTATGATATAGTGTCCTTCCTCATTTCTTATTGTAGTCTTTGGCTTAAAATCTAATTGATCTGATATAAGGATTGCCACTCCTGCTTTCTTCTGATGTCCATTAGCATGGTAAATTGTTTTCCACCCCCTCACTTTAAATCTGGAGGTGTCTTCGGGTTTAAAATGAGTTTCTTGTAGGCAACATATAGATGGGTTTTATTTTTTTATCCATTCTAATACCCTGTGTCTTTTGATTGGGGCATTTAGCCTATTAACATTTAGGGTAACTATTGAGAGATATGAGTTTAGTGCCAAAGTATTGCCTGTAAGGTGACTGTTACTGTATATTGTCTCTGTTCCTTTCTGATCTACTACTTTTTGGCTCTCTCTTTGCTTAGAGGACCCCTTTGAATATTTCCTGTAGAGCTGGTTTGGTGTTTGCAAATTCTTTCAGCTTTTGTTTGTCCTGGAAGCTTTTAATCTCTCCTTCTATTTTCAATGATAGGCTAGCTGGATATAGTATTCTTGGCTGCATGTTTTTCTCATTCAGTGCTCTGAATATATCATGCCAGCTCTTTCTGGCCTGCCAGGTCTCTGTGGATAAGTCTGCTATCAGTCTAATACTTTTACCATTGTATGTTACAGACTTCTTTGCCCAGGCTGCTTTCAGGATTTTCTCTTTGTCACTAAGACTTGTAAATTTTACTATTAGGTGACAGGGTGTGGACCTATTCTTATTGATTTTGAGGGGGGTTCTCTGCACCTCCTGGATTTTGATGCTTGTTCCCTTTGCCATATTGGGGATATTCTCTCCAATAATTCTCTCCAATATACCTTCTGCTCCCCTGTCTCTTTCTTCTTCTTCTGGAATCCCAATTATTCTAATGTTGTTTCATCTTATGCTGTCACTTATCTCTCCAATTCTGCCCTCATGGTCCAGTAACTGTTTGTCCCTCTTTTGCTCAGCTTCTTTATTCTCTGCCATTTGGTCTTCTGTATTGCTAATTCTTTCTTCTGCTTCATTTATCCTAGAATTGAGAGCCTCCATTTTTTATTGCACCTTATTAATAGCATTTTTGATTTCAACTTGGTTAGATTTTAGTTCTTTTATTTCTCCAGAAAGGGCTTTTATGTCTCCCGAGAGGGTTTCTCTAATATCTTCCATGCCTTTTTTGAGCCCGGCTAGAACCTTGAGAATCGTCATTCTGAACTCTAGATCTGACATATTACCAATGTCTGTATTGATTATGTCCCTAGCCTTCAGTACTGCCTCTTGTTCTTTTTTTTGTGGTGAATTTTTCTGCCTTGTCATTTTGTCCAGATAAGAGTATATGAAGGAATAAGTAAAATACTAAAAGGGTGGCAAAGACCCCAGGAAAATATGCTTTAACCAAATCATAAGAGATCCTAAATCGTGCTGGGGAGGGGTAGATAGGGTATAAAAAGAGGTTCAGAAAGGAAAAAAAAAGAAACAATTAAAAAAAGAAAACGAATAAAGAAAAAATATAAAAAAGAAAAGAATATATATATATATATTAGATAAACTAGTTAAAAATGTTAAAAAAGAAAAGGGTAAAAGTAAAAAAAAATTAGCAGAAGAAGAGAGAAAATAATTGATAAAGAAAAAAAATTAAATTAACTGCAAGACTAAAGAATTATGGGGAGAAAGCCATGAGTTCCATGCTTTGTTTTCTCCTCCTCTGGAATTCCACCGCTCTCCTTGGTATTGATACTGCAGTCCTTGGTAGGTGAACTTGGTCTTAGCTGGATTTCTTGTTGATCTTCTGGGGGAGGGGCCTGTTGTATTGATTCTCAAGTGTCTGTGCCCCAGGCGGAATTGCACAGGCCCTACTAGGGGCCGGGGTGAATAATCTGCTCTGGTTTGCTTTTGGGAGCTTTTGTTCCCTGAGCACTTTCCATAGAGTTCTGGAGGACGGGAATGAAAATGGCAGCCTCCCAGTCTCCAGCCCAGAGGAGCTGAGAGCTCGGGCCCCACTCCTCAGTGCGCCTTCAGAGAACAGCGCCCACTTATTCCCTTCTGCCTGGCCTCCGGCCACACTTCGAGCCCCCGAGCCTGCAACCAGTTCAAGGTAACCCCGAGCTGTGAGCTCACTCCTCGGCTCTGTCTCTATAGTTGGCTTCCCCGTTCTAATACTTGCAAGCTCTGTGACACTCAGAAACCCCAGTCCTTCTGTGACCCTGTGGGACCTGACGCCACGCTGACCCTGCGTGGGCTTCACCCCGGTTTAGCCTCTGGAGTGATGTCCCTCAGTGGAACAGACTTTTAAATGTCCTGATTTTGTGCTCTGTTGCTCTGCCGCTTGCCAGGAGCCGGCCCCTCCCCCCGCAGTCTATCTTCCCGTTGCTTTGGATTCACTTCTCCGCCAGTCCTACCTTTCAGAAAGTGGTTGATTTTCTGTTTCTAGAATTGCTGTTCTTCTCTTCCATCTCCCGTTGGATTTGTAGGTGTTTGCAATCTTTAGATAAGCTATCTAGCTGATCTCCTGCTATCTGAAGTAGTCTCAGCCTGCTACTTCTCCGCCATCTTGACTCCTCTCCCCTCAAGGATTTTGATGGATTCCTGTCTCAAATTTAGATCTTTCATCCATTTTGAGTTTATCTTTGTGTGTGGTGTTAAGACAATGGTCCAGTTTCATTCTGCATGTGGCTGTCCAATTTTCCGAGCACGTTTTGTTGAAGAGACTATTCTTTTTCCATGGCTATTCTTTCCTGTTTTGTCGAAGATTAACTAACCATAGAGTTGAGGATCCATTTCTGCATTTTCTGTTCTGTTCCATCGATATGTGTGTCTGTTTTTGTGCCGGCACCATATTGTGTTGATGGTCACAGCTTTGTAATAGAGCTTGAGTTCAGACTTGTGATGCCTCCAGCTTTGGTTTTGTTTTTCAACATTCTTTTGGCTAGTTGGGGTCCTTTTTGGTTCCATACAAATTTTAGGATTATTTGTTTCAGCTCTGCAAAAAATGTTGATGGTATTTTGATAGAGATTACACTGAATGTATAGATCGCTCTAGGTAGCACAGACATTTTAACAATATTTGTTCTTCCAATCCATTTTTTGGTTTATTCTTAATATCTTGATAGCACTGCTTTTTAAAAATGACCAAAAACATTCTATGTGAAGATTGAAAGAGAAAGGCCTGCAGACCCCATAAGGACAGCTTCCTCCAATCTGTGTCTGGGGAATTGTACAGTTTTGGTAGATGATTAATAAGCACTTGATGAATATTTCACAGTTGAATAAAGGCCTTTTAAAAGAATTATTGGAAAGAACACTTTTCTTTTGCATTTTTCTAGCTTGCTTAGTTTGATTACTTCTGTGTTCTGTTTAGATTACTTGGTGATCATTTCTGAGCTAATAGTATAAACAATTTCTGCAATTTTAACACAATAGTTTTCCTCCAGTAGAAGAGTACATTAAAATCTTTCTTGTCTACAAATTTTGGACAAGTTTTAGGCAGTTTGAAAACAGTATGTCAGGGGTATGCCTAGGTGGGTCAGTTGTTAAGTGTCTGCCTTTGGCTCAGATCATGATCCTAGGGTCCTGGGATTGAGCCTGGCATCGAGCTCCCTGCTCACGGGAAGCCTGCTTCTCCCTCTCCCACTCCCCCTGCTTTTATTCCCTCTCTCACTGTACTTCTCTCTCTCTGTCAAAAAAATAAAATCTAAACAAAAATTAAAAAACAGTGAATCTGTCTATAAGAAGATGAAAGAATTCCCCATCTGTCAATGTTTATTTCTCTAGGTCTTGAAAAATAAACAAATAAAGGTTAGCAGAAAACCATAAAGCTACAGACACATTAAAATTTCATCAAAAGAGAAATTTTAACAGGACAGAAAACCAGGACAGAAACAAGTGGTATTTATTTGCGGTATAAACCATTAGAATGAGGCAATGAAACATAATAATAGCAAAAACCAAAAACCTTACGTGGTCTATGCTAAAGAGTTTTTCACAAGAAAAGTAAAGTGGTGCATGAGCCCATTCACTATAGAGTTCTAAACAACCTTGAGAACTGAGAGAAAAAATTTCCTTTGCTGTTTTTCATGGCAGATTCAAGAGAATTGAAAAGTACTATAAAAAAATAACAATGACCAACTAAACAAAGTTCTTTCCTTTATTTCAGGATAAAACAATAACTGGTGATTCTGATTTCAAGGTAAAGCATGTCTGTTGTGAAAGATGTTAAGTTATGCAGATGAACCGATAAACAGGATCTTAAAGGAGAAAGTAACTGATTTCTCTGTTAACATGAGAAAAATTAGTATATTTATATTAAAGAAATGTTAGATTGACTGTAGCCAGTATGATTATCTTCCTGACCAAGCAAATTGGGGGACATAGGCACAATCTGAACCATGTGAAGATACTCTTTGCACGTATAACTATAATTCTTCCTCTGTTGGGAAAAAAGAGTAGTGATTTATAACAGACCTGAGTGATGCAATACTGCGCCTTCCTACCTGGGATTTAGAGAATTCTGGAACAAGTTAAATAGAAGGAGTTTATAAAAATAAGGTAAAAAGAAATTGTGTCAAAACTGGTTAAATCCTCTAGTGTATTAAAAAACTATAGCAAATGCCAGAAGAAATATAAGAAGCTCATCAAAGAAAGAAAAACATAAAACTTTGGCCTAAGGTTTGAAAGGGAAAAAAGAAGCCAAAAGAAATTTTCAAGTAAATCTAACAAAATCAACACTTGGAAGAAAATTCTTGTCAGAAAAAGGGATACATTTAATAAATTTTTGATGGTCATTTTCCCATAAAGTGAAACCTATGAGAGTGCACATGGTTCCCATATATAGGGTAGGTAGATTTGATGAAAACATGAGTTTCATTAACATCTGGGAAACCTATATCACACTTAGGAAGCAACAGTTGGCATTGGTCTCTAGAGGACAAATTCTGGGAAATGTATTATCTTATACTCATGGAGAAAGCAGAAATAAATTGTTGGGGGAAGAGTCTCAAATTCTGTTATCTATGTTGAAGTCCCCTGGCAACAGATGCTCAGAGGAAAAGAGAAAGAAGTTATTTGAAACTGCAACTAGACAAGGATGATACAAAGGGTGGAAATGAAAGGAAAAACAGATTTAGAAACCCATATATTGCAAATATGTTTAAATGAAGACATATACGAACAGTTTGTTATTAAAGCATTTGGATCAGATGAAAAAGAATATGTGAATGTATTTTGAAAATCTACTGAGCCAAGACAAATTTGGACTCCTCGTAGTATAATCTGAAGCTAAATTCCCTATTGCACTACTAAGGACCAAAGAAAATGTTTATTTCTCCTTTATTACCCTGTTAGTTCTTTCTCTCCTCATTTAACATTATCTCTAAGATAATGTGGCTAGTGAATAAAAATGTAGATAAAAATGTAGGTGAAAAATAATGTGACACTTCCCCCAACTACTTATATGCTACGGCAGCCCAGTATGGTAGAAGAGTTTTTGTTTGGACTCTGCCATTAACTTATGTTCTGTAAACAAGGTTTTGTTTTGTTTTGTTTATAAAAATGAAGTATAGCATCCATTGGGTCTGAAACTTAGACTCCTCCACAAATTCAGTTATATGTGTATTTTATATATTCATATGGAACTACAGTGTCTTTTCCCTTATTTTTTAAAAGTTCTGGTCAAAAGAATCACAAAGTAAGTATATGAAAAATTTCTTTTTGAACTAGCTTATTAAAATGTAATGTTGCATTAAAGTGGTTTATATTTGCTGTTTGCTTGCTATCTCTCTCTGCAGTGCTCATGATGTATTCTAAAATTTTGGCAAAGAAACCGTCTTAGTTAAGAGTAATTAATTGGATGGATACTGGGGTATCTTCCAAGCTCCACATGGAAATGCATTTGAGCCTCAAGTCTGTCTAGAATTATGATTTTCTAACCTAGCTGCCCCCTACCTTTAGTCTGATTTTTTTTTTTTTTTAAATATAGGCTCTAACCGAAGAGACTCTGATTTGATTATTCTGGTGTAGGGCCTAGAAATTAAGTACTGTAGTAACTTCTAGATGAACTGTGGTCCATATCCATGAACAGATACGCAGTTTCTAGAAAAAGGGCAGTGGGGCAGATAATAGTACAGTATCTAGTTACAGAGGGATTACCTGGGGCTTTTACCTCTCTTTTCCATGCTGATACATGAAATAACTGGACATTTCAACAAAACTCTTCTAACTATATTTTTAATAATATTTTTGAATGAATTTTTTACTTTGATAATGCAATTATTTTTCTTTTAAACTTACTCAGTTTTGTGTTTATCACTTTTCATGAAGACTTTTTTCTTCTTTTGTGCAGATGTATGCATCTGCCACTTGGTGGCACCCATCTTGTTTTGTTTTTTTTTTTAAGATTTTATTTATTTATTTGACAGAGAGAAATCACGAGTAGATGGAGAGGCAGGCAGAGAGAGAGAGAGAGGGAAGCAGGCTCCCTGCTGAGCAGAGAGCCCGATGTGGGACTTGATCCCAGGACCCTGAGATCATGACCTGAGCCGAAGGCAGCGGCTTAACCCACTGAGCCACCCAGGTGCCCCCCCATCTTGTTTTTGAACCTTAGTTTATCTGAGCAATGGGGCTGAGAGAGGGGGATGGAAGGATAGGGAAGAAAAGGTGTGGGAGTGTTAGATGTATGTGATAGAACCATGATTTTCTTTTCTAACTACCTAGTAGAGAACTACAAGAACTACAAGAGTGATAGAGCCTCTCTAACACTAGATTCATTGATCATTAAGCAAGAATTTCATCACCTTCAATGTTGATGCTTCTGTGACTTAAAGTATTATTACCTGTTTCCTTCTGTTCTTGAAACTAGTCATTTATGACTCCCCCCCCATCATTAAAAATATATTCATGTTTAGCTTTTCAAAGCTTCTGAAGCTACCAATTGTCCAATCAGGAAGAAACAGACAAATACAATGTCCTGGTGGAAGTTCTGTGTTGCTTGTTTGTTTGCTAGAGGTGTGTTTTATCCCCTGTATCTCTGCCTTTATCACTCAGATACTGGGGCTTTGCCAAAGAGGAGGGTTTTGTTTCTTTAAAAAAAAAAAAAATTGGCAAATAGCTCATTTTGACTTTAGTTTGGTCTGTGCCAATTCATAGTAAAAATCATCATATCACAGGAGATTAGCACTCCCTACAATGTCCCTACATCTCAAAACCACTGGATTTTTGTTATGATAAACAGTCCATGCTGTTTAGAACTGCAGCCTTTTGTAGACAACTTCGATGCACTGAAACCTTTTGGGAATCTGACATACCTTGACTAATAGGTCTAATTATCATAATTTGGGGCAACTGTTAAACTAAGAGTATTACCACCACCATTAGGAGCCCATTGACACACACACACACACACAGACACACACCCCTTTATTTAAGAAGCATTAACAGGATTTGAAGCATTTACATAAAAGGCACATATTTTCCACAGTCTTAGTCTACTAAAATTAAAATTAATTAAGTAAATAACATGAGAATAGTAAACAGTGTTTGTCCCTATGAAATCCAGAGTGATGTTAATGCTGCTTGTATAAGGATGCAGTATTGTGTAGTTAGATAAGACTTTGTGTTTAGATGGTTCCAGGTTCAGATTTCAACTCTATCCCCAGGCAACGTTGGGAAAGGTACATAATGTTTCTGGAACTCAATTCTTTTTTTTTTTTTTTAAATTTATTTATTGGAGAGGCAGAGATCACAAGTAGGCAGAGAGAGAGGAGGAAGCAGGCTTGCTGAGCAGAGAGCCTGATGCGGGGCTCAATCCCAGGACCCCTGGGATCATGACCTGAGCTGAAGGCAGAGGCTTTAACCCACTGAGCCACCCAGGCGCTCTTGAAACTCAATTCTTGCATCGAAGAATGGTGTTACAGTTTTTCATAAGATTGTTGTATAGTTTAGATGGGCTATAGAATGTGGCTAGGAGGTAACACTGGACTGGGAGACCTTTTATATCATATTTCTCTAGCAGCAGTCTGATGCCTAATCTGACCTCAAAGTTCCTCTGTATAGTCTCTAGGAGAGATAGTTACAGGAATCATTTTTAAATGAATTTTGTTGAGATAATAGTAGATACACATGCAGTTGTAAAAAAATAATTTAGATAAATCCTTAAATACTTCACCCATTTTTAAAAAAGTAGTATAATACCACATCCAGAATATTGACATTGATACAATTTTTCTTACTTAATTTTCTCCAGCTTTACTTACAGGTGCGTGCGTGTGTGTGTGTGTGTGTGTGTTGTGTGGGGGATTAGTTATATAATTTTATCAGCATTGTAGGTGTGCATATCCAGTAACACAGCCTTGATACTGAACATTCCATTTTCACAAGTATCCCTCATATTGCCCCTGTATAACCATGCCCACCTCCTTCCATATACCTTTTCCTCCTCACAAACACTAGAAGCCAGGGATCTAATGTCCATTTCTAAAACTTCATTTTTTGAAAAGTGTTGTAAAAATGGAATCATGCAGTGTGTGATCCTTGGGGATATTGACTTTTGGGGACCTTTATTTACTCAATCTAATTCCCAAATGGATTGATGGATTTCCAAATCCAAATCCATCAAAGGCACATGCATCCATGGTTCTTTTCTTTGCTGAGTAATATTACATGTTCTGCATGTACCACACCATTTGCTCTTAACTACTCATCTATTCTTTTAGTCTTTTTTCCCCTTAAAGATTTTATTGATTTATTTGAGAACATGTGCGTGTTCATTGAGAGACAGAGAACACACAGAGCGAGGGGGAGAAGCAGGCTCCCTGCTGAGCAAGGAGCCCCATGTGGGGCTCAATCCCAGGATCCTGAGATCATGCCCTAAACCTAAGGCAGACACTTAATTGACTGAGCCACGCAGGTGCCCCAACTATTCATCTGTTGAAGGACAGCTGAGCTAGTTTCAGTATTTGGCTGTTATGAATAAAGCTTCTACAACTTTTGTGTGAACATATATTTGTTTCTTTGCTGTAAATGCCCTAGATGCTGTGGTAGTTATATGTTTTGTTCTGAGAAACTGACAAGTTTTTCCAGAGTGTCTATAACATTTTATATACAATGTAAATTTATCAATGATACAGTTTCTCTTGGTCTCTGCCAACATTTCTTTTTTCTTTTTTTATGATTTTATATATTTATTTGAGAAAGAGGAAGGCAGAGACAAGAGCATGAGCAGAGGGAGAGGGGAAAGAAGGAGAGGCAGTAGCAGATTACCTGTTGAGTAGGGAGCCCGACATGGGACTTTATCCCAGGACCCTGGGATCATGATCTGAGCTGAAGGTGGATGCTTAATTAATTGACTGAGCCACTCAGGTGCTTCCCTTTGCCAACATTTCATGTGATAACCATTTTTATTTTGGGCATTCTAATAGGTATATAATAATATCTTATGGTAGTTTTAATTCGCATTTCCTAGTGCTAATGATGTTGAACATCTATCTTTTCATAAGTTTACTTGCCATCTATTTGTCTTCAGTGAAGTATCTGCATGTCTTTTATCATTTTCTGATTGTATTCTTTTTCTACTGTTGAGTTTTGAGACTTCGTTATATATTCTATGGTTCTTTGTTGAACATGTGGTTCCCAAGTATTTTCTGTCTGTACTTGTCTTTTTATCCTCTTCCTTCTGCTTACTGTTAGGGTCCGTGATCAAAGGAACGAGACTGATACAAAGCGAAGGTCAAGCAAAACTTTATTTCGCGCCAAGCATCAGGAATCAAACTACCGGTCAGAGCTACCTCTTACGAAAAGGCGGTGACGATGAACCCAACAAGGTCACTTCCAAGAAGGCCACTCTGGACGAGGCCGCTCTAGATGACGTTGCTGCTCCACAGATGAGGCCACTCCATGATTGGAGCCGTTCCCAAGAAGAGGCCACTCCCAAGACAAGGCCACTGCTCAATGAAGTTTCTCCCCGGACAAGGCCGCTCCCAAGAAGAGGCTGTTCTGGACAAGACCATTTCCTGGATGAGGCCACTCCCAATGACGAAGAAGCAACAATGACAAGGAGGACAACCCAGATGACACGGACTCTGCTCCCCACGATGCTACTCTGACCAGGCTTCCACCCAGAGGAAGCCACCACTGCGGACAAGGCCACTTGTGGTACGGGGTGGCGAGGCATTTTGCAGGGAGGCTGCTGGTGTCTAGGGGCCATTGGCATCTCAGGGCTGCTTACGCCTCCAGACTGCTGGCATCTAGGGGCTGCAGGTGTCAGGACCGACTGCTGGCCTCTAGGGTCTGTAGGCATCAGGACCGCAGGCGTCGAGGGACCGCTGACAACTGGACCGCAGATGTCTCAGGACCGCAGGCGTCGAGGGACCGCTGACAACTGGACCGCAGATGTCTCAGGACCGCAGGCGTCGAGGGACCGCTGACAACTGGACCGCAGATGTCTCAGGACCGCAGGCGTCGAGGGACCGCTGGCAATTGGACCGCAGATGTCTCAGGACCGCAGGCGTCGAGGGAACGCTGACAACTGGACCGCAGATGTCTCAGGACCGCAGGCGTCGAGGGACCGCAGATGTCTCAGGACCGCAGGCGTCGAGGGACCGCTGGCAATTGGACCGCAGACGACTGGACTGCTGGGCCGCCGGAGGCTGCAGGCTGCAGGCGATGGCTCGGGGCCGCCGCCGGAGGCTGGAAGCTGCAGGCGGCGGTGCTGGGGGCCGCCGCCGGAGGCTGGAAGCTGCAGGCGGCGGTGCTGGGGGCCGCCGCCGGAGGCTGGAAGCTGCAGGCGGCGGCGCTCGGGGCCGCCGCCGGAGGCTGCAGGCGATGGCTCGGGGCCGGAGGCTGGAAGCTACAGGCGATGGCTCGGGGCCGGAGGCTGGAAGCTGCAGGCGGCGGCGCTCGGGGCCGGAGGCTGGAAGCTACAGGCGATGGCTCGGGGCCGCCGCCGGAGGCTGCAGGCGGCGGCCCTGCAGGCGGCGGCGCTCGGGGCCGCCGCCGAGGGTGCAGGCCGCGGCGCTCGGGGCCGCCGCCGGAGGCTGCAGGCGGCGGCGCTCGGGGCCGCCGCCGGAGGGTGCAGGCCGCGGCGCTCGGGGCCGCCGCCGGAGGGTGCAGGCGGCGGCGCTCGGGGCCGCCGCCGGAGGGTGCAGGCGGCGGCGCTCGGGGCCGCCGCCGGAGGCTGCAGGCGGCGGCGCTCGGGGCCGCCGCCGGAGGCTGGACCGCCAAACGCGGTTATAGCTCTTACAAGAGCTGTTACAGCTCTACTATACACCGTTGACTCCCCTGCTCTTCTGCGACTTCCACCGCTCTCCGCTCCACTTCACCGCTCTCCGCCGACTTCACCGCTCTCCGCCGACTTCACCGCTCTCCGCCGACTTCACCGCTCTCCGCCGACTTCACCGCTCTCCGCCGACTTCACCGCTCTCCGCCGACTTCACCGCTCTCCGCCGACTTCATCCCTCCTGTAGCAGCCGCTGCTCTCCTGCAGGAGCCCCCGGCTCTCCTGCAGCAGCCCCCCTCGGCAGCCTGGCAGAGCAACCTTTATGGGGGTGGTTGAGCCCCGCCCCTACACAGGTGGCCAATTGAATTTCAACCTTCCCAGCGGATATACATACGGCCTACTGATTGGATGACTCCACTCAGTCTGCCCCACCCTTACACTTACCATTGGGCTAATTTTGCCCCCTTTAATCTGATTTCTTTCTTTTTTTTTTTAAATCTTTTTTTTTTTAAGATTTTATTTATTTATTTGTCAGAGAGAGAGAGGGAGAGAGAGCGAGCACAGGCAGACAGAATGGCAGGCAGAGGCAGAGGGAGAAGCAGGCTCCCTGCCAAGCAAGGAGCCCGATGTGGGACTCGATTCCAGGACGCTGGGATCATGACCTGAGCCGAAGGCAGCCACTTAACCAACTGAGTCACCCAGGTGTCCCTAATCTGATTTCTTATCAGATATTTGATTTTTAAATATTTTCTCCCATTCAGTAGGTTACCTTTTCATTTTGTTAATGGTTTCCTTTGCTGTGCAGAAGCTCTGTAGTTTGATGTAGTCCCACCTATTTATTTTTACTTATTAATTTTTAAAGGTCTATTTATTTATTTATTTGACAGAGAAAAAGAATGACAGTGACAGGGGGAAACAAGCAGGAGTGGGAGAGGGAGAAGCAGGCTTCCCGCTGAGCAGGAAGCCCTAAGCGGCTCCATCCCAGGACCCTGGGATCATGACCTGAGCAGAGGGGCAGCCACTTAACAGCTGAGCCACTAAGGCGGCCCCTCCCCAACCACTTTGTTTGTTTGTTTGTTATTTTCTTTTGGTGTCAAATCCAAAGGATAACCAAGATGAATGTCAAAAGCTTAACCACTAATGTTTTCTTCTAGGAGTTTTATAGTTTCAGGTCTTACATTCAAGACATTAATCTATCTTCAGTTAATATTTGTATATGGTTTAAGACTGTGGTTCAGTTTTATTCTTTTTTTATGTAGCTGTCCAGTTTTCCTAGCATCATTTATTGCAGAATCTGTCCATTTTTATTCTTGGCTTCTTTGTCATAAATTAATTGACCTTATTTGTGTGAGTGTATTTCTTAACTCTATATTTTGTACCACTGATCTATGTGTCTCTTTTTATGACAATACCATAGTATTTCAGCAAGTGATTTTTTAAATTATTGAATGCAATGTAAATTAAATTAATCTATGAGTACCTAAAATAATGGTGAGATGTTATAATAAAGAATATAATATGCAGAATTATAGAATTCACATGCTGGTATGTTCTTAATCTTAATTCTGTAACTTTAAATATTTAAAAACCTGATCTTTAAATGATTTTTCGAATGATCTAACTTGTGATTGGCAGCTCACAACTAAAATGAAGGATGTCATCAATAGACAAGGAAATTAAAAAAAAAGAATGGATTGTTTTAATTTAACATAATTATTTTTCTTTTTTTAAAGATTTTTTATTTCTTTCTTTTTTTTTCCCAATTTATTTATTTTCAGAAAAACAGTATTCATTATTTTTTCACCACACCCAGTGCTCCATGCAAGCTGTGCCCTCTATAATACCCACCACCTGGTACCCCAACCTCCCACCCCCCCGCCACTTCAAACCCCTCAGACTGTTGTTCAGAGTCCATAGGAAGATGTGGTCCATAATTATTTTTCTAAAACCAACAACAATATTGTGAAGCCACTAATTTGCACAAACTATTTTTTATAATACTTTTAATTATTTGTAAACTCACTAGAGAAAAATGCACTTATATATTCATATATATTATTGGAATTTGCAATGGAAGTTTTAATTTGTTTTTTGTTGTTGTTGCTTTTTTTTTTTTTAAACATTTTATTTATTTATTTGACAGAGAGAGATCACAAGTAGGCAGAGAGTCAGGCAGAGAGAGAGGAGGAAACAGGCTCTTCACGGAGCAGAGAGCCTGATGTGGGGCTTGATCCCAGGACCCTGGGATCATGACCTGAGCCGAAGGCAGAGGCTTTAACCCACTGAGCCACCCAGGTGCCCAGGAAGTTTTAATTTGTATGGCCACATTTTAGTGAGGAACATGGAAAATTTAATAACTTACCCAACATCCGGTATGTAACATGTGATTGAAGTTGTATTCAGACGTGCATTTGCTACATTTCAAAGCTTGTGGTTTCCCATTCTAGACCAAATGACAAAGATTTAGCTTGCTCCAATGTGTAAAGTGATACTGCCCTGTGTTCAGGACTGGCTTCATGGGCCTGGGAACAATGCAGTAATAAAGGGCCCTGTGCTTGGTTTAATGTACTGCTACTGCCGTCTTGAAATTTTACTGGCATTTGAATAAGTGACACTGCATTTTGGTTTGCATTGGGCCCAGCAAATTATGCAGCTGGTCCTGCTCCTGGAAAATATCTCAACTTTTAACACTCTTCATGTTTGAAGACACAATAAAACCAATCCTAATCAATAAGCAAGATCATTTTAGACAATTTTGAGACTGATTTCTTCTCATGATTAGTAAAATAGCTTCATCTCTCAGATATCAGTTATCTCTTTCCTATGAGAATGGTACTCATTGACCTTGAATGTGCAGTACTCACTAATGGCTGAGGTGCTCTTCACCAATGGTGATGCTTCTGGAGTTCTCCAAAGAAAGATATCCTGCTGCGAATGGATGCCCCTTCATTTGGCTTAAGCAAACTTCCTAGCAAACTGTAGGTTTTGGAAGAAAAGTAACTTCCTCTGGTTTACTGAAGGGATACTTTGACCCTTCTTTAAATTGATCTTCAAAATACTAAATCTGTGGATGTGGGGAGTAGGGGAGAGAAAGAGAGTGAGATAGACAATAACACTGTGGATAGACTTTGTCTCCCACCTAGAAAGAATATATTGTTCTCTCATTATGTTCCTATAGAACTTTATGTAAATCTTATTAATTTCCCTTAGTACCTGTTAGGAGTTGTTATTGGTTTAAATGTGTTTGTCCCTTACTAGGCTCCTTAAGTAGTGAAATACAGTCTTGTTCATTTTTTTTTTTTTTTTTGGACCCCTAAAATTTAGTAAAACTTTAATGAAATGTTTGAAGAAATGCAATGCCAAATTTCCCTTGTAGTCATATTTTGGCAATTGTATATCTCAATCGTAATTATGCAATTTTCAGGTGAGGGAAAACTTCCCCAAACTAAAACTTAATGAATCCCCCAAATGGATACATATGTGCTTCATTACCTAAAAGCAGTATTTCCAATTATTTTTTCCTCTGGGTTTTATTTTCCCAATGTGATTTAGCTAATGTTTTAGCTAAAGAGAAAGTGAGCCACTGATTAAACCAGTGTCCTAGCATAAGACAAAATGAACCACTATTAACATAAATCTTTCTCCAATAGCATTTGACAAAATTCACTGCTAATTATTTAGCCAGCTACAGATGTACTTGTCAAGTAGTGGGATCATAAAGATTCTTTTTGTCTTTTTCTTCATTTGATTTTCTTTCTCCTGAAATATGGCAATATGCCATTTACATACTAACTATGAGCTTCTATTGATACTGTGCAACTCAGGATATGCTTTTTGTAGAAAAGAGCAATTTCTTTTACATTAAAAAAAAGAAAAAATATATATTTCAGGAATCATAATGTCATACTAATTACTCAAAACCTAGTCACTGCTAATAAAGATTTAAAGCAGGTAGAGAAATGCCAATATTACACCAGTTGCTTCAGAGTATAAAGTATGATAGAACAAGTCCCAACTTATTTATTTATTTATTTTTTAAGGTCATAACAGACACGTGCTGAAGCCAGCTTACAAAGGCTAAGAAGAGCCAGTTGCGAGCATCTCTTTCCAACTCTGCATTCTGTGACATCACATTGATAAACTGAAATCAGCTCTCATGGGAATATGTTCATCAAGGTCATCATCAATCACTATAAGCAAAGGTCTTTTATTTTCCTGGAAAGCAATGATTGGACATTTATCAGCAGACTGCTGATTTTAGTCCCGATTCCATAATAGGAATATTATAAGACGAGAAAATGACAGACTAAAATCACTCATGAACACAGGTGTAAATATCTTTAACAGAACTAATATAACTAAACAAAACCAAACAAAATATTATGATTGTCATCCCAAGTCAATCAATGTGGCTCACTACCCTATCATAATAAGAAGAAAATTACGTTACCTTATCACCAGATGCATAAAAGTCATATATCAGCATATCTGATATATGAGTCATATCTCAGCAATTTAGAAATAAGAGTTAAACTTTTTCAGTCTCACTAAGAGTAGCTGCAAGAACCTAGAGCTAACTATATATGAATGAAATATCAAAAAATTTTCCCTTAAGGAAAGTTGGGAACAAAGCAAAGAAATCTACTGCCAGTAGTTCTATTTGCCATAATATGGGAGGCCCTATCCAATTCAAAAAAGCAAGAAAAAAAGGAAATCCATAGATTGGAAACTGTAAAGTATAATTATTTTTATTGACCAATGACAATTATATGTATAATATAATTACAATTATATGTATAAAAAACTCAAAAGACTCTACAAAGAAACTATTAAAACTAATAAGTAAATTAAGTAAACTAATAAAACTATTAAAACTAATAAGTAAATTTATCAAGGTGATAGTATACAAATTAATATACACAAAATGATTTGTATTTCCAGATACTAGAAACAAAAATTAGAAAATTTAATTTAAAAGATGTCATGTACAACAGCACCAAAACAATTATCACCAAAAATCAAATATCTAATAAAACAAGGAAAAATTCGTAAAATCTCTGTTCTGGTAAATATAAAACCTATGTGACAGAAATAAAGACCTACATAAAAGACAGATAGACCATGTTCCCAGATTGGATGTTTTAATATTGTTAAAGTATATTTCTCCTCAAATTGATCTTTGGGTTCAATGAAATTCCAAACAAAAATCCCAACTGTTGAGGTCCATTATCAAAGGAATGAGACTGAGACAAAGTGAAAGTTATGCAAAGCTTTATTCTATGCCAACCATTAGAAGTCAGACTGACCGACCAGGGCTGCCTCTGAAGAGAGCGACCCCATCCCAATCTCACAGGCTGGTTTTATAGAGCATAACTGCAGACCTCAAGATACGTGGCTTCTATTTACTCCCAGAATCGATACCCGGAACCAATGGAACTACTAGGATGCGTTTATTCCTGGAATGAAGTCCATGGATGTAAACAACAATATGTAAACAACAATATGCTACCTAGGCAATATGGAGTCACTCTGGCTAAGCAGGCCCTAGTAGTTAAACAGGTTTTAACATTAAATTTGCCCTAACACCAATGAGCTATTTTTGTTTGTTTTTGTGGAAAATGCAGCATAGCCAGAAACCTCTAAGTCTTTATCTGTGTTTGACTTTTTAGATTATTCACATGCTATTCATTAATCCATTAAAGGTAAATTTAAAAAAATTCTCTGTATAATCCCAGTTTTCTTGCCATGTGGCAACTAGATAGTCCAGAAGAGAGCCTGAAATGTAAACTTGAGGAACATCAGCATTTAAGGGTTAGACACAGGAGGAAGTCTAAGAGACTGAGAATAAATGAGAGGTGGGTAATCAACTCCAGATATTGGGTTATCTGGAAACCAGTGAAAGGGAAGAGTTCAGGAATCAGCACCAAATGCCCAGAGCAGTCAAGTAAGGTAAGATTTAAAAGTATCTTTTGCTTTTTCCACCATAAGAAAATGGTAGAAATGAAGGAGAATCACAGTGAACTGGGTTGTAAATAGGAGGTAAGGAAGTGGAGAAAGAAAATATTCAAGTTTATATATGAAAGAACAACAAAAGTATTAGAGGTAGATATATGATTGAAGGGAATTTGAGGAAAATAAGAAATGCTATTTAAATACTGATAAAAAGTATCTTTGAGAGTAGTTCCTAAACTTGACTATACATGAAAATCACCTGAGAACTTTGAAAAATTCCTGTGTGTATGTGGGGGCAGAAGGCAAATGGGAAATTTCTATGCCATGAACTTAAAATTGCTCTTAAGAAAAATCTATTTACCCCAAAGATACAGATGTCATGAAAAGAAGGGCCATCTGTACCCCAATGTTTATAACAGCAATGGCCACTGTCGCCAAACTATGGAAAGAACCAAGATGCCCTTCAACGGATGAATGGATAAGGAAGATGTGGTCCATATACATTATGGAGTATTATGCTTCCATCAGAAAGGATAAATACCCAACTTTTGTAGCAACATGGACGGGGCTGGAAGAGATTATGCTGAGTGAAATAAGTCAAGCAGAGAGTCAATTATCATATGGTTTCACTTATTTGTGGAGCATAACTAAATAGCATGGAGGACAAGGGGTGTTAGAGAGGAGAAGGGAGTTGGGGTAAATTGGAAGGGGAGGTGAACCACGAGAGACTATGGACTCTGAAAAACAATCTGAGGGGTTGGAAGTGGTGGGGGGGGTGGGAGGTTGGGGTACCAGGTGGTGGGTATTATAGAGGGCACGGATTGCATGGAGCACTGGGTGTGGTGAAAAAATAATGAATACTGTTTTTCTGAAAATAAATAAATTGAAAAAAAAAAAAGAAAAGAAAATCTATTAAAAAAAAAATCCAGAACCCAGGCTATATCTGATGAATGAAATAAATCTCTGGAGATAGGTCCAAAGCATCAATAGCTTCTTAAGCTCTCAAGTGATTCCAATGTGTAGATAAGTCTGAGAGCAACTATACTATTATAGTACTTCTCATACTTGAGTGACAAAATTACCTGAGAATTTTTTAAAACAGTTAAGTCTAGAGTAGAACCTATGAATTTGTCTTGTTAAGAAACTCCCAGATTATATTAATGTTGCTGATTCAAAGCCCACACTTTGAGTAACATTCTGCTCTAGAGAGGGAGATTGAAGATAAAGTAGAGAAAGGAGTCATTGAGTGAGTAGGATGATTTGAGAGGGTGAAAGCATCCAGAACACCAGTTGATTGGTTGCCTTTTTGATGGGAAAGAAAAGTAGGTGCCTCTTCTTTTGTGACCAGACCAAAACAAGAAAGTATGACTGTGAATTCAAATAAATTTGTTGATGGAAAAGTAGGGAGTTAAAGAAGGTCTGCTTTGATGACTTCAAGCATTTTACACTAGTACTAGTGGTATAGGATGGTCACATGTACCTGATACATATATAGTCATGAAGTACATTTACAACAATTTCTGATGTTGTGTCCAAATTAAATTCCAGACAGTGACATCCAGGTTATATTGGTGTACATAACTAGGATATATTAGCCCAAGAAGTGTGTGCAGTTATAACCATATTGATTCCAGCATTTGTTTTTCTCACATAAAAAACAAGAAAGCAGTGGTATACTACCAGTGTGTTCCATATCTGCACAAAAACAAAGATGACTCTTTTGCTTAGACAAAAGATAGTCATTCAGTAGACTCTTGGTTTTAAATGTATGGAATCCACACTAGGCCAAACTAATCCAAAACCCAACTTCTCTAGTCATCTAGGAGTTTCAGTACCGATAATTGTCCAAAATTATCCTGAAAAATTTGCTCATGGAACAGATACCTACTGATTCAATTGCATAGCTAGGAATGATGATTCCTACATGATGGTTGTGGAATGTGTTCTGAGGACACAGTCATTCAAAGATAGACATGGCCAGCAAAGTTGACATCTCAGATGCACATTCAAAGGCAATAAATATCGAAGTTCCTGGTAGAGATGGAAAGGTTCCCAGTGATGATTCCTGTGAGCTGACATAATTGTTATGGTTTTATTAAATCAATGATGCATTCTATAGGATATACTTGAAGACTCCCAGCCATGATGCTTGAAGATAGGGCCATTTGGATGATTCCAGTGATCCTCTAAAATGTTCAGTAGGCCTTCATAATCTTCTCAACTTGGTCCCTTCAGCAGGTTAGAGAAATCTAGGTGAAATTTATTTTAGTGCAAAAGTTTTCAAAGTCCCCCTCAGCAGTAGCAGTAGCTTCACCTGGGAACTTGTTAGAAATGCAAATTATTACCAAGACTTATGGAATCAGATACTTTGGGGTTGGGGTGCAGCACTCTGAGTTCTAATAATCCCTCCAAATGATTCTGATGCATGCTAAAGTTGAGGACCACTATGTAAAGTTTGAGGACCACTATTGATTCTGATGCATGCTAAAGTTTGAGGACCAGAAGTTAATAACCAGGAGCACTGGCGTTTCCCAAAAATGGAAGCATTCACCTCTCCATGAATTATTACAGTGGATGACTTAGAAGATATTTTCTAGCATCATCTACTTTTCTCAGAAAGTGATAGGGTGTCATATCTACACACATAGTTGGTGAGGCTAACAGGTAATATATTTTTATGCACAATAACATCTTATTTTGAGGTACATTTTTAAATTCCTGTCAGCTTGTTCTCAAACTCTGTTGGACTGGTTCTGTAAGGCAATTAAAAATCTCATTTGCTCCCTATCAAATGTATTCATTGGTAGATAATTTTGTGAGTATATGTGAGTCCCACATATCCACATATTCAACAATTGAGAAAAACGAGTTTTTTTTCTAGTTCACATAGCTGTTACTTTCAATAACTGATAGAAATCAAATAGTCTTTAAAGTATCAATAACAATAACAACAATACTTAACTCAAATACCTGCTGGCTCAATAGCTTCCTACCAGGTATTAGCAGAATGTCCCTATTTTCCCAGCCACTCCTCATAATGTTATCGAGTCATGCCAGACAATACTCCATGTGTTTTCCAAAGCAGTCTTTCCCTGTTAGTTCCCCCAGTGTATGCTGTTCTCTGATTCTTGTGCTCTTGCTTCCATTTCTATCTCTAAAATCATCTGAGGAAACTTCAGCTATGCTATAACCTGTTATGGGAATGTCGATGTTCATACCAAGGACACTCACTGGGTGTAGGTGCTGTCAGAGCTCCTAGTCCTCACGGTGCTAGAAGAGCATCACATCATCTATAAAAGTAGAGCTAAACTTTGTCTCTCAAACAATTTCACCTGTATCAGAATGCCCACATGGTCTCTTTTTGATCAATTTTACCAGCTTCTGACCCCTAATGCCCAAATCATAAAGGATGAGACTGGAAAGAGACACTGTAGCTTATACTTAATCTTCCTCTTTCTCCTATAACTGTTTTATTGCATGAGATGCATTTGATAAGTTGTGAGCGGAAGACAAGTTTATTTTTTCCAACATATCCTATCTAAATAGTTTAGAAACTTGCACTGGAATGTGAGCATTGCAATCTTAATGTTTTGTGCTTTGACTTTGGAAGTCTGGCCAAAACAAAAAGCAGAAATATTCAATTTTAACATCCTTCCAATAACTTCAGATAAAATTCTAAAAAAGTGTTTATATCTCTACAAATGGGTCAAACAAGCAAGATGCCAGTTTGCGAACAGTGTATTAGTATTTCTTCATATACTAGCATTCCACTGTGGATATATCAATATCTGAACAATCAACATTCAGTTAAATGTGGCTGTAATAGTGCTGTCTAATATATACTAAGTATTCTGTGTGTACCGTGCATTATAGATATAGATATAGATACTAAAGTATCTAATTTTATGTTCCAGACTGTGCTTTAAGTAGGTATTTTCACCACATATAAAATTTAGGGGGGCTGAGTACTTTGCCTGGGTGATGCCAAAGCATGATCCATCCAGTCAGACTGACCTGCATGGAGAGGGAAAAGTGGATGTGTCTTCATGGGCTGCATGCAGATAAGTTTCTCAGAAGGAACTGAATGAGACAAATAATTTGGAAGTGAAATTGCTCGATAAAATTTGGGAGTAAAAAATGTTAATTTTCTTCTTTAAATTGACTTGGTTCCGATTCTTTTCTCACCAGTGTAGTAAGAGATTATATATATATATATATATATATATATATATATATTTTTTTTTTTTTTTTCCTGTGGGTGTGTGGGTCATCCTACCACTATAAGTTTGTGAAGTCTCCCAGGGAATGTTACAAAGTATAGAAAATGGGGGGAGGGCAGGTGCCTGGGTGGCTCAGTCCATTAAATGGCTACCTTCAGGGGCGCCTGGGTGGCTCAGTGGGTTAAGCCGCTGCCTTCGGCTCAGGTCATGATGTCAGGGTCCTGGGATCGAGTCCCACATCGGGCTCTCTGCTCAGCAGGGAGCCTGCTTCCTCCTCTCTCTCTCTCTGCCTGCCTCTCTGCCTACTTGTGATCTCTCTCTGTGAAATAAGTAAATAAAATCTTAAAAAAAAAAATGGCTTCCTTCAGCTCAGGTCATGATCCCAGGGCCCTGGGATAGAGCCCTGCATTGGGCTTCCCTGCCCAGAGGGGAGTCTACTTCTCCCTCTCCCATTCCCCCTCCCCCTGCTCATCCTCTCCCTCTCTCTCTCTCAAATAAATAAATAAAATCCTAAAACAACAACAATAACAACAAAAAACTTGGGGAGAAGTTTGTAGATCAAGGTCCTTTAGTCCTCTGGAAGGCAGAGGAATATGGTGTTCTATATGTGACTCACAGGCCACAGCTGTTATCACAGATGTTACCCAATAAACATTTTTCGGAGTATACGTGGGTCCATTTACTTCTGCATTATTGAGGGGGAGTACATGGCTCTTAAGATGAGCAACTTCTGACTCGTTCAAATTTTTGATTCCATCTTTCTAGAATGATGTGGGTAGCATCCATTCTAAACATGAGAGTTTGCAAACAAAAACCTGCTATTTTCTTCTTCAGACAGAGATCCTTATCACGAGGATAGAATTTATGTAGAACATGAAATAGCAAGCCCCTCTGGCAAGGGCTGCTCTATCCAGACACTTTTGTAGAAGGAAAAATAACCTCAGAGTGGAAATAGGCCTCATTTTATTACATTTCACTGAGTCTTTATTTCTTTTGCTTCCCTTAAGACAGTATCTGTCTAGTTCTGGTGTAGGGTGACATGTTCTTTGAAACTTGTCTCCCATTGAAACCAACCATATCTAAGAGGCATCATAAGTACTTACTGGTTAATTATACAGTGAAATAGAATTGGAAAATAAAATCACACGTAAAAAGCTGTTTCATAGATAACACTGCCCTAGTCAGTATGGGGTGTTAGAATACTAAGGACTATAGAATACTATAAACAACAGAGATGTATTTCTCACAGTTTTGAAGGCTGGAAAGTCGAACATAAAGATACTGCCAGATTAAGTGTCTGGTGAGGGTTCACTTCCTGATTCAGAGCTGGCTGTTTTCTTGCAATAATTTTACATGTTGGAAGGACAAAGGAGTTCTCTGGGGCCTCTTGAGAAAGGGCACCAATGCCATTTGTGAGGACTCCACTCACACGACCTAATCATATCCCAAAAGCCACCTCCAAATACTATCACACTGGGGATTAGGTTTCAATATATGAATTTGGGGGAACACAAACATTCAGTCTATAGCATATAGATATATAACATATCTCAAGAAAAATGATCTGTTAACTAATGTAATAGATTGTAAAAAATGTCCACAGCACCTTCATTAAGGAGTGGGATTTCTTTCCACATCCCTTGAATGTGGACTTAGCCACGTGTTTTAATTTGGCGAATGGGTGGGGTGCCTGGGTGGCTTAGTGGGTTAAAGCCTCTGCCTTCAACTCAGGTCATGATCCCAGGGTTGTGGGATCAAGTCCCACATCGTGCTCTCTGCTCTGCAGGGAGCTTGCTTCCTTCTCTCTTTCTGCCGCCTCTCTGTCTACTTGTGATCTCTGTCAAATAAATAAATAAAATCTTAAAAAAAAATTGACCAATGGGATACTAGCAAAGCTGTTGCAAGGAGAGTCTTGAAAAATGTGTGTGTGCATAAGAATGTGTTTTCTTGCTGTGTTCAAAACTCATCCATCATATAAAGAAGCAGACTAATTATGAGTAAGTCTAGACACAGAAGCCTATCTTAAAAAGAAAAAAGGCTTTTTCCAGTGGAATGGACTAAATTTTATACATGGAAAGCCACACATTAAAAAATAAAAAATAAGAGAGTAGGACAAGTACAAACTAAGAGACTGAGACAGTTTGAAATGAAAGGACACTTTTGTTTCCAACTGTAGGTGGGAACAGGCTGCAAATTCTACTCTGTTAAAAGCATGGCCATTTCATTTACAAAAAGAAAAGTGTCTCAGAAGACAGAGCCAAAACCCCAGAGGGCACAGCCATGGAGAATAATGAACTAGAAGATAGAGCCATTGCCCAGAGGGCAGCATAGTCTGTCTCTGCCATAAGGGAACTGGTAACTCATACACACCTGAATGCTAAAATTGCTATTGACTAGTGAATGCTAGGAGGATTACTTTTGTTTATTGTGGTTATTTTGATCTTGGCTCACTACTGAATAGTAGGTGTGTTTAGTTTTGAAGTCTTTGAATCAAGACAAACTGAATCTGTGTATCCTCACTAGATTTACAAAAGATAAAGAGCCTCACTAGATTTACAAAAGATAAAGAGCCTGTGATACTGGACTTGAGACTGATGCCATAATTGAAAGAGACCTATGGGAGTCCTGAGAGAGGATATTTGGCATGTGGAGAGGATGAAATAATTGAGACCATGATTATTAATGGTCAAATTAATTGTGACATTATACAACATTCAATTGTAGGGGGGTGGAATTTAAAAAAAAGACTCTAGTATTTTGCAGTGACTCCCAGAAAGAAGTTGAGTCTATTTTTCTATTCCTTGAATTTGGACTTGGCTATGTGACTTGCTTTGGCTAATGGGATGTCAGTAAGTATAACTGAAGCATAGGCTTGAAATGAGCTTGAACGTTTAAGTTTGTTTTCTTGATGCTTTTGTAACATGGTTATGTGTAGAAGCTTTGGCTAGCCTCCTAGACAAAGAAAAATATGTAACTTGTTTCTCCTATTGCCTCTGACAACAGCTAGGCATATGAATAAGGCCATCTGGGATGATGCAGTCCCCAGCCAACCTGTTAACTGACTGCACATGCAAGAGTGTGAGCCAGGTCTTGACCTGGAGAAGTGTACAGCAGAATCCTAGGGTAAATAAGATACCACTTTAAGTTCCTAAATTTTGGAGTAGTTTATTATGCAGAAAAAATTATACAAATAATTTTAGTGAAATAAAACTTTATTTGAATATTCTCAGTGAAAGTTGTTTAATTTTGCTGAAAGCTTGTGAAATTTATGACCAGAGTTCAAAGTACATGTAATCCTAGAATGAAAATGAAAAATAAATGTAATTAGGTTGGTTTAATAGTAAAAACAGGTGCAGATCTGAGACATGAGAATGATTTTAGGATCCTGTGTTATAATAACATGATTATAAAACATATTAAAGCAGAATTCTGAGGATCAGACCTATGAGGAACTCCAACTTCTAAGGGAATAAGAATGAATGACTACTCCCAAACACACCAAAATAATAAAGTTGAATATAAAGGCCCTTAGAGAACAGCAACTAATTCTACTTCATTTTATTTATATATTTTTCATCATATATACTCAATATAAAAAATTATAAGGATAGGGAAGAGAAAAAGTTATATTTTCAATCCCTATACAATCTATTGTTAATATTTTGATTCAGATTCTTTCCAGACACACAGAATTGGTATTAAAATGTGCTTATATCCTATTATTTTCACTGCATAATATGTCCTGAGTACTCATGCAATTAAAGTTCATTTACTGAACATTTAGTTTGAATCTTTAATGCTCCGTTTTAGAGCTAGCTCCTAATGTGTTTAATAAATCTCATACTTTAAATTTTAAGTTTTTTTAGCTTTTTTGAATTTATTAGAGTGATGTTTGCTACCTAGAGTATACATTGCTATTTATTAGAGCATGCATAATTATTTGTCTGTATTAGTTTTTCAGAAGAAAGTAATGTATATGAAATAATATACACATTAAAAACTTTAATGGATATTTTCAGTTTGGTCCCCACAAATTGTACTGTAACTCATGACTGTCTGATTTACTAAACTTACATGAACATTGAGAGTTTGTCATTGGAGAAAGAAAAGGGATATTTCATTTTTCTTTCTTTTTGCTTCTTTTCATATGTTTTTGAAAATATTTTTTATGGTTATAGGTTATTTGTATTTCCTCTTTTATGGTTGTATGAATTTTTTTATATTCATTTTTCGTTTTGGTTGGGAATTTAATACTTTTCTTCTCATTTAAATAAAATTTATACTAATCTAAGGATATTATTCTTTGTTACACCTGGAGCATATATTTCCTTACTTTGTTGTTTGCTATTGAATATTTAATATTATAATTTGTTTTAGGGTACAGAAGTTTAAGATATTCTAATTTAGTAGTCTGTTACTTTGTGATTTACTTACTTTAAAAGTTCTTTTCCATGGGTGCTGTTTGTTCATTTATCTTTGGTCAGTAATTCAGTATCTCCTTCCTTATACTTCCTTTGGGTTTGTTCTGTTCTTTCACTTTTTAGAGATGAATACTTAGCTCATTAATTTTCTACTCTTCTTCTTTTCTTCATAAGTATTTGTAGTTACACATTGCTGCTTAACTTTACTTGCATTCCAAAAGGTTTTATATCATATTTTAGTTATTACATAATTTGACATATTTTACATTATATATTACTTTTTTATCCCTGAATTATATATACAAAATCTTTTATTTTGTATATTTGTACAAAAATATTTTATTTGTATATGTATATAAAATATCTTTCTTTTTTTAATATAATTTATTATTTTTTATTAACATATAATATGTTATTAGCCCCGTTCTGTGAATCACCAGGTTTACACACTTCATAGCACATACCTACCCCAATGTCCACAGCCCCACCACCCTTTCCCTACCCTCCTCCCCCCGGCAACCCTCAGTTTGTTTTGTGAGATTAAGAGTCTCTTATGGTTTGTCTCCCTCCTGATCCCATCTTGTTTCATTTATTCTTTTCCTACCCCCAAACCTCCCACATTGCCTCTCAACTTCCTAATATCAGGGAGATCATAATTGTCTTTCTCTGATTTACTTATTT
This sequence comes from Neogale vison, assembly GCF_020171115.1. Taxonomy (NCBI): domain Eukaryota; kingdom Metazoa; phylum Chordata; class Mammalia; order Carnivora; family Mustelidae; genus Neogale; species Neogale vison. Next base: position 72,671,344 of record NC_058096.1, read on the forward strand.
CGCTAAGCATAATACCTTCTAGTTCCATCCACACCATTGCACATGGCAAGACTTCATTTCTTTTTGTGTCTGCATAGTATTCCATTGTGTGTATATACCACATCTTCTTTATCAGAGTCCAGAGTGCTCACCATTACACCATGGAACCGCCACCACATCTTCTTTCTCTATTCATCTGTTGCTGGACATCTAGGTTCTTTCCATAGTTTAGCTATTGTGGACATTGCTGCTATAAACATTCAGGTGCAATGCCCTTTCGGATCACTGCATTTATATCTTTAGGGTAAATGCTCAGTAGTGCAATTGCTGGGTCACAGGGTAGCTCTATTTTCAACTTTTTGAGGATGAAATATTTTTCTTTACCAATTTCTAATTTAATGTTATTTGCTCTGACACCAAGGTCCAAGTGATACCAATTCCTGAAATTTGTTTGAGACTTGTTTCTTGGATCCATAATGAAAATATTTCTTTCAAAAACATTTGTTTGAGAACAACTTATATTATCTACGTGTTTATTGCAAAGTTCTACATGCATCCATTAAATCAACCTTGTTAATTTTTTTGTTCAAATTTTGAATAATTTTACTGAAGGTTCTGTCTCTTACACCAAGTAAAAATTGAAGGGGATGCATAAATTTCCCACAATGATAATGAATTTACCATTCTCTAACTATTTAACATTTTCCTCTATATTTTGAGGTTGATCTTAAGTGCACGAAAGTTAAGAATTATTATTTTCTTTTGAATAGAACTTTTATTGTTATTTACTTATCTTCTCCCTACTAAGTTTTTTGACTTAAAATCAAAATTTTTTTGGTATTAGCTTAGTTTTACTAGCTCTTGTGGTTAGTATTTTTCTGTTATACTTTAAGCCATCTTTTCTTACTTCCAATTTTTTGTCATTATTTTAGATTAATTTCCTATTAAGAGCCTATGGATAGTTTAAAAATCTAATTTTACCATTTTTTTAACTTATAAGTTTTTCCCATTTACATTTGTTGTGGCTATTGTAAAAAATTGTATAGAATATATTTAATTGACATCTTGATATAACTGAATAGATATTTTCTACCATTTTATTTTTTTAAGGTTTATTTATTTGAGAGAGAGAGAGAGAGAGAGAAAAGACCAGTCGGGGGAGGGACAGAGGGAAAGAATCTCAAGCAGACTTCCTGCCAAGCCCAGAGCCTGATGTGGGGCTCAGTCTCAGGACCCATGAAATGATTACCTGAGCTGAAACCAAGAGTTGGGTGTTCAACTGACTGAGCCACTGAGGTACCCTTTTCTACCATTTTAATTTTCTATTTCTGTTCACCCCACTTTCTCTATGATTTTTTCTCCTTTCCGCACCAATGACTTTTTAATTTGCTTACATTTTCTGTAATTTCATACTATTTATAGAATTAAAGTAATTTCTTATGTTCATCTTTCCTCTAAGACCCAAATATAATCAAGAGCAATATTTTTCTTTTCAAAATGTCTACATATCTATAGTTTCCAAATTAAGAATGATTACTTTTTAAATGAAATATACAAAAAGATACTTATAAAATTTTAAATCATAGGAAATAACTAAGTTACAATGAACAAGCCATTTTGTTCTAATTTTCAGCAATTTAGTCCTGTTTTTCATCAACTCAAAGGATTTCAGCTTCAGTGGTCACATTTATAGGACACTCTAGTTTTTACATCCTTTGCAATGTGAACACTGAATCCATGATATGAATTTGGGGGCTTAGAACTAGACCCAAAAAGGACAATATGCAGTTGATCTAGATGATTCTAGGAAAAATACTAGCAAAGGTGCAGTGGTAATCTCAGAAAATTCCCCTTTAAGCTAAATAGAATAAAAATAGACTCACATTGAGGAAACTTGGTCCAGGCATCAGTGCTTTTATCTTAACATCAAGATCAAATGGAAACTGGATTCCACATTTAATAGCACTGGTAGATAATTCCCTAATAAATCCAGGCCATCCTTTTGAAATCTTACCAATAACTACTTCTTCATCCAGAGACAATAACTGAAAGAAAAAAAATATACAATCTTAGATAAAATCTCTAAAATAAAAAAACAGGCATTCCTATATCAATTTTAGTAATTAAATATGACCCATATAAGTTATAATCATGCTGATTGTATCCTGTAATAAATAGAATGTGCAATATAGACACATAATAGCTTGGAAAAACACTATAGACAATATCTACCTAAAAGGAGATTTTCAAATTGATTGTATACAACTGATTATATAGCTCACCCCTGAATAACACAGGGGTTAGGAGTGCTGACACCCCTGTACAGTTAAAAACCTGTGTATAGTTGTTGATTCCTCCAAAACTTAACTAATAGCCTACTGTTGACGAGAATGTCTTACTGATAACATAAAGTCTGTTAATAGGTATCTTATATGTTATATATATTATATACTGTATTTTTATTTTATTTTTTTAAAAGATTTTATTTATTTAATTGACAGAGATCACAGGTAGGCAGAGAGGCAGGCAGAGAGAGAGGAGGGGAAGCAGGCTCCCTGCTGAGCAGAGAGCCCGATGCGGGGCTCAATCCCAGGACCCTGGGATCATGACCTGAGCCGAAGGCAGAGGCTTCAACCCACTGAGCCACCCAGGCGCCCCTAAACTGCATTTTTATAATAAAGCAAGCTAGAGAAAAGAAAATGTTATTAAGAAAATCATAAGGAAAAGAAAATATCTTTATGGTGCTGCACATATATTTATTGGAAAAAATCTGCATGCAAATGGACCTATGCAGTTCAAACCTGTGGTGTTCAAAGGCCAACTATATATGATATATATGGTATTTTATATATGATAGCATATATAAATTATATTGATATATATGCTTAATACATGTAATTTGCTTAAATTTGATCTGAAAATCAACTTTATAAGTGAAAACCACTAGATTTTCAGCTCTTTTATACAGTTAACTCTTAAGAGATTTTAATTTTCTCTCTACTCATCTAAATTCCCTAGAGCATCACTTCTCATACCAACTATATTTATTTCTCAACATAAGGGATACTCATGTAAGTAGAAGACAGTAAATATGTGATAATCCTACTCCTTGTCTGGTAATGAATGCCATGAGGGAAAAGGTAGGGTGATGTAATGGAATACAGTAGGGAGATAACAGGCAGACTAAAAAAATTAGGGGAGGTGATTTTAGAGGAAGTCTCTTAGGCAAAGCACCATTTAAACTGAGATGTAGAGGATCAGTAGGAATTAGTGAACACAGGAGTAGGCAGAGTGATAGCATCCTAGAGTCAGCAACAGGTCCTGGAAAAGGCCCTGAGTTGGGAGGAGCATAGCTGGAGGAAATGGAGGGTGGGAGCTAGTGGCAGAAAATGAGTGCGAAAAGAGAGGTGTGCAGAGATGGATCATACATAGCCTTGTGAGTAATGTTAAGGAATTTGGGTAAAGAAAAACGTGGAAGAGCTTGGTGTAACTTTGTTGAAATTTCCTCCGTGTTTTTCTATCTGACCATACCATTCCCCCTCATCCATAGGAAAATATCTTATATTTTACATTGCAGAGAAAATAGAAGCTACTGGACAGGAACTTACTAAACTTCCAGAAGCTAATGCTAGAAATTTATCATATCTAATAACATAATAGTCAATTAACACTGTATTTTGTATGTTATATGTACCATATAGTATATTTTTATAATAAAGTGAGAGAAAAGAAAATGTTAAGAAAGTCATAAGAGAAAATACATTTACATTAGTGTATACATATTTATTGACAAAAATATAAATATAAGTGGACCTGTATGGTATTGTATTTTGTCAACACTCCCTACTTCTTTCCTGTAATGATGAATGGACTATTTTGGTGCCCATAGGAGGCTTATTTCCTACATGTGTGCTAGGTCCTATACCAAGCAAGAGGGAGGATTCATCAAATATTTAACTTCTGCTGTCTCTCCACACTTCCCCTCCCATTTGGTTCCTTTTCTTTAAAATCAAAACATGCTAAGGACACATCTTTCATAAAAATACCTTCTCATACCTGTGCCCCCTTCAGCCAGGGAAAGGAGTAGGGTAAAACAGTGAGCAAGTCATATAACTGTAAGTCAGTTTCTGTTTTTGTTTTTTCTATTTTTTTAAAGATTTTATTTATTTGACAGAGAGAGATCACAAGCAGGCAGAGAGTCAGACAGAGAGAGAGAGGGGGAAGCAGGCTCCCCGCTGAGCAGAGAGCCCAAGGCGGAGGCTTAACCCACTGAGTCACCCAGGCACCCCATCAGTTTCTGTTTTAACTTCAATTTTTATTTATAAATTTTGTTCATAAAGGATTTTTATTAATTTTGATTTAAAAGGATTACATTCAAGTATCATTTACCTTAATTACTAAGTTTTTTGGTGCTTTCTTAAATTTTGTACTTGAGATGAGTGGCTTATTTCCTTTACCATAGTTTACCTGTAACTAGCTACGCTAGTCTTTGTCTTTCCTCTTTTTCATAACCAAAAGTGTTGAAAGCATTGCCCACATTCCTGCCCAGGATGAATTTTTCACAGAATTGTGACCTTCCCATCTTATTCTTAGAGCTTACCCAAGAATGCCCACTATAATATGACCTTACTTCAAACTTAGAAAAAAGAGGAAGTATTTCATGCACCTCAGAGAAAGTCCTGAAGATACTTGAATAAAGTAGAATTTATTATAATGTGAGATATGAAACAATGCACCAAAAGCATTTTATTTTTTGATGTCATTAATAATGAGCCAAGGTAACTTTGGTTTTAGAGTTTTATGCATAGACCACTCTGTTACACTGGTTTTCAACTTCAAATAAAGACTAGAGTCCTGTGTGCTTATTTTATTCAAGTTTTTCAAACTAACGATATTATTGTTGTAATTCATTTGCTTAAATATGTTTGCTTAATCACATATGCAGGTGCCAATCAGAATCAGTTTCACTAAGCTGAATTAACATAATTTTAGAGAAGGAAAAAAATCAGGTAGACATCATTTCAGATATTAGAAAAAGAAGCAGGGGCGCCTGGGTGGCTCAGTGGGTTAAAGCCTCTGCCTTCGGCTCAGATCATGATCCCAGGGTCCTGGGATCGAGCCTCGCATCGGGTTCTCTGCTCAGCAGGGAGCCTGCTTCCTCCTCTCTCTCTGCCTGCCTCTCAGCCTACTTGTGATCTCTGTCTGTCAAATAAATAAATAAAATCTTTAAAAAAAAAAAAAAGAAGCAAACCTGTCTTTAATAAAAGACTGAGAAATAACGTTTTTTCAAATCAAATGTCTTATCAAACCAAGACAATATTTTCTGCTGTTTAAGAATCCAGATTTAACTAAGTGTAGTGGGTTTTTTATTTTATTAACTGTATTTAGTATTTTTAGTAGTTAACTTCCCAAATTATTATCTGAATGTTGGCCATAACCTGAGAAATATTTAAGTAAGCACATAAAAATCTAAGAAAGTTGGGGGCACCTAGGTGGCTCAGTCAGTTAAGCATTTGTCTTTGGCTCAACTCATGATCCCAGGACCCTGGGATTGAGCTTCCCCCATCAGGCTCCCTACTCACAGGGAATCTGCTTCTCCCTCTCCTTCTGCCCCTTCCTCCCTATGTGCTCTTTCCCTTTCTCTCAAATAATGAAATAAAATATTTTTAAAAAATTGAACAAAATTGTATCATAACAGTTTCAGAATTTTATAAAAATTAACATTAATATATTATTTATAGTTAATGGCCAATTATGTCATTGTTCATTGCAATAAAGTTTATTTTTCTCTTCCAATATTCCTTGAAGTATTAAACATAAAATTTGTTGTTTGATAATTATATACCTGAAATATAGCTTAAAAAGATGTCTTAAAAGCTGCATAAACATGTAGGGCTTAATGATGCAAGGAAACCATGTATTAGAAATCCAATTTAAAAAATAGTCAAATAGTTATAAATCATGATAACATGTTTTTATATTATCTTAATTAAATTTAATAATGTATTGCAAAATAACCAAATAACTAATTTGAACATGGTTATCTTAAAACATAACTACTCACAGTAAAATTTAGATCCTAGAGACAGTTGGAAACCACAAACGGCCCTCTTATTTTCATTATATCCTTCTTATTCTCATTTTTTATTTTAAACATTGGCAAAAATGGGTGAAAGTTATTGGTATACATATCCAATTTTTCACCAGGAGGAGCCTCAACTTGTAACTACAAAAGATTGAGAAATGTAGTATTGATCAAAGGAGATTTGATTTGTGAGCAACAAATTAGTTATGTGCTACCTCTTACCATATTTTATGTAGATGACGAGAACTTCCTGTGTTTAAAGCATGTCCTATATTTGGGTATGGATGTGGAAGTGAAAAATCCTCAGGATTTAGATGCTGAGACCCTTGAGGTGAGACTTGATGCTACAGGTCGCTCACTATGTGAAATGTGGACAGGATACTAAACTCTCTGAAATTCACTGTCTTTTTGCAAATGGGGGATAATTTTTAAGTGGTTATGAAGATCACTTTTTAATTGCCATGTCCATAAGACATGATTTAAAATACAGTCACACCCACAATTATTTTTATTACCAATATGCCAAGAACTTTTGTCCCTCTATGCAAATGTAAATATGATTTCACTGAAGTACTTCATTTATTGTGATTCAAAGCCCAGCTCAGAGATTGATTGTTTAAATTATAGTATACCATACACATGATGGGTTACTATCCAGCCATTTGTAAGAATGGAAGAAGCCCTATACATACTGATATAATCTTCAAATTATAGTGTATGTGTTAGAAAATTGTAGAAGTGGAGCACCTGAGGGTGTCTGGGTGGCTCAGTAGGTGAAACTTCTGCCTTTGGCTCAGGTCATGATCCCAAGGTCTGGGGATTAAGCCCCACATCATTGAGCCCCTGCTCAGAGGGGAGCCTCTTCTCCTTTCTCTGCCACTCCGCCTGCCTGTGCTTTCTCTCTCTCTTTGTGTGCTTGTCAAATAAATAAAATCTTTAAAGAAAAAGAAGAAGAAGTAGTGAGGCGCTTGGGTGGCTCAGTTGGTTAAGTTTCGAGGTTGGAAAGGTTTCAGCTCAGGACAAGGACTCTGAATTGCGAGATCAAGCCCAGAGTCAGGTTCCATGCCCAGCTTAAGATTCTCTCTCTCTCTTCCTCTGCCAGCCCACCAAATTGTAGAAAAATATCTGCCACTTATGTTAAAAAGACACATGTATGCCATACATATGTATGCACTACACAAATATTCATAGAATAATTCTGGGAGAATATTTAAACTCATAAAAGTAGTTTCCTCTGAGGAGGAATATAAGAGGAATATAGGAGGTGTAAGAAACAAGAGTTTGAGAGGCATTGTTTCCCCAGAATATTTTTCTTTCTTTCTCGCTCTTCTTTCTTTTTCCCTTTTTTTCTTCCCTTTTCCCTTCCTTCTTTCCTTTCTTCCTTTCACCATATATATTATTCATTTAAAATATAATTGAAGATGCTAAGTGAAGAAGGTGGCAGTGGTAATGTAGTTTGTGAATCTTCTCAAACCTCTCTGAAAAGAACAGAACAAGTATGATAGCTGAACAAAACCAAATCACTATCAAACTCTATCAAAAGTAGATAGAAAAAATTATAGCTCCACATCTCAAAATAGAAGTAGATGTAGTGAAACAAAATGACAACAACAAGACATTCCTGAGATCCAAGGAATCCAGATATCACTAACAAGAAAGGAAAGAATGGAATCCCACTCAGTGAAAGCTGAAAGGACCAGTCTGAGAAACACAGCTGAAAATGGGATGGGATTTCCCAGCCCCTGATTTGCTGCACTCCATTCAATATCTAAGATCCACATGCAAAGAAATGCAAATAAAAAACAATAGTTTGGATAGAAGACTTCTAAAAATCTAAACATCCTGTGATCGTGACTGCCTGAAAAATATTTACAGTGTTGTATATTATTTTTACTCTGTGAATATGTGGTACAAATATATAATTTTCTCTCTAATATGCTTCATTCCAGAAAATTTTTTGTAGCCAAACCCATGTTTTAACAGACTGCTCAGTTTTGAGGTTTTTTTTGAAGGAACTCAAATACATTCTAAATCATATAGAAATAATATTTACTAAGATATTTTGTAAATATTTTGACCTTTTGTAGGTAGCAGTTTCTTAAAGCTTTATGCAGAGTAATGACATCATGACCTAAATTATCATAAATTATCATGGTAAAAGATCCTGAAGATCCGCAGAGGTATTGGAGGAAGCAATTACTTCTCTCTTCTGCAAAATAAATTCTTTGTCCTTGATTGTTCATGACTTCATAATTTTTACTAGTTTCAAAACAACTGAGAACTAAAGAGTGAAGCAATGTGGTGATTTATTAGTGGTGTGAGACTTATATAAATTGCCTATCAAATTACCTTCATATATTGAATGTACATTTGATAATAAACTACTAGGTTTTAAGTCATTTATCTTCACTGGTATCTTAGTTTCTCCTTACAGAAAAATAAAATAGATATGCTTGCTACTCTCTGGCTACATTTACTGCTAAAATTCTATGCATAGCTTTTTTTTTTTTTTTTTTGGATCATTTTTGAATTTCTGAGAAATTAACCCATTTTATTATTAATGTTTTGAGTTATGTTAAATTTTACTCCTCTTCGTCTTATTCTTCTAGAACATGAAAACAACATTAGGTGTTTAATATGGATAGTAGAATATGTGCTGCCAAAGCAAGCACTAATCTGGATAGTAGAAAAGTATTTTATTGATGCTAAATTGAGGGAGACAATAAGCACTCATATATATTATCCACATAATATAATAATCAAATTCATCTCTTTTACAACCAAAGGGAAATACTATATTTTATCCTAATAATTTTACTTCTGTGATCATGCAAATGAAACAATCCTACATTTTTAAAAAATGCTTTCTACACCAAATGTTCATTACTGCACAACTTAAAAAAGGAAAAGTAAAATGGAAGCAAAGTAAATATCCAACAAGTGGCAATATGTAGTATCCCCTTTGAGGATTATTGTATTGCTATTTAAATTGTTTGGTTTAAGATAAATAAAAACAACAAAAACAACAAAACACCCTAAGTGAATAAATATAAAAAATTATATGGACAATGATTAAAAGTGATTTTTAAAAATTAATCAAAAGAATATTTTTTAAAAGCCTTCAGAGAAAATGTATCAGTAGTGGTGCATAGGTGATATTTTTCTCCTACTTTTTAAAATTTCAGGTGTTCTTGAATGAGTATGTTTAATGAGTATATGTTATTCTAATATACATTTAGCATTTTGTTTTAATGTTAACCTTTAACACAGGTAGTTAAAGAATTTCCTCATTTTTAAGTGATTTTTGAGCATATGAACATAATTATGTTTTTGTATTATATAAACATATTTGAAAGATATTCATATTTTTAAAAGATTTATTTATTTATTTGAGAGAGAGTGTGTGCTTTCAGGGAGAGAGATAATCCCAGGCAGAGTCCCCGCTGAGCATGGAGCCCAATGCAGGGCTCTATCTCATTATCTCAAGATCATGACCTGAATCGAAATTAAGAGTCAGACTCTCAACTGGATGAGCCTGCCCAGGTGTCCTGAAAGATATCCATTTTTATTTAATATTCAAAGGTAAATCATGATTCAATATTTATGAAAAAAAATGTTTTCTGCCTTTTTAATTAATTTTTATGAGTAGAATTTACATAAGCATGGCACAAATTTAAAAATGCAAAAGAGGGTATAAAATTAAAAATAATTCTTTCTCTGGGCCTTTCCTCTTCTCCAATTTTATATGTATCCTTCTTGAGATATCTCAAACATATGCAAAGCCTAAATATATTTTATATAACACAGACAAACACATAAACACATATATTTCTGTCAATTCTACAGAGCTGTCTCATTCTTTTAAATAAATGCTCAATATTAAGTTATGTGAAAGTATCATAGAGCAGTAGTTCTCAAATTTTTAGCCTGCATCGGAACCATCTGGAGGGCTTGAGAAAGCACAGACAGTTGAACCCCACCTCTGGATTTGATGAGTTAGTGGGTCTGTGATGAAGCCTAGGAATTTGATTTCAAAATGTTCCCAGATGATGTTCAGCCTGGCAGTCTGGCAACCATACTTGGAGAATAACTAGTTATCCCTATAACATGGATGGCTAGATTTTTCTCAATATTTTTGCTATTTTACTTCTCTCTTAACTTTTATGGCCTCATACTGTACATTTTATTTAAGTATATTCACCCATATTTCAGGGAAAGCCCAGGTCTGACTCTTCTTTGATTTTCTCAAAATAGCTAGCGTATGTCTTGTTCATTATAAGTTCTCAATGGGAATTCTGGAATAAATGGTTATTCAAAAAATAAATTATTCAGTGTAGGGCAGCAGAAAAAAAAAAGAAAATGTTCACTTATAATATGCCTAAATTGAAAAGCTTTCATGAATTAAATCAAACCATAACTGTCTATTTTAGTCTTAGATCCTCTAATGTATATATAAAATGTCACAATAGTGATAACCATTATTTTTTTTTTTAATTTTTTTTTTTTTAAGATTTTATTTTATTTATTTGAGAGAGAGAGACAGTGAGAGAGAGCATGAGCGAGGAGAAGGTCAGAGGGAGAAGCAGACTCCCCATGGAGCTGGGAGCCCGATATGGGACTCGATCCCGGGACTCCAGGATCACGCCCTGAGCCGGAGGCAGTCGTTTAACCAACTGCGCCACCCAGGCGTCCCGATAACCATTATTTTTAACTAGGCACTGATTTCATTTTATTTACATGTATTATAGCTTTGTATATGTGAAAGAAATACTTGTACTAAATTGAGTAGATAAAGATAAACAGTTGCATTCTAAAGAACAATTTCTCAGACTTGGCAGTGGCATTGGACTGCATAGAAACTTACTTGGATTCTGCTTCTACTAGTAGAATTCCTGAAGGATATGGAATCACTGCTTCTCTGAAATACCTGTATTTGAGGAATTTAGGATGGGAAAACCCTTTCAGAAAATAGACCTACTGTTGAGTGAGACTAACAGTGCATACTAGAATTTTCAGTAGTGATCTGGAGCCAGTATGTTTGTCCTTTTCCATGAGAAAACTACTGTTGCGTTTATCTTATCATCAACTATGAGTCCATATATTCTATGTCTATATATTCTGTTCATATTTCAAGATTTATTTTTCTCTAGACACATCAAGCACTTTAATTTATAGGAAGTGACTGAACTATAGCACAAGAAGTTACATATTCAAGAGTGAATATATCAGTGTGTTTGGCACATACCTTCCAGAAGATTAAAACGTTGACACACTAGTAACTGATTTATCTAATAGAGTAGAAAATAAAAATAGATGCTATGAAGTAATTAAACTAAACTTAAAGCACCTACCAAATATACATGTACATTAATACCTATATTTAGGATATTTAAAGTAATTGACCCTTATCAACATCTCTCATTTTTTCTGTTAAATGTCATATACTAGTCTAAGTGTGAAGTGTTTTTTTTAGCTATCCATACATAGTATGCTCTAAAAATGTTTTTATTGAATTTTAAATAATTTACAAGTACTGTTAGACATTTAGCCACAGCAAAATTATAGGTTAAAAATAATAATAAAGATGACTTAAATAGAAACCCAAACCTATCATGCAAGGGGGTAAAATTGCTTGATACTCTCTTTTGAAAAGTAAAGGATGAGGGGGGAAAAGGTCTTCTATTCCATGTGGAAGATAGTGAGGACTACAAGAATTTACATGCTATAAGTGATTTTCTGTGACCAAATTGATAACCCTTTGCCAGATTTAGTAATACAAAATAAAACAAAGCAAAAAAAAAAAAAAAAAAAAACCCAAAATCAAAAAACCCAGGATGCTCAGTTAAATTTGAATTTCAGTTTAATACTGAGTAGTTATTACTGCCAAATAATGCATGGAAAGTACTTAACCTAAAAAAATATTTATTTATCTGAAATTCAAATGTAACTGTGTGTCTTGTATTTTATCTGGCAATCTTATGAATAGACAAATGCAAAAAAGAAAAGAGAGGGATTTCAACCCCCTGCCACTTGGTGGACTGTAGAGATTAAAAACAACAATATGTATGCAACCTTATGTTTGTTGCAGCATCATTTATAATAGCCAAGATATGGAAATGACCTAAGTGTCCATCAATAGACAAATGAGTAAGAAAAATGCAGTATATGTACATGCAATGGAATATTATGCTCCCATAAAAAGGATGGAATTTTTAAAAAAAAAAAAGGATGGAATTGTGCCATTTGAGACAACATGGATGGACCTAGAGGGTATTATGCTAAATGAAATAAGTCATACTGAGCAAGATAAATACCATACAATTTGACTCATAAGTGGAATCTAAAAAACCCTATCAAATGAATAATCAAATGAAAAGCAGAGTCAGACCTATAAATATGAGAACTGTATTGGTTGCCTGACGGGACTCAGATATGGGAAGTTGGGAAAAATGGGTGAAAGAGAGTGGGAGGTACAGGCTTCTTAAACAATGACTAAATCACAGCAATAAAAGGCACCACATAAGGAATATAGTCAATGATACAGTCATAGTGGTGGATGTCACAGGACAGTTTCACTTGATAGTTTCACTTGTGGTAAACATAGCACAAAGTATAACTTTGTCAAATCACTAAGTTATACAACTGAAATTCATATAACATTATATGTCAACCATACTAAAAAACAAAACAAAACAAAAACCCAAGCAGTAAGGAACTAAAGAATCACTACATTGTGGGCACCTGGGTGGCTCAGTGGGTTAAGCCTCTGCCTTTGGCTCAGGTCATGATGTCAGGGTCCTGGGATCGAGCCCCACATCGGGCTCTCTGCTCAGCGGGGAGCCTGCTTCCCCCTCTCTCTCTGCCTGCCTCTCTGCCTACTTGTGATCTCTGTCTGTCAAATAAATAAATAAAATCTTAAGAAAAAAAAAGAATCACTACAGTGGTTATTTACACAGACCAATATCACAGTGAGAAAATATAATGATTAATCCAAATGCTCTAAGGAACAATCTAGATTTTTTCAAAGCTAGCTTTATAAATGTTTTTGAGAAACGTTATTGATAAAAGTACATTTTTAGTTTGTAGCTGTCAAACATGATTACCCCAAAGAAAGATGAGCTTGAAACAATGGATGTAGAAGCAGGTATTACGTGTGCATGAGGAGTTTAAATATTTTGTGTAATGAATACAATGATTACAGAGTCAAGGTCATCTTCTAAGTTGAGACTATTAGCCTCAAAGTTTAGAGTTCCTTTCTATCTTTTACTATTGCATTTTCTAGCTTCTTCCTGAATATTAGGAGGGTTGTGGGAGTGTGGGAGTGATACCTCACTAGGAGAGTTTAACTACATGTCTCTGTAAACACTCTGAATCAACAAAGGGCTTTTGGGGCTGCCTATAGATATGTGTGGACAGAGAGAAGATAACAAACAATCTGAATTCTGGAGCATGAGAAATCTGAAAAGATGGGTGGCATAGAGATGTGAAACTGTAAAGAAAACATGAACTGAGGGTCAGAATGCAATCATCTGAGCAGTGTTAAAGTTACTTCAAAGGAGGCAGGACCCTCTGGTGGATGTATAAACCCGACTACACCATCAGGGGATTTGGTTTTATAAAGTGTTTAAAAGCTTTAGCTTCTGACTGCTTTTCACCTATTACCATGGCTTATATCTTAAAATAATTAAAAAATAGCCTGGGCAACACTCAGATCCTACATGGTGTCTTTATGAGTTGTTGCTCTGTCCCTGCATACATAACACTTAAGTAGGTTTTGAAATAACTCCAGCATTTCTTTAAACCAAAAGATACGGTAGCTAAGGAATTTCAGACATAGAGAAATTGGGATGGATTGATTAGATCTCCTCCTTTGCATATAAGGGAGCAATAATCATGAAATATACACCCACTAAATAAGCTTAATAAGTGTGAAATACATGGAGATATACCCAACTCACTGGTGCCTGCCAAACATTAAGGAATGGAATTAAAGCTTTTTATTTATTAGGATAGAAAATATTAAAAAGTTTCTGCCATAGTTAAGGCTTCCTTAAGAAGAAGCATTCCGGGGCACCTGGGTGGCTCAGTGGGTTAAGCTGCTGCCTTTGGCTCGGGTCATGATCTCAGGGTCCTGGGATTGAGTCCTGCATTGGGCTCTCCGCTCAGCGGGGAGCCTGCTTCCCTCTCTCTCTCTCTGCCTACTTGTGATCTTTCTCTGTCAAATAAATAAATAAAATCTTTAAAAAAAAAAAAAAGCAGCATTTCATTGCCTATTAATTTAAATGTGAAGTTATAACATTTTTTTTTTTTACCATAAGAAAAGGCAGTGAAGGTGGTATAGATGATGGGGATTAAGGAGTTTTTGAGCACAGGATGATGTATGGAAGAGTTGAATCACGAATATTGTACACTTGAAACTAATACAACACTGTTAACTAAGTGGAATTAAAAATGGAAAAAAGTAAGTAAAAAATATTATCAGATAGTCTGCAAGGTGTATTTTTTGTTCTATTGTTAATATACTCAATATTTGGTTCATAAAAATATTTAAAGACTTATTAATAAAAATAATTTTTTAATTCAGAGAGAATTATCTGTACTGTATTTTGAAGTAAAAAATTTAATGCTATTTTTATCCACATTCAAAACTGTATCTTCTTAGATTGATATCATTGTTTGTGACAAGTTTATAGTTAAGCAATGAAAATGTAGATAAATTTTTAAAGAAGGAACATATATACTCCTTAGTTTAGTTTTTTTTTCAAATATTTTATTTGTTTGAGAAAGAGAGAGTGTGAGAGAGAGAGAGCATGAACAGAGGAAGGGAAGAGGGAGAGGGAGAAGCAGACTTCCCACTGAGCGGGAACCTGACTCTGAGGGTTCCATCCCAGGGCCCTGGGATCACTACCCAAACTCAAGGCAGATAGATGCTTAACAGACTAAGCCGCCAAGGACCTCCTCCTTAGTTTTAAAGTTTTGAAAAATGAGATGTGGCTAATGATTAATCATGTAAAAATGCCAAAGATAATTATTCAGAAACAGCATTATAGGAAATTAAGTCAGAATTGATTGAATAAACAAAATAGTAATTCAGTGCCGTTAAGTTTGCAGGAGAACTGGAGACATCCTCCTAGTATTAGTGTGCACATGTCACATTTGCATATCAGGCTTCTAATACCTAAGCAGTTAGATGAACTGAAGATTCCTAAAGCCAATTTTTACTTAGATTCTGCAAAATCCAATTTCCTATTTATTTTTTTTTTTCCAATTTATTTATTTTTAGAAAAACAGTATTCATTATTTTTTCACCACACCCAGTGCTCCATGCAATCCGTGCCCTTTATAATACCCACCACCTGGTACCTATTTATTTTTAAATGGAAATACAGGAAATACATTTGTAAATCACAATGTTGTATTATTTACAATGTAAATTTAAAATCTCCATCAAAAGTCAAAATTAAATGTAAAAATCTTAATGTTAATGAATGTATAGTATTTTAATCTACAGTTGATATTTTTCCTATAACAAATTATACTTTGAGATGATCAAATTCATATTACTTATATTCATATTATATATTCACATGAATATGTTCATATTCATATTATTACTGCTCTAATAAGTTAAGAAACACATTACTATACCTGAGTCAAATATTCCAGTCCAGGTGGACAGTTGGTTATTGTCCCTGGTGCTTGCATACATTGCATCATGGGTAGAAGATTACAAAAAGCCATAACCAAGATTATATAAATACTCAAGCGTGTGGCAGATTGAAGAGATCTCTCTGTATCTATAAAATCTAACACGAAAGAAACAACCTGATTAGAGACAGGACTTCAATTTCAGGTTTATTTTTCTTTATTTTATTGTTTTCAACTAAAATATTAAGAATTTTATTTATAGAGACTGCCTCTCAACTAAAACCAAAGAGGAACCTCAGGAATAAAGAAGCCCCAGCTAATTCCAGTATCATAAACTGTGTTATACACTGTGTTAAACACAGTGGCCCTTGATCTATTGAAATATTCTTGTCTTTAGGTTCAGAATCTTTTGACAATGACTAGATGGACTCTTTCCCTCCAGTGTTGAGACCAATGTTATGGTAGACAAAACATTTTGCTCTGGATAGAGATCAGATAAAAATTTTTATACTGAGGTTTGGGGAAATACGTATCTCTAGTGCCATGATTCTAACAAAGTTAGAACAAATATATATGAAGTCCAAATTTTCTTTTAAGCCCTGATTAAAATCTCATTATTCTCTATATTTTCCTCAGGTTGTGTCAGAATTAAACTTATGAAATAAATGCACAAATCCATGCTTCCAACTCAAAGTTTAGGAGGATAATTCCAAGCGCTTATAAATATATTTAAGGTATTACAGAATTTATTACATTGTTTTGAGGCAAATATTGTAAGATTTACTCTCATTTAGGTACATTAAAATAAAAAAAAGAAACAAGCGATAGCAATATAAATGCAAGAGATAAGCATTAATTATGGTAAGAGAAAGATGTGTTTTGGAAAAATACTTACCACAGAATGCAAGAGTGAGTTTTAAATAGATTGCATTCCAAATAATCAGAAGTGAGAGCTGAGATAAAGAAAAATGAAAAAAGGATGGCAGCAAAAGAGAGGAAAATGCAAACTGAAGAGATTTTTTTTTCTTTTTAGTTTTGCTATTTATTTAAATTTTTGTGATTAAATTTTTAAGGAACTGCAAAATATTTTCCAAAGTGGCCAGTACATTTTACATTACCTCTGGCAATGTATGAGCATTCTAATTTCTCAACATTCTTGCCAACACTTGCTATTGCCTGTTTTTTAATTATAGATACCCTAGTGGGTGTAAAGACATATCTCATTGTGGTTTTGATTTATATTTCCCTAATGGCTAATTCTGAATAATAATTTTTCATGTGTTATTGACCACTTGTATATATTATTTAGAGAACACTGTCTTCAAATCCTTTGCCCATTTTTATCTATGTTATTTGTTTTTTTGATGGTGAATTATGAGAGATTTTATACATTTTAGATTAAGTCCTATTTTAAGACTTGCAGATATTTTTCTCCTATTGTGTGGGTTGTCTTTCCATTTTCTTGATGATGTTCACTAAAACACAAAAGTTTAAAATTTTTGATATAGTCCAATTATCTATTTTTGTTATTTTTGTTTGTGCTGTGTCATATCTAAGAAACTATTCCTTAGTCCAAAGTCACAATGATTTTATTCCTCTGATTTTCCTAATGGTGTTAGTGTTTTAGTTCTTAAATTTAGATCTTTGATTCCTTTCGAGTTAATTTTAGAATATACTGTGAGTTAAGGTCCAACTTTACTCTTGTGTATATGGATATACAGTTGTTCCGCAACCATTTGTTGAAGAGATTGTTTGTTTTTTTCATTGACTTATTTTGGTACCCTTGTTGGAAATCAATTGTGCTTAAATGTAAGGGTATATTTCTGGACTTTCATTCTATTCCATTGATGTATATGTCTTTCTTTCCTAAGTACCGCAGTGTTTTTACTTTGTAGAAGTTTTAAAAGGGAGAAGAGTGAGCCCTCCAACTTTATTTTTTTTTCAAGATCGTTTTGGATTATTTTTGTCCCTTGACTTCCCATATAAATTTTGGAGTCACTTCATCAGTTTCTACAAAAAAGCTGCTTGTGATTCTGATAGAGATTAATTGAATCTGTAAATTACATCACATTAGGAAATATTGCCATCTTAACAGTATTGAGACTTCTAATTCACAAAGATCTATGAAATTTCATTTATTTAGATTTCCTTTAATTTCTTTCAACAATATTTGCTGATTTTCAGAATTTTATGCATCTTGTAAAATTTATTCCTAAGTATTTTATTCTTTTTGACACTGTAATAAAATAATTTTTTTCTTATTATTTTGGAACAGTTCACTGCAAGTTTATAGAAATATAATTGATTTCATTTCATTTATTGTAAATATTGCAACCCTACTGAACTCATTTTTAAAAATTCTGATGTTTTAGTGGAGCCCTTAGGGTTTTCTATATAAGACTATGCCATCTCCAAATAGAAAAAAATTATTTTCCTTTTCCAATTTAGATGATTTTATCTAATTTTCTTGCTTAATTGATGTGGCAAGAGCTTTTAATACAATGTTGAGTATATTTCATTTTATTGTGCTTTGTAAATCTCACATTTTTTACAAATTGAATGTTTGTGGCAACCTTCCAACCAGCAAGTCTATCAATATCATTTTTCTAAGAACATTTGCTCACTTCATGTCTCTGTCACTTTTTGGTAATTCTCACAATATTTCAAACTTTTAAAAATTATTATTACATTTATTATGGTGAAATGTGATTGGTGATCTTTAATGTGACTATTGTAATTGTTTTAGGGTGCTACAAACATTCATTGAGTAATGCTTTTTTGTGTTCTGATTGCTCCACCAACAAACCATTCCCCCCTTTGTCTCCCTCTCTCCTGGTCTCCCTATTCTCTGATCCATAACAATATTGAAATTAGGACAATTAATAACCCTACACTGACCTCTAAGTATTCAAGTGAAAGGAAATTGTTGCATGTCTCTCACTTCAAATCAAAAGCCAGGAATGATTAAGTTTAGTGAAGAAGGCATGTTGAAAACTAGGATAGGCCAGAAGGTAGTCCTCTTGCACCAAATAGCCAAGTTGTGAATGCAAAAGAAAAGTTCTTGAAGGAAATTAAAAGTGCTATTCCAGTGAAAACATGAATAAAAAAATCAAAACAGCCTTATTTCTGAAATGGAGAAAGTTTTAGTGGTCTAGATTGAAGATCAAACTAGATACAAACATTCCCTAAAGCCAGAGCCTAATCCAGAGCAAGGTTCTAACTCTCCTTCATTCTAGGAAGGTTGAAAGAGGTAAGGAAGCTGCAGAAGGAAAACTTATAGCTACAAATATTGGTTTATGAGGTTTAAGGAAAGAAGCTGTCTCCATAATTTAAAGTGATAGTAAGTGCTGATATAGACGCTGCAGCAAATTATCCAGAAGATCTAGCTAAGATAATTAATGAAGGTGACTGCACCAAACAAGAGGTTTTCAATGTAGATGAAACAACCTTCTATTAGAAGAGACACCATCCAGAACTGATAGCTAGAGAGGAGAACAAATGCCTGGCTTCAAAGCTTCAAAAGATAGGATGATTCTCTTGTTAGGGGCTAATGCAGCTGGTGACTTGAAGCTAGTGCTCATAAAGCATTCTGAAAATCTTAGGGACCTTAAGAATTATGTTAAATCTACTCTGTGCTCTATAAATAGGACAGTCAAGCCTGGATGACAGAATATCTGTTTACAACATAGTTTACTGAATATTTTAAGCCAACTGTGGAGATCTATAGCTCAGAAATATAGATTCCTTTCAAAATATTACTGCCTATTGACAAGGCACCTGGTCACCCAAGAGCTCTGATAAAGGCGTACAATAAGATTAATGTCATTTTCATGCTTGCTAACATAACAATCGTCCTGCAGCCCATGGATCAAAGGGGATAATTTTGACTTTCAAGCCTTATTATTTAAGAACTAAACATTTTGTAGAGTTATAGCTGTTGTAGGTAGTGATACCTCTGATGGCTGTGAGAAAAGTAAACTGAAGACCTTCTGAGAAGGAAACACCATTTTAGATGCCATTAAGAACATTTGGGATTCATGGGAAGAAGTCAAAATATAAGCATAAACAAGAGTTTGGGAGAAGTTGGTTCCATCCCTGATGAATGACTTTGAAGGGGTTCACAACTTCAGTGGAGGAAGTAATTGTGATGTGAAAATAACACAAGAAGAGAATTAGAAGTGGACCCTGAAGATGGGACTGAGTTGCTGCAACCTCATGATAAAACTTTAACAGATGAGGAGGTGCCTCTTATGGATGAACAAAGAAAGTGATTTCTTGAAATGGGATCTTCTTGTGGTGAAGATGCTATGAAGATTGTTGAAATGAATATAAAGGATTTAGAATATTACATAAACTTAGTTGATATAGCAACAATAGGGTTTGAATAGATTGAGTCTAATTTTGAAAGTTCTATTATGGATAAAGAGCTGTAAATAGCATCACATACCATAGAGAAATTCACCTTTCATGAAAGAAAGAGTTGGTTGATGCAGCAAACTATTGTCTTAAGAAATCGCCATATCCAGCCATCCCAACCTTCAGCAAGCACCACTCCAATTACTCAGCAGTTGTTAACATTGAGGCAAGACCATCCACCAGCAAAAAGATCATGACTCACTAGAAAGTTTAGAAAATTAGAATTTTTTAGCAATAAGTATTTTTAAATTTAGATATGTACTTTTTTTTAGATCCAATGCTACTATACACTTAATAGACTATAGTATAGTGTAAAGAAAACTTTTATATGTACTGAGAAACCAAAAAACTTATTTGCCTTACTTTATTGTGACATTAGCTTTATTGTGGTCTTCTGAAACTAAACCTGCAATATCTCTAAGGTATGGCGACTATACAGACTCTCCTTTCAACCATTGAGTATTCTTGGCTCCCTTATCAAAAATTAGTTGATCTTATCTGGATTTATTTCTGGGCTCACAATTATTTGTCTATGTGTCATTTTAATGCCAGTACCAAACTCTTTTTTTGAGGTATAATTGGCAAATTAAAATGTAAGCTATTTAAAGTATACAATGTGATTATATATATATATATATATATATATATATATACACACACACACACACACATACATACATATATATATACACAAATACATACATAAAGGATTCCCCCCTTTGAGTTAGTTAACACATCCATCAGCCATATATTTGTTTTTTTTAAATAAGAACGCTTAAGTTCTATTCTTTTATCAAATTAAAATTATATAATGCTATCAACTATAGTCACACATTATACTTTAGATTCTCAGAAATTATTCATCTTATAACAGAAAGTTGATACCTTTTTACCAAACTCTCTATTTTTCCTACTCCAGGGGCCCTGACAATCACTATTTTGCTACCCTCTATGAGTTCTTTTTTTTTTTTTTTAAGATTTCACACACAAGAATACGATGCAATATTTGTATTTCTTTGTCTGGCTTATTTCACTTAGCATAACACCCTCTATGTTTAGGTGTGTTGTCACAAATGTAAGGATTTTCTTCATATTTAAGGCTGAACAGTCTTTTGTATATATATACACCATATTTTCTCGACCCATTCATTCATTGACATATAATTATATTGCTTCTAAACCTTGGCTGTTATGTATAATGCTGGAATTAATGTGGGAGTCTTCAAGATCATGGTTTCATTTCCTTTGCATATATACCCAAAAGGAAGATTGTTGGATCATATGGTAGTCCTATTTTTAATTTTTTGAGGAACTTCCATATTGTGTTTTATACTGCTTGTACAGATTTACCTTCCCACCAAGAGCACACAAAAGTTCTTTTCTCCACATCCTCATCAGCTCTTGTTATCTTTTATTTCATAATACCTATTCTAATAGGTGCGAGGTGGTATCTCATTTTGGTTTTGATTTGTGTTTCCCTGATGATTAGTAATGTTGACCACATTTTCATGTATTTGTTGGCCATTTGTATTTTTTTGGAAAGAAAAATATCTAGTCAATTCCTCTGGCCTTCTTAAAATGGGATTTTCTTTCCTGCTATGGAGTTGTATGAGTTTGTTACATATTTTCATTGTTACCCTTTATCAAATGTGTCATTTTCAAATATTTTCTAGTTTCTATCATTCAGTGGGTTGCTTTTCATTTTGTTGATGGTTTCCTGTGCTGAGCAGAAGCTTTTTAGTTTCACGTAGTCCCACTTGTTGATTTTTTCTTTTATTGCTTTTGCTTTTGTTGTCAAAGCCAAAAAATCATTTCTAAGACCAATGTCAAGAAGTTTAACTCTTTGTTTTCTTTTAGGATTTTATATTTTCAGGTTTTACATTCAAGTCTTTCATCTATTTTGAGTTGATTCTGTGAATGGTGTAGGGTAATGATCCAGTTTCATTTCTTTGCATGTGGCTACCAGTTTTTCCTGGCACCATTTATTGAAAAACTATCATTTCTCATTATACATTCTTGACTTATTTGTTGAAAATTAATTGACCAAATATGCATATATGGATTTATTTCCAAGCTCTCTATTCTGTTCCATCTATGTGTCTGTTTTTATTCCAATACCATACTGTTTTGTTTAGTATGGTTTTATATATAGTTTGAAATCAGGATGCCTCCATTTTTGTTTTTCTCTCTTAGGATTGCTTTGGCTATTGGGGGTCTTTTGTGGTTCAGTTTGGATTTTAGGATTTTGAAAAATTTGTTTCTGAAATATGGTAAATGTTGCATTGAATATGTAGATGCTTTTTGGCATTATGGACATTTAACAATATTAATTCATCTGACCCAAGAACGTGGGATATTTCAATTTATTTTGTCTTCCATATCTTTCATTAATGTCTACATTGTTCAGTGTAAAAGTTTTTCACCCTCTCAGTTAAATTTATTCCTAAGTATTTTATTGTTCTTGATGCCATTGTAAATGAGATTGCTCTCTTCTCTTTCCGATAATTCCTTGTTAGTCTATAGAAACAGAACTGATTTCCGTATGTTGATTTTATATTCTGCAACTTTGCTGAATTTGTTGATTAGTTCTAACAGTTTTTTATGGGAGTCTAAAAAGTTTTCAATATTTAAGATTATGCCATCTACAGAGACAGTTTTACTTGTTTTTTTTTCCAGTATCAATGCCTTTTATTTCTTTTTCTTGCCTAACTACTGTAGTTATTAGTTCAAATATTATGTTGAATAGGGCTGATGAAACTGGACTCCCTTGTCCTATTCCTGCTCTTAGAGGAAAAACTTTTAACTGTTCACTGTTGAGTATGTTAGCCGTGGGCTTGTCATATATGGATTTTAAAATGTTGAAATAGGGGCACCTGGGTGGCTCAGTGGGTTAAGCTGCTGCCTTCGGCTCAGGTCATGATCTCAGGGTCCTGGTATCGAGTCCCGCATTGGGCTCCCTGCTCAGCAGGGAGCCTGCTTCCCTCTCTCTCCCTCTGCCTGCCTCTCTGCCTACTTGTGATCTCTCTCTGTCAAATAAATAAATAAAATCTTTTAAAAATAAATAAATAAATAAATAGAATGTTGAAATACATTCCTTCTATACCCAATTAATTGAGAGTTTTTATCATGAAAGTACATCAGATTTTGTCAGATGCTTTTTCTACATCTGTTGACATGATCATATGGTTTTTCATTTTTATTTTACTAATGTGGTATATCACATTTATTGATTTGCACATGTTGAAACCCCCTTGCATCTCTGGGATGAATTCCATTTGATTATTTTAATATGTTGTTTCATTTGGTTTGCTGTATCTTGTTGAAGATTTTTGAATCTATATTCATCTGGGATATTGACCCATGATTTTCTTCTTTTTTGTAGTGTCCTTGGCCCGGTTTTGGCATCAGGATAATGTTGGCCCTATAAAATGATTTTGGGAGTGTTTCCTGCTTTTCAAATTTTTGGAAGTTTGAGGAGGATTGCCATTAAGTTTTTAAATGTTTGGCAGAATTTACCAGTGAAACCATCTGATTCTGAGATTTCTTTTTTGGAATTTGTCTGATTACTGATTCAATCTCTTTACTAGAAATTGGCTAATTCAAATTTTCTATTTCATCATGATTCAGTCTCAATAGGTGGCATGTTTCTAGGAATTATTCCATTTTAGGTTCTCTGATAGCATATCATAGTTCCTGGTAGTCTATTTTGAGTCTCTGTATTTATGTGGTATCAATTATAATGTTTCCTTCATTTCTGATTTGATGTATTTGTCTTCATTCTTTTTTTTTTTTCTTCTTAGTCTAGCTAAAGTTTTGTTGATTTGTTTATCCTTTCAAAAAATCAGCCCATTTTGTTGATATTTTCTATTGTTTTTCTGGTTTCTATTTCCCTTATTTCTTTCTAATTTTTGTTATTTCTTTTTTTCTTCTAACTTTGGGCTTGGTTTGTTCTTTTTTTTTTATTAATTCCTTTATGTGTACAGTGAGGATGTTTATTTGAGGTTTTTCTTTTTTTCTAATGTAGCTGTTTATTGCTATAAACTTCCTCATAGGACGCTTTTGCTGCATCTCATGAATTTTAGTATGCTATATTTACAATTTCACTTATTTTAAGATTTTTTTAACTCTCTTATTATTTTGACCTTTGGTTATAAAGGAGTGTTTTGTTTAATTTTCATGTATTTGTAAAACTTCTAGTTTTCCTCTTAACTGATTTCTATTTTCATTCTATTGTCATCAGAAAAGATATTTGGTATAGTCTCAGTCTTCCTAAATTTGCTAAGAATTGTTTGTACCTGACATATAATCCATCTTGGAGGATGTTCCATGTGTATTTGCCAAGAATGTGTATTCTGCTGCTGTTGGATGGAATTTTTTGTGTATGTTTGTGAGATACATTTGATTATATTTTTTATTTATTTATTTATTTATTTATTAACAACCTAGATTTGAATTTTGGTTTTGGCTTTTACTAGGTGCACAACTTCTTTTTTTAGATTAAATTTTATTTTTTTAGTGTTCCAAGATTCATTTTTTATGCACCACACCCAGTGCTCCATGCAATACATGCATGCCATCTTATTTTTTCTATTTTATACTTCTCCTCTTGCTATTTCCTTTATGAACTGATGATGTTCTGTAGTGCCATGCTTTGATTCCCTTTCTTTATCTTTTGTATTTCTACTGTAGGTTTTTGCTTTGTTGTTACCAAGAGGCTTACATAAAATATCTTATAGCTATACCAGTCCTTTTAGAACAGTTAACAACTTAACTTCAACTGCATACAAAAACTCCACACTTTCATTTCTCTCCCTGACATTTTATGTTTTTATATTGTGTATTCATTAGCAAATTATAGGTATTTTTCATCCTATTGTCTTGACTTTTATACTTGAGTTATGTGATCAACACACTATTACAGTATGAGAATATTGTGAATTTGATTTTGTAGTTATCTTTTCCATTATGTTTTATATTTTCATAAGTTTTCATATTACTAATTAGTGTCCTTTCATTTCAGTTTGAAGAACTCCTTTCAACATTTCTTGTAAGGCAGGTGTTCTGATGATGAACTCCCTTAGTTTGTATTTTTTGAGAAAGTCTTTATTTCTCCTTCCTTTTTGAAGGATGACTTTTCCAGATAAAATATTCCAGGTTGGCAGGTTTTCCCCCCCTGCATTTTGAATAGATCATCCCATTCTCTCCTAGCTTGCAAAATATCTGCTGAAAAAACTGCTGATGGACTTATGAGGGATTCCTTTGTATGTGAGGGTTTTTTCTCTCTCTCTCTTTTTTTTTATAATTATCTTTAAAAATTTTAGACAGTTTTATTGTGGTGTGTCTTGGTGAAAATATTTGGATTTGAAATTTTGGTGGAACCTATGAGCTTTATGAAGCTTATGTCCAACTCTATCCTTCGATTTGGAAAGTTTTTGACCATTCTTACATTAAGTAAACAGTGTGCACTCTTCTTCCTTTCTTATACTTCTGTCAGCCCAGTTAGGGATTCTGGGACTTTCTCAGACCTTTCCTATGGATGTGCTTGCTTCACATTCCTTGTTCCTTCTTTGTGGTAAACCTTAAGATTATATGCTTCTCTTGATGCTAGAGGCTATATACTGATAGCTTCCTATTTGCTTTCCCTAGGTCAGTGCTGAATGCTCAAGTTTGTGTGATTTCTTTTGTAGTTCCACATAGTTGGGCCTGTTTTCTTTGTGCTCACTAGCTAACTGGAAAAGTTTGCTTTGGCCACTTTTGGGAGTATGCACAGGGAGATGTTCATGAGGAGGGAATGTGTGTGTGTGAGGCAGACAGAGTGTTGTGGGTGCCTATGGGCCAGTTAGGATCTTCCAGGGAGGCATCCCCAGTGGCTTGTGGACGGGTTATAATTGGAGATTATGACAGAGTTGGTAGGATCCATGTCCTTTAATGCCCTTGCATAGCCCTAGATGCAGTTGTCCAAGCTGCCTCCTCATTGTTCTACTCAGTATTCAGGATAGAGAAAGAAGTGGGTCTCTTTTGCACATATGGGGAAGCTGGGCACCCATCTATTCAACTATCTCCTATGCAGAAACCATGAACCAAAATGGTCTTTCTTGGCAGTGAGCTCTGCTGCCTTGGAGGAAGTGTGATGTGGGTAAGGTGAAGCTATTTCTCTTACCCTCTTCAGTGTGTATAATCTCAGAGATTTGTCCTAAACCCAGAAACCCAGGTATCCTCTCCAAAAGGCAGCCAGCTTTTCACATATAACAAAAGAGCAGTAATAAAGCCTCTGCAAATTTTTAGATCCTTTTGCCTAAAGATGATAGTTTCCTAATGTAAGTTTTAAAATCTCCATTAGATAGGCCACAAAGAGGGCCATAGGCCTAAAAAAGGGCAGAAGTAGTTTATGGTGACTGAGAGTTGGAGCACATCATTCTCTGGAAGCTTCATGTGACATGGCTACCTGGTAGGTAAATTAGAAGAGGCTTAATCCTCTATCTGGCCCACATCCACAGCCTCTCAAAGTTGTGAGGAAGAGATAAGATGCCCAAGCAGCCATGGCAAGGAAACATTCCATTTAGAACTTTGAAGTTAATTCATTCTATGAATACTTCCATGGGTATTTGGATATAAAATTAATGATCCTCTGGCAGTCCTGGTCCCTACACTTCCAATATTGGTTTACTTTTTTGCACCTTGTGCAAGGGAATGTTCTTGAGAAGTCCCCCTTTATAAGACTTCATCCAAATTTATACATTGAGAACTTCCCCATTTTCTGAACCAGGAAGGTGCAAATGAGCAATCCCAAGGACTGTACCCTGTTGGCCCTAGTAAACTTGCATCATTTAAATAAGTGATTAAAAGAAACATAGAGATATTATGTCTAACTTAAATTCTAGTATTTCCAGAATTTTGAAAGAGACGTGTTATCACTTCACAAACCTCTTTATTCAAAGTTACCTCTTAATTTCCTTTTCTTTTAGTCATTGAAAACAATAAGCTATGTTTCCTACTCATACAAAATTGTAAGATATATAAAAACCTCAAAAATAAGAATTGTTTAAGGGTTATATTCATACCATGAACTGTATCTTAACTATCTTAAAAACATTAGAGTCTCAATTTTCTTACCTTATATATACTTTCATGTTTCATCTAGTTATTTAAATTTCCAGTTGTGCATATACTCTCAAATACTCCTTTTTGAACACTAAAGGAAATTCAAGTATTTCTCTTTTGGTATGTAGAAATCAATCTGAATTAAAATTATGAGTACACAATTTAAGATAGAACTTTAAGAAAACAAAAATTGGAAAACAAAACTATAGAGTGTGTAAGTTGTTTAGTAAATAAGTACACACACATTTGTAATTATTATTGGAATTATATATCAAAACCTAAATTAGGATGTCACAAATATACACAGTAGTCTAGGAGAGGACTTCTTTCCTCAGTGCAGAAAACACCAGCTATATCCAGTGCTAGGAATGGATAAAATTATTCTTAAAAAAAAATGTCTATCAGAACATTTTTGGCAATATCTGAAAGTCATTTAAAAAAATGCTTGCAGTGTAACATCATTTGAGTTGAGAATTGATGGTGCTTTAACAATAAACATAATAGTAATGGTAGTAAACAATGTTTATCTAATCCTAATAAAACCTTAAACCTTAAAATAAAAACCAATGTTTATCTAATCCTAATAAAACCTTAAACCTTAAAATAAAAACCAATGTTTATCTAATCCTAGTAAAAACCTTAAAAATCTTAATAATTAAATTATTAACTTAAGTATAGAAATACATCAAAGCATAGAGTGGTTCCATTAATATTTTCATCCAGAATCACACAGCTAGAAAATTTAGGAGCTGAAATCAAATCCTGATCATATTTTGATTTGATAAGGAAAATGCTGTAGTTTTACCTATTTCTTACCTGCTCATTTGGTTGAATTTATCTACCAGTTACTCTTAATTCCTTAAGGCTACATGAAGTCAATTACTTAAAAGACTTTTATGAATAGAGTATGTCAACTGATCCTCTAAATATCAACTCCCATAAAACTTTGAAGAGGCACGGAGGTGAACCTGGCACAATTTCTCCAATTGAAAATTTGATCAGTTCCACCCTTCACAGATGGAGACTTGTGACATATCCAATAACACAGAAGAGTGCTAGAAACCATGCATGAAAAAAAAGGAGAGAGAGAGAGAGAGAGATACAGACTACTTCTTACAATGGGTTTTACAGATCTTTGTTACTTTAAGACTGAGCATTGAGTCTTGAGTGGTGTCACCTGAGCTGGGAGCAGTCTCTGATCTTTTGACAAAATTCCAGAAGACTTTGTTCCATAATTTGACCACTAGAGAAGACCTGTGTCATTTTTTGTCTTTAGACTCTATATACATTAACAAAGAATGATAAGACTCAACTCTTTCTCTTAAGTATGTGGTGGTTGTAGTAATGTACATCAACTTTTCAGCAAGATAAGAAAATGTAATAAAATCACTTATCAGTTTAAATCTGTTCCTGTTGGGGCGCCTGGGTGGCTCAGTGGGTTAAGCTGCTGCCTTCGGCTCAGGTCATGATCCCAGGATCCTGGGGTCGAGTCCCGCATCGGGCTCTCTGCTGAGCGGAGAGCCTGCTTTCCTCTCTCTCTCTCTCTCTGGCTGCCTCTCTGCCTACTTGTGATCTCTCTCTGTCAAATAAATAAATAAAATCTTTAAAAAAAAAAAAATCTGTTCCTGTTGCTGGAAACATCCAGTTTTTCCTACTTCAAATCTATATGCCTCCTACATTCAAGAAAAACTTCATAAATATGCCAAGTAAGGTGAAACTAGAGTCAATACCCTCCATATGAGTACCTATGGCCACTCTTAAAAAGAGTGGCAGAGCAAGGTTTTTCAGCGTTATCCTGAGAACACGGGCACAAACTTAAATAAACAAGACTCATTTACAAAATACAAGCTAACTCTGGTTTCGATTGGCATTCTTCTTCCTTAAATTATTACTATGATGCAACTAATACTTATTAAAAATTCAACATCACATAACCTAAAACACTTCATAATTATATTTTTTTCAAAAGGAATACCACTTTTCGAGAAATAATCCCAGAACATCTCATACATGTGAAAACATGTCAAATTACATATGAAAACAAGAAAAAGTGTTTTTTATTTGTTGATTTTTTTTTAATTGGAGATGTACCAAGAAAGGGGAAAATGGGCATAAAGGAGGACATTTAGGGTACTTACTTGTTCTAAATGAGCAGTGAAGACCTATAAGATAAGGACAAGTTGATTAGTTAGTCATTTTGAGAAACTAAAAATCTCGTGTCAATAAAATATTTAAACCATTTTTAAAAAGATTTTAATTTATTTATTTGGCAGAGAGAGTCAAATAAAGAAAGCAGGGGGAGTGGCAGGCAGAGCAAAAGGGAGAAGCAGGCTCCCTACTCAGCAGGGAGCCCAGTGCTCCATCCCAGGACCCTGGGATCATGACCTGAGCCAAAGGCAGACGCTTAACTAACTGAGCCACCCAGGCACCCCAATTTTGATTCATATTAAATGTTAAATATGTGTAGTAAAATGGAAGATAATCAATGAAAGAACACCTTTGTTTCAGGTGCCTTGAAATAATATATTTAAAACACATTCTAATAATGGCAACTTAACAATGGTAGAAGTGTTAAATAAATGTTGGACATTCCAAATATGCATACTTGCACAATCCCTTAATAAGTCTGTCTGACCTTTGGGGCTTGAACTCATGACCCTGAGATCAAGAACTGAGTTGACTGAGACACCTGGGTGCCCCATTTCTCACTTTTAATCATGAGAAAATGCTGATGTTTATAATAAATTGTTGAGATACCTATATTTTATTTATGGATTATTTGCTTCTGAAAAGTAATGCGTAGGTGTGACAACCCTATTGGTAAGTCAGTACAAATAGAGACCTTTGGACCTAATCAGGCCAGCCTGCAGGTGAGGATTTGGCCAGCAATGTAGTTTGCTTGTTTGTTTTTAATTTGAGAAATACTGGGCTGAACTGCACTGCCAATTCCCGACTCCCCTACATTACCTTATTCCCTGATGTCTTATACCTGCAGCCCCATGAATTTATCTTACTTGCCCAGAACTAGCAGGCAATTAAATAACAAGAGGTTCAGTTGACTAGTTAATATGAGTCCTAAAACAAAGCTCTCAAAGTCATAAGCTCATGGACACCTGGGTGCCTCAGTTGGTTGAGCATCTGCTTTCGGCTGGGGTCTTGATCCTGGAGTCCTGGGATGTAGCCCCGTATCGGATTTCCTGCCCAGGAGGAGAGTCTGCTTCTTCCCTTCCCTCTGCCCCTAACTCCTGCTCATTCTCTCTCTCTCAAAAAAATAAATAAAATCTTAAAAAAAAGAAAAAAGAAAAAATCACAAGCTCAGTTGATGGAGTGTTTACCCTTTATTCCTCATCTGGCATGAAGGCTTCTTTGTCCACATGAAGAGTTCCTCTGCGGCAATTTCATTCTATTCACCCTAGATGCCTGAGTGTGGTCTGGCATGCGTAACAATGAACAAGAAAACAAATGGGAATCAGCAGAAGCTGTTTGAACAGTCAGGTCCCCAGGGTATATATTTTCTATTTTGAGTTACAGATTGAAAATGAGTCAATGAACACAACTGATGCAAATCACATTTTTGTTCTTTTGTTTTTGGTGATGGATGAGTCAGTATTTATTAACTAATATTTGTCTTCATCTTTAGTTTCTTTTTTCTGCTTTACTGAGACATAGTTGATAACATTGTGAAGTTAAACATGTGCAATGTGATCACTATGTGTGTGTGTGTGTGTGTGTGTGTGTGTGTGTGATTAGAACAATATGGTTAGTCAACACATCCATCATCTCACAGTTACCATTTTGTCTGTGTGCATGTTTGTGATAACATTTAAGATCTACTCTCAGCAAATTTCAAGTATACAGTGCAGAATTGTTAATTAGAGTCACCGTGATGTACACTGGATCTTCCCCCCATTCTTTTTTAAAGTATTTATACTAATTGAGGCTCCCTGTTCTCCACCCACCAAATCCACAGGTGGCTGAAACTCCTGGTAATTACGGAAAGACAAGGGCAGCAATCTAAATCGAGTCACAGCCTGCTGTGATTGCTCTTATCACAGTCATCAGGAAATACACATTTTTTTTTCCTGGCCTGGGTTTCCCCTTTTGGTAGAACAGACTAGACCGTATGTCCCCATTTATTGGAACAGGCCCAGTCATGCCCTACACAATTTGTTAACCACACTGATTCTGACCTGAGGCAGCAGGGGAAACAAGAGGCTTGAGATCTTTAGAAACCCATGAGCCTGCAAGTCAAGTCACTTTGCATACTTCAAATACTTTCTTTGTCTCTCCCTTAATTTCTGAAACAATTTCCTTCTAAGACGTTCCCCTAGGAGGACACCAATAAGTCCACATGTGGTCTTAGTGCACACAGATTTCCCCTCTTATAATGCCACTGTTAAATAATGTGGTGAGTGCCCCATTGCCAGGGTCAGAGAGAGTGAAGCTTATGTAGATTTAGCATGACTGAGACCTTACCCCAGCATGGCCCGATTCTCACTACAGTCTTAACACTTCTGCAGACATTCTTGGTTCTGTCTCCTTTCTTTTCTTATTCTGCCTAACTCTCTGGCTAATGACTACCCATTTTCAAGTATAATAAACTTAATATTAACTTAGTTTAATTAATTTAATAATCTAACAGTAATTAAATAGATAGCTGTCCCTGCTTTTACACAATAGCAGACTGTATAATCCGTATAGTACCATTTGCATTAATAATACTCTAAAAACTTTACTTATTTTAAAAAAATTACTTATTTAGGTTCTACTTACATGAGGTGTGAATATAAAATAAAAACTATTCTCTAAGTCATAAAAAGCCATCATACGTTAGGTCTATACACCATATACTTCAGCCTCAAAACTTCTACTTTCCATCATTTTTAAATAAAAAGCTGCAATATCCAATGATTTAAAAATATGCACTGTGCATCCTAAAATATTTTACATAAAATTGATAATGTTGGTGTAGGTAACTTTTTAAATGACAAAATTTGACAAACTTCTAGTTTATTTTGACTACCATATTTCTTTCTTACCATGATTAACTTGCTTCCAAAATAAAACCAAGAAAAAACCAAGATAAATAATAGATACCTGGTAAACTACTGGAGACTAATTCATTTTAACAAGACATTACATATCCTGCTGTGGCATGTTCTTCCCCATTGCCTGCTCTATGGCCTATGGTTAAAAGGTGGATATTCAAAGGGGCCAAATCAAAACAATATTCAAGAGAAAATATGCTGTAAAGGAAATTTAAAGGGAATTACTGATATAAAAATAATGAGCATTTTTTCCACATATATATGGATCAGAAGAGGTGGACAAGAAACTGATAAAAAAAAAAAAAAAAACCTATGAAAATTGATTCCAGTAAAGGTAAGTACCAGAAACAAGGGAAGAGATAACAATTTATTGATATTGGAGTGCTTATTTATGTAAAATAAAATTAGGTATCTCTCACACTATACAAAAAATAAAGTTTCAAGTGGATTAGTGACCTATGAAATATAAATCTGCCAAACAAAAATAAACACCTCAAAAATGCAAACCATGAAAAACAATAGATAAATATCGCTATTTAAATTTTTGCACAGGGGTGCCTGGGTGGCTCAGATGGTTAAGCGAATTCCTTCAGCTCAGGTCATGATCTCAGGGTTCTGGGATCAAGCCCTGCTGTCAGCTTTCTGCTCAGTGGGGAGTCTGCTTCTCCCTCTTCCCTGCTCCTCCATCCTCACTTGCTCCGTCTCTCAGGTAAGTAAATAAAATCCTTAAAAAAAAAATTCCTGCACACCCAAAAAAGGACATCACAAATACTGTGAAAGAAATACCACAATCTGGGAGAAAATATTTGCAATGCATAGAACTTACAAAAGATTGGTAATCTGAAAAAGTACTGCAAATCAATAGGAAAAAAGATAAGCAAACCAATAGAAAAAAAAAAAAAGATCCAAGTGTGTAAAAAAATAATTCCTATTACAGGAAATGTGAACATCCAACAAACAAATAAAAATGTGTTCAACCTCACTAGAAATCTCAGAAATGCAAATTAAAACAATGAGATTTCTTTTAAACATATCAGTTGACAAAAACTGACAATATCAAGACGTGGTAGGTATATAAAGCAATAGCAATATTCATACACTACTGTTGAAACAATAAATTAGTATAACTGATTTGGAGAGCAATGTTACAATATCTCATGATAACGAAGGTGCTCATACTTTTAGAACTACAATTCCAATAGCTCCAGAGAACCTCTTCCATATGCATATAAGGAAATATGCATAGAAATATTCTGTTAAGATTGATGATAGAGAATGTTAATGTATTAGAATTCTCTAGAAAAAGAGAATGAGGGAGAGAGATGGCAGAAGGAGAAGGGGAGGGAGGGGAGGAGAGATTTTAAGGAAACTGTCTCACATGATTGTAGACACTGGCAAGTCCAAAATCTGTACGGTAGGCCAACAGAGTGGACACCCAGGGAAAAAATGATGCTGCAGTTTGAGTTTGAAAGGAGTATTTGGCAGAATTCTCTTTTCTTTGAGGGTGGTCAATCATTTTTATTTAAGGTCTTCAACTGATAAGATGTGGCCCACCAACGTTATGGAGGGTAATTGGCTTTAGTCAAAGTCTACTTTAAATGTTAATCTCATCTAAAAAATGATTCTTCACAGAATCATAATTTTTGACCAAATATCTGGGTACCTCAGCCTACCCAAGTTAACATAATATTAACTGTCAGCCCATCCAGGGTAGGATAGGTAAACTCATGGTATTAAAGTCATAAAACAGAATACTATATATTACCATAAAATTGTGCAAACTAGAGATACACATATCAACATGGGCAAGGTATGAAAGAAAAAACAGTGAATGAAAAATTTCAGTTGCTGAAGGTATATATAATATGATGCCATTTATATTGTTTTTAAGCAAATGAAAAGTAATACTCTATGTTATCTATGGATATTTATATGGAAATATGTATGTATAAATATATATATGTATAAATATAAATAAATATATATATATATACATATAATAAATATCCATGCACACAATGGGAAGAATAATGGCCTCACAAAAATATCCATATTCTAAACCCATGTTATGTTACATAGCAAGGGAGAGTTAAGTTGCAGATAGAATTAAAGTTAGTTATCAAGTAAAGTTGAAATAGGGAGTTTATCCCTGATTATCCAGGATGACCCAATGTTATCCCCAGGGTCCTTTAAATGTGGGAGAGAATGCAGAATTGGAGTCAGAGATAGAAATGTTACAATGGAAGCATTTGATAGTTTTCACAATGGAAAGAAGCTATAAGTCAAGGAATATAGGTGGCCTGTAAGATGGAAAAGGCAAGAAAAAGGATTGTACTCTAGTACAATTGTACTCTAGTGCCTCCAGGAAGAATGAAACTCTTTCAATATCTTGATTTTAATTTGGTATATATTTTTTCCAATTTATTTATTTTCAGAAAAACAGTATTCATTATTTTTTCACCACACCCAGTGCTCCATGCAAGCCGTTCCCTCTATAATACCCACCACCTGGTACCCCAACTTCCCACCCCCCCCGCCACTTCAAACCCCTCAGATTGTTTTTCAGAGTCCATAGTCTCTCATGGTTCACCACCCCTTCCAATTTACCCAAAAGCACATACCCTCCCCAATGTCCATAACCCTACCCCCCTTCTCCCAACCCCCCTCCCCCCAGCAACCCACAGTTTGTTTCGTGAGATTAAGAGTCACTTATGGTTTGTCTTCCTCCCTATCCCGTCTTGTTTCATGGATTCTTCTCCTACCCACTTAAGCCCTCATGTTGCATCACCACTTCCTCATATCAGGGAGATCATATGACAGTTGTCTTTCTCCGCTTGACTTATTTCGCTAAGCATGATACGCTCTAGTTCCATCCATGTTGTCGCAAATGGCAAGATTTCGTTTCTTTTGATGGCTGCATAGTATTCCATTGTGTATATATACCATCTGCTTAGGGTACCATAAGAAAATACCACAGATTAGAAGGCTTAAACACAGAAATTAATTTTCTCACAGTCTGCAAATTTGGAAGTTCGAGATCCAGATACCAGCATGACTGGTTTCAAGAGAGCTCCCTTTCTGATTTTTAGATGCCCCTTTTGTATATCCTCGCAAGGTCTTTCCTTGGTTTATGTGCATGAATAGAGGACCCTAATCTTATTAGATCAGGGCCATATCCTTTATGCTCATTTAAACTTAATTAGTTCCTTAGAATGATTAAGTTAACATTGGTGTTAGGGCTTCAACATATGAATTTTGTGGAAACATAAACATTTAATTAATGAGACCTAGTAAGACTTATTTCAGACTTTTGACCTCCAGAACTATAAGATAGTAAATTTGTATTGTTTAAAGCCACTAAGTTTGTTGTAGCAGCAATGATAGACTGATACAAACTTTGGGATCTAGAAATGGGGTAGTACAGCAACAATTCCTAAAAATGTAGAAGTTTTGGGATTTGGAAATGGGTAGAAGCTGGAAGAATTTTGAGGAGCATGATAGAAAAAGCCAAGATTGCCTTAAGTAGACTGTTCACAGAAATATGGATAAAAGTGACTCTGCTGTCAGTACTCAGAAGGAAGTGAAGAACATGGTAGAGAAAAGATGTACTATTTAGAGAACTTATACCTCATCGTGAACAGATTGATGGTAGAAATATGGAATATTTCTATTCAATCTACCCTTTGAATTTATCTGACTTCCTGGAGAATTTCTAAAATCCCTTTTACTTTATCATGTTATCCTTCTACTTTGTGCAATCTACTATTCCAGTGTTTCTACCATATTTTTAAAATGTGGTGTCAAATTTTTCAACATTATTAAAATTTTGTCTCAACAGAACGTTCCTTTTTCTCTACTGTCTTTTCCAGAATTAAATATGCAGCATTCCTTCAAGTCTCATTGAAATTATAAACTGTGTACAAATGTCAAGACACTTGCTGCAAGTCCTGGTGATTTTCTTATTTAAATTTCTAACTTTTCATGTGTGATGATTTTTACTTTATTAAATTTTCATGATAATATATTTTTCTAGTATTTGAACTTAAATGGGTTCTTCAGAAGAGTGTGTGGGTTTCTGTTCAACTCCTCCTTGCATGTCCTTGAAGAAGGAAAAAGTTGTTTAGATCAGTTGTAGTTTTACTTTGCTTAATCAGAGATCCTGAATCCTATGCAAAGAACAGGGAGAAAGAATGGGAGAGCAGAGAAAATCAAAGTAAGATGTAGTTGTCACAGGAATAAGGCCAGCACCTCTAGCCTCATTTGGGGTTGGTTGTGATACCTGACATCTAACTTGGGTAGCCTTCCCTTTCTCCACCAGGCATAAGTAAAGCCACCAGAAAACAGCCATGCAAGTTCCTTCACTTTACCTGGCATGCTGTCTATACCAACTGCAAAGTTAACACCAGTGTTTTGGTTACACCTCATTATTGGAATCTGGCATGGGGGGGCTGCTTGGGCTAATTAAAGGTAGTCACTCTCCCTGTAGCTCCCTTGCCATCCCAGTGTTCTCAACATTAGGAGCTAGTGGTGGTGTTGGAATTCTGCTAAAGATGAATAGGAGTCTTTCCCCCAAGTCCTTGTTTCCTAAAAACACTTTTCCTTTGTATGAGTTAAATTGTAGGTTAGACGTCTCCTCTCACTTGATCCAGTCTTTCCCACAAAATAGAGTACATTCCTTTAAGTTTCTGATAGGTAGATATGTTAGTGTCTCAGCAGGGCCGCTCCCCTGCTGAGCTTGCTCTCCAGCTGCTCCCCTGCCACCTCCCAAGCTCCTTTCCATGCTGCAACCACCAAGGTTGGTCTGTTCCCTCCATAGAGGTCATGAGGACCAAGTGTGGCCTCAGCAAGCTCTGCCCAGACAACTTCTTTGCTTATAAAATCAGCAGTGGAGCCACTAATGTCGTGGGTCCCACCATGTGCTTCGAAAACCTTGTGATCATGAGTCCTGTGAAAAACAACGTGGGCAGAGGCCTGAACTTTGCCCTGGTGAATGGAACCACAGGAGTGGTGCTGACACAGAAATGTTTCGACATGTACTCTGGAGATGTTACGCTCCTGGTAAAGTTCCTTAAAGAAATCCCAGAGGGCACACTGGTGCTAGTGACCTCCTATGATGACCCAGGAACCAAAATGAATGATGAGACCAGAAAGCTCCTCACCAACTTGGGCCATTCCTATGCAAAGCAGCTGGGATTCAGAGATAGCTGGGTCTTCTTAGGGGCCAAAGACCTCAGGGATAAAAGCCCTTTTGAGCAGTTCTTAAAGAACAACCCAGACACAAACAAATAGGAGGGCTGGCCAGAGCTGCTGGAGCTGGAGGGCTGTGTTCCCCAGAAGGTATCTTAGGGCAGCAGCAGGACTGAAGAAGCCCCCTCGCTGTCCTAGAGTCAGCGCCAGCTGCGGCTGCAAGAAGGAAACCAGGTGGCCTGTGGAAAGTTCCCTCTGCGGGGAGAGGGTCTGTGCTCTCTGCACACTTCCCCTTTTCGGAAGCAGCCCAGCCCAGGTGGCCTGCCATCAGGGGTCCTTTCGGAGCCTCTGCAGGAAGAAGCAATGGTGGCCGGCGGTCACTCCCAAGGAAGGACAGACTGCCGCACCTGCGGCCCACGATTAAATTTTATTTTTGCTGATTTTGAAAAAAAAATGGATTTTAATAAAGATCATCTATGCTTTTGCTCCTTTTAAAGGAGATCTGAAAGCAAAAAGGTGGTAAATGTGTAATGTTCAGAATACCACCTAAATTGACTATTCACAGTTTATTTAAAAATAAAAATAAAATATGCAAATATATCAATAATTTTTAAATCAGTTATTTGATTGTTGGTGTAAATAATCCAACAGACCATTACTGAAGTTTCTACTCAGATGAATATATATGTTCTATTTAACATCTGGGTGATCTCATAACTGTTATGCTCTATGAATGATAAAATAAATACAGGAGTTAACCATTCCTTCCATGTGTAAATAATTACTTCAAAAATGATAACATGTTTCAGTTTTATAGAGCCTTTGAATGTGTTCTTCTTTACCACATACCTTTTTCCTTGGAAATCATTAAAACATCAATAATTTATTGTCTTGTTAATATGAAAATCTTTTTATAGTAGTAGATTAACTTATAAAAGAAATTACATATACTGTAATTTGCTGAACAAAAACAAATACACATTTTATGTTCCTCGGTAATGTGAATATTAAGTATTATTTTAACATAGTTGTAAAGGAAATTGAAATTATATCGATTTTTAACTTATGTGATTATATGGTATTTGCAAAGTAACATTAGTTTTTACACATGAGAAGTAAACTGGAACTATATTTAATAAAATGTAACTTTTATATTAAATTACTTTAATAAGGCTTTAGTTAATTTTCTATAAAAATTGAAAATAAAAGAAATTACAGTTCAAAATAATTTACCATGGGAAGTTTCATGATTAAATGTAAAAATTCACATGTCCTTTCTCCAAAATACACAAAGAAAAAGAACATGTATGAAATAAAAGAAAATGCATAAAAACACTTATAAGTAAGTGATATAGAAAATAAACCCATAATTCCAAAAGTCATATATAACAGGAACTTCAGGTATCACAGTATAATTCATGTATGCCATTAGTTATTTCAAGAAAGAAAAAAAAAACAGCTTTTCTTTTACATAGTCCCAATCAATTCACAGACTTCAAACTTTCTGAGGAGATTTTCATTAATTCACATTACCATGCTCCTTTTTATTCGTTGTTTCCACTCCTTTCAAAAAACATGAAATCCTAGATAAGAACAAAAATATGGAAATGAGTTTTCAGCAACAAAGCAGAGATCAGCATCTGGGGAAAGTTGATAGCTTTCCAATACAGTAGCAAGTACATCCTGTAATTCTGTTCATTTACTGGTTGCCTGCATGAATTTAATTTATTCTCTGGTAATGTTTCTAAATTTCACTTTTTCTCATGCCACTCAAAATATTTCTCATTTTGATTTTTCTTTCTTAACTTTTGGTACTCCTTCTCTAGTAATACACCTTTTCTTAAGACTGGAATTCAAAGTATAACATTCAGATTTTTTCAGGAGAATGACAGCCATCTTAGAGGTAGCATGCATCTTAGATTTTTTTTGGCCCAGTTTTATGATTTCTCTTGCAAACTTGTCCACTGTGTTCCCCAACTTGTCTCACTATATCAGTGTCTCTTCCCTATGACTTTTATCAAATCCTATGGATTTTCTGTCACATCTATCATTTTCATTATCTGTTCACAAAGAAATAATTTAATCCTTATCATCATTCACTTGCAACTGCAGTATGATAATTTTACCTCTCCTCAATCCATTTCTTACATAGTCACCAGGATTTATCTTTCTGAGATTTGGATTTATAACTATTTTATTTATACCTGGTTTAAAACCAACCAATTAACTAAATAATTTTCAGTATCTTCCCCACATATAAAAGAAGTTGTCCAACCTTTAAAAGTCCTTTAGAAGAGGCCCAATGTACACCATAGTCATTTCCTAATAACCCCACCACAACTCCTAACCCTGTTTTTCATCTATCCAAACACCTCAGACTGTCCTTTCTTCCTTTTACACCCCATACCTTTGGTTATGGTGTGTGTATGTCTGGTCAAACAATTTCCTAAGGTTAATTTTACTTTTCCCATGAAATAAACAGTGAAAACAGTTTTTAAACTGAACTGTGGTTATATTAAAACTTTATGTAGAAAATATTGGCCCTATCCCAAATTAGATAGAATAGCAAAGTAAAATCTCAATATCCACTCACCAAGCTTTAATAATTATTAACCTGACCAATCTTGGTTCATTAATCACTCTATCCCCTAGATCTCTCTGTCCTCAACTTCATTATTTAAAAGCAAATCTGTGATATCATACCATTTTATACTGAAACACTTCAGTGTATGCCCCTAGAAATTTGTACTCTTTTGTTTTTATATAAGCCTAATATCACTAGCATGTTTTTAAAAAATAATAATCTAGTAATATCATCAAATAGCCAGTTAGTGTTCAAATTTCTCTGAATTCCTTCTAAATGTCTTTTTATATTCATTTGTTCAAATCAGTATCTAAATATGGTCTACAAACTGCAGAAGTTGAGGTCTCTTAAGTTTCTCTCTCTATATATTATTTTTTATCTTTTTATTTTATGGACTCTTATTTGTTGAAGGAACTGGATACTTTTTCTGTATATTCTCTCACTTTTTAGTTTTTTGGGATTGCATCCCCATGTCAGTGTTTAAGATGTTCATCTAGTGGCTCCAAACCCTGCTTGTTTATTGGAGTCACCTGATAGTTCTAAACAGCTTGCAGGCTTGGTCCCACCTCCAGAGATTTTGACCACTATCTGCAGGCAGTCTTGACACAGGGAGTTTGAAAGCCATCCAGGTATTTCTATTGAGCATCTTGGCTTGAAAACTATTGCTCTGTCCCAGGAGCCCTTGATTTTGGCTGCAGAGTCACCTGGAGAGCTATACAAACTTCTAATTCTGAGCCTTTAATTTAGTTAAATTGGGGTACAGCCTGATACTTGGGGTTTTTTAAAGTTCCCTAGCTGATTAAATGTGAAGACAAGTTCAGAATCACTGCACTATCCCACGTAATTCCTCTCAAATGGCAGTTCTACTTAATGGCTCAATGGGATGTTTACTCTTACTGCAGTTTGCACTCCTGTATAAGATGATTTAATTTAATAATGAAAGCTGGGCAAAATCTTGTTTGACTGAGTCTATTCCATGCAAGTCCAAATTCAAACTCCTTTTCACAGCATTGCCTTCAATTTTTAAATAAAAACCCCAAAGACCAGGGCCCCTCCTTTACACATGAGGTCCTTCTGTTACCATATAAAATTTCATAGACTCTCCAGAGAAACTAGTTACCTACGAACCCAGAATACCAGAAGATAATGAAATTTCAGGGCTAGAATTAAATGGGCCCCTTGGAATAATACCTATAAATTTCACAAGGTCATTTAAAAATGTACAGTTTACTCAGTCATTTCAGAATGACTAAAGAAATGAATAGATTTCTCTAGAATGACTAGAGAAACCATCTAAACCCAAGTTTAGCAGAACAGACTTACAATAAGGAAACATGCACCGAGCATCACAGCTTTCATTTTCACATCAAGGTCTAAAGGGAACTGGATACCAAAGTTATCAGCATCTGTAAATGCCTCTCTCACGAGACCAGTCCACTGCTTGGAAATCTTGCCAACCACATTTTCTTCATCAAGAGATTTAATCTAAAGTGAAAAAAAAAAATACAACCTTAAAGAATTCTAGAAAACTGGTAACAAACTAAAAGTTGAAATAAAATGAGATACTCTATCAAAATTATGTGTAATACTTAGCTATGAACATTATATCACTATTAAATGCATATAGATTCTTGTATCTACTTTCAGATGCATGAAAAAAGAAACCTGTTTCTTTGCTACAGAAAACTTACATGAAAGTAGTTTTGCTTAAATATTTAACATTTTCTGTTCTATGTTAAAATAATAATAAATAAGTTGATCTAAAACAAAATTTAAGCAGAAAAAGGTAAAAATATAAAATGTTTCTTTGGTGAAATTTCTAGAAGACCATCAGGTAGATACTAAATGAGTCCTCCATGCTGTAAGAGAAGCACAGAGAGTTTATATAAGCTGAGTGTTTAAATGTGACGGGAGGGTTGGGGCACCTGGGTGGCTCAGTGGGTTAAAGCCCCTGCCTTCGGCTCAGGTCATGATCCCAGGGTTCTGGGATTGAGCCCCATCGGCCTCTCTGCTCAGCAGGGAGCCATCTTCCCCCCCTCTCTCTGCCTGCCTCTGCCTACTTGTCATCTCTGTCTGTCAAATAAATAAATAAAAATCTTTAAAAAAAAGTGATGGGAGGGTTCATTACCACCATTTGTAGAAAAATATGAAATGCAAAGAGCCTGGAAAAGAAGACTGGCAGTTTTGAGTAAAGGAAAATAACCAATAAGTAACTTGATGGGATGCTGCAGGTCAAGGGATGGGTAAGACTGAACAGTGGGGTGGATAGACAGTGAACAACAAAAAGAAGAAGGGTGGATGATAAAAAGGGCTCCAAAGTAAAATTTTTCTAATTTTACAATTCTGCCTGAGGGAAACCCAGGGCCATTATAAAGAGTTGAACATTTTGTGGCTGGACAAATGCACTCACCAAGTAGGTATGTGGGGGGATGAATGTAACCCACACTTACCATGGTATTTGCATGTAGAGTTATGTCAAACCAGGAAAAGAAGTCCTTTTCAAATGTGCACACAGTACCACAGGTGCTAGCAACACCCACTGAAGCCCTATCTCAGGTTGAGAACAGCAAAATAAATATGGGGAAACTAGGTGCCGGGTGGCTCAGTTAAGTGTCTGCCTTTGGCTCAGGCCATGATCCCAGGGGTCCTCAGATGGGAGTCCAGCATCAGGCTCCCTGCTCAGCGGGGAGTCTGCTTCTCCCTCTCCGTCTGTTGCTCCCCCTGCTTGTGCTGTCTCTCTCAGTCAAATAAATAAAATCTTTTTAAAAATGTGGGGAAGCAAAAAATAGCTGACTCATTTTATTTTGGCTTGGGTTGATGGGTTCTTTACAAATCTGAAATAAACTTCTAATATGACTGTGATAGCACAGATTATTGTTCAGCAAATACTCATGCACTACCCTCCCCCACCAATTGTAAGTAAGCCCAGAATATGTCCCTGTACACTGACAGAGTTGCCCATATGACTTACTTGACTAATGGAATGTTAGTAGATGCGACATGAGTAAAGGCCTTAAACATGGTTAAGTTGTTTGCCCTGGCTCTTGCTCTCCAGTGATCAGCTACTAGAAACACAGGATCCAGGTAGCTGCATTTGCTACAGCTCCAGAATGAATATACCTGGAGTGCACCTGAGGGCAATTTACATTCCAAATCAGAGCCATCTAGCTGAGCCTGGGTATACTCCTGGAGACACAACTGACCTGCATATTCATTAGCATGAGAATAAATACCTGTAGTTTTAAGCTACTGAGTTTTAGGGGTTATTTGTTATGCAACATTATTGTGGCTAAACAGACTAAAACAAATTCCTCTTGTTTGTTTTTAAAGATTTATTTATTTATTCGAAAGAGAGAGCATGAGCAGGATGGGTGGAGGGAGAGAGAATCTCAAGCAGACTCCACACTGAGCAGGGAGCCTGACATGGGGCTGGATCCCAGGACCCTGAGATCATGCCCTGAGCTGAAACCAAGAGTCAGATACTTAACCGACTGCACCACCCAGGTGCCTCTGCATACCTGTGTTTTATACATAAATAGCTGTCATTAGCATTTGAAGCTAGTAATAAAACCTTACATTTATTTTTAAATTTAGTCATTAATAATTTCATAATTAATTTCATTATTAAAATATACAAAAGATAATTTATAAGCCACCATAATCCTACCACTAGATTTAACCAATATTGGCTTTTCTCCTTTTAATTCCAATAGGAAGAAATTTAAAAATTTACTAAAATTTATGTAAGTAGAACATGTAACTTTTTATGAAAAGGCTCAGAAATGTGGATAATGATTTATAACTGAAAAATAAATAGGATTAGATAATTTTTAGCTAAATTCTAGGTATTTAAAAATGGAAAATCTATAAATAAAATGATTGTTAACTTCTAGAAATAATAAACTAATATTATATACCTATACATATATACTGAGAATTGATAGTGGTATTGTGAAAAAAATCTATAGGCTCATCTTATAATATAAATATAAATGCAAAAAATTCAAATAGAACATTAGCACATAGAACCTAGGTTAAGTGTCAAAAGAATGCTGAAAATGCATTTTATTTATTTGCTAATTAAGCATTTATACAACATTTAGCATATGCATAACATATAAATGCTTTATAAGTATTAGGTGATTTTTTTCCCCTCACAATATCTTTACAAAATATGTACTATTTTTAATTAATTATTTTTATTGACATATAATGTATTATTTGCCCCAGGGGTACAGGTCTGTGAAACATCAGGCTTACACACTTCACAGCACTCACCATAGCACATCCCCTCCCCGCTGTCCATCACCCAGCCACCCTATCCCTTTCCCCCACTTCCCAGCAACCCTCAGTCTGTTTCATAAGATTAAGATTCTCTTATGGTTTGTCTCCCTCCTGATCCCATCTTGTTTCATTTTTTCCTTCCCTACTCCCCAAATCCCCAATACTGCCTCTCAAATTCCTCATATCAGAGAGATCATATAATTGTCTTTCTCTGATTGACTTCAAAATATGTACTATTATTAACCACAGTTTTCATATAGAAAAACTGAGGCAAGAAGAGTTTAAATAATTTGTCTAAGTTCACACAGATAAGAAGTTGTGGGAAGGATTTCAAACCCAGGCCCTCTGTTCCGGAGTCTATTCTCATGACCATTGTGATACCCTGCTTTTAGACAGTTAGGTGTCAATTCT
Source organism: Neogale vison (assembly GCF_020171115.1). Classification (NCBI taxonomy): domain Eukaryota; kingdom Metazoa; phylum Chordata; class Mammalia; order Carnivora; family Mustelidae; genus Neogale; species Neogale vison. Next base: position 72,716,087 of record NC_058096.1, read on the forward strand.
TAATAAAAATCTACAACAAGGGTCAGCAAACAATGATCAGTGGGCCAAATCTAGCCTACCCGCTTTTTTTTAAAAAAGTCATATTAGGACACAGTTATATGCTGTATTTATATATTGTCTGTAACTATCTTCATGCTACAATGACAGACTTGAAGAGTTGCATACAATGACCATATGGCCCATAAAGTCTAAAATGTTTTCTATCTCATCTTAATTTTTTTTTTTTTTGCTAATTCCTGCTCTCGGTAAAACAAGACTAGAAAAACAACATGAAAAATAACACCCAATGTCTTTCTAAATTGTGAAACATTGCTGCTATTTCAATTGAAGTCATCAACTTGATAGGTATTCTCACAATTGGCATTACTATTCAGTTTTGCTGCTAGAATAGACTAGAAAAGAAAATGAGCTAATTGGTAAATAAACATGAGAAGAGTTAAAATGATTTCACTTTGCTCTGTAATTTTTAAATAGAAAAATTAAGTATAAATAAGCAAAAATGTTTCTTCAGTTAAATACTTAGTCCAGGCAGAAGACTGGATAGAAGGTAAACAAATAGCCTTTTTCAATAAGAATAAGTACCTAATATATCTCTATTCCTTCTTAATAGTGAAAATGCCTCTAAATTACTTAGGAAATTTTTAACAAAAAAAGAAGTTCTATATAAAGAAACCCATATGATCTTATGAAGAATATAAAATTAGATATGAATGAATAAAAAGACATAACACTTCTGGGATGAGACAGGTTTAGCCTCATAAAAATGTTAATTTTTAAAAATGGTATACAGATTTAATACAATACTACTAGGATTCTAACTTCTGAAAAATTGCCTAGATATTCACAGGAAAGGAAAAATCTGATAACAGCAAAAAACACAATAAAGAAGAATAATAAGTGGCTCTTTGGCTATGACTTAATATAGAATACATAATTAAGTTGCTATAATTGAATCATAAGGCACTGTTGTAAGAACAGATAATTAGATCAATGAAATGAAAATCTAAAATAGATCCCATCATTTATAGGAATTTATTTATTTGACAGAGATCTCAAGTAGGGAGGCAGGCAGGCAGAGAGAGAGAGGAGGAAGCAGGCTCCCTGCTGAGCAGAGAGCCTGATGCAGGGCTCGATCCCAGGACATTGGGATCATGACCTGAGCCAAAGACAGAGGCTTTAACACACTGAGCCACCCAGGCGCCCCATTTATGGGAATTTAATGTATAGTATTTCAATTCATTAAGGAATGAATATTTCACTTAATAAATTGTGATGACACAGCTGTTCTAGCCATCTGAAGGAAAAAGATGTTTGATCCTATCTTCTATAAGTAAAATTCCTGGTAAGTTAAAGATTTAAATATAAAAAAGATTAAAAAATGAGTAAATAAAATATAAAGTTGGGGGTAACTTCATAATCAAGACAGGAGAATGGCAAGATATTAAATATGTGTGCCTATATATGATATATATATGTGTGTGTGTATACACACACACACACACACACACATACACATACATAAATATGTAAGTGTCACAAAGGGTAGATTTGTGTAAACTATTTGCAGATCAGAGGACAGGGTTGATATCTTCAACATACAAATTATATTTACATACAAATTACATTTATAAATTGACAAGATAAAAGTAAACAATCTAATAAAAATACAGACAATGGATATGAATATGCAATTCAAAGACCACAAACAAAAGTAGCCAGTAAACTTAGGGTAAATTGTTCATAATTCCTATCAGTCAGGGAATTACATATTAGAGATAACCTTCCCCCTCCCACTTGCTGATTTTAGATTTCCTTTTTAGATTGAAGTTTGCAGTTCAAGTTGTATCTGGGTGTCATTCCTTCTTCTTACTCAGAACTCCGTGTACTTTTTGAGTCTGAGAAACCATGGCATCAAGTCTGCATGATTTTTATTCATTTATCCCTTTGAATATTATCTTGGCACATTATCTGTTTCTGTGACTCCTCTTTGGCACATGCAAGAGTAGTTTATTTTGTTTTCACATTCCTTTAAATTTTTTTGGTCCTTTCAAATTTATCTTTTTCTATTCTCCCATTTACTTTCCTCATATAGATCATCCAGTTCATTGTTTCCCTCTTTACCTGTATCTAATTTTCAGCTCATCCCAATGTGGGATTTCAGCTCCACCCTCCCAATGAGATTTCATCAATGAGTGTTCCTTATTTCTGGAATTTCTATTTGGTTTGTTTTCAGATCCTCCTGCCCTTTTTAAAAATAATAGTCTCATTTTCTCCTTATGACCTTTTTTGTTTCTTCTTTAGCCTCTTTAATGTTTATTTACATATTTCTTATATAATTGATTGCAGACTATTCTATTATATGCAGTTTGTTGGTGGTGAATTCATTCTTAGAACATTATGTAATTTTTTATCTTTTCATGTGAATATCAGCTTTTTCTATAGGAACAGAGAGTGTTTTGGTGATCAGTCTTTGGCAATCTCCTTCTAGTGTGCTTTTGCATTCAGTTATGTCATCCGTATCACCACTCAGGATCAATTTCTATGTTGTGATGTTCCTCATCCATAAGAGTGGTATGAATTCACTTCAGATACATAGAGGGGCCTATAATGTATTAGCAGTTTCATGGTTTTTTTTTCCCGCCTACCAAAAGTCTTGGAAGGAAACAAATTCCCTTATTGCCTCCATGAGATAAAAAGTGTGCTTGTCTTTCTTCTACTCACACTTCAGAGAATCTCATGGCTTCAACTACCATCTATATGCTGAAAACATCCCAAACTTTTTTCCTACACACCAAAAATCCAACATAACTGAAATACAAATTATGAGGTTCTCACAAATTAACTGTTTCTTCTCCAAGATTGTTAACCTGGCTAATGGCATCATTATCCATTCAACAGCTGCTTTTTTTTTTTCTTCTTTTTTGAGAGAGAGAGAGAGAGAGAGGGATTGAAAGATTGGGGGTGGGCAGGTGGTGGCAAAGGGAGATGGAGAGAGAGAATCTTAAGCAGGCTCCATCCCCAGGCTCCATCTGTTAGTCTCACAACCCTGAGATCATGACCTGAGGCCAAATCAAGAGTTGGATGCTTAGCCAACTAAGCCACCCAGGTGCCCTCAGTGAGCTTCTTAAACATCAGATATTAGAACAACATGAATCAGAATCATCTCCAAATTTTCTTTCATGCTCAGCTGACATCAAAGCCATGAATCAGTTCCATTTGGTATACTTAAGAAATGTCTCTGAATTAGTTCTCCCTTTAGAATGGCTCCTGCTCCTGCTGTGTTCAGGCCATTATCTCTTCTCTACTCTGTTTCCATACTATTAATACTAAGATGAAGTCCACATTCTACTGTGGCTCCTTACTGATAATTCCTGCCTTCAAACTTTTCATTATACCTAGCCTACAGAAAATGATTCAAAGGACTACATTCTCAATTCTCTCAAAGATGTTACCTAGTTAGAACCATTCTAGATGCACAGGAGACTAGTTAATTCATTACATATAATAGATGCTTTAAGGCATCCACTGAGAAGGGTTGCTGGGAGATTTCTAAATTCCTTAGCATTAAATATAAAAGTTCCACAATCCAATTTCACTTGTTGCACCAGTATTTTCACTTATTTTCTATAAATAAAGTCTATGTCAGCAAAAATTCTATTAATATTCCCTGAAAGAACAATTACTTCTCAGTCCTCTGGCTCTTTCATAGGAATGATAACCCCTACATAGAGAACTATTATTATACAAAAACTATAAGGTCTTTACACATGCTTAGCATATATCCCCTCAATTCCTCCCTTACACTATGTATATGCCTTTGTAAGAGTCTTTATAAAGTCTCTATTATATTACGTGTTTTCTTAGAAGTGCCTGTCTCTCTCATTTGACTCTGAAGTCACTGAGGGGAAGAAGTCATTTTTATACAACCAGGGTCTAACAAAGGACTTGAAAATCATATGATTAGAGAAGCCAGGAAGATAATATAAAGAATGGAGCTGGAGAGTGGAAAACTGTAGGAAGTCAGGGGACAGTGTCAGACTGCATACACCTTATAAGGCAGCCTTGCTCAGTTTTATATTTTTGCCCCTTTTTGTAGAAATGTTGGCCCAGCTTAACATATTTTATGATTTTCCCAAGAGAATCATGAGATTAATATTAAGTTATAAAATCTCCCTATTTTTAAATATTTGCAATAAATAATTTGGGCTACAAGACTAGGCCATCTATGGAAAAGTTGTTGTAATGAAACTTCTTTGTGTTGTAAATATACAGATAAATTATGGTTTACAGTGATCAAATTTTTTAAAAAAAACATTTTATTTATTTATTTGACAGACAGAGATCACATATAGGCAGAGAGGCAGGCAGAGAGAGAGAGGGGGAAGCAGGCTCCCCACCAAGCAGAAAGCCCAATGTGGGGCTCAATCCCAGGATCCGGGATCATGACCTGAGCCAAAGGCAGAGGCTTTAACCCACTGAGCCACCCAGGCACCCCTACAGTGATCAATTTAACACAAGGATAAAGAGAGGCATAACTGGGAAGTATATGTTCCACTATCTTTCTTAAAACTCTCTTTGCATTAGTGAGCTTTTTGTAGGAACTCAAAGATGTCAGAACTTCTGAAGAGGATCTAGAGCACTGGCAGCCTGTATTTCAGATTAGGGAAGGGTTCATAGGCTTTGGCAATCAGACTTAGATGATGAGGTTCACATTTTATTTTAAATGGATAATATACGGAGCATCCATATAGACACCACCATGTTCAAATGTTGGATGTTTTGCTTATATCTATTTGTTTATTTGACTACAAAGCTCTGCTTCTTTTTTTCCATTTAGTATAATCAACACTGATGCCTGATCACAGTATTAACCACCTTTCTGACCAAAGTTAAATATATAAGCACACTGTCTTCTTCTTGAAATATCAGGACACACACATCTATTTTATTTGTAATATCCTCCCAAATTATATTACCCTTTATGAGGAAATCAAGACATGTAAACATTATCACATCTCTTACCTCAAAATCAACATCTGCACAACAGCTGCATACAACACATGGACCAGTAATTTTTAGTACATCCTCTCTCCTCTCATTTTGAATTGTAAACCTGGGCAGGCACGGATGCCAGTTCTGAATAACATAACCTATAGGTACACCGGGAGGAGCATAGATTGCTATCTACAAAAGCAAAAGAATATATATAAATCATAATAATTATAATGTCTAGTAATCACTCATTTACTGAATACTTTTAAAGTGTAAGACACTGTTTTAAGCACCACTTAATTTTTAACACATCCCTACAAGGTTGGTACTATTATCCATATTATAGAGAAAGTAACTGAGGCACAGAGAGGTGAATTAACTTGTATCAGATTCCCAACCTCAAAGAAGAAAAATGAGGTAAAAACTTGGGCAGGTTGCATGCATCGTTTCCACTCTTAAGCTTTGCTCCACTCGCCTTTGTACATTTTTTATTCTCCATATTTATAAAAATGTCTAAATTGTTAAGGAACTCTTTTCTTAAACTTTTTAAAAAACAGTGTTTAGATGTAGGAACACAGCTCAGAACAGTGAGGTAATTTCTAAATATAAGTAGCAGTGGTGCCAAAATGGAAAGAAAATGAAGCCTGGAACCTTGGCTCTGCTACTTAGCTAGGTGACCTTGAAAGTGCCTTAGTGTGGTCTTTTTTACAATAGTGCATTATATGTTAATATACGCTTTATATTATAGAGCACATTCTATGAAACTCTTAGTTTTTCCTCAGATATTCCTTGATGAATATTACTATATATAACCTAAATGATATGGAAAATAAATAATTCAGCATGAACAACTTCAGTTATCTTTTAAAAATATGTACATATTAGATTTCAAATATTCATGTGTTTGTAACTGTGTCTGTCATGCTCGCACAGCTCCCTCTCTGGAATGACTGAGTGGCCCCAACAGGGCTGGTTTCAGGCCAATGGAAATATATGCAAAAATCAACTTCCCTATAAACTCTCTGTGCCCCAGCATCTCCTCTAAGATCCACATTCTGTATTAGTGGGCTGCCAAGTAAATAAAATGGACACCTGGTCTTTATGGAGTTAAAGGTATTCATAACTACTGTATACCCCTTATGAGGTCTCAAATACATTCACAATTTTTATAGATATATAAAAAAAACAGGCATTGAAATTTTTCAGAGCAGTCCCTTCTGTGAGGTTGGCCCACACTGTGAGATGAACACATATAAGATATTCTAGGATATTCTCTATGGTATCACTGTTCTGGCTTTGGCCAGGCTCTTCATGTTCATTGTAGGTAATGGATTTGACCAAGGTGCCCTACCTTCTCAGCAATCCATGAAGATCAAGAAACCCTGTCTCTGAGATTTCTGATCTCAACCCCATGAGACACACTACTCATGGCCATGGGGCTAATGTTCATTGTTTTTCACTGCCTTTCTTGGACAATTTACTCTCAAGTATACACTAAGAGCTTATGGACCAATTTTCCTTTAAATCTCATTTGATTACATAATCCAATGAAAGGGTAAAAAATCTTGCTGAACTACTTTACAAATGACCCTGGTAATTGCTCACTGACCTCCTGAAGGCAGCAAGGGAAACAACAGCTGTCACACTTTAGTGGTCTCTCCAGAGTTATAACTTCTCGGCCCATATTATCAAGAATTCTCATGGTAAATGGCCTAGAAGCCCCACAGCAATTTCGGGTACAGAAATCCGTATCCTCTGCTGCAAAGTAAATCCTCTGTCCAAAGCTGTTCTTAATTTCATATTTGTTATTAGTTTCAAAACCTGTTAAGACTACAAACATAAAAGGGAAATCATTATGACCATTATGCTAAAAGAATATTGAAACTATCCTAAGATACTATAATGTGCAGTTATGCCATTTTTAGACGATACTTCAAGTAACACAGGGAGAAGAAAAGAAAAGGTGTTTAAAGATGATCTAGATGGAGGATAAATGGGAAAGGGAAAGAAGAAGGAAAAGGTTTTAAGGCATAGAGAAATTAAGAGTCCCTATGTGAGACATGGAAAAGAAAACAAGTCATATATCTTTCTAATTCTGTAGACTCATGTCAGAAAGTCAGACTGCTGCTGAGGGGTGGTACGAAGCTGTAGATGGTCTTAGTTGTGCTAGGTGTATGCAGAAAATATCCACTTGCTTGGTATAATTTCCATATATTCAGTTATGTAGGAGAATGTAGGATGGTTGCTATGTTTATACTCTATGAAATATTCTATCAAATAAATTTTTTTATATATAATATTCATGGTTTATGTTTTTGCACTGTGTGAGGGAAGGTAATGAGAAGGCTTATTCTTAATGCATACACATAGAAAGGGAAGGTGAAAATGGAAGATGAATTAGAACATTGCATTAGACCCAGAGCACCCTTGTTTAACTCAGCAGTAGTTGTTCAGAAATGGGAGATGGGTACTAGACAATGGGAAGAGGTCCTTAGCAACCAAGGCTGCAACTCATAGGCTATCTAGACCATTGGCATCCTAAGTAAGCTCTGTACTCTAGAGGGGGCTATCTCTTCACAGGGAGGCAGAGGTATGCTAAATGCTGATGCCCATGTGATAGCTTAACAATGGGGTTCCCATACTAAACCACACATTGCAAATGTCTCCTTGCTTAGAGCCAGAAAGGAACAATTAATGGTCCCACTAGTCTATAGTCCTTGTTAATGTGTGTCATGGGATGTCAGAGTCACCAAAATAATGAATGATTAAAAGATAAATATGGGACAAAAAACACTCCCTAATGTCTATCTGACTTTTAGTCAGGTAGAGATGTTCTTCATAAATTCTATCACCATGACCTCCCTGTATACCTTTGCTCTGGCTCAAACAGGCTTTGGGCTCTTTCTTTAAAAGAACCACCCTTAACCTCAACATCTGACAGTCACATGTTTTGTGAGAAAAAAATTAAACTGATTCATAACATGGACTCTATTATCTAAGTGTTTCATTAAGTAGTTTAGTTTCAAAATTCTTCAGCTGGTTTATCTGTAAAATGAGGTCAATGGTTTTACACAATCTCTAAGTTACCTTCTAGTTACTAAAAAAAATAAGAATAAAACAAAATAACTATGATTACCATAGCGCTGTTCTAAGAAAGTAGGCCTCCAGGCCTGCTGACCAGCATCCTCCAACACTGCATTAGCCCTGTACCCAAGGTGACAATCCATAGCCCACAGAACAAAGGTTTTACAGGGCTCATATGAACTCCAAAACATACTCATCCAAATTGAAGAAGTTTACTTGCTTTTTAAATGTACTAAGGTAACTGAACTAGTGCATTTGGTTCTGTGTCAATATCAAGATCATCATAGGCTGGGAAGAAAACAGCTGGTCATTTCTAGAGAGAAGTGGGATAAAAGTAAGTTTTGATCAGTTTCCTTCTAAGTCAGGGTCTGTAGCATGAGGACAGATGCTCAGAGTAATAGTATTTTACTAGAAATGAGCTACTGATAATTACCATAATTTCATTATCATGGCGACATTTATAAATAACCAGATTTAACTTTTCCACATCAATGAAAGTGTTACATTTGTGGTTGCTGATATGCCCTTATCTGTATAAATATCTCATTCTAGAAATATCAATACAATGAATACATACCTTCCAGAAGCTCAACTTGCTGATGAACCAGTATCTGATCTATCTATTACAGCAAAAACAAACAATTAAGCTATAAGTATATTGCCATGCTTTTTATACCAACCAAATTAATGTTAGTGCTTTTATATTTTAAGGAATGTATATAATCAATTATCAGTATTTATCCGTATTTAGTAATAGAATATCTAACTTCTAAACTTTCATAATTAAAAAAGTATAAAATTAAAGTTAATATTATCTTTAACTGAAAAACAATCTACTGAATGTGTTCACTATTAATGTGGGCAAATTTGGGTCAAATAAAATCGACTCACACTAGAATTCCTCTAACAATTTCTTTAAAAAATTTCCTTCTTGAAAAGACTTAGGAAATATTAAGACTCTATTTGAAAAGCTTATTTCTGGATCTAAAAAAATTTTTTTTCTAAGTGTGCTTGATACCATCTTTTGGAGCAGGTAATAACTTCCTCTATATATTCTGTAAGGCCTTGATTTTAAAAAGAATCTGTTCAAGGTATTTGTCAGAGAATGTATGAACTACTAAAAGTTCTTACAATACATGCTGCCCGAGTGCACTGTGGGAAATTAGTACATAGAGTACAAGAGAGCCAATTCATTTGCTGAAAACTGGTTGGTTACCACAGGAATATATTTATTTGTTTATTGATCAGACACATAAAATTTCATATTCCTGCTCTACCTACCAGATTTCCAACACTGGGCAAATACTAACCCTCACATTGCTAGGATATGGTATCATGCAGTACACTAAAATCCAGGATTTTTTTTTTTTTTTTTACTGGTGACCTTAATAAAATTGGTTCTTCCAAAGAACAAAGCATCATAAAATACAGTTTTATTACTTATAATAAAAAGTATATCATGTTGTACACAAAATATTAATCCTTTGTTGTTGGTTTCACTTATTGACACTCAACACCAAATTTAGTTTAATGTTTATTTTCACCTTCCAGAAAGTTACTTGGTGCTGAGATTAAAGATACTGAGAGCCAGCACCAAGGTTCCAGAAGTAAGAAGCCATTCCCACTTCCTTAGTGTTTTGGCTCCGAGTCAATTATATAATTTCTCTGGACCTCAGTTTCCTCTTCTGTAAAATGATGATAATTATAGCACCTATATTTCATAAAGCTTCTAAAAGGATTAAGTAAGTCAATACATGTGTTATACTTAAAAACAAAGTCTGGAAATAGTGCTTAATAAAGGTTTGTTATTGGCCATTACCACAGATTATAGTTAAAAATCAAAGAAAACACAATTTCTTAAGACATTTGCACTTTGCTTTAAAAGCAAACTTCACTTGGAAGAAGTATTGTAACTTGTTAGTATAAAATGTTTTATCATTTCAGACTTCTGTGAATTAGTCATTTCTTAATTTCATTAAGTAAACTATAGGTACAGTTTTATTTTTTATGAGTGTTTCATTTATTTGAAATTACCTGACTTAAATATTCCAATCCAGGTGGACAATCTATTGGAGGTGGTGGTGCTGGCATCCATGGTATCCCTGCAGGTCCACCTGGCTGACTGTACACTGGCTGGTGTTGGACAGGAAAGCCTACTGGGCCAGCACCTGAATAACCAGCTGGTGGAATTGAGTAGCCAGGCTGGGGGCCAGGATAGCCAGGTTGGGGGCCAGGGTAGCCAGGTTGGGGGCCAGGGTAGCCAGGCTGGGGGCCAGGGTAGCCAGGCTGGGGGGTAGGGTAGCCAGTGTGCTCTGGAGGTCCTGAAATATAAACAGATGAAATAATTTATAACTGCACAGAAAATGAAACATGAATTCTTTTAGGATTACTCAACTGAAATTTCAGCCCAGAAATCCTATTTCTATGAAGCTTAAAGTTTGTATTTTTATCTTCTATCAATTTTTCAGTGAGATATTTGTGGTTTCATATCCCCTCCCATAGGGCTCGGGACTGTGAATAGAGTTAGCCCAAGCCTTATTCACTGTTCAAAACTCAGTTGAAAATAGTCTTGAAACCTACGAAAGTGATAAAAATCAACAACGATCTAGAGTCACCTACAAAAAGATTCTGGAATGCCTTAATAGAAAAGAGAGATGGCATTGTGTCAAAGGCCCAAAATAAAGGCTTTGAGTTAGCATTACTAAAACCAAAGCACTTTATAGAAATAAGAGTTCTGGAGTTGTAGGAAACAGTACCTCCCTTATGTAAAGAACTACGGGTGGTTTTGCCCCCTCAGGGAATATCTGGCAAAGTCTGGAGACATTTTTGGTTGTTTCGGCTGGAACACAGGGTGATACTGGCATCTGGTAGACAGAGGCCAGTGATGATGCTAAATATTTCCTGAAATAGCAGAACAGTACCCTGAAAATAAAGAATTGTAAATCCCCAAATATTATAGTGCTGCTGTTGAGATACTCTGGTATAGAGGTAAAAACATGTTGTTACTTCCAGTATTGTCCAGGTGCTTATCTGGGTTAACAATTGGCCTGAACTTTAAACCCACATTACATTCCTATCCTAAGACCTCCTACATGAAAAAAAAATCCATTATGATAGGTTACAAATTTAAATTTCAAAATTTACTGCTCTCAGCACTCTAAAAAATACAATTTGAGCACCAAGGAAGGTAAAAAGTTACAACAGGCAATTTATAAATACTTTTAAAAAATCATTGTTAGCAAAATACACCATTACAAAAAGATTTAGAAGAGAGACTAAATCTCATATTAATGCTTTTTAAATATAGTTTTTATAATTTATTCCTTCTTAGAATAAATATTTACCAATGTTCTACAATGTGACTGGCTTTGTTCTAGAATCAGAGGACACAGCTATCAACAAGGTAACCCATCCTCAGGATGATTAAAGGCAACTTTGGGGAAAACAAAAATAAATTATTTTTAAAAGATTTCAGATGGAACTCATGGAGAAAATGCATGGTGGAGAGGGAAAGGTATCAACCAGTTACTTTAGATAGGAAAAAAAAAAAAAAAAAGGTCTGTTGAGATCTAGAATACGAGAAAGGAAAAGCTTTGTATAAAGACCTGGTGAGAAAGGTTCAAAAGGAAGGAAAACCAAACGTAAAAATCTTAGACTTTAAGAATGAATTTGGCATGTTTGAGAAAGAGAGAAACGTCATAAAGAAGAGGAAGAATAGAATCTGTTGTCAGTGAAGAAATAGGAGCAGTTCATCTAGAAAGCCCATTCATAAGAAGTTTCGATTTTATTCCAAGTGTAACTGACAGGACTTTGAGGGTTTTAAACAGACAAGTGAATTCCATAATCTTGATTTATATCTTACAAAGTTTTTAGGAATGCTGAGCACTGGGATTTAAAATGAGAAATGCATATGAAATCCCTGTCCTCATTGCCTAAGGGGAGGATAATCTTATATTTATCCTTTACTCCAGAGATCCGTAAGACTAGTATGATCAATTGATTAACGAGAGTCGAAGGCAAGCTCCTTAAAAGAAGGGACCAGATTTTTATGACTATATATGCCAAAACAAAGTGTTGGGATGGGGAGAGAGAAAAGGAAGGAGTTGGGACATCTTCCCTGAGGACTGCCTTTCAGCTGAGATCTAAAGGATACAAAGGAGTTGAGTAATCAGGGGCACAGGGAAAAAGGTTTCACAGAGAAGCCCTGGGATAGTAACACATCTGTAAAAAGGCATGCTGGTTTGAATAGCTGGGAGTCAGGTTTAAGAGACAGTCAAAGAGAAGGCAGGGGAGTCCCTCAGGTCTAGTGAACCAAATTAAGCATTTTGGCCTCTATCATAAAAGCAACAAGCACCAGCTTGCATATATGAGGAATTTGAAAGGCAACGTCGGGGAGATAAACTATAAGAGACTCTTAATCTCACAAAACAAACTGAGGGTTGGGGCAGGGGGAGGGAGAAGGTTGTTGGGTTATGGACATTGGGGATGATATGTGCTATGGTGAGTGTGTGAAGTGTGTAGGCCTGACGATTCACAGACCTGTACCGTGGGGCTAATAATATATTAAATGTTAATTAAAAAAAAGCAACAAGCCAATGATGTACACATTGAATACAGTCCGTAATATGACCAGATAAGCATTTTTAAAGATCACTGGCTACAGTGCAAAGATCAGACCACAGGCAAACCAAATGGGGATACATGAGTTAATATAGGTTACATTATTAGCATTATTTCAATCTTCTTGAGACTCTTGGAGAGGATAGCTGATTATTTCCCAAATCAATGAATTAAGCATACAGAATTACCTGAAATTTGGGTAATATTTTCATTTGTATGAAGTCCAATTGATTTCATATATTATTAGTATAATAGTCAACTAATATTAAATCACTTACTATTTGTAAATCTTTGTACCAGGTGTTTTACATATACTTTCATTCAATCTCCAAACAAAACTGAATTGGGGAATATTAGACCCAGTTTATAGAGAAGAACTGAGTCTTAGAGGTTTAACAACTTGTTTGAACCACTGCACAACTATGAAGTATAGAAGCCAGAACTTGAAGCCTGAGACAGCCTCTCTGTATCTTTTCCCCACCTGCATAAGGGGGGTGATTAATAACAACCTTATAAGGTTGAGAATTAAATTAGTTACTCCACATTACACAGAGTGAGCTCTCAATTTTAAACCATCACTACTGTTAGCATCATTGTCATATTAAGACCGGCACTATATGTGGTCTTAGGACTTGAGAAATAAAGTTAAGCTATTTTTCTTACAAACTCTTGTCTGATTATAACTGAATTTAATTATGTATCACCTACTTTTAATTAGCTGTGGGGTGGATTAAATAATTCTCCAAGTACCTTGGATACATACTGCAGCTTGTTAATAATTCTTCAAACAATCGCCACATAAGAATTTAGACAGTGGTTCTCAGCCCTGGCTGCACATTAGAATTACCTGGGGAATTAAAGAAATTACTAACTCTGGGTCCCACTACCTGAGCTTCTGCTTTAATTTTCCTGGCATAGTTCACTGGTAGAGTGTTTTTAAGAACTTCCATGTACAATTTAAGTGCAGGCACTCTTGAGAACTATATCTTAGAGATTTTCTAGCTCCCATTCCTAAAACTGCAAACATCTGGATGAGATCCAAGCCCTGCTGGGAAATTTCTGGCTAGACAATTAACCAGGCCATTTAATTCCCAAGCAGATTTATTTGCTCAGAGTAGAAAACAAAACAGATACACCCTTCTGCCCAAACATGATTCCTTTTGATCCTAAATCCCCAGGATGGTCTCTCAAGATGGTAGTAGTCAGACTACTTGCAAATTTGGGTGCACCATGATCTTTGCCATTTAGTAAAGTTCCAATAATTTTGATAACTGTATTTGTCTAACTGATAATCTCTGAAGTCTTCTATTTGTTGGTTCAAAGGGAAAAATGTACTCCCTAGTATGGAGTGATAGGATTCAACTGCTTTTCTTAGGTGCAAAGCATGATTCAAGATGTATACAAAAGCAAAGATTTCATATATGTTGTGAGATGAAAACGAGAATTATCCCCATGCAGCTGCATTTTTAATACTTACAGCTTCCAGTTTTAAGTTCTTTTCTGTGACTCTCACTGTACACAAGTACTCTCAACTAATATCTGACTCAAAAATACCCAAGGATAAATCTCCGAAATGTGATTACATGATGACAATTTTCAGAACAGATGAAGACTCAATTAAATCTCTCACTTTAAATGTATATTTTGGGGTTTAATTTATGTGCAGACTTTATTTGCTAAATGTAACCTCTCTATTTTTTATTGACTCTATATCTTTACTATCCTATATAAGTAAAAATCACTTTGATGATATTTATGATACTACAAAGTCAAGTAAAATAATCAAGAACTAGGCTGCCAATTTTATTATTGCACTTTTAGTAAAAGACACTACTAAAATATACATACAGAGATAGACACATAGATACATACACACTTTGGGGAGTATCAGTTATTGAAAAATGGGGGGGTATTCTTTTTTTTAAAGATTTTATTTATTTATTTGACAGACAGAGATCACAAGTAGGCAGAGAGGCAGGCAGAGAGAGAGGAGGAGGCAGGCTCCCTGCTGAGCAGAGAGCCCAGTGCAGGGCTCCATCCCAGGACCCAGGGAGCATGACCTGAGCTGAAGGCAGAGGCTCAACCCACTGAGTCACTCAGGTGCCCCTGGGGTTTTTATTCTTTAAACAAGTGTCTTACCTTGGAATGCTGCTGAAGGATATTCAGGGGGATGTCCAGGTGGTAAATTTATTCCTGGATAAGGAGCCCTCATTTGCCCATCTACAATTCAGAGAGAGGTAAAACATATACCTTCTTTAATAAAATATATGTCAGAAAGAAAAATATATTGTCCTTAGGCAATTTTCATTTATATGATCCTGTGCTGTACTAAAATTGATAAAGTGAATTCTTCACTTAACTACAACAAGCTATGCTTGCTATCAGACTTAATTTGCAGTAGAATCCTGTTTCAAACAAATTCCTTTTTTGATAAAATGAGATGGCTGGGTTGCTGGGGCTGAATTTCTGGTTCTCAAATATGCTGATGAATGTTCACTTCCATATTTTGATTCCATTAGTCGTAGGAAAACAGTGTTTTAAAACCACATGCAGACAGTGAAAAAAGATGTAGGGATCGTAATGGAAAGATTATGGATGATTTCAAAGATATCTAAATTACTGCTACAATTATTTTTTAAAGATGTAATATAATGCATACATTTTAGTGTTTAAATATCCTTTTTACGCTTATTCTGCAACTCCCCCAATAAGGTTGAACCACAGGAAATTCCTAATATTTGACTGATTATGACCTACGAAAATCACAACTGACTGAATTACAAAAAACTAACATATTAAATCATGTTGAGTATTTTTAATCATTCTTCATATTTATGTTTTCTAGTCACTTATTTAGTAGTGACCCCAATCAGACAAGAAATATTTGTTGAACACCTCCTGTACGGCCTCTGAGTTGACCTCTGAGGCGATACTGCCTCTGTCTTTTTTTTTTTTTTTTAAGATTTTATTTATTTACTTGACAGAGAGAGATCACAAGCAGGCAGAGAAGCAGTCAGAGAGAGAGAGGAGGAAGCAGGCTCCCCGCTGAACAGAGAGCCCGATGTGGGGCTCGATCCCAGGACCCTGGGATCATGACCCGAGCCGAAGGCAGAGGCCTTAACCCACTGAGCCACCCAGGTGCCCCACTGACTCTGTCTTCATGCAACTTATGGTCTAGTAGACACTACACTTATACCATATTTCATTATGGCTTGCTAACTCTAAATTCAAAATAGTTTCTAACCAAATGATGAGGGCATGGCATTAATACAGGTGAAAAAGTAAGTCGAACTTTCAATCTGATATATTTCCTATATCCGTCTTTACCATAGGTCTTCAAAGACCACTCAACTCATATGGTTTCAGTAGGAAAGCTGGATTGTGAGCCACCCTTCTCCATTCAATTGGCTTCATAATAACTTCGGTAGAATGGAGTCCATGGAGACTGTGCAAATTCAGGTAACAAAGAATCCTCTACTTCCATCAGGGCTTTTCCCTGAACAGATAGTGGGACATAACCCAATTTATTATAGATCTCTGAAATACTGCAGGTCTTTCCATCCCAACCATTCCCTTGTTTGTTGGCTTCAAGGGTTGGCCTACCTCCTAGTTCTCTAGCTCTCAAAGCCCTGCCCCCACTCCCAACCTGAGTGAGATCACACTTACCAGATCTCAAGAAAACACACTGCAAGTGTGACTAACAGATCTACTCTTGAATGATATGTCACATTTTGGCACCTCTTAATAGGTAACGCTGTTTGAACAACAGTAAATACATATACATATCTAGGAGCAGAAATTCATATAAAGGGAAAACAAGAAAATGGGGAAGAGGTCAAGTAGACCAAAGGGAATGGATTTCTGCATTTGGGAAATGAAACTTAAAATAACTTACAGATATCATAGGGCTGTCATGTTATCATAAAGAAATTTTATTTTTACTTCTATATATATTTACATATATACATACATACATTTTATTCCTATTATGCACACTTAAACACAAATACAATTACATATATGAAGATGAAGAGTTAAAAGGTGACTATGACCTTGGCCAAAAGAATGCTTCTAAAATGATCTAAAGCATCCTAATGCTGCAGCAGATATGGCAGTGTAATACTGTATCAATTTACATTTAAAAAGCCTTGAGTTTTTGCAAGTAAAATTAAATTAATATAGCAAAAATTAAGAGAAGAAAAGAAACTTCATGAAGGAAAGCTGAGGTTTCTAGTCCTACAGAGTTTTTAATATATCTAGCAAGGTTGACATTGTGGTGAAAGATAAACGTCTCTTTGGTAGATAAACAAAAATAAACAGAATATAAACCTTCTCACAAAACAGGATTTTGTTTTTCATACTTTCCCCCACTCGGGGCTTGATCCCATGACCCTGGATCATGACCTGAGCTGAAATTCAGAGTTGGCTGTTTAACTGACTGAGCCACCCAGGTGCAACCTAGAATTTCCTTGATAGTAAAAAGCCATAACATAATGATTGTTATTTATTTAAACCTGCCCACATGTGTCTGTTATGAAATACAGAGCAAGGATATATAAGGAAACTTTATTACAATAGACTGACATATTAAATCTATTATCTGTTAATTTGAATTGAATAATGTTAATGCATATAAAATGCACATAAAAAGGCAAAAACTGAACTAGATGGAAGATAGTGTAAATTATATAACATATTTCCCAGTAAGACTAAAATTCCTTAGGCTTACCTAAGGTTTTTTTAATATTTTTACAGGAAAAATTAGTGGTAGTGGATATATGTGTACTTTGTCTCTATGTCAAAACAATGAACTAACTAGACTCTGGGTTCTAAAGCATAAACAAAACAAAACAAATTATATCTTTTCAGAAACTGTATAAAACATTATGACAGGAAACTGTATAAAACATTATGACAAAGAACATACTAACAACAGATTTAACATTATAAAATGAAAGTTAACATCTAAACTACTTACTTTGTTTTTCCATGATTTAGAAAGTTCTGAAAAAGAAGACATGATATTATTACATTGTTTACAAATTTATAGGTCAAATATGACAGTTGAAACAAGATATTCTGAAACTAAACATACACATAAGATATTCATCTATTCATGTCATCTACCAGAATGGTCATTTGAACACTTTGGTCTTGATCCCACTCCCCACTGATGCAGTTCTGAGTACAACTTAAGAAATTGTGGGTCACCCCAGGACGGTGGACATTTTCTACAAACCTTCGTGGGGAGAGGGTCTTATAAGTCAGAAAGCCAAAAGGAAAACCACTATGATCTTAGGATCTCATATTGCATCCAAGTTAAACTCCAAAACTGGAGCCTTCCAATCTACGCAAAAGAAATGTGTGATCTAGCACCCAGCCTTAGGGTTGGGCTCTAAACATGCTTCACCAGGACAGGTTAGCTATCAGATTACACTACCGCAAGTATCTCTGGTTTCCAAGTTCTGTGGATACTTTCTGCCCAACTTGAATAGTAAATCTGAAAAGGCCTGACCCTTTTGTTCTATGTTTCAAGATACACTTTTAGCCAGAGAACCCACTCTCAGGGGTTGTCATAGTTATGGCATCACAACAATACAACCAAAATTTTGTGTTTGGTTATTTCTACAGAAAATAAGAATAAGAATAAGAATCAGAATAAGAATAAATACTACAGCAATTCAGCAGCGTGGCAGGATACAAAGTCAATGTGCAGAAATCAGTGGCTTTCTTATACGCTAACAAGGAAAATACAGAAAGGGAAATTAGAGAATCGATTCCATTTACTATAGCACCAAGAACCATAAGATACCTGGGAATAAACCTAACTAAAGAGGTAAAGGATCTATACTTGAGGAACTATAGAACACTCATGAAAGAAATTGAAGAAGACACAAAAAGATGGAAGACCATTCCATGCTCTTGGATCGGAAGAATAAACATCGTTAAAATGTCTATACTGCCTAGAGCAATCTATACTTTTAATGCCATTCCGATCAAAATTCCACCGGCATTCTTCAAAGAGCTGGAGCAAATAATCCAAAAATTTGTATGGAATCAGAAGAGACCCCGAATCGCTAAGGAAACGTTGAAAAACAAAAATAAAGCTGGCGGCATCACCTTACCTGATTTCAAGCTTTATTACAAAGCTGTGATCACCAAGACAGCATGGTACTGGCATAAAAACAGACACATAGACCAGTGGAACAGAGTAGAGAGCCCAGATATGGACCCTCAACTCTATGGTCAATTAATCTTCAACAAAACAGGAAAAAATATACAGTGGAAAAAAGACAGTCTCTTCAATAAATGGTGCTGGGAAAGCTGGACAGCTATATGTAGAAGAATGAAACTCGACCATTCTCTTACACCGTACACAAAGATCAACTCAAAATGGATAAAAGACCTCAACGTGAGACAGGAATCTATCAGAATCTTAGAGGAGAACATAGGCAGTAATCTCTTCGATATCAGCCACAGCAACTTCTTTCAAGATACGTCTCCAAAGGCAAAGGAAACAAAAGCGAAAATAGACTTCTGGGACTTCATCAAAATCAAAAGCTTCTGCACAGCAAAGGAAACAGTCAAAAAAACAAAGAGGCAACCCACGGAATGGGAGAAGATATTTGCAAATGACAGTACAGACAAAAGGTTGATATCCAGGATCTATAATGAACTCCTCAAACTCAACCCACACGAAACAGACAAACACATCAAAAAATGGGCAGAAGATATGAACAGACACTTCTCCAATCAAGAAATACAAATGGCTATCAGACACATGAAAAAATGCTCATCATCATTAGCCCTCAGGGAGATTCAAATTAAAACCACATTGAGATATCACCTTACACCAGTTAGAATGGCCAAAATTAACAAAACAGGAAACAACATGTGTTGGAGAGGATGTGGAGAAAGGGGAACCCTCTTACACTGTTGGTGGGAATGCAAGTTGGTGCAGCCTCTTTGGAGAACAGTGTGGAGATTCCTCAAGAAATTAAAAATAGAGCTTCCCTACGACCCTGCAATTGCACTCCTGGGTATTTACCCCAAAGATACAGATGTCGTGAAAAGAAGGGCCATCTGTACCCCAATGTTTATAGCAGCAATGGCCACAGTCGCCAAACTATGGAAAGAACCAAGATGCCCTTCAACGGATGAATGGATAAGGAAGATGTGGTCCATATACACTATGGAGTATTATGCCTCCATCAGAAAGGACGAATATCCAACTTTTGTAGCAACATGGACGGGACTGGAAGAGATTATGCTGAGTGAAATCAGTCAAGCAGAGAGAGTCAATTATCATATGGTTTCACTCATTTGTGGAGCATAACCAATAGCATGGAGGACAAGGGGCGTTAGAGAGTAGTAGGGAATTTGGGTAAATTGGAAGGGGAGGTGAACCATGAGAGACTATGGACTCTGAAAAACAGTCTGAGGGGTTTGAAGTGGCGGGGGGGTGGGAGGTTGGGGTACCAGGTGGTGGGTATTATAGAGGGCACAGCTTGCATGGAGCACTGGGTGTGGTGAAAAAATAATGAATACTGTTTTTCTGAAAATAAATAAATTGGGAAAAAAAAAGATATATATCAAACTTAAATAAATAAATTAAATGTAAAAAAAAAAGATATATATCAAACTTAAATAAATAAATTAAATGTAAAAAAAAAAAAAAAAAGAATAAATACTACAACACAAGGCACTCAGTACTTCTACCTTCCAGTTCCTTGATTCCCCCTGATCTCTCCACTTAAAATCCCAATCCCCTTTCTGCCTGCTAATTACAATTAATACATAAAGCAAAACCTCCTCTCCAGAGATCCAAGGAAAGGAAAATAATAAACTCTAAAGCAGAACTTATTTGTCTGTATTTGTTCTTTTCTTTCCTACTTGGTTACATTATTTTGAATCTTAAACTACAGATTTGTGAAAATGAGTCCCTGATGGCAAAACTATAGAACAAAATCTGGGTCCACACTATGCTGCAGGTTTTAGAATTTTTGCAATTACACAGTATCTCAAGCATGAAAAATGGTATGTCATAAGTTCAGGTACAAAATGTTAAGTGACAAGTTGTAGCTGTATGTGTGCCAGGTAAAATAAAGAACTTGTGGAACAAGGATGATGCTCATCATGTCACCCTGTCCACTCTTGTTTGCTTTTGATTTTCTCAAACTTAAGGGTCTATTAACAAGAGGTAATGTCACTCAGTTTTGGAAATGACTAAGCTGAGTCCTGAGTGAATTAATTAATTAATTAATACAGTAGCTTTTAAATAATCTCCTTACTACCCTTACTAAGAAACAAATCCTTGAAAAACTTCCAAGAAAAAGAACACCATATTCATCCTGTACTAATAGATATAAAAGTTTCTAAGGAAGTCATATATATTGTACCACTGGAATCTTAATCACCTCAGAACAAATATATAACTTCAAATTATAATCTGATTACTACACACTTCTTCCTAATTCTGTTAAATGAGAGTTTCTGAGAAGATTAGTGCATCATATACTATAGTTATGTAAGTGTATGTATGGTAAAATTATTCTATCAGACACCATAAGACCCACTGGGCTATTTGAAAATTATAAACCATTAGAGAAGAGAAATAATACAAGTGACATCAGTCGTGGCTCCATAACTCCTACTACAGTGAAATCCTTGACCCATATCTTGGAGTCCTGAAATTTCTATCTATCTTATTGCTTTAAAAAATAGTAATGTACAATCTGGAATCCAAGGGAAGCATCCTTAATTTGGAAGATCTAAAACTACTATGCTTATAAAGTAGGCATAAAGTAGATTTGAATTATTTATTCATATTTGCTTCTTAATTGTTTAAGAACAAAGAAGTTAACGTTTTTCTGAGTTCCAAGATGTGGATATATGTTCTGCATTATTTTAGCAAAATGTTACTGCTCTAAGGACAGTGACAGAATTCTATATCCCTAACTTCCTTTGAATCTGAGAGCCAAAGCAAGTCTAATATCAACCAGGCCATGGGTGGGGCTTGGGGAAAAGTGAGGCATTATAGACAGAGAACAGTAGAAGTCCAGTGGCTAGAAGGACCTTTACTCACTTAAGGAAATGAAAGCTTTGTGGGTTACAGAAAAAAGAGAGGAAGAGGTCATCAGACATTAGGATAGAGAAGTGTATGGGGACAGTTCATAGCCTTTAATATCTCTCTACCTGAATTCTATGCTCTCAAAGGCCAGAAGATGGCCTGTCTTGTACAGCACAAGGCACTTCACGGGTGCTTGTTGACTGAACAAGGAGTGTACAGTATTATTTCACTCCTTTTGGTCATAAGGAACAGCTCCCTTACAAATGTGAAGGGTGCTTAGTCTCTGATCCAGCCCCTTATTTTACATGCCACTTTTCTATCCAACTGCAGAAATCGGCTCATTTCCCTTTTCATTTATTCTTCATTCCTTGCGTCTATTCGGTGTTCAAAGCCTCACAGTCATACTCTAGGACATGCTATGAAGAGAGAGTTCTGCGGTTAAGAAAGTTCAACAATGAAAATGGAAATCATGAATCCCTTGACAATTCCACTAAATGACAGTTGTACTCATGTTTCTCACATTGCTAAACTAGGAGAAACAAGGCCTGCCTGTTCCTGAAACTGGGAAGTAGCCATTGTAGGACGTCCGGGAATAGCTGTATAAATAAAACCACATGGAAATCAGATAGTAATCTTGGAGAAGCAGGAATTTTACTATTAAATATATTAAAAGCTAACCCTACTGAGTACTTGGGGCAGTGCTAGCTACAACAATAGCTTTACACTAATATATATCACACTCCAACGCTTCTAACTCCTTTTGGATCTTTACACAATTTCAAAGACAAGGATGAAGGTGAAGACACTGATTCTGAGGCCACAGAAATTAAGTAGTAGAGGCAGGATTCAATCAGACAGGTGGACTCCAGAGCTCAAAGTTTTAGCCTCTAAGCTGCAAACCACCGCTTTCTTTACAATTCATCTGGTGTTCCAGAGTGGCTAGCACACTTTGGGGGGGGGGTCCATCCATACACGTAATTAATACTTACTGTTAAACGACAGCTAAGAGGGTCTATTAATCATCCCTTCTAATTCCACCCGTCCCCCCCCCCCCCCCAGTAGGTGGCGGATACCCAGAGCTCAGGCTCTTGCCGGGTTCCTCAGCGCGGCGGAGAGGTGAAGAGTGCTAAGCGGGCGCTGAGCCTGCAAGGACGTCTGGGCAGGAAACGTCTGACGGGCCAGAGGGGTCCCACGCGAGTCGCCCTTCTGCTTCCGGGGTAGTTCCCTGGGGCCTCCGGGACCCCGACCGCCACTCACCCAGCCGGCACAAACCCAGCCCGCTAGCCCTCGTGCCCCGGCCCCCGCCAGCAGCCCCCCAGCAGCCCCCCAGCGCCCAGCACCCTGCCCGGGAGCCCGCGCGTCTCCCGCGCTCGGTGCGCGCCCACCTGTGGTCGTCCGTGTGTTGAGGCCGCCGCCAGGCGAACTACGGGAACCTCTGAGCGACCTCGGTGCCGAGAAACTCTCCCGGTTTCGTTTCCTGGTTCCTCCCCGCTCCCCGAGCGCCCGCGTGCCTGCTGGAGCGCGTGAGTGCTGCGGGCGCCGGCTGCGGGCGATGCTGCCCCGCCTCCTCTCTAGTTCCCCACAGAGACTTCAAGGTTAGTTCTGCGGCGAACGAACTGGACGTGGACGCCAGCTAGAGCTTAAAAGTCATCATCAGGGATGTGGCCGCCCTCGGGGTGAGGTCGTGGGCACGAAATTCTCGGAAACTTCCGTTTTTCCGGCTTTAACCTCCATCCCTTAGATTTCTATCGCTCTCAAGGCTTGAGAGCGGTGGTGGTTCGGAGTACAACTGAGGCGGGGTCAAGCTTGTTTTTCTTCACGGTGGTTTTTCTCTTCAGCTCTCTTCGTCTTGGTCTCCCTGCTTCTCTGTCACTCGCACTTTCTCATTCTGTCTGTCTTTCCCTCTCCTTCTCCCCCATTCTCCACCAAACGCTGTTAACAACTTCTAAAAGTCAAACTGACTAGACGTGCTTAGAATGTTTAATTTTTCTCACCGGACTGGCAAACACGCTCCGTAAATATTTGTTAGAGCGGACTGAAGGATTCTTTTTTTTTTTTCTTTAAAATATCTTTTTTATGAATGTAACACAGGATCTTCCAACCAATAAAGCTGAATACGGAAAACGCACAATGTGCCTTCTGCACCTCCCCTCCCCTTTTCTTACTATGACACTGGCCACAGTGAAGAAACATGTGAGAGGAAGGAAGAGGGGGTGGGAAGGGAAGAGAATAGAAAATGAAATTGAGAAAGAAGTAAAAAGGGAAGAGGAGGAGGCCAGCCACTTAGGTTTGAATCCCTTCTCATCTCTGTGACTGCAAATTAAAATCCCTGTGCCTCTTTTTTTAATATGTCAAATGAGGGTATATTAGTAGTATCTATCTGATAAAATTAAAGTTAAAATATGTAAAAAGTTTAGAGTGATGTCTGCCATGGAGTAAGCACTCAATAAATATCATTATATATACGCAAATGTATATATACCCTGTACATAGTGTTTCTTTCCATAAAGAAGATTGTTTCACAAGGATGTTCTCTGGTGCATTTTTTTTTTTCTCTTTTAGTATGCATCTTAGAAATCTCCTTACCTCTAATACAGAATGGTCTCATTGATCTGATCATCTGGGTGTAGTTTATTTCCTTTTTAATAATTAGAAATTTTGCTGTAGTCACCATCCTTGCGCATATCCTTGTGTTTACACTGTAGAAAACCCCATCATTCTATTCTGCCAATGAAGTATGAAAATGCTTGTGGTGGTGGATACTCCAGGGGTATTTATTTTTGTTTTCTATCCAGTTTCATATTCAAAATAAGCAAGCTTCTTTCTTGCTTTCCTTTTCTTCATGGTAGTGTGTAGGATTTTTAAATTTTGCACCTTGGTTGTGGCTCTTTGTGATTCAGCCTTCTTATTTAAGCTATTTAAGGTTATTTTTAGCCAAAAGCATTGTATGGCTGAAGATCTTAAATGTATTCTTTCTAAAATTCTCCTCATTGCTCTAAGCTCTGTTTTCTTTTCTAGACTAAGTGCTATAGACATTAGCTCCATGAGGCCTGCAGCCCCAAGGACAACTGATATAGTGGAAGCATCAGGAGAAGGTCCTGACATCTGGGTGCTTCAAGTTTATTTGCATTAGGACAAAACTTTCTGCGTTGAGATATCAACCTTGGCAAAGATTTTTAGTTTTCCAGTTAGATTACCAAACACAAATTCTTTAGTTGTCAACATTGGGCCATACTATTTGGGAGAATGCTGGTGGCATTATCAACCTTCATCTCCAAACTTCAATGACACAACAGAAAGCTTTTTTTTTTTCCTTTTTATATGATGGACCAACCAAATGGAAGTGTTCCCCTTTGGTGCAGTGGGGCCTCTGCTTTATAGGACCCAGGCTAAATGGCGGCACTGGTATCTTTAGTATATAACTTCTGAGATTTTTCTGGGTTTTGATATTGAGTCTGCAGAGAGAAAAAAGGAGAAGTTGGTTGTACCTGGGAAGTCTTTATGGGCCAAGACTGGAATTGACACATATCATTTATGGTAACATTTCCTTGGTTAGAACTTAGTTGAACCGCCACACTGAAATGAAAAACAAGCTGGGAAATGCTATCCGGTGTCTTCCCAGAAAGATAAGGAAATGAATCTGTTACTAAGCAAAAAACTTTTGTATCATTTTGTACAGATTCTTACTAAAGATAAAAACAGCCCAAAAGTTCCTCCTTAACAAACTACATTGCCAGATGTATGGTCACAGCTGTTTACAAAACCTTAAGTTCTATTACCTTACTAACAATATTTTTTATTGAAAAATACAAATATTTTTATTTGTATTGAGAATCACTCCAAATGAGTCAGGTTTGATCATCAATACTCATATTTTCCCAGTCCCACTGAAAAGAGAAATGGGCATTTTAAAGGTAAAAATGTATATGACTGAGTCTATCAAGATTTTCCAAGCAGCTCTTATAACAGGAAAACGGGATATTCACCCAGAAATAAGAGTTCTGTAATGGCCTTCTATACAAAAAGATGTTGCAGCTAGATTTTAAAAGAACAGTAGAAGATACCATGAGAATAAGGCTGGGACATATGCAAAGTGAGGTCATGGTGTCTTTTAGGAGTACAAGTTGTTAAGTACGCTACATTGTAAGAGGGGACAGTTTAGGGAGTTGAGCTCTTGATGTTGATGCAGAGACAATGACCTGTTCATCAAAATTTGCGTTTTCTTTTTCTTGGGATGGAATTGTTGCTGATAAGTGCTCAGCTAACGTGTGGCCATGTGGCAGAACTGCAGCCAATAGCTGTGAGAAGAAACAAGTTTATTACTTCTAAGCCAAGGTTCTTAAGAAGTAGGTGAGCCTTCATCATGCTCTTTCCCTTTCATTGGCTTGATTCTAAAGATGATGAGACTCTGTGAAATGGTGGAGCCACAAAGCAGAAGGATCTTGTGGCCCTGAAACACCACATGAATAAAAGCTTCCCACAGACTAGAAACTCCCACCTTGATAAGTAAGGAAGAAAGAGCCTTGTATTGAGAAAGGTATTGAAATTGGTTAGAGCAGTTATGATTATCTAAACTAATCAATCCTGGGGAAGGTAGGCAGGGACCATAAGTAAAAGCTCATACACTCTGCTAAAGAGATTGGGTTTGGTGTTGGAGAGTGGGTTGATAACACAACTTTAAGTATGAAAAGGACACTGTTAGGTTCTTGTTTTAAAAAAACTAAACTAGGGGCCCCTGGGCGGCTCATTCGTTGGGCGTCTGCCTTCCGCTCAGGTCATGAACCCAAGGTCCTGGGATCGAGCCCCACATCAGGCTCCATACTTGGTGGGAAGCCTGCTTCTCCTTCTCCCACTCCCCTGCTTGTGTCCTCTCTCACTGTGTAAATAAATATTATATTAAAAAAAAAAACTAAACTAGGTGGATTTGTAGGATAGGAGAAACAAGGGTAGCATTTTAGTGACAATTCCAGACATAAAATAATACAATGCTGAGAAATATAGTGAGGTAGTGTTTAGTGAAATTAGAAAAGAGGGAATGCATTCCAGGGATAGAAAGAAGGAAAAAAAAAAAAAGAATAATTTGTGCTTGGTGAGATTTGGGGTAGGGAAAGGGAAAAGAATTATTTTAAGAATGTTTTTGTGGTGCCTGGGTGGCACAGTTGGTTAACTGTCTGACTCTTGGCTTCAGCTCAGATTGTAATCTCAGGGTTGTGAGATCGAGCCTCATGTCCACTTCTGTGCTCAGCATGGAGTCTGCTTAAGGCTCTCTTACCCTCTCCTGCTGCCCTTCTCCTCAGTGCTCCCTCTCTCTTTCTCAAATAACTAAATCTTTTTTTTTTTTAAGCAAGAATGTTTTAATCTTGAACAATAGAATGGACAGTAGTACACACATATATATAGGTATCACAGAATGAGATTAGGATAGAGACCAGTTAAATTAGCTTAGTTTGAGATGCCTATGAGACAAAATGGAGACAACTGATAGATGATTAAGATATCCCTACTTAACTGTGAGAGAAACAGAAATATGCATAGTAATTAAATTATTGAAACCGGTAGATCCATACCATTGAAACTGCAGCGTGAGGAATGAGTCAGGCATGGAGATAAATGACACCAATATTTATAGAGCATGGAGTTTTGATCCTTTCACTGACAAAAGAAAAAAAATGAAAGGGAAGACTAAGAGGGAAAACAGAAGGGTGGTATTTCCAAAACTGAAGTGGAAGAGACTTTTAATGAAGAAATAATCAAAGGTGTCACCAGCTGCAGGAAGGAAAAGAAGTTTCAGTTGTAGTGGCCAAGTGCTATGTGTAAGTCACAAGATAATGCTTTTTGGTTTGTACCCAATGACAAGAAAGAGTGCTTGCTTACACATAGCTTGTGGTTAAACACAATGTCTAATCTATTGTGCCTTCTACCTCCCCAGTTCTAGATGGAGAGGGAGGTCATTAAACAGAAAATATATCCCATCATTTTATGCCACCATCTAAAGCCTAGTTGGTGGATATAACCACAGTAGAAAGAAAATAGGATCTCACCCCATAGTTCCAGGTCCCTCAAATGTAGTAGTTCTCATTCTTTTTTAGGCGGAAAACAGAGAGAGACAGAGACTGGTGTGGGTGGGGATTCTGTGTTTTCAGTGGGCAGAGTGAGCGTGCCCACACTGCAGTATTCAGGTTGCCCTGGAAGGGTCACAGAGCCAAATCTTTTCACAAGATTTACCACTTGTAGCTATGGTTTATTAGTTACCGTCTGATAAGCTTACCTCTCTTAGTATTTCACTTTGCTCACATCAGACAATTTTCACTTACTCAAAATCCAAACGAACAAAACAAAACAAAACAAAAAATGATTGAATTGAAGGCCTAAAGTTTCTACTTGTTTAGCCAATATAAAACAACTGTCTAAAGAGAGGACTTCTTATCAGGTTTAAAAGGGAAAGCCAGAAAATCTAACCGCAAAAATAGGTTTTTTGTTTTGTTTTGGCTTTCAGTTAAAGATTTAATAGTTTTCATAGAGTCTAACATTTAAAAGGCCATTACCATTCTTAGCAAGGGCAACTTCATGGGAATGGTAGAAGTGGAAACCATATCTCAGTGATTTGCAGAGTAAAAGAGAAGACAATAAAATATAAACAATAAGTTTAGGGTTTAAAAAACAAAAACTACAATTACTGTTACCCATGCTTAAAAGTAATTGTGAGCAAATATCAAGATTATTAACTGAGGATGTAATAAGAGACCTAAAGGAGAGTCAGGTTCATTGGACTAAACCTTTGTTAGTTGAAAGCGCAAACTTTCTTGGAGGTATCAGGAGCAGAAACAAGAGAAGAAACTCTAGGAACAATTTGAAACCCTATTAACTGAAGAACTTAATATTCAGATTATAAGCATTCATGCTTATGAAGTACAAATATTTGGTTACTGAGTCAGAGGCTGAACTTGCATGTCATACTTTTTTATGAGTGTCAAATGTAAACAAAACAAAGGAAGACATTACAAATAGAGACCCGCAGAAGGTCAACAGTGCCTTCAACTCTTCAGTAAGTCATTATAATAAGTCTATCCTATGTCAGCCTGAGTTTTGCATATAGATTATATATTACAAAAGTCAATGGGTAAACCTCAATTACTTAATTACACTGCGTCATGTTTGCCTTCTGCTTGGTCTCTCATGTCCCTTTACTACTTATTTGTACCACCTACAATCAAGTTACCAGTGGAATCAACATTGATAACAAGTAGTAACAAGGCAACCACGTATCATGGTTTTTGTTGGAGATTAGTTTTACTTTCCCCAGCTCAGTACTGGCGGTGATTCAACATTTTGACTATATTTTTAAAAGAAGAACACTTTAAACTTGATCTTTCCAAAAATAATATGATGTTATGTCTTTTGTAGAAAAAGGAAGAAATTGTTTGTTATTTGATGTTCAGTGTAGGCTTGTAAATTCAGATGGTGAACTAAATTCAATTGCAAGGTAATGTTTTAAATTCATACCAGAGAAGGAATTACATTTATTTCTTTGATCATATATTCATCTGTAAAGAGATAATAGTGAAGAAAATTTTTCTTAGATATGTGTGATAACTTAAATATAGTGATATTTTAAGGAATGCAATTGTATTTATTAGCCTGGTAAAGAGATTCCAAACCATTCCTTCATTGAGTATTGAATTTCTAATTCATTCTTTAGACTTACAGGGTTAATGCACATTGGAGCATTAAGCAGGTGGGTTTAATCTGGGTTGTGTAGGTGAGGAATTCAAACAAACAAGGATAGATGTTAGATTTTTAAAAGCTAATATTGGAAGGAAATCTTTTAAATGGATTTAAATATTCACTTTTCCTTTTTTTCTTTCAATAATTTTATGAAGCTAAATTATCAAGTAAATTTCAGGGTCAATGAGCTTGATAATTTTAATTCATCAATTAATACATCTTGCTAAAAAACTTTTCAAAAGATTTGTATCAAATTTGCTTCCACCTGAACATTTCTTTGTATTTCTACTTACAGAATGAACTATTTTTTTAAAGAATAGATTTTCTGAGTTAAAACTGATATGCATAGAGTTATTAAGCTTTAAGTTAGATGCTGAAATATAATTTTAATGACATAAGATAGTTTCGATAGGGGCATCTTGGTGGTTCACTTGGTTAAGCATCTGACTCTTGATTTTAGTTCAGGGTCCTAGGATCCAGCTCCATGTTGGGCTCTGTGTTCAGCAGGGAGTCTGCTTATCCCTTTGCCCCTCCCTCAGTTCATGCTCTCTCTCCCTCAAATAAATAAATAAATAAAATCTTTAAAAAAATAAAGAAAAAAAGTTTTGATAAATGTAGCATCCCTATATAATCTTTTAAATAATTAATATAATCAGAAATTATTTCTTATAAACATATATACAAACCTTATTTTGTTATGCCAAATGTTATTATCAGGCAATGATAAAAGCACAAATGTTTTGAAAAGGAAAGTTGCAAACCATTTTATATGGTTGTCATATACATTAGGATATTACTTAAAATAATAGAAGGAAAAATTAAGATAATTTCCCAATGCTTTGTATTCTTGTATTTACTTTAAAAAAAAAGATTTAATTTATTTATTTGAGACAGAGAGAGGGACAGAGTGAGCACAACCCTGGGGGAGGGGCAGAGGGAGAGGGAGAAGCAGACTCCCCACTGAGCTGGAAACGCAGAGATCATGACCTGAGCTTAAGGCAGATGCTTAATCGACTGAACTACCCAGGTGCCCTTTGTTTTTACTGTATTAACTGTCTTCAAAACTTGTGTAGGGGTGGGAGGGAAAACCAGAAATATTTGTTGTGATTTAAGAGATGACATACTTGGTGTTCAGAAAATGCTCATGAGGGATGTATGCAATAGTGACAGGAAGAGAAAAATAGCAAGTGCCAGATCCAAGTGATGATTCTAGGGAGATTTATTACAAACCTAGGGTTTTTTTCAACACATCTTATTCAGATGTTCTTAGAATTTTTGTATTCGAAGAGACGTTAGGCCCTTTGAGTCAGTCCATTTATTTGGAAAATGAAGAAACCAAAGTGCTAAAAGTTTAATTTGGTGAAGTAATATATAGAATTAGTGGCATATGGATATGTAGCAAATCAATGCTACAGATTAATGCTTGCTTTAAAAAAAATCAAATTGTAAATAATATGAATATTTTATAAAATATATAAAAACATGTAAAAATTACTAATAAAAATCAAAGTATAAATAATATAGACATTTTATAAAATATATAAAAACATATATATTACTAATAACTATCACATATTAATGACCACTATAACACAATGTATTTGTCTCCAGTCTTCTCTGTATGTACAAGTATTTTATATTTATAATAAAATTAGACTCAGTTGGTACAATTTAGCATGTCCCTTTCATTTAATATATAGTGATCCTTTAAAAATTTATGGAAGGGTTGCATAATATTTCATGTAATAATTGTACCATAATTTCTTTATTATTAATATATATCATGTTGCGAACAATCTCCTACATCAAACATGTGAGCTTCTAGAATGCTTTGAGTGTTATAATCTTAAATATGAAATTATTAGGTATCAGTGCTATTTGTCCTTGGTAATAAATATGTGTACAAAATGGGTCTAGTCTGCATAGAGAAAAAATATTTGGGCATTTATTTTTACATTATTTAGTTATAGATACAGTGTAGGAGGATATATGCACCACACAACTTTCTGTATTACAGCGGTTAATTGGACAGTAACAACAGTTTTAGGTAAAACATTACATGGAATAACCAGGGCCCATAATCAGTGGTTGTGTGATTGCAGGTTGCTGCTGTAACAAATTGCCACACATTTATCAGCTTAAAATAACATAACTTTGTCATCTCACAGTTCTGCAAGTCAGCATTCTGGGTTGGCTTGTCTTAGTTCTCTGATCTGGGTCTCACAGGTTCAATCAAATCTTTGTCAGCTGGGTTCCTAATTGGAAGAAATCCATTCAAGTTGTTGCCAGAATCCACTGTGGTTGCAGGCAGATTTCAGTTTCCTTGTTGGCTGTCAGCTGGGGGCCTGCCCATGGGGGTCCCTAAACCTCAGAGCTAGTGATTGCCCATTGAATTCTTCTTTTGCTTGAAACCTTTTGGACCTCCATCTCTGCTGTGCCTTTATAACTGCCTCTTCTGTTTTCTTGTGCTTTTTAGGCCCCATGTGATTACCTTGGACCCACCCAGATAATCCAGGAGACTATCCCTATCTTAAGGTTGGTTGATCAGTAGCTTTAATAACTTTCACAGTAGTACCTAGACTCCTGTTTGATCAAGTAAGCGGAAGATGGAAAATTGGGGGGGGGGAATCTTTATAATTCTTTTTTTTTAAGGTTTTATTTATTCATGAGAGACAGAGAGAGAGAGTGAGAGAGAGAGAGTGGAGCAGGGAGCCCCAGGTGGGGCTTGATCCCAGGACCCCAGCATCATGACTGGAGCCGAAGGCAGATGCTTAACCAGCTGAGCCACCCAACATCCAAACTTTAGAATTCTATCCACTACGGGACCTATTCTGATTGCTTGAGTACCATGCCATGCCAGTTATACTTTTGATTTTAATTCCTCAATATAATCTAATGCTGATAGCAAGGAGTTATGTCAGAACCTTGGCTGTTAGCCCTATTCCTCTACTCACTATTACTGGTTGAGGAAGCACCAGTTATTCCCCTGCATGACTGGGTATTGGGTCCAAACCTTGCAGTTATAGCTATTTTATCCTGTGGACCAGTCCTGAGTTCCCCTTGGCACTCTACCAGGGGTTCCATGAGGCTGACTCCCTCTCTCAGAGGACAGCGTCTCAGGGATAAATCAAGTTAAACTTTACCATCTATTGTGCCTATAAAAATAGTTAAAGCTTTGGCGTTTGGGAAAACGCTGCTTGTTTATTTGGTACTTATCCTTGGGCTCATAGATAATAAAAAATACAGGTCTCTTTAGCTCCAAATGAGATAGCAATAGGTCTCAGTATGGTTTGCTATGGAAAGACCTTTTTTTGATTAGAGTGAAAATTCAGAATCTATTCTTCAGAAAAGTTTGAGGCTTCAATAACCATAGAATTGGCTCTGGATGTGGGATACAGAGAGATTTCTGAAAAATAAGAGTATTACCTCTTTCTCCCCCTTCTTCCTCCTTCTCCCCCTCCTCCCCTCCTTCTTTTTAACAGAGAGAGAAGTGCAGGGATGAGGGCAAGGGGCAGAGAGAGAATCTCAGACAGACTCCCTGATGAGCACGGAGCCCAACTCAGGCTCCATCTCACAACCCTGCAACCATGACCTGAGCTGAAATCAAGAGTTGGACACTTAACCGACTTAGACCCCTAGGCATGCCTCTCCATTTATAATTAGAGCTGAGCCATTCTTTGCGAATAATACTTCAAGGACTCTCTCACAAATTGTCTGGAATTATCCTTTGCAGAAGAGATGGATCATTTTATTCAAAAAAGAGTACTCATGACATGTGAAACGGAACACATAGATTCAGGAAACAGGTTCAGTTATCTTTGTCCTCTTCCCTCCCTCCATTCTTGGAAAATGCAAAACACAACCATCCAGATTAGTTTCCTTTGGACAAGAGTAACCTGTTTTTTTTTCCATGCGTCCAAAACCAGTTGCAAATGTTACTTCTCATTCTAATGGCTATTTTTTAAAAAAGATTTTATTTATTTATTTGACAAAGACAGATCACAAGTAGGCAGAGAGGCCGGCAGAGAGAGAGGAGGAAGCAGGCTCCCTGCTGAGCAGAGAGCCCGATGCAGGACTTGATCCCATGACCCTGGGATCATGACCTGAGCTGAAGACAGAGGCTTTAACCCACTGAGCCACCCAGGTGCCCCTTAATGGCTATTTCCTAATAGGATATTCCTATTAGGAATAGGATATTCCATGTTGTTTTCCTAATAGGATATTCAAATTCAACTTTTCCTCACTTGCATCCTCTTTTTCTTTCTCTCCATCCTCTCTGCCTCTTCTTCTCTATTTTCCTTCTCCTTATTTTTTGTTTGTTTAAAATTCCTGAGATTTTTCTCTATTGATCTTTTATAGCCTAACCTAAGTTAAAACTTTTGCTATTGTCTTTTCAGCTGCTGACATTTGCCTCACCATGTTCTTCCTTATAGTTTTCTATTCTTATTTTGTAGATTGTTTTTATGTCTGGGAGGATATTGAATATGGGGTTTGGAGTCTACTTTTTTTCAGCGATGTATCTGTTTTTCCCAAGTTTTGATTTTCTTTTTGTTTGTTTTTATCTCTCTTATCTGGGGCCTTCCTCAAGTATCTGGTGATATATAGATAGCTCACGGACACAGATGCCAGGGGGAGGAAAATAACGGATTTCCGCAGCAGGCCTTGTTGATCGCTTTGCTTTACTGTATGGTAAAGGAGTAGAAAGCTGCATTTTTTTTTCTTTTAGGTGCCCCCCAAATCTAGTTTCTTTTTCTTTCACCCTTCTGTTATTTGACCCTTTGAAAATTTTGTGACCATCTGCATATTGTGAAACAATTACAGCTTTCTTGCATCTGGATGAGAAAGAGTAATTAGAAACCTGAATTTATGTACCATACAAGGGAGAGAGAGTCTGAGAGAGGAAGAAAGGAGGAAATGAAAGAGAAAAGTGCACTTGGATATCCTGTTAGGTGAGGACCACAGGTTTACCTTGTTCATTAGAAGAAGAAATAACCATCGCAACCAGGTTTGGATTCACTGACAGGCTAGGCTGCCTAATTCAGAGGGTTGTATCCTCTTCCATAGACAACAGTTCAAAGTAGCTAAAAACTAACTTCTATGTAGGTTCTGATCATTGAAATCATAGCCAAACAAAGCCACCAAGTAGCACACCCTCAGTAACACAGCACTTCACACTGAGCAGCTAACCACCACTGAATGAAATTCTCCCATTTTCTAGGACAGGTATGTATCTCCAGTATGAGCCTTTATCAAGCATTTCCAGGTCCAAGGTTACCTAAACATGGAAACAGCCATAAATCCTCTCTCCAACATCTGGCTGGCACAGTTGGATTTTCAGAGAGCTGTCCACAAATGCCTTCACTCTGTCCTCATATTCCCAACAAACTTTACTTTGAGTATAAGCAAAACACAGTCTTCTCTTCTCCATTTGAAAGAACTACCTCAGACTCCAGTGCTTAACACAGCTAACTGGAGAGTGAAAGAGATAATGATCTACATCTATAGATTTGTGGAAGGGCAACAATTGAACTACTACTTCTATTAAGACTCCTGTTTCTGCTGCTACTATTTTTATAATGACTATTTCCACTACTACTAACTGGTTTTAATAGGAGTCTAGAGGTTCCTTTTTTTTTTTTTTTTTTAAAGATTTTATTTATTTATTTACTTGACAAAGAGTGAGTGAGAGAGAGAGTATAACCAGGAAGAGCAGAGGGAGAGAGAGAATCAGGCTCCCCCCTGAGCAGAGAGCCTGATGTGTACCCATAGTACCCTGGGATCATGATCTGAGCTGAAAGTAGAGCTAACCTACTGAGCCACCCAGGCGCCCAGGAATCCAGAGGTTCTATCTTAATTACATAATAAAATGAGAAATGTCATCATTTTATCATATTACTGAGAGTAAAAATAGTTATAAGAGCTTCTCATGACAGTCTTGGTCCCTATTCAAATTCAAATTGTTTATTGCAAAATAGATTATGTTGGAGGCTATCTACATTTGGCTTTATGGCAGTTGTTAATAACGAACTGGAGAAGAGTTACCAAAAGTGATATAACTCACTTTATTGGGGTCAGTGAAGATAGCAAAGATAAGAAATGGAGGTGAGCTTTTGTACTTTTCTTCCTTCTATTAGTTATTTGTCAGAATAGGCCTCTAGTCACATTACAGATTTTTTGTTGTCATCTAGAAATATCACCAAATTAGTGAGCGTATATTGATGTAGGTGAGACTTTAGGGTTCAAAGCCTGTGGCCGAGAAAGAATTTCCTGAGATGGTCTTTGGTTCAAGAAGGTGGTTTACTAAAGCACAGCGACAGGACTTATGGGCAGAAAGAGCTGCACTGGGGTCATGGAGAATGTGGCCCATTATGTACTTTCAAGTTGGGAGGGAGCTAGGGATAGTGTAAGCCTCCCATGTATTTTGGAAATAAGGTTTCCAGGATCCTGAGGGGGCTAGCTACTGTTAGGAAAAGGCCATTTATTACTGTTTAGTAGAAACTCAGTCATGAGGCTCTTCAGATGTATATTGGTGGGTCATATGCTTGGAGGATGATTGCCAATATATATTTTAGGGTTAGAGGTAAAGGAAGTTTCCAAAGGAAGTTTTCTATGTTAAAGTAGACTTATAGGATCCTGGAGGTCAGGCTAAGATTGCCTTTTACCCTCAGTGAAGTATTAATATTGAGGTAGCTGAGTTCCTAGAGGAATGTCACTTTGTCTGTTTCAAGGACTTATCAATGGGCTTTATGTACTAAGGAAATGTAATCATTTTTCTTCTACCTTTGTTTCTCACATCACATATCATTTATTCCTCTTCTATGACAGTGTACAATAAATGAATAGAAATAACATTCACTAGTTAAAATTGATTTTTTAAAAATGATATATTGAGGTGTGATTGAAATATAAAAAACTGTACATATTTAATGCATTTAGCTGTATGAGTTTGGGCATAAGTGTACATCCATGAAGCTGTCATCACAATCAATGCCATAAACAAGTCCATCACTTTTTCAAAAGTTTCCTCCTGCCTTCTTTATCACTATTTTTTATAAGAACACATAATATAAGATATACTGTCTTAGCAATTATTTACTATACAATATAGTGTTATTAACTATAGGCACTACAGTATATAGTAGATCTTTATTCATCTTGCATAACTGAAACTTGTACCCTTTACCTAATAACTTCCTATTTTCCCCTTTTCTGCCTCTGGCAACCATGATTCTATTCTCTGTTTCTGTGAGTAATACTTCTTTTTTTTTTTTTAAGATTTTATTTATTTATTTGATAGAGATCACAAGTAGGCAGAGAGGGAGGCAGAGAGAGAGGAGGAAGCAGGCTCCCCGCCAAGCAGAGCAGAGAGCCCAATGCAGGAGTCTATCCCAGGACCCTGAGATCATAACCTGAGCCTAAGGCAGAGGCTTTAACCCACTGAGCCACCCAGGCGCCCCGTGAGTTATATTTCTTTAGATTTCTCATATAAATGGTATCACATAGTATTTATCCATCTGTGTCTGGTTTATTTCACTCACCATTATGCCATGTAGGTTCATCCACACTGTCACTAGTAACAGGAACTCCTCTTTAAGACTGAATAATTTTCCATTGCATGCATAAACCATATTTTCTCTATCAATTTCATCCATCAGTGGACATCTAGGTTTCTTCTGTGTCTTATCTATTGTGGTAAACACTGCATTGAACATGGGAGTACAGATATATCTTTGAGATCCTGATTTCAAGTCCTTTGAGTATATTTCAGATATGGGCTTGCTGGGTCACATTATTTATGTGTGTGTGTGTGTGTGTGTGTGTGTATGTGTATATATATATATATATATATATTTTTTTTTTTTTTTCCCTGAGGATACGACATACTGTTTTCCATTGTGGCTGCACCAATTTACATTTCCACCAACAGTATACAAGGGTTCTATTCTCTCCACATCCTGGCTAACATTTCTTTCTTTTTTTTTTTTTTTCTTTCCCTTTTTGATAGTAGCCATCTTGTTTGGTGTGCGGTGATATCTAATTGTGCTTTTTTTTTTAAATTTATTTATTTATTTTCAGAAAAAACAGTATTCATTATTTTTTCACCACACCCAGTGCTCCATGCAATCCGTGCCCTCTATAATACCCACCACCTGGTACCCCAACCTCCCACCCCCCCGCCACTTCAAACCCCTCAGATTGTTTTTCAGAGTCCATAGTCTCTCATGATTCACCTCCTCTTCCAATTTACCCCAGCTCCCTTCCTCTCTAACACCCCTTGTCCTCCATGATATTTGTTATGCTCCACAAATAAGTGAAACCATATGATAATTGACTCTCTCTGCTTGACTTATTTCACTCAGCATAATCTTTTCCAGTCCCGTCCATGTTGCTACAAAAGTTGGGTATTCATCCTTTCTGATGGAGCATTTGACAAAATCCAGCATCCGTTCCTGATTAAAACGCTTCAAATTATAGGGATAGAGGGAACATTCCTGAACCTCATCAAATCTATCTATGAAAGACCCACAGCAAATATCCTCAATGGGAAAAAGCTTGCAGCCTTCCCGTTGAGATCAGGAACAAGACAAGGATGCCCACTTTCACCACTCTTGTTCAACATAGTATTAGAAGTCCTAGCAACAGCAATCAGACAACAAAGAGAAATAAAAGGTATCCAAATTGGCAATGAAGAAGTCAAAATCTCTCTCTTCGCAGATGACATGATTCTTTATATGGAAAACCCAAAAGACTCCACCCCCAAACTACTAGAACTCATACAGCAATTCAGCAACGTGGCAGGATAAAAGTCAATGTGCAGAAATCAGTGGCTTTCTTATACACTAACGATGAAAATACAGAAAGGGAAATTAGAGAATCGATTCCATTTACTATAGCACCAAGAACCATAAGATACCTGGGAATAAACCTAACCAAAGAGGTAAAGGATCTGTACTTGAGGAACTACAGGACACTCATGAAAGAAATTGAAGACACAAAAAGATGGAAGACCATTCCATGCTCTTGGATAGGAAGAATAAACATTGTTAAAATGTCTATACTGCCTAGAGCAATATATACTTTTCAATTAGCAATAATCGTGCCTCGGATAAACCTCATTGGCTACGATACTGCCACTAATGCCATTCTGATCAAAATTCCACCGGTATTCTTCAAAGAGCTGGAGCAAATAATCCAAAAATTTGTATGGAATCAGAAGAGACCCTGAATCGCTAAGGAAACGTTGAAAAACAAAAATAAAGCTTGGGGGCATCACATTACCTGATTTCAAGCTTTATTACAAAGCTGTGATCACCAAGACAGCATGGTACTGGCATAAAAACAGATACATAGACCAGTGGAACAGAGTAGAGAGCCCAGATATGGACCCTCAACTCTATGGTCAATTAATCTTCGACAAAACAGGAAAAACTATACAGTGGAAAAAAGACAGTCTCTTCAATAAATGGTGCTGGGAAAACTGGACAGCTATATGTAGAACAATGAAACTCGACCATTCTCTTACACTGTACACAAAGATAAACTCAAAATGGATAAAAGACCTCAACGTGAGACAGGAATCCATCAGAATCCTAGAGGAGAACATAGGCAGTAATCTCTTTGATATCAGCCACAGCAACTTCTTTCAAGA
This sequence comes from Neogale vison, assembly GCF_020171115.1. Taxonomy (NCBI): domain Eukaryota; kingdom Metazoa; phylum Chordata; class Mammalia; order Carnivora; family Mustelidae; genus Neogale; species Neogale vison. The sequence goes on from NC_058096.1 coordinate 72,755,227, forward strand.
TATGTCTCCAAAGGCAAAGGAAACAAAAGCGAAAATAAACTTTTGGGACTTCATCAAAATCAAAAGCTTCTGCACAGCAAAGGAAACAGTCAAGAAAACAAAGAGGCAACCCACGGAATGGGAGAAGATATTTGCAAATGACAGTACAGACAAAAAAGGTTGATATCCAGGATCTATAATGAACTCCTCAAACTCAACACACACAAAACAGACAATCATATCAAAAAATGGGCAGAAGATATGAACAGACACTTCTCCAATGAAGATATACAAATGGCTATCAGACACATGAAAAAATGTTCATCATCACTAGCCCCCAGGGAGATTCAAATTAAAACCACATTGAGATATCACCTCACACCAGTTAGAATGGCCAAAATTAACAAAACAGGAAACGACATGTGTTGGAGAGGATGTGGAGAAAGGGGAACCCTCTTCCACTGTCGGTGGGTATGCAAGTTGGTGCAGCCTCTTTGGAGAACAGTGTGGAGATTCCTCAAGAATTAAAACTAGAGCTTCCCTATGACCCTGCAATTGTACTCCTGGGTATTTACCCCAAAGACACAGATGTCGTGAAAAGAAGGGCCATCTGTACCCCAATGTTTATAGCAGCAATGGCCACGGTCACCAAACTATGGAAAGAGCCAAGATGCTCTTCAACGGACGAATGGATAAGGAAGATGTGGTCCATATACACTATGGAGTATTATGCCTCATTGTGCTTTTGATTTACATCTTCCTTACGAATAGTGATGTTGAACATCTTTTCATGTATGTGTTGGCCATTTGTATGTCCTCTGTGGAGAAATGTCTAATTAGTTTCTCTACTCATTTTTTTTTAAAGATTTTATTTATTTATTTGACAGAGAGAGATCACAAGTAGGCAGAGAGGCAGGCAGAGAGAGAGAGAGGAGGAAGCAGGCTCCCTGCTGAGCAGAGAGCCCGATGTGGGACTCAATCCCGGGACCCCGAGATCATGACCTGAGCCGAAGGCAGCGGCTTAACCCACTGAGCCACCCAGGTGCCTCTCTACTCATTTTTAAATTGGATTTTTCCCTACTGAGTTGTATGTGTCCTTTATATATTTTGGATATAACATCTTATCAGATATATGTTTTGCAAATATTTTCTTCTATTCTATAGGCTGTCTTTTCATTTTGTTGATAATTTCCTTTGCTGTATAGAAGCATTGTAGTTTGATGTGTCCCACTTAAATAATTTGCTTTTGTTCTGTATGGTTTTTGATGTCATATATAAGAAATCATTCCTAAGACTAAGCTCAAGAAGATTTTCCCCTGTTTTTCTCTAGGAGGTTTGTGGTTTCAGTCTAACATTTAAGAACTTAATCAATTTTGACTTAATTTTTGTGTATGATATAGGATAAAGGTCCAACTTCATTCTTTGACATATGGCTCTTCAGTTTTCCCAACATCATTTATTAAAGAGACTGTCCTATCCCTTGATATCAGTGTCCATTGCTAGGCCTAAAATATCTTAGGTTATTTTTAAGTCACCCTTAAAATTCACATTTTAATATTGGAAAATGTAATCTATGTAATATTTTTTCTTATAGATTTCAAAAATATTTAGATAGATCATCATAATTCTAACACTTCTAATAGGCATAATATCTGTAACTTCTTGTAAATGTTCTTTGGAGAATGCTGAGCCATTTACCTCATTCATGGTATTTCTTAGATAATAAGAGATTTAAAGGAGAGAATTTCTCTCTGGAACACTGGAAGAGTTGAGACTGTTCAAGGATATTCGAGTACTGATATTGGTCAAACTTACCACCTCAGATATGGCCTTGCTAGTATTGAATTTGGTCCAAAAATTGGGAAAGCTTGATATAGAGAGTCTCTTAAACATGAAAACCTAACATATTAAAATAAATTCTTTCTCAATGGCAATGTAAGCCCAAGTGTAAAAAAGTAGGATATCCTTATTAACCCTGCCATGATTCTGTGTGAATGGAGAGCCTTAAGCAAGTAAATGCTGGGAACCAGAATGGGGGAAGAGACATTAAAAAACATGTGTCTCTATCATCTAGAAATGTCTTTTTCAATTCTGAACTTTTCCCCAACTTTTTGTTAGAATATTCCAATCCCCCACCTTTCTTTTGCTTTTTGTCCAGTATGAAATTAGTTTTTAAAGTATTTTTCTAAAGTTTCCTTCTCTTTGTTATAATTTGATGAATGTTTCATGTGTGCTTCAAAATAGTATTTGTTCTTTATTTGTTGCACATAGACAACAGTTCTCAAAATGTGGTCA